>NC_090025.1:123005842-123620649 GCF_037176765.1 Anolis sagrei | reverse complement strand
CTACTTAGTTCAGTATACTTAAATAGTGACAATACTGTTACAAACCTAGTTCAGTATCATAATAATGACTAAGAGCCTTTTTATACAGGCATCAATCCCAGGAGGAACTGGGATATTTTATCCCAGTCATGTCAACCAGATTTCCCTCCCATCCAACCTCTTTATGTCTCATTTTCAGGCACCAGGTGCTTAAGCAGATAGCCTGGAACCTCCTGTATGTTTTTGAGATAAATGGGGGAGGAGGGGCTGGGAGAGGAAGGGGGTGATATTCTGCTCCTTCAGGCTCTAGAAGCCCAAAGAACCAGGATCACAGTGATGACTTCCGGTTCCGGTGATGGCGGGCGGCAGCGACAACGCCGAGCTGCGCTAGCCATCTGCACAGAATCCCAAGAAATCCTTGGAAACCCCCCCCCCTCGAACCATCAAAAACTGGGGGAGGTGAGACCGACACCAAAGGGCGAGGTGTTGAGGCCCAGAACCCGAAGAACCAAGGGCCGAGGGACAGGAGAGGCAGGAGTCGGAGGAAGGGAGCGCCGCGACTGTGACTGGCGCCCCAAGGAAGATATCTACCAGCGCTGCTGGCCTCCTGGTGAGCTGATTGCCTGGGAATCTCCTGTCGGCGGTCCTGCCGCCGCCTGGGCCTGGGACCACTGCGGGACCACTGCGGGAGCTCTATTTGGCCCGGCGTGAGATCTGGCGTGGTTGCCGTCCCGGCCGCCATCTTGCCTGCCGCCGGGCCTTGCTGCTTGCTGCTGCCGCGGTCAAGGAGAGACTGCATTCGGCCCCCTGAGGAGGGTGTTCACCAGCGCTGCTGCGGGCCTCCTGGCTGGCCGACGGTCCCGCCGCCGCCTGGGCCTGGGACCACTGCGTGGGTTCCGTCTGGCCCGGCGAGAGCTCTGTCGCGGCCGCCGCCGCGGCCGCCATCTTGTCCGCCCCAGGTCCTAGCGCCGCCGCGCTCTTGGCGAAAGCCTCGCGCGTGCCGAAAAGGCTCGGCGTTGGGGGCCTCTTGAGCTCAGGGAGGACCCGGCCGGACGCCTCTACCACTCCCACAGCTGCCGGATCACCACCTGGCGCGGCTGCCGCGGCTGCAATCACCGTGGCCGACACCATCATCGGGCCGCTGCCAGCGCTGTCGCCCGGAGGAGATCGCTGCCTCCTGCCTGGAAGGGATCGTTGCCTTGCAGCAGCCCCTGCCACTGGGAGGCGCTGGGCCGGCCAGACCATCGCCAGGCCGCCGCTGGACCGCAGCCACCAGGCCGCCTCGGTAGCTAGGCCGCAACTGCAGTGAGGCCGCCACTGCGGCCCCTACCATCAGGCCGCTGCGGAGTGGTGGCCTCCTTTGCCGCTAGGCCGTTGCCGCCGCCGCCCGACGAGACTATTACCATCCCGTGGGACTGGCCGAACGATTCGCCGGTCTGTCGCCATTGCCGTGGCTGGGGGGCCGTCGCCGCTTTTCCATCTTATGATCCAGCCCCCTCTTCCATCAGGCGGCTGTGGACTCACGGCCCTCTCCTGCCCAAACGCCATCAGGGCAAAGCAACGAGTTGGGTAGACCCTTGTGCTGACCGTCTTTGTATGGACCTCTATAAGATATTGTGTATTGACCTTCTCGTGGAGACCCATGTGTAGTCCCTTGTGCAGCCCTTTTATGTAGATTCTTGTGTAGACCTTTAAGCTTGTGTAGATCTTTAAGCTGGCTTCTTCGCTGGTATTTACTGAGTAAAATGTGACTGACCATCGGTGCTGCCCCACCCCCGAGTTATCAACTCCGGAAGCCTATCCGCTGGTTTACCAACCGTCTAGAGTCTCATCGGGGTCATAGCAATATTTAGTTAACTACCACCATTATCACCCATAAGGGGTAATCGTATAATATCAACTAGCACTTTCCTGGTAGTCATTGTTGCCATCTGTCATCATTGTAATAAGAACGATTTAGAGCACCTAGGCGCCTGCCATTTGCTGCTAGATTGCACCAGCACTTTCGCCCCTTCCCTGTCCCTCTGTGCTGCACTTTATATCGATAAGTAGAGCACTTTAGACCTAGCACTTTATTAATGTGCCTTTGAATGTGTGTTGCTGCTAATTAATTTACGATCATTCACGCTCACTGACGGACTGCTCCTGAAATCTATGCACTTTAAGAACTGGTCTATTGAAGCAGCCGGAATATCGACTACCACCCGTATTGCTGCTACTCATGTGGTCCCCTGCCCCCCTTTGGGTACTGTTTATGTTGCTCTGGTGTAGTGGAGGGGGCAGAAGAGGAGATGGCCCGGAGCCTGTGATTGAGAGTGTGGTGAGGAGGGGGGAGGAGGGGGAGGGGGGATGCTGGCAGGAACTAATAAACCTAACAACAAGCGTAGGAGAAAGTAATCTTATGGCTCATAACTGCGGCATGGAGGGGGGGAGGTGTTCCACTAGCCGAGGGGTCCCCATAGAGGTCGTGGTGGGAAGGAGGAGATGCGGGAGAAGGAGACCTCGAATTCGGCCTAATTCGGACCGCTTTTCCAAATTAACTATCCCCAATAGGTCTCCTAAGGTAATTTGGTGTAACCAGGTGAGCGGGCCCTCTGACTTGAAGGTGGTGTTGTTGAACGCCAGGTCTGTCAACGGAAAAACAACTTGGATTCAGGACTTAATCCTGGAGGAGCGGGCAGATCTGGCGTGCATCACGGAGACCTGGTTGGATGAAGCGGGGGGCGTAAATCTCTCCCAGCTTTGTCCTCCAGGTTTCTCCGTGCAACACCAACCAAGAGCCGGAGGACGGGGAGGCGGGGTCGCAGTGGTCTATAGAGATACCATCCATCTAACCAGGAGCCCCATCCCGCAGACCACAAATTTTGAATGCGTCCACCTGAGGGTGGGTGACCGGGACAGAATAGGGATTCTGTTAGTGTACCGTCCACCTCGCTGCACTACAGTCTCCCTACCTGAGCTAGCGGGGGTGGTCTCGAGCCTGGCGGTGGAGTCCCAACGGCTTCTGGTGCTGGGGGACTTCAACATCCACGCCGAGGCAACCCTCACAGGTGCGGCTCAGGACTTCATGTCCGCCATGGCAACCATGGGGCTGTCCCAACAAATAACTGGCCCCACCCACTGTGCTGGACACACATTGGACTTGGTTTTCTGCCAGGGATGGGAGCAGGGTGGCGGTGTGGAGGAGTTGTCTATCTCTCCGTTGCCGTGGACCGACCACTTCCTGATTAGATTTAGGCTCACTGCGCCCCCTAACCTCCGCAAGGGTGGAGGACCCATTAAGATGGTCCGCCCCAGGAGGCTAATGGATCCGAACGGATTCCTGACGGCTCTTGGGGAGTTTCCCGCCACCGCGGTAGGCGATGGTGTCGAGGCCTTGGTCGCTCTCTGGAATGGGGAGATGACCAGGGCTATTGACATGATCGCTCCGGAACGTCCCCTCTCAAGTAACCGAGCTAAACCAGCCCCTTGGTTCACCGAGGAGCTGGCAGCGATGAAGCGAAGGAAGAGGGTTCTAGAGAGCGTGTGGCGATCAGACCCAAGCGAGTCAAACCGAACAAGGTTTGTGTCCTTTTTGAGGGCATATGCCGCGGCAATAAAAGCCGCAAAGAAAATTTTCTTTGCGGCCACTATTGCGTCTGCAAAGAACCGTCCGGCGGAGCTGTTCCGGGTTGTCAGAGGTCTTTTAACTCCCCCCACTGGTGGGAGCCCTGACAACTCAGCAGCGCGCTGTGAAGCATTTGCTCGGTTCTTTGCAGACAAAGTCGCTTTGATCCGGTCCGGGCTGGACGCCACATTAGATGCAGTCTCCGTGGATGTGACACAAGCACCTGCTTGTCAGATTTTGTTGGATTCTTTTCAGTTTGTGAAACCCGAGGATGTGGACAAGGTACTTGGAGGAATGAGACCCACCACGTCCATCCTAGACCCCTGCCCATCCTGGCTTCTTAAGGAGGCCAGAGGGGGATTGGCTGAGTGGGTAACGGTGGTGGTTAATGGCTCCCTTCGGGAAGGCAAGATTCCAGCGAGCCTAAAACAGGCTGTTATAAAGCCGCTGTTGAAGAAACCATCACTTGACCCCACTAAATTGGACAACTTTCGGCCTGTTTCCAATCTTCCCTTCTTGGGCAAAGTCATGGAAAGCGTGGTGGCCTCACAACTCCAGGTATTCTTGAGAGACACGGATTATCTGGATCCGGCACAGTCTGGTTTCAGACCGGGACATGGTACCGAGACGGTCTTGGTCGCCTTAGTGGATGATCTGCGCCGGGAGCTAGACAGGGGGAGTGTGTCCCTGTTGGTGCTCCTGGACCTCTCAGCGGCCTTCGATACCGTCGACCACGGTATTCTTCTGGGGCGCCTTGCAGAGATGGGACTTGGGGGCACTGCTCTGCAGTGGCTCCGGTCATTTCTGGAGGGTCGTACTCAGAAGGTGTTACTGGGGGACTCCTGTTCAACGCCGCAGCCGTTGTCCTGTGGCGTTCCTCAGGGTTCCATCTTGTCCCCCTTGTTGTTTAACATCTACATGAAGCCGCTGGGTGAGATCATCCGGAGTTTCGGGGTGCGGTGTCACCTGTACGCAGATGACGTCCAACTCTGTCACTCCTTTCTACCTGCTACTAAGGAGGCCGTCGAAGTCCTGAACCGGTGCCTGGCCGCTGTAATGGTCTGGATGAGGGCGAACAAACTGAAATTAAATCCAGACAAGACAGAGGTACTCCTGGTCAGTCGCAAGGCCGAACAGGGTATAGGGTTACAGCCTGTGCTGGACGGGGTCGCACTCCCCTTGAAGGCGCAGGTTCGCAGCTTGGGTGTGACCCTGGACTCATCGCTGAGCCTGGAGCCTCAGGTTTCAGCGGTGACCAGGGGAGCATTTGCACAGCTTAGGCTCGTGCGCCAGCTGCACCCGTATCTTGGGAAGTCTGACTTGGCCACGGTGGTACACGCTTTGGTCACATCCCGCCTCGACTACTGCAACGCTCTCTACGTGGGGCTGCCCTTGAAGACGGTCCGGAAGCTTCAGCTAGTCCAGCGCGCGGCAGCCATGTTGTTAACGGGAGCTGGACGCAGAGAGCATACAACGCCCCTGCTGTCCCAGCTCCACTGGCTGCCGATCTGCTACCGGGCCCAATTTAAGGTGCTGGTGTTATCCTACAAAGCCCTAAACGGTTCCGGCCCAAAATACCTTGCAGACCGCATCTCGGCCTACGAGCCCACGAGGGCCTTGAGATCTTCCGGGGAGGCCCTTCTCTCGGTCCCGCCTGCCTCGCAGGCACGTCTGGCGGGGACGAGGGAGCGGGCCTTCTCGGTGGTGGCCCCCCGGCTGTGGAACACCCTCCCTGCTGAAGTTAGACAGGCGCCCTCCTTGATGGCCTTCCGTAGGGGCCTGAAAACATGGCTCTTCGAGCAGGCCTTCAATTGAGTTGTATTTGAATGACATTGGATTGAACTAGGACTACGAATTTGGCTATGACCCCAGGACTTGACGAAGCGGATTTTTAGTATAAGTATATGTTATGTTGTATTTGTCTGGTTTTGTATCTTCTTAACGCACTGTACACTGTCTTCTCTGTTGTTGTTCACCGCCCCGAGTCGCCCTCGGGCTGAGAGGGGCGGTCAATAAATGCAAGAAATAAATAATAAATAAATAAATAAATAAATAAATGATTGACCCCCAGGATCATGGAAGCACTCCCGGGAGTCAATCATCACAAGGCCTACATCTGGAAAGATCCAGATCTTATATAAACTGGGAAATCCTAGTTTACTCCAGATTAATTCTGGTTTACCCGAGTCATCATTAAGTTACCTCAGGTAAACCTGTGTCAGGTCTTGCATTTTGGGCCTGTCTGGAAGGGCCCTAAGTAGCAATCCTTCTTGAATTGAAGCATACTTCTTGAATTATGATTACCAGAGCTAAACACACTAACAGTATTCTAGGTAAGATCTGATCGAAGTGGAATATAGTAATATTACTTCCCTCAATACAGACTGTATACTCCTATTGGTGCAGTCTAGAATCTCATTCTTAACTTATAATTAACTTGTAATCTACTAAGACTCTTAGCTAATTGTCACATGTACCCATTCTGTTTTAGTGCATTTCATTTTTTCTATGTGTAGTATCTTACATTTGCTCCTGTCCAAATTCATGTTGTTTGGTCCAGCTCTTTAATCTGGTAAGGGCATTTCGAACCTTGATCTTGTCTTTTTTGTTTTTATCTGCAAATTAGATAGGTAAGTATGCTATCTATTCCATCATTCAGGTCATGGAAAAAGATGTTGAATACCATCATGCCAAGCAAACCAATTTTTCCATTCCTCCTAGCTGAAGGAGAGCTCCAGTTTACCAGGGACACAGGCCCCTTCCATACACCTGAATAAAATCCCACAATATCTGCTTTGAACTGGGATATATAGCAGTGTGGACTCATATAACCCAATTCAAAGCAGATATTGTGGGATTGTCTGCCTTGATACTCTGGGTTATATGGCTATGTGGAAGGGTCCTCAGTTTGAAACCCCCCCCCCCCAAAAAGCCCCCAACACCTGTAATACTATATGTCATTTGAGGTGTCTGAGTTTTTTTGCAAGTGAAGACAAATTGTGAGTAAAAGGCTTTATTGACTCACCCATATGGGATCAGATCCCATATCCTTTCCAGATAGGACCTATATCTCAGGATCTGATCCCAGATTTGTATCTCAGATTATCTGGCAGTGTGGATTTATATAATCAAATTTAAAGCAGAAAACCTTGGATCAGATCCTGGCATATATGACCTGTCTGGAAGGGCCCCAAGATATGCTACTGCCACAGCATTTCCTTCAAATGTTTTTTTAAAAAAGAGAATTGAACAATTTGGTATTATCTCATTTCTTTACTTTTAGTGATGATAGCATTTCATTCTAAGTGCTTTCAGGCTTTCTGTTCAAGCATCTGCTCTAGAATATTTTCTCATATTGATATATTGTCAACAACATCCTATTTATGTTGACTCGGGGCCCTTCCATACAGCCCTATATTGCAGAATATCAAGGTAGAAAATCCCAAAATATCTTCTTTGAACTGGGTTATCTGAGTCCACATTCAGGGCCCTTCCACACAGCCATATAACCCAGAATATCAAGGCAGAAAATGCCACAATATCTGCTTTGAACTGGGTTATCTGAGTCCACACTCAGATAATGTGGAATTTTCTGTCTTTATATTCTGGGATATGGGGCTGTGTGGAAGGGCTCTCAAGAATAAGGCTTATGGGGCTTTATGGTACATTGTTCCATGAAAACATTTTTAATTGGAGGTTTGCAGCATATGTATCATTGCATTTACTCTGAAATAAACTAAGTTTAATGAAGTTTGCACCTAGGTACACCTTAAGCATAGGGCCTTTCCACAGAGCCCTATATCCCAGAATATCAAGGCAGAAAATCCCATAATATCTGCTTTGAACTCAGATATTATGGGATTTTCTCCCCTGATATTCTGGGATGTAGGGCTGTGAGGAAGGGTCCTTGAACTCTGTGATCATCTCATTCTTTGATGTAAATATCATTCATTATCATTATAAGTGTGGTTATTCTCCTGAATTAGAAAATTTTATTGTGGACTTTCCAGGAAAAATATTTGCATGTTGCTCTTTAGCATGATTTACATAATGCGGGTTATCTTTATTTATATGGTTACTCAAACTGAGTCTGTAAATAAGGATGTAGAAAATCTGTCCAAAGTTTCAAGTTACAAATTGCAAATGCCTAGCATGAAATACCTGAGTTGTTGGGGGGAAGGTCATAACTTTGGATCTCTTATGGAATATTTCCCCTCTTGCTTCAGATATGAGTGCCATGTATGGAAATACAGTGATGCCTGACATTTCTCCAAACCATACAGCACAATGCTGATACCACCTTATTGGTTTCACTCCAGCCAAATTTGGTCATATTTGAATCTCAGAAGACTAAATTTGGAGACTAGAATAAACATGTATTGCCTCCCATGACCCCAAATGTGTTAAAATCAGGAGTTCTCAAAGTTTTTCAGCAGCAGAGGCCTTTTTGAAGCAAACGTTTCTCATGGAGCCCCAAGAAATGTTTATATATTACATTATGTATTGTATTATATATAATGTATACATATCATGAATGGGCAATCGTTTTGACCAAGGTAAACTTTACAGTATTTCACTGAAAGACACCAAGAGCCATCCAGCCCAACTCCCTTCTGCCATGCAGGAAAAGCATAATTAAAGCACCCCCAACAGATGGCCATTCAGCCTTTGTAATAATAGAAATAGTAATAGGACAATCTCCAGGGGCCATCCAGTCCAACCCCTCTTCTAAGAAAAGCATGATCAAAGCACCGCCTGAGCAATGGGAGGGAAGTAGGATTTTAGAAGCAAGCAAGGGGGAAAGGATCTAGGCAGCCAGGAAGTCAAGGAAAAGGGCTTTTGTGGTGAGGAAAAAAATATTTTGGAAGCAAGCAAGGTGAGGAAAAGGGACTTTGGGGGGCGAGGGAAATGAGGAAAAGAGCTTTTGGCAGCAAGTGAGGCAGGGTGGAAAGGCTTTTTGTAGTGGGGGAGGAGCAGGAAAGAGGAGGGAAAGTTTGAAGAGGAGGAGGAGGAGGAGGAGAAAGGATGAAACCGCAAAGCCTCTCATTAAGCTTCCCAGAGCCCCAAGGGCTCCATGGGGCACACTTTGGGAACCACCATGCTGGTATGAAAGTCTGAAGAGGGCTTTGGATAAACATGGATAAAGAGCTTCCAAGAGCAGGAGTCTATCCTACCAATATTTCTGATCTTGGGAGTTCTCTCACTGTGTTCAGCCAAATGACCTGTTCAGACATTTCTGCTTAGTATATAAAGGTCTGTGACACTGCAAAATATATGGCAATATCTGATGTTACATATGTGCCCACATTTCCATCATCCATCTCCAGTAACATGGATGGGTCCAGATACAACCTGGACAGATCCATGGTAGACTTTGTATGCTGACCCACAACAACAAGCTAAGGTGACTCTACATTGTTACCTGGTTCCTATCTTGAGACCATCTGAGTTAACTCAGGAAGAGAGTAGCAAGATACATAATAAACCAAAAAAAATCCCCCCTGCTTGAACACACTAGGGCACCTGGTGAGGATAATGGAATCATAATACCGCACCGTAGTTGCCACACCTTCAGTTATGAATGTATACTTTAGACCACCAGAATGATAACATCTCTAATGGTCTTAATGAATTTGATGTGGAGAATCACATACATTGTTCTTCCTTTCTTGGTGCTCATACTATAAGGGGTTGAGAATACCAGAATTTAAGAGGACAGATTCAGTTCCCCAGCCTTTTTGAGATCTGCCACAAGACTGCTTTTACCATTTTCAGACCTGAAAAAACATTCATAATTGTTGCTGCGGATCTTCCAGTTCCCTTTGTGTAATTTGGATGTGGCCCACCAAAAACAAAAAACAAAGCTAAAATGTCATAGTCATTGCTCCTCAAAGGTTCATTGCAAATAATTGCTATCAGCTAACCGTGACTTAGCATGGAAGCTTCTGGCTTTCTTTTACTCCTATCCATATAGCAACCAATATGAGTGTTTGTTTACACCTTGCACTGGCATTAGGATATATGCCTTCCCCCTTCCAGTGCTGTTGTAGGGATGGGGGCATGCAGTTTTTGCCCCCCTCCCCATCCCTACAATTCAGTGGAAGGGCCATCAGCTTGTTTGCAAACAAAACATTTGCATATGATCCTCAGTCTATGATTTGCCTGTGTTGTCATCACAACCATGTTTGCTAACACGAGCAGGAACAAATGGCAGGGAGAGGAAATGTCAAGAGTTCACCGGCAGACTGACAGATTGGGCGTGCCCATAGCTTTCACTATTGTTGATCAACAAAGTCATGCATAATAACATGACAGCCTTTGTGCCCATGTGGCAAATGAAAATGTTGAGTAAACAATCATTATGCTACTTAAGCTTGGGTTCGGGAGGCAGCGGTGTGGTTGGTGTGTGTGTGTTGAGTTTACTCATTTGGTTTTTCTATGATATAGAGTTTTGTCCTCCTCTTTCTGAGTTCATATTAATGGCTAATGCTTTTTATCCTATGGAATCATTCCATTTAAAACTGCTTGCTCTCACCTTTTAGAAAGCTGCCCACCTACCCCACCCTTTGCCTGTCTTGACTTTCTATACCAATCCTGTGACTCACTGCTGTGTCATCTTAAGAGACAAATGCTCAAATATAACATCTCCCCAAACTGTTTAAAATAATTTAGACAGGTCATAATTAGGGATGACATTTTTTCAATTGATTTGGTGGGGTTTTTTTAAAAGAAAAGATTGTGATTTTCACTGTGTGTGTATTGTCTCAAGGTGTACCAACAGCAAAGAAAACTGACTGTACAATGAACTTTTTAATAAAATGCCAAAGGCAAATTTTTATTTTGATATTGTATATAAAAGACATCATTTTACTTTGAAATTGAATATAACAGGACCTGAACATTCCCAGATTTTGGTATCAATGGATGGTGCTGGAATAAAATCCTAGCAGATATCTAGTGTCCACTGTTTGCCTAAGGTAGGTTCAAAGGGTTTAAAAATATTGTTCATTTCCAAATAGATTCTTGTTCATGCTGCACTTGCTTCCATTGCAGAGGTGTGGATTTCCATGGCTGAACGCATGACCTACTCCTTGGTTTTATAACCCTTTCTTGACCCCAGACAAGACCTACATAATAAGCATGTAATCTGCATAAAATGCAAATGATGGTATGTGGATTGATAAACTAAAACTTTTTGTCTTCTCCCCCCCTCCCCCCTCCCAATTGTCTCTCTAGAAAAGTCTTGGGGTATTCATTCTAAGAGTGCAATAGGTTTGTTTATTTTTGGGAGAAAAAATAATTTGATGCTATGTTTGAACTTATTTAACCTTAGAATGTGAGCAATGGTGCTGTGTATTCTTCTGTTCTTTATGATGCACTTCTCCTTTTTACTTGCAATCTGTCTGGCTGTCTGAACATCCTGGACTGAAAAATAAAATCCATGACATCCTGAACTGAAAAATAAAATACCTCATATTCTAGAGGAAGAAGATTTAGCTTAGTAAAGATAATTAGAATTTGAGAAGTTGGAAGCAGTATAACCTGTGTTTGTTTAGTTTAGTTCAGGCCAGTTGTGTAGTGGATACTAGCATAGAATTAGAACATTTTTCTTTGTATTTTGTATTTTCATTTTCTAACTTAAATGTTGATTTATGTACTTAAAATATGTTCATAAACAAATTTTAAGAGTTGCAATGTATCTCGTATTGTCTAAAACATTCATGGCCCGACAAGACAGAGGTCCTCCTGGTCGATCGTAAACCAGACCGGAGTATAGGGTGGCAACCTGTGCTCGATGGGGTTGCACTCCCCCTGAAGTCGCAGGTCCGCAGTCTGGGGCTCCTCCTGGATTCTTCACTTACGTTTGAGGCTCAGGCGTCGGTGGTGGCCGGGAGGGCCTTTGCACAACTAAAACTCGTGCGCCAACTGTAACCATACCTAGGGAAGGCGGATCTGGTCAAAGTGGTCCACCTCTAGACTGGATTACTGCAATGCACTCTATGTGGGGCTGACCTTGAAAACGGCCTGGAAATTTCAGATGATCCAACGGGTGGTGGCCAGGTTGTTAACTGGGGCGCCTTACAGGGAGTGGTCAACTCTTCTGTTCAAGGAGCTCCATTGGCTGCCATTCATTTACCGGACCCAATTCAAGGTGCAGGTTCTTATCTACAAAGCCCTGAATGGTTTGGGACCCGCCTACCTGCGTGACTGCATCTCTGTATACGAACCCACACGATCCCTTCGATCATCTGGGGAGGCCCTACTCTCGATCCCACCAGTGTCGCAGGCGCGGTTGGTGGGGATGAGAGAGAGGGCCTTTTCGGTGGTGGCCCCTCGACTCTGGAACTCACTCCCTAAAGACATCAGACAGGCCCCAACCTTGGCAGTCTTTAGGAGGAGCTTGAAGACATGGTTGTTCCAGTGTGCCTCCCTGGAATAATGATCCCGTAGCACTTTGTCCTCCAAAGCACTTTACATTTTTTAGATCTGCTCGTATGCCCTTCCACAAATGCCACTATCACATTTCATCCATGTCCCAGCATTATTTCCATTTTAACTTTATATTTGGCCTTCCCACTGTTTTTAATTGCATGTTGTCTTATTGATAATGTTGTATATTTTATTGTCTATGTTTTATTTTAACTGC
Source organism: Anolis sagrei (assembly GCF_037176765.1). Taxonomy (NCBI): domain Eukaryota; kingdom Metazoa; phylum Chordata; class Lepidosauria; order Squamata; family Anolidae; genus Anolis; species Anolis sagrei. The sequence goes on along the minus strand of NC_090025.1, from coordinate 123,608,416 downwards.
TTGTACTGTTGTTGTTTTGCTTGTATTGTTGTATTCAGGATTGGCCTCATGCAAGCTGCACCGAGTCCCTTGGGGAGATGGTAGTGGGATACAAATAAAGTGTTGTTGTTGTTATTATTATTATTATTATTATTATTATTATTATTATTATGGCCGGAATCACTGGGTTGTTGTGAGTTTTCTGAGCTGTATGGCCATGTTCCAGAAGCATTCTTTCCTGATGTTTCACCCACATCTATGGCAGGCATCCTCAGAGGTTATGAGATCTGCTGGAAACTAGGAAAATGGGGCTTATATATCTGTGGAATGTCCAGGATGAGAGAAAGAACTCTTGTCTGTTGGAGGTAGGTGTGAACGTTTCAATTGACTACCTTGGTTATCATTCAATGGCCTGGCAGTTTCAAGGTTAGCTGATTCGTACCTAGGAAAATCCTTTGTTGGAAGGTGATTAGCTGGTCCTGATTATTTCTTGTCTGGAATTCCCCGGTTTTTGAGCGTTGTTCTTTATTTACTGTTATGATTTTAGAGTTTTTTTAATACTGGTAGCTGGATTTTGTTCATTTTCATGGTTTCCTCTTTTCTGTTGAAATTGTCCACATGCTTGTGGATTTCAATGGCTTCTCTGTGTAGTCTGACATGGTAGTTGTTAGAGTGGTCCAGCATTTTTTGTGTTCTCAAATAATATGCTGTGTCCAGGTTGGTTCATCAAGTGCTCTCTTATGGCTGACTTCTATGGTTGAAGTAGTCTGCAGTGCCTTTCATGTTCCTTGATTCACATTTGGGCATTGCTGCGTTTGGTAGTCCCTATATAGACTTGTCCACAGCTGCATGGTATATGTTAGACTCCTGCAGAGGTGAGAGCATCCCTCTTGTCTTTTGCTGAATGTAGCATTTGTTGGATATTCTTAATGGGTCTGTAGATAGTTTGTATGTTGTGTTTCCTCATAAGCTTCCCTATGCAGTCAGTGGTTCCCTTGATGTATGGTAAAAACACTTTTCCTCTGCATGAATCTTTGTCTTTACTCTCTCTAATGGAGACCACATAAGTTTTTCTTAGTTTTCTAAGGGGTCTGGGGTTTTGGGGGAGAGGGGCTTCACACATTCTCACGGGCTAGTCCTGAGAGTATGTGTGGACAACCCACCCCAGAAAGTGCATGCTTTCTGGGGTGGGTGTGGGCAGGAGCCCAGAAACATCAGCATTAAAAAAATGTGGATGCTACTGGGACATTGTCTGTCTGGATCCGGCCAAGGATATCTAGAAATTGCACCTTTTTCATTTTCTTTTTTTCCATTTTGAACTGGATGTTTGAGTGGATGCTGTTGAGGTGGTCCAGAAACTTGTTTAGTTCTTCTTTTCCTTGGCTCCAAATTATTAAAGTGTCATCCACATATCTGAACCAGATAGTGGCCTTTTTGTTGCTGTTTCCAGGGCAAGTGTTGCTCATGACAACTTCTTCTGAACTGCCACTGAAGTGCAGAAAGTCAGGGATGCTGCAGAATGATTGTATAATAAAATTTGGACCACTCATCCACACCCTTGGCTCTTCTATAGCTTATATTAAGGAGAATAATCCTGCTAGCCCAACCATTAGGCAGAGTGAGACAGTGACCTCTGGTAGCAAATGCTGGAGGACAGCAATGCCATCTTCCTGGATTATTCCTAAACCTCCAACCATTCTCCTTCACTGTGTCATAGTGGTATGCACCACATAAACTCTTCTATTTCCCCTCCCAAAAGAATCCATTTTACATTCAGACCTATCACCGGACAGGTAAAATCCATCTGTCAACCCACTACTTTTTGTCCATGGATGGAGGAGGGAAAACCTCTTATCCTTTCTTTCAGTCAGATGAGTGACTCAAGTTTCTCTTTTCTTCTCAATTGAAAAATGTTTTCAAATATATTTGGCAGCTACAAAATCCGAAATCCGGACTTCTTTCTGTCAGGTCCCTATGTTGGCAATGGGCACCTGAAGAAGACCTTCTAATGCCAGTATAGTAACATAAAAGCATATTCAGAGCTACTTTGTGGGTGGCATCACATCTGAATTGGCTTTCATCATGCTGGAAATGAGACCTAAGTAAAGAATAGTTCAATTCTGAAACTGGCTTATGAGCTGTATATACAAAAAGTCTATATTTTCCCTTCCAATTGAAGTTCCATTTCCTGTCTGATGATCCATGAAGTGCTAACAGCTTGGGGCCACATTTGTGCTATGAGAGCTCTTTTTGAAGCACAGTCTTGAATACGAAAGAGGGACGCACTGCGAATGGCTATAAAAAGGGTATATTTTTGTTGGGAGATATTTGCCCTCCCTAAACAGAGCAGATTATTTAAAAAGAGTTAATATATTACACAAATAAAACTGATTGATTCCATTCAGTCGGCAGTTAAGCAATTTCAAGAATGCCAGATCGAGTATTCTTTTGCCATAATGGCTATGATAACTCATCATATTTGCTTCTGTCCTTGTAATCATATTTTATTTTCCTTACCAGAATTCCACAAGTAATTGCTAGTGGCATATAGACTATATCACAGATGTTGGAACAAAAGATAAAACAAGTACACTGAGCATACATTTGTCATTTACACCCAACAAAGGTTGGCAGCTGTTCTCCTGCTGCAGCTGCTTAAAGGTCTTGCTGTCCTTTCCCATTGTAATGATGCTCGGCTGAGGCATGGCAAGGCAACAATGCTTTTGTTAATTATTCCATTCTGCCTAATTGTGCTTGCCATCAAGCATCTCAATCAGAAATTAGAGGACATTAAACTGTAGGAAGCTATTTTAACTAAGCTGACAGCAGTTGACAGAATGTTCATTAAACCTAATACATGGAACATACATAACAAAAGTATTTCAGGACATCCCTTATTTGGAACAAGTCAGACGAGGAAGTCATTTCCTTAAACTTGTAGTTCAAAAATAGGTTTTGAATGGCTGTTTCTCTTTATTTAGATAAGACAACCCTGAGGTCCCCAGCCCAAACAGAGATAGTGCAGAGCTGGCTGTAACATGAGTTAACTTCAGATAGCAAATATTTGGAGTCATGCAAGTACTAGTTATTTAATCAGTTAGAATTACATTGTTCCCACTAGGTACAGGTTTTATCTTTTTCATGTGAAGACATGTGCTTTTGGTACTTCACGCGTTGACTTGGTGGACTTTGGGCACCATTTGCTATTCTGCCTCAAGTGACAAAGAATACTCAGTCAACCATGATTATGTGATATCTCCCTTAGAATCTATTTTCTCCCCCAATTTTGGTGTGTGTATTTTAAGTCACCTAATAACTTATCATGAATCTATGAAATTCATAGCATTCATAGCATAGTATTCATAGGGGGTTTTCAATCCAGTACTAATCAGGATTGATCTTGCTTAGCTTCCAAGATCAGATGGGATCTGGTGCCTTTAAGGTATTTGTGTCACTCAAATTTGCATCATTACAAAATGAAAAATATGTGGACAAAAAACTGAGGTGTTTTTCAGTGAGAAACTCTGTGTGCGCGCGTGCACGTGTGTGTGTGGGGGGGGGGTACTCAACTACACTGCCATATAATGCAGTTTGAAACTGCAATGTGTGGTCAGTGTAGACTCATATAATTCGGTTCAATGCAGTTAATGTCTCAAACATTAAGGGTGCTTCTACACAGCCCAGCTGTGTTGATGTCAGTTTGGCATGGTTGGGCATGGGCACAGCCCACCAAGCCTCCCTGCACCCTATTTCCCTCCAAAATCAATGGGGGGTTGTTCTTGCCATTACTGGAAACTGTCCTCATCCTGGTTCTGCACCACTGAGTGTGCAATGAAGCTTTGGAGCAAGAACCCACTTCCCTTCTTGCATCTTGAATGATCCAGAACCTGGAAGAGGACAACCTCCAATGTTGGTAAGGGCAGTTACCCATAATTTTTGAGGAGAAACTACTGCAGGGAGCTTGGGAGCCACTGCCATCCCACATTCCTGGGCTGTCTGAGCCTAAGGAACATAGGATGGCTGTAAGGATGCCATCTGGGATCAGGCATGGTGATCCTAGATGACAGTCTCCATTGCCACAGCATCCACTGGACCTTCCTGATCAAGAAAGAGTAAAACGTTTGCCCCAATTTAATGCGAATGCTATACTGCATTATCTAGCCATGTAGATGAGGCCTAAGAAACAGCCAAAGTACTGGATATGTGTGTTTGGGGTAAGAGGAAATTACTCCCATTCAACAATATGTGTATTTTGATAAGCAGTCATGGTGTCAGATTACAATGAAAAATTTAATCTGGTTTCTTGCAAAATGCCAAATTATACCATGGCATTCTGCAAGGAACCCTTAAAAAGTAGTTTGTTGTGTTAAACATCTGTAGAGCTCTCTGAGTCTACCATTTCTGCTGCTTTTCCCTGCTCAGGCTCTCAGTCTAAAATCAGAAAGGGCCAAGCTAAAGATTTGTACAAATGTGCAACTGATGAAACTTGTATGGCTTGTTCTTCTAACCCCAGTTAATGTAGAGTATTGACAGTAATGCAATAATAGAGAATACCCTTGTGCCAAAAAGCAATGGGATTTTTATAGATATTATAGGAGCCCAAAACAGGCTGATTCTATCTACTTCAGACTGTTCCTGCCATGTAATATGAACATGTTAGATTAAGAAAATACTCAATTAGCCTGCATGTGAAAAATAATGAGCTTGCTTATCCTATTTCAAATTATGTGTGGAAGGATCAGAGACAGAAGTCTTTAAAAGGCTGGGCAGCTCAAAAACCTGAACCCCTGAATTTAGCATGCTCTGTAACCCTCAAGCATGTTAATGGAAATAGAGGTGAGTTAAGATTTTGTAACAGTTTGTTTTGATAAAACCTCACCAAAATTCACAAATATCTTCACATTTAGGAAAGAAAGAATTTAAGATTCTTATCACACAATGTAGGTAAGTCACAACTGCATCTTCTGTTGAGCGTTTACTGCATGCTGTTGGGCATATCTACATGAGAACTTTAATCTGAAGCAGGCAAACATCAACACTATAGCATTAACATGCCCCACATTGGGTTAAGTTAAGAAATGCTGTGGAGCACCTCTAAAGCAGCGCCATACTTTGGAAAGGGGTTGAATAGTTGGGCTTCTTCTGACTGGAGCTTTGAGTCCCCTATAGTGATTAAAAATGACAAAAGCAATGGTTACTGTCCAGTAGAACAAAACCGGATGCACACCACCTCTGGACAGTGAGAGCTCTATTCCTGGCACTGGTGCAGTTTGGGAGCATAGTAGTGTGAAAACCAAGGCCCCTCTACACTGCCATATAAAATCCAGATTATCTGCTTTGAACTAGAGTATATGACAGTGTAGACACATATACTCTATATTAAAGCAGATAATGTGTGTATTATCTGCTTTGATAATATGGATTGTATGGCAGTGTATAGGGCTAGGTCACATTGTTGTCCCACAATTCTTTTTACTAATGCAAACCACTGTTACTGACCTTTCCACTTCTACCATGCTATCATGTCTTGTGCAAAAGTTCAATTGCACTGTTATGCCAGTTTTAGTTGTTCAGTGGATGTGTGCTTTGGATGAGAAACCCAGACTCTTCTTAGGACCTCTTCATATGGGCTTCTTTTCGGCGGCAGCAATGGGGTTTTTCACATTCAGCCATGGAGACTACCTGCTCCCATCACACCTATTACAAGTACTTCCAAAGCAGTTCTGTGGTTGAACTGGAAAAAAAACCCTGCCACCACCGAAAGAAGCTGACAACACACAACGAGAGACTTCCCATATTTTAATAAGGAAATTCAGGTTGAGGCAGCTTATTGAGTCTTTTACCTGAATGGTAGACCAGGTAAAGTTGGAAATGTGTGGAGTATGGTGTGACAGCTCCCCACACCCCCTGGGTGGTCATATGGGGCTGTCATTTTTGAGAGGAAGCAACAGCAGCAAGTGGAGATAGACAAGAGGAAGCTCTGTGTACCAAGAGTGTGAGGTAGCAGCTCTCCATTGTTCCTGGCACATAAGGCATCTTCCTGTCTCCTTGTCAGCAGGCCTCTCTTCCTCCAGGGAGTGGTGCCTGAAGCGGGGGCAGAGGGGCCTGAGCAAGCTGATGCTGTGGGAAAGGAGAAGACGGGAAGGTCAGCACCACAGAGGGGGGGGGGAGCCTCTATATGTGTGTGTGTGTGTGTGTGTGTGCTGAAGCTGAGGGGGGCCGCTCTCACCAGTGTCAAGGCACCTTCCTGGCTCTTCTTCCTTCCCCTTGTGATGAGGGGAAGCCTGGATGCAGCGGGGCATGGGGCAACAGGTCCCCACACCCCTTTGGGTTGGCGCTGCTGAAATGTAGTGAGACTGGCTGATTCTGGCAGTATGTGTGACAAGGTTCCTATAATATCTGTTACCCCAATAGTATAACATCATGGCATGCTAGCATCTCATTTTCTCTCACACACAAATACACTCATGCACGCATCTGTGCTGCTATAGAATCAGCATGCAAAGAATCAGGATGGAAAAGAAGACAAGAGGGAATACAAGGGCTCTTGACTTTGACTTTCTACTTGTTCCCTTCTATAAAAAGATAATGTTTGATCTTCTTTCTACAGTGTCATGACTGCAAAACATAAAGTTTTAATGTATTTCCTAGTACCATGAATTTCAGGGACCAGCTTTTAAAATCCAGGGAAGATTAGGCCTTTTTGTTTGTTTGTTGTTTGTTTGTTTCTGTTTTTGTTTCAAGGCTGAGAGATCCTGATATCAGCAGGGGCAACTTTCCATTATCAAGATCCATTATCTTCATTCCTCCTATACTATGTTATCATGTGGCGGGGGGGGGGGGGGAGGAAAGGAATCCTATTGAGATCATGTTTCGTTTCCAATAGGACACAAAAACAACATGATTTGATGTGTGAACTGGTACAACTGCTATGAAGCATGCAACCCAGGAACATAACAGTCTGATATCTACTGGGATTGGCTGTCTGGAAGAGCATTGAAATTGATGTTTCATCCAGTCCCAGAACTCTAAGTGCTGAACTTCTAAAACCTGGGCTCAAATCTATTTATATTAGTAGATTTGAGCCCAGGTTTTATTTACATCCATGGTGAATTCGGGTCAACATCTCTTCTTTTCCTAAGAGACCTCTCACCTGGAACAGCCAAATGGCAGACAAGCAGGAACGGCCTAACCCTCTTCATGCTGGGAAATGAAAACAACTGTACTTATTGAATTTGGCTGATATGGATGGTAAAAATTTGTGGGAGAAAGAGAAGCTCTTAGCCTTAAAGAGAAGTAAATCCCAATGAACAGATCACATGTCATGTCAGAGAATTCATTATCTGGCCACTCCAATGTATGGTAAACCAGTACTTGGATTGTTTTAATAAAACCTATTCAGAGGAGATGTGTCATTGCCATCTCCGAAGGGTAAGAGAGTGGGATTTCCCCTAAGTCACCTAGCGGGTTTCTAGTGAGGATGTTATCTTTAGTCTTCCTAATTACTTCGTGTCACATTGCTCTAAAAGACATGAATGCCTCTGTATGCATTAAAGGTTTGGGAATATATAGATAGAGGTGGCCTCTCTTGACTTCCCATTTAGTTATAAATCCTCTCCTCGGTTTAGCTGATATTCTCCATCTCCCTCAGCCCTTGAAGCAACCTGGGGACGTAATTATCCATTCAGAGAAAGTTGATTGAAATTTAGCCGTGTAAATTTATTGACATTCTATTCCAATTTGTTGCTCTTTTTCCTAGTCTGGAGACAGCATTTCAGTGCTGAATTATTTATTTGTAATCAGCACTTGTTTGACACAGAATTGGCATGCCACTTTATCTAAATGAACAAAGGATAGATTGATGGGGAAGTACATTTACATAATGAACATTTAATCCATTCTTTTTGAGAAATGCTTGAGCATTACTTTATCTAAAAATTGCAAGCAACTGCTGCAGTCACACTTTTCTTTTTGGCTTTGACGTTGAGGCAGAATTCGGTGCCACTTAGATAAACAAAAAAATATTGACTTTTTATTCCTGACATTTCCATAAATGCCTTTTTCAAAAAATGCCTACACTGCCAGTCCCAGTTTTTTGATACAAAGATATTTGTTGTTGCCTGCATGGGCCAGTGAAGTTGGTAGTATAATTGGTGGCTTTGAGCTGAAGTTTGAACTTTGCTACAGACTTGTTTTTTGCTGTGGGCAATTCGTGGTCTAGGAAGATGACTCTACATCGTAGAATTAATGCAGTTTGACAGCACTTTAGTTGCCATGGCTCAGTGCTATGTAGTCATGGGAGTTGTGGATTGGTGAGGCACTAGCATTTCTTGGCATGGGAGGCTAAAGATTTTGTAAACTACAACTCCCATAATTCCATTGAGTTGAGCCATGGCAGTTTAAGTGGTGTCAGAATACATTAATTCTGCAGTGTAGATGCACATAGGCCAAAATCCCGAGAGGAAATGGGATTTCAAATTCCACTTCCTTTCAGAATAGGGACTCCTCCCCAATCTCAAACCCTGGGATTTACCTTGAATTGTGTAAAAAGGCTATAAATTACTTGAAAATATATGCAGTAGAACATTCTCAGTATTTCGATGTGGACTTTCAGCTTAGTGCTTTGGGTTTTTGTGGTGGGAGGAAAAATAGAATATAAGTGAGGTTAATAACAGCAACTGGCCTATTTGATTTATCAAAAATCAGTTCTGCAATATCACAGTTAATAGCGAAGAATATAGAACTATATATTGCCTGTTTATCACTTAATGGTGATACCTTACTGTCTTGATACATGTGTTAAGAAAATACATGTGAAATGTTTATTGAATTAGTGAAGAGAAGGAGAAAATTCTAAATGATGCTAAATATATTGATTACCAGCAGTAGAAGATTTGTGGTACAAATAATTGAGAAAACCTAAAAACTGTTAAAGTAATTAATAGAGTAAGAAAAAGAAAAAAGCAACAGAAGTTAGTGTTTTTGTGCAAAATGACATATGCTGGTTTTTGAATATAATGATATATGCAAGGATGTGTAGATAATTTTGTCCCCACAATAACTTGCAGAAGTAGGAAATATCATATGGTTATGTGCTCTTTGCTTGTTTCACTGTAGATTTTTTTTCTAAAATGTTCAAAATAAAGCATAAAAACCTTGGGATTTAGCTGGGGTGGTGGCTTCATGTCCACCCAGGTCGCAGTTCCTGATGCATCATTTTGATGCGTCAAGAGCTTTTTTCGAGGAACCTGAAGATGCAACCAGGCCCCTCCAGTAGGTTTAGTGGGAAAATGGACTGCTGGGAGTGGAGAGTGGGGGTGCCATCCTGATTCTTTGAGCTCTTAGAGCCCAAAGAACTGGGGTGGCAATGGAGATTGATCCATGGGATCACAGAAGGTAGTTCTGAGAATCAATCCCCACAGGTCCAGCAGTGAAGTCCGCATCTTTCCAGGTGTTTTATTAAACTGGAGTCAACTGGGAAATCCATTTGCATGTCTCCGGTTATCCCACAACCCATCATGGGTTTGGGGCCTGTGTAGAAAGGCCCTCAATCACCCTTTGCAAAATCTGTAAATCTTCATTCATATGTTTATTAACAGGGCATACACAATGCAATTATTACAAACCTCTTTAAAATTCCGTATCAGCTACTTAGTTCAATATTCAATTTCTCCCCATTCTGATATACATTGATATGTGAGGAGGGAGTTATGATCATGACAATGGTGTCACAATCATGACTAGTAGTTTGTCTACACTGGCTTAAAACTCTGATTTTGACCATAACTTGAATCCAGGAATTTCAAGTCCATAATGTGGGCTAAAATTGGTTAATTCTATTTCATCCCATATTACACAAAGTTGGGTAATGCTCTGTAATTTTTTGCAAAACTCCAGAAAAGCTCCACACTTCAAGGTTAATATGAACAGATGGACCGGATGCAATCTAGACTGGAACAATGTTCATACATTCCAGCACCTTTTTTGTGTACTCTATGGTGCAGTGAAAATGTGTCTCATCAGGGCCACATCTCTGTTTCCATACATGCCAGCCACAGAGTTGCAGAGAACTTCAGGTCACCAGTGTGCATCTTTACTTACATCAGCAAAGGCATCAAATGGTGGCCAGGACATCTTCTGGAACTCCATTGATCAGCAGTGAATGGGATATCCAAGGTGACCTAGATTTCTCCGCAACTCTGTGGCTTGCATCCATGGACAACCTGGTGATAGTCCAGTAGAGCTGAAACAGTTTTGACCCAACTGGTCGGTATGAAATCCATCCCACCACTGCTTCAGAATGGAGATAGACAGTGTAGCTATCCTCAGAGCCAGACTGAAGTACCCCTCCATCAAACTAGTCTTGAATTAAGTGGTACATGTAGATGAGCCCTAAGTAGTAATCATGAATACAATCGGTGCCTTCTTTCAACCTCAGAAATAGCAATATCTTTGCCAGTAGGGTTCTTCTGATGGGAATGCTTACCCAGAAAAGTGGCAACAGTAGCAGCAAACAACCTGAGAATGTGTAAAAGCCTCCCCCCACCCCCTGGCTCAGCTATGGAACCGGTGGCAAGTATTACCCGCAAGTGGTAAGACAGTGGGGGTGGCAGTAACTCCAAGGAAGAGTGGAGTGCCGCAGGGTTTCGTCCTGGTCCTGGTCCTGTTCAACATCTTTATTAATGACTTAGATGAAGGGTTAGAAGGCATGATCATCAAGTTTGTGGATGACACCAAATTGGGAGGGATAGCCAATACTCCAGAAGACAGGAACAGAATTCAAAATGATCTTAACAGATTAGAGAGATGGGCCAAAACTAACAAAATGAAGTTCAACAGTGACAAATACAAGATACTCCACTTGGACAGAAAAAAAAATGAAATGCAAAGATACAGAATGGCAACGCGTGGCTCGAGAGCAGTATGCGTGAAAAAGATCTTGGAGTCCTCATGGGCAACAAGTTAAACATGAGCCAACAATGTGATGTGGTGGCAAAAAAAGCCAATGGGAAGCCAATGACCTGTGTCAATAGGAGTATAATATCTAGATCCAGGGAAATCATGCTACCCCTTTATTCTTCCTTGGTTAGACCACATCTGGAATACTGTGTCCAATTCTGGGCACCACAATTGAAGGGAGATGTTGACAAGCTGGAATGTGTCCAGAAGAGGGCAATTAAACTGATCAATGGTCTGGAGAACATGCCCTATTAGGAGCGGCTTAAAGAGCTGGGCATGTTTAGAAGAGAAGACTGAGAGGAGACATGATAGCCATGTAAAGTATGTGAGAGGAAGTCGTAGGGAGGAGCAAGCTTGTTTTCTGCTGCCCTGGAGACTAGGACACGGAACAATGGCTTCAAACTACAAGAAAGGAGATTCCATCTGAACATTAGGTAGACCTTCCTGACTGTGAGAGCTGTTCAGCAGTGGAACTCTCTGTCCCAGAGTGTGGTGGAGGCTCCCTCTTTGGAGGCTTTTAAACAGAGACTGGATGGCCATCTCTTGGGGGTGCTTTGAATGCAATTTTCCTGCTTCTTGGCAGGGCTTGGACTGGATGGCCCATGAGGTCTCTTCCAACTCTATGATTCTATTATCCTTCCAGCCTTGATCAGTGAGGGGGACAATAATGGTGAACCCCACCAGCACCAATCTGCATCAATGGGTATTTTTGACAACTAGATCATCCTGAATCCAACCTGATTCAACCATCCACATTTCAAAACACTGGAGGTACACTGAAGTTCCTACCAAGTTACTGAATTATATCTGAGTTTTTAACAGATGAATTAAATGCTAAAAAATCAGGAGTATTTATCCTGATAATAGTAGGATTGAGAGGAGTGAATAGCAATAGTGCCCAGTAAACAGAACAGATAATTAGATTTTAGATTTATATACACTTGAGTGGACCCGGTCCCCTAGTAGGGCCATTGCTGAGACTGAACCTTGTACTATAATATTCAGCCAGCCCCATTTTTCCCTTCTCTTTGGCCCAGCCCATTCCAAATAGTCCAGGCCCCTTATTGAAATCTTTGTCCCTGCCAGCTTGCCTTGTATGAAAAAGAGAGTGGAACTGGCTTTAAATTTATTTTAATGTATATGCCTTGTTAATAGTTTATGTCTATGTTTTTGTTTTATATTGTATTTTTTGTATTATTTTGCATATGTGGAAACCGCTCTGAATCCCCTAGGGAAGATAGGGTGGTATACAAATAAAGTTTTATTATATTATTATTATACTTCCCCTAGTGTAGAAAACCCCTAAATCTAGCTAACTATTCTGTATACTGGGCACTATTCCTATTCAAATAATAATGTTTTAACTTAGGGAGGGATGACTTGTCAATATCCATTGCAGTGATCTTCTTCTAGTTTGCTGTGTGTGGGGATATAGTTTTTAGATGAAAATATTGAATGATATGGCATTCCCACCTCCAAAGTCCGAACCATACCGTGAGAAACATGATTATGTCCTCATTTTCTCTTTGTGCGGCCATAGTCATGGGCAAAGAGAAAATGACTTACCCCCAAACCACCCACTGAGCTTCATGTCAGAGCTGGAATTTCCAATCTGATCTCCTCAATTCCCAGTCAGATATCCTCTGCACTGCCCAGTTATATTATAAGGACTTAAATCTGAGCAAAGGACTTCTGTCTCAGGAGTTGTCAATCTCTCTTTCTTAGTCTCTCTGTCTTTTCATTGGCAAATGGCAGCTAATAACAAATATTCAACGAGAAGGTAGGTGTTTGTATATTTTGTTTGAAAAAGAAATAAGATCTCCACAGAGGGAAAGAGATGTTGTTGAACGTTTGGTGAAGACAACAAGCTACTATAATTTATGTACTCATAAGCTGCTATCTCATCTTACAAATAATCATACAGAATCACTTTGCAAGATTATAGTAATTTAGACAGCACCGGGAACTTTCTGTCTGGAAATCTCCCACTCAGCTAATATTTGGGGATGTATTTAGACTTTTGTCTTTTAAACACTGCAATCTATTGTAATCCTTCTCTGACTCTCTTTCTTCTTCTTTCCTTCCCTTTTGTATTTCCTCCTTTCTTCCTCTCCTCTCTTCCTCAATTCCCTTCCAGCTTTTCTTCCTTCTATCCTTGTCTACCTTCCTTCCTTCCCTTTTGTTTTTCCTTCCTTCACTTTTTCATTCCTCTCTCCCTTTCCTCCCTCCATTCCCACACTTCCTCCCTTTTTCCTTCCTTCCTTCTCTTCCTCCTTTCCTCCTGGGGGATATTTGGCTGGGAGAAGAGAAGGTAGAGAGGGAACATGAAAACCATGTTTCAAGATTTCTAAGAGTGTCCCATTGTGGGGGGGGGGGGGTGACTTTCTGCTGCTCTAGAAACCAGGGCATAAGGGAGCAATGGTTCCAAGTGGCAGGCAAAGAGATTTGACTGAAAAGATTTGGAAGAACTTCCTGAGAGTAAGTGCTGTTGAAGAGTGATATAGGTTGGCTGGAAGTGTGGTGGAGTCTCGTTCTCTGGAGGCATTTTCACAGAGACTGTCTATCAGGAGTTTTGATTGTGCCTTCCTGTATGGCAGGGGGTTGGACTGGATGGCCCTTGGGGGCCTCTTCCAGCTCTAGGATTCTATATAATGAAGAGGCAATATGGAGTCTAATTGATACACTTTTTCTCCCCTGTCCAACATCTCATCCTGACCAAGACCAACCCTTTTGGGATCCAAATGTTTCCAATCTTTCCTTCATGCCTTGTCTCTGAAAGAGAAGAGGAAGGGGAGAAAAGAGCAGGGAGGGGACTGGGGGAGAATTGCCTCCCTTCCAGCCCACCCACCCACCCCACTCTGGCCTGTCACATGGCTCCCAAGTAAAGAAGTTTGCTCATGGCTGCTCTATACATTATTTATTGTATTTTCTTGCATCTATCTTAAGTCATTTCCATTTTTTAAAGAAAGTGGGGAATGTTTTTACTAAAGCTTTGAAGGGCAAATTTTATCCTTTCTGTATTTGTTTTTCCTTTTCTTAGAATTGAGGAACAAAAATGCCAGCACTATAGCTCCTTTAAAATTTAAAAGAGAAAAAAAGAAGAAAAGAACACATTTCAGACCTGAAAAGAAACCTATCCTTAGGGTGGAAAGACATTGTTAGGTATTAATTATAAGTGCTCATAATATAAGGGCACAGATTATAGTTTTTGGATACTTTCTATATTAATGTATGATGTGAACATGTTGAACAATTCGATCTTTATTCAAGAAAGATCTTTAAATTTAGAACAACAAAGACTGTTGTTCTAAATTTAAAGATTTTCCCCTCATAAGAAATATAAACCATTTTTCTCCTAAGTCAATACACCCAGCATATTTAATGTTTATATTGTCTGTTAATCTCCAAATAATCAGAAACAACACTCCCATGGTCTCTCACTTCTTCCATGAACTGAGGTAGACACGATGTTGGCCCTTCCTAAACCACTTTGCCTCTGGACAATTTGGCAGAATCCTTTCCTCAAAACACCAGGTATTCTTTCTTTTTCAACTTTGACAGTTCACATCTGTATTCTACACTGAATATCTATTAAAATTTCATAAACATTTTATACATTTTGCCCTTAGCTAAATTATAACCCCAAGGACAGCAAAGCCTATAATCCTGTCTTGGCAATGGAAGCTTTCACAGTTGATTCAAGCATCCTATTAAGAATAAAAAAGAGCAATTTAATTGGACTTCAGCTAGAGCAATTGTAAAATTTTATTATTTCAACAAGGGCTCCTTCAAAACTTGAAAGTAATGATCATATTCTCATTTGCAGCTAGATGTGTGGTGTAGAATAATGCAATGGCAATGCTGTCACTAGACTTAAATACCTTAAAGGCACTGGATCCCTGTCTTGGAGGACAACTACACAAGGACACCCTGACTAGTACTTAAGTATAAGACGACCAAAGGATTCCAGATGGTGTGGGCTCTATTTCAGAGGAAAGAACTGCCAAAGCCACCTCTGAGTATTCCTGGTCTAAGAAAACCCAGTGACATTCACAGAGTTGCCATAAGCCAATAGGGAAGTTCAAGGCATGTGCAGGACAGAGCTTCATCTGATATGCAAGTATAGTTATCCTTCACACACACACACACACACACACACTTGTGAGTTTGCCATTTGTTGATCTGATTATTTCAGGAACCAACCATCCTTGGAAGCCAGATACTGTATGGTCTTCAGAGGGGTTTGGCCTCCTGAAGGCTGACACATCTGATGGGGACTTCAGCAGGGTAGAGCAGCAGTGATGAACTTCACAAACTGCTGCCCATTGCCCACATAGCAGCTAGCTTCAGGAGACTTCTTTCTGAAGTGTGAGTTTGCTATGTGAATGTACACACAACATTCAGGCAGCAGCCCAGACTTCAGGAAAGGATGTAGCGGCTATGATCACTTGTCTCCTCCTTCTGCCAAGGTGCATTGCTACTCTGTGAATGCACACAACATTCATGAGTCAGTCCTGACTTTGAGAGGAAGGTGGCAGTTGCAATCATTAATTTCTGCCTCCTTCCTGAAACATGGGACTTTGGGGGAGGAAGGCATGATGGTCCCAGACTTTGTGGAGGTGACTCCAGACCATATTCTTCATATTCTATCCACCAGCTCCAGAACTCTGAAGAGCCCTCCAGAAAGCCTTCTGGTGCTTTCACTGTATTCACAAAAGAGAAAAGTCAACTCTACTGTACTTCAAATGTACTTTTCATCCAAGTGATTCACTATAACCCAATTTAGTTCTGATTCATTTTGAGTTGCTTTCAAACAAAGCCCTATCTCAATTTTCCCCTGGATTTTGGTGTTGTGTTCATTGTTTCCAAAGTGATGCAGATACATCTGGAATTTTCCATGGCACCTTGCATCTACACATTCTTTGTCATAGATTTCCAATTTATTGATCCTTCACAGTAATGATAGGCATAATGATGCACTGATACAGCACCACTAAAAAGATATATGAGTCATATCATCTCATCAAGGTTCAATTTGCCTAGTGTTTAATTAATCTTAAAGTGTGGTTGTGACATTCTACATGTGCTGGATCTAAAGGAGAATTCTGTTTCTAGGAATGTTTGTGTTCATCAATAAAATGCTGCATAAAATATTTTAGATAGTAATTATCATACTTCATAATTAATAATAGGTTCCAATTATTTTGCAGATTCTACTCTGACAAAACCTAGGTGTATTTCAGATATTTGGCTGTATAAAGACTGTGTGATTGTTTTCTTTCTTTCTTTCTGGCAATTGTTTTATCTGTATAAATTTGCACATAGGAACACAGAGGGGAAAAATACAACAATAGTAGTTTTCAGAAACTAAAATTTACGAACCAAAGAATAAAGGAAGGATTAACTAGAGCTTCAGAAAGCTAACAACCATTTGTAGAATTCCTGAGCCAGGTTCACAGCTAGTTATGTGAACTACGGTTTAGGCAATTACACACTCCATATTTTGAGGCATATTTCTACTCCAGAAAACTCAGAGATGTCATAAGTAATAAAGTAGAAACATTCATGGGAATTTTTTCTTTAGCTGAAAATTTGTTACTAGAGGCAGAAATAGCATTGATTAAATAAGATAGGTTCATATATCACAACAAAAGAGAGCAATTTAACATGTTGCAACAAATGATTTTTTATTCAAAACTAACCACATGTAAAATGAAGCAACCCAATAAGCCTTACATTTGTATACAAAAAAACATGTTGAAGCTTTTAAAAGCAATTTGAAGAGTAATTCTGAAAGTCATGAAAAGATTACTTCTCTCATCAGTTTCCACCTTTTATTTGTTTATTTTTTCCAGTTTTGCTACATACATTTTATTGGCATGTTTGGAATAGTTAATGAGGCAAACTTACTTGCTATTCTCCCTTTCTTTCTGTTCACTTATACTGTAAGAGATTCTAAATGCAGCTGCTGTTTCCATTGCCTGCTATAGGAAGGCATTCGCGGCTACAGTACAACTCCAGTCATTTCCTAGCTTGAGCTGTTTATTGCATTGTTTTCAGTGCTTATTGATTATTTGTTTCCACAACTGAACACTGAATGTTTGTTTGTCCAGCCTTTCTTCACTGGTTGTAGCACCCACCCAGTTCTGATCCAGATAAATGGAGATTGAGGAAGAAAGTGTGGCCGTGTGGTCATAGAAGGCTTTTCATGTGACACTTAAATCTCTAAACCTTCATAAAAAGGAGCTTTACTAACTGAGGTGTGTTCACTAAGATTTGCCTGTACTATGGAGACTTTATGCAGAGACTTGAGCAGAAGGTATCAGTCTGTAAGAACAACAAGAAATTGCTGTCTTCTAGAGCAGAACTTCTTAAACTTTTCCACTTGGGAGCTCTTTTGGCCTGATAAATTTTTATGTGGCCATGGGTATTATGCATATAAATTAGGAATTGAAATCATGCATTTATTGATAAAAAAATCCACATTTGCAAGACTTGCTAAACAGGTTGATTTTCCTCTTTCTGAAGTACAGCTGAAGCATCTTTTGCAGAATTTACTGTAAATACTGCACAACAGATTCATTTAAATGTCTGAAACAGCCAGTAGGGGATGTTAAAAAACCTTTTACTGTTGCCAAATTTTTCGGGACCCCAACATTGAGCTAAAGCTACTGTATTAGAGGTCGGAGTCCACAGTTTAAAAGGTAGTGTTCTAAAGCAGGGCTTTTAAACATGTTTGGATTCGTAAGCCCTTTCTGCCCAAGAAATGTTTACATGATCCGGGTATATGGTTATATAAAATAGGGATAAAACATTAAACATTTACTGATAATAAATCAGCATTTGCAAGGCTTGATAAACAGGCTGGTTTTTGTTTTCATGGAGTGCAGTTGAAGCATTTTCAGCAGAGACCGCTGTAAAATACTGCACTTTGTTGCTCCTAAGTGGCATTTAGAAACCTTCTACTGTTGCTATTTTTGTGATACCAACATTGAGCTAAGGGGACCCCATCTGGGGGTAGGACTCACAATTTAAGAAGCTGTGTTCTAGAGGAAGCAAGTAAAAGAAAATCAAGATGAATTTGGAAAGATTACTCCTAGAATCACTAGCCATTTTAATAATCATGTGAGATAATGTTCAATTTAAGATTGGTCTTTTACAATAACAAAGCACATTGTATTATTTTAACCAGTTGAATATGTGGCAGTCATAGTGCACAACTTCATGGAGCAGATAATATCAAAACTTGGAAAAGTTGTTGTGCAGACCTATAACTGACATATTTCCAGAAGGTCAGGAGGGAGGGGGCAGATCTAACCTCATTGGGAAGGGAATTCCACAGCTGAGGGGTCACTACGGAGAAGGCCCTGTCTCTTGTCCCCACCAAACGTGACTGTGATGGTGGTGGGACTGAGAGCTGGGCCTCGTGATCTTAATGTCCTAGATGGTTCCTAGAGGGAGATACATTCAGACAGGTAAACTGGGTCAGTGCCATTTAGGGCTTTATAGGTTAGCACCAGCACTTTGAATCGAGCCTGGAAGCTAATAGGCAGCCCATGGAGCTGGTGTAGCAAGAGAGTTGTATGCTCCCTGTACCACACTGCCATGAGCAACCTGGCTGCCAAGTGTTGGACTATCTGACACTTCTGAGCAGTCTTCAGAGGCAACCCCATGTAGAGTGCGTTGCTGTAGACTAAATGTAACCAGAGCATGGACCACCGTGGCCAAGTCAGACTTCTCAAGATACGAGTGCAGCTGCCGCACAAGTTTTAACTGTGCAAAAGCTCCCCTGGCCACCGCCGAGACCTTGGATTCCAGGCTCAGCTATGAGTCCAGGATCACTCCCAAGCTGTGAACCTGCACCTTCAGGAGGAATCTAACCCCATCAAGCACAGGCTGTAACCCTATACCCTGTTAAGCCTTAAACCAAGAGGACCTCTGTTTTGTCTGGATTCAATTTCAATTTGTTTGCTCTCATCCAGTCTCTTACAGCTGCCAAGCTCCAGTTCAGGACTTGAACAGCCTCCTTAGTAGCAGGTGGGAAGGAGTGACAGTTGGACATCATCTGCGTACAGATGGCACCAAACCTCAAAACTCTGGATGATCTTCCCAAACGGCTTCACGTAGATGTTAAACAACATAGAGGATAGTACTGAGCCTTGTGGGACCCCACAGTACAATCGCTGTGGGGCTGAGCAGGTATACCCTAGCAACACCTTCTGGGAGCAACTCTCCAGGAAGGACTGGAGCCACTGCAAAACAGTACCTTCAAGGCCCATTCCCATGAGGTGTCCCAAAAGGATACTGCAGTAAACAGTCTTGAAGGCTGATGAAAGGTCTAGCAGAACCAACAGGGAGACACTCTCCCTGTCCAGCTCCTGGTGTAGATCATCCACTAAGCAACCAAGGTTGTCTCAGTACCATGGAGTTGCAAGGACTTTCCACACCCAGGACTTTGTCCAAATAAAGGAGATTGGAAACTGGCCGATAGTTGACAAATTGAGTGGGATCCAGTGATAGCTTTCTAAATGGTGTTTTTATTACAGCTTGTTTTAAGCTGGCTAGAATGTTGGCTTCCCAAAAGGAGGTATTAACCACCACCTTCACCCACTCTGCCACCCCCCCCCCCCCCCCCGGTTTCCTTTACCAGCCAAGATGGGCAGGGGTCTAGAATGCACGTGGTTGTTCTCAGCTCTACAAGAATCTTGTCCACATCCTCAAGCTGCACCAATTGAAATGAATGCCTTTGACACATGAAATCATTATTTTGAAGGAAATCAACTTCCAAATTGGATTGTAAGAAAAATAACACAAAGTAGAGAATGATCTCATTAAGATATATGAAATACTTCATTTGTTTAGAAAATTAGGATAGTCACTAACCTTGGAATGTTTTCAATGTTTCCACAATCTTATGTTTATAGGTAGATCTACTGATTTCAAAAAGGTTTGGTTGCCTCAGAGACTGAATGCTTTTGGTTCGTTCCCTTTTAAAAAGTGATTATATACTTGCAGTTCAGGAAAATGCTTTTTAAAATGTTTTCTCAGGCATGTAGCTGGGGGGGGGGGTGGCTTGAGGGGCTTAACCCCCCCCCCCCCCCCGAAATTCTCATGACGGTTCGCGAAAAGGCCTTACTGGTGCATTATTTAAACTGTTATTTTTATTCATATCATGATCTGATCACCATACTCAATATATCCCATATGAATGGGAGTATACAAAAGGTTTGCTAGGGTAGACCCTCTTTCACCCAGACTCAGCCCCCCCCCCGAAACAAATTCACCCCCCCCCCCCCAAATCAAAATCCTGGCTACGGGCCTGTGTTTTCTTTGAAGAGCATATGAAGTCTGTTACTGAAATTTCATTTATAATTTCAATAGTGTGCCAAGAGGCCAGGAAACAGTTGCAACCAGGGCTCTAGGCTTGCTTGCAAACTTTTTATTTTCTGTGGCACAAGGCAAGGTTACAAATGGGAACTGTTGAAAGTTTGGAGCTTAAATAAAAAGGGAAACTTTTATTCACTACAATGGGATCAATGACCTGGCAAGCAATGCTGGATTGTTTGCTTTTACTCCCTAGCTCTCTTTGCTCCCAAACAAGTGTTTTGCCTTGTTAGTGGATAAGGCCTTAAAAACATAGATGTGCTAACTCTCTGAAGCTCACCTCATATTAATATGGAAGTTACTTGGGAGTTTTAGGTGTGAGCATAGGTCAGGAAAAAATGAGAATTCAGAAGAAACAACTATTTGCCTGTATTCCGTTATCTCCCAGGCATACTCTAAATTCTTGCTTTATAAATCCTGGGTAATGGAAATTGTAATTAAGATGAATAGTAAAAGGAAATATCCATCCCTGGATGAAAATTTTGGACTTCAACTTCCAGAATTCCTGACAGTTAGAAATGGAAGTGTGATCGTGGGATCATAGATCAGTAAGTTGTTGCATTTGCACAACTACAGAGAGTTGCTATGGTGTGACTGATCATCCTGCTGAGCTGCTACTGTCTGTGATTGCATGTATGTCATAGGATAGTGGCTCTGTGCAATAACTCTTACCTCAACCACATCAGTTCAAATAAATGTAACGTTCCCATTTTCCTAACTCCTCCTGCCTTGTAGTTCATTGCCTCCAGCATGCTTGGGAGCAAGGAGGATGGAAAGAGAAAAAGATAGAAAGACAGAATATCCTGGCTTGCATGATAGCAGTGAGTTCCTTTCTATTCTCTTTGATTCACAAGTTAAAGCACTATAATTTGATGCCCTCATTGCATATTTGCTTTGATCAACAAGAGGCAAAATATATCTTTGTTTTATGAACTCAGGTTGTGATCATCTAAGGTATCTTTTTCCCAACTGAATATTCTGCTTACCCAAGCTAGGGGCAAAAAAACCCAAAACAAAACAAAACAGTTCAGGTTTTGGCTAGATATTGCAAAGGTACCAGACAAGTGTAACTACTGAAGGAAATAATTGTAAGGTAGAACAGTTGTCATGTTCCAACATGTTCCACAACATCTTCTTTAAAGAGACTGAATGTGCTGCTCAAATATATATTTCTACTCCTATTCATGGTCACACACAAACAATTGTGATTTTTTTTCTTATTATTATCTATACTGTCTAAAAAAGATAATTTTAGGGGAAGGTTCCCACAGGTTATCTGGCCTATTAATGATAATATATATTACTTTTTCTAGCTAAATATTGGGATAAATGGTTAGCTAAGCTACTGAAATAATTAAATGAAGCTGAAAAACTACAGGTTATCTGAATTTATGAGTGCATGTTTGTGTGACTGTATGTGCCTTTAACTCACCACTTGACTTACGGCGACCCAACAAATTTCATAGGGATTTTTCAAGCAAAGAATCATCAGAAGTGGCTTTATCAATATCTGAAATATAGCCTATAGCATTGTGCCAGTCAAAATGCGCATACCTGAATGTTGTTCCAGTGTACTTATGACAGTCTATATAAACAGAATGACCTCTGGGCAGGGCCGCAGCCCATGGGTGGGGTGGGGGGTAAGTTCAACCCTGCCCTGAAATGTGTCAGGTTAAAAAAGAATTTTGGTTTACTCATAAATTGATTAACCAGTTAAAATTCATGAGTAAACCAGGTTTCGGGGGGGGGGGGGCATTTTGGTGGGGTTGAACCCTCCCCCCCCCCAGTGTATTAAAAATCCACCAATGCAATAGTTTAAGATTTGAAAATAAGTACTGGAGAGCACTTTGCAGTTGAAAGTCTGTGGCCCATGAGCGTAAGTTAGAAATCCAGGGCCTGATCCTCCTTATTCATTAATCATGTATCTCCCATTTCTGAGATATTCAGTCCACCCACCACTTGAAGGTAATGCAATGTTTGCATAGAGTCAAATCCAGGTCTGTTTTAAGGATGTGCCAGATTTGAATATAGCCCAAAGCCCACACTAATTTAGTGAATTGGCTAACCAAACAGAAGCTGGTTCCAGGATGAAGCTTCACAGGGGAATTAATATTTGGGAAGTTAAAGGGAAGCATCAACTTAATTTATTTCTGTAAAAATACTTTAAAGAGTAGGAAAAAACCCAAGCATAGACAGAGGACTGTAATTACTTTTCTGTGTTTTCTCCCACAGGAATCCAAACACTTTGTTAAGGTTTCTTTGCTAGGTCCAAAAGCAATCAAGATCCATCTGGCTACTCAATGCCCATTGTTTCCTCTTAGATTTTCCCAGAGTTTTTCTGTCACCGAGTCCCTTGGTTTGCAATAACGTTTCAGTTGACCCTATTATTGTTTAAAATTCAAAAGTGTACAGTAAAACTTAGAACTATTTGAATTAACATGTGCACATTGGAAGCTAGAGTAACACCAAACACAGATTTACACAGGGAAAGTTCTGAAGTGGAGATAATTTCTTAGATGATTGGTTGTGAAAAATGCAAAACAAATGAACAAGAGGTTCCAGCGCATCTCATTCCATTCATTAGCACCGATTGATGGCCAAGTCAAAGCAGTGTTCTCCATTCAAGCTTGAAGCTTCAGTTTTGCAATATGTAAATAATTTTTTCGTGAGGGAGTTAACATGGTTTTAATTAGAACAGTAATGCTTAAAATGTATTAATGTGCTGCTCTATTCCATTTAAAATCTTTCTGAGAGGAACCAGTGATAAAATCTTTATCTCATTTCATGAGGGAGTCGTGGTAGACTAGAACTCTGAGCAAGCTGTACGTGTGTTTAATATGTATGGATATGAGAACACCGGCAAATTGCTAGTTTGAGGGCATCCATTGAAATTACTTGGACCTGCCAAAAGTTCATCCTGATTGATTGTACTCTTTGTTATATATTATACAGACATAGAATTGAATCCTGTGAACACAATTAAATGTGCTTAAACTTATTGAAATGGATTTGAATCTGATAGACTTCTGGAATGAGGCAGTTTTGAAATTGCAAATGCTCTCAAGAATGCCTTCTTGTCATATGTAGGCCATCAGCACATAAACAGAAGGTGACACCAAAGCATATCTCTAGCTACATTTTATGTTACTTATATAGTGTGCAGTTCTCTTGTTTTATTTTTACTTATAAGTGTGTATATGAAAATCTACACATTGATCAGAACCACTGAACACAGGGATAGGAGATTTAATACTTCATCTCCCAGCCACTTCCATTTTGAAATGTCTCTGCAGACTAACAGGTGATTTTTGCATGAGGTTTGAAGCTCTTGGAGTGGCACAATTTTTTCCAATAAAATAAAATAAATGGGCATGAACAAAAAGAGGCAATGCATGGATTTGGGGGAGAAAAGTCCCAGCAGCTTCAATAAGCAAAAAGCACTTTCAGGTTTCTTGAAATGACTTTCAAAAAAGATTGTTGTGATAACACCAGAAACTATCATGGCATGCTCCAGCTCAAAGCAATACCAGGACTCCCCTTTAGGGCCTCATGTGATGAAATCCACTGTTTAAAAAGGGTAGACAAGACCATGGAGAAGAGAAAGACATTTCAATGAAATGGTAGGTGGTGGTTGGCTGCTTGCTTAAATTTATGAGGTGACTGAGGGTTTCCCTTATTTATATTTTTGTTTTTCTCTTTCATGATTTATATACTCAGGGAAGCAAAGGGCCACTCCTTCTTCAGTTTCCTGGTATGCACTGGATGATCTTCCTGGTATGTCTTGGGAGCAATGTCATGTTATGACAGATTTCACCACACTGATCTCATGGTATCTGAGAAATAGCCATTCCTGGAATGCCTTGGGAGTAGCACTGTGTCATCTTGAATTGCTCCAAAGGCATTTGAGGAAATGCAGACTTTCAGGAAACAGATGAGAATCCCTGCATTTCTGTATGAAGTATGAAGAGGCACTGCTTAACCTATAATGTAATAATAATTGGGAACTACTCAGCTAGTAAGGCCGAGCTGGTATGAGGCAAAGCCTTGAAAAAATTGCAACCTTTCCCCTTAGGAATTAGGGAATCAATTTATTTCCCTTAAGGTGGTGGTTCTGTCCCCAGATGTTTTGACTTTCAACTCCCAGAAATCCTAACATCTGGTTTTCTAGGGATTTTTAAAACACCTGGAGACCTACAGGTTGAGAACCACTGCCCTAAGAAATCAATAGCCATTTCCAAAGGGTAAGAATAATTTGAGGGTTACTTAGTGTTGGGTGTATTCTAGCCCAGCATTTATAACAATTTCTCCAGATGTGTTGTCTCAGAAAATATGCCGCTAAACTACATATGACAGACACTTTAAGATACACAGGAGTCCCTGAGTTACAAGCTCCTAGTTACAAATGGGGGTGAGACAACAGGAAGTTAAATGAAATCTAGCCATAGGAAGGGAAATTCACTTCTGTAAGAGTTATCATGGGATAAAGGTGTCTCCACTTCTGTAAAATGTTGAAGGACATGTGTGTATATTTATGGGGTGTAGCTTCATTGACTAGAAGAACAGGAATGCCACATGGTTCAAGTCTTTAAAAGAAACAAAAGTAACTAAAAGAAACTATTTTATTGCTTTGAAAAGTATGAAAGTAAAGAATTGGTTCTACAATTCTAAATGCAATGATTGCCAGATAGTTGATACTTTGCAACTATAATTTTAAATAATTGATGTTTAAATATAATTTCCCAAATAGCTGCAATAGGGAAAATATTCAAAAATACTTGAAGAAATATTTTTTAAAACAAGTTTTTGGAAACCTAATGTGATTGATGATGAAATGACAAAAATGTTTGTAGAACAGGATATCTTATGTGCAAAATTCAGACATGGTATTTTTCTGTATAGTTTTCTGTGCATAAAATATTTTCTGTGCAAAAATAGCATGTGCGAATTTCACCAGCTGCAACGATGTCTGTACTGGAAACACTCTTTTTTTTGCACAAAAATTAATATTTCTGTACATAAAATCTTTCCTAGTGCAAGAAAACGCTCTTTTCTGTTCTATAATACTACTTGTGCATTTTGCACAAAATAAGTCCCAAACTATGAAAAGTCTTTGAAAATGGCACAGTTTTTTGAGATTCTCACAGCAGCAAAATCATTGCTTGGATTGGTAGCTGCTTCCTTTGAGAACAAAATTAACTGAAACAAAACCTACATCTTTACTCTACTTACCAGAAATACAAGGAAAGAAAAGTTATTATTAAATAGCTGCAGAGGGTGACTTCTGCAAGCCATACCACCTGAGCTTTGTCCATAGCCGTAGGGTGTCCTTGCTTGTCTCATTCCGAACACACTGGAATGACAGGTTCTCAGATAGGAGTTATTTGAAATACTTAAAACATTCAAACTGTGTTTGGAATATTTTGCATCAAACAGTTTGAGTGACTCTAATTAATATCTTGAATGACCCAGTTCCATGCCATCTCATGTGAGTCGACGGGCTCACAAAATGCACAAGTAGAAGATGAAATGCTATTTTCTATTTCCTCAATATACAGTGACATCACTAGGGGTTTTGGATGGGGTGGACCACTACCCTAATTTTGGGGTGACACCAAAATGTCTGTTCTGTCCAGAGTAGATGCCTTCTCTAGATCTCCACCTGCCCCAGGTGGCAAGAATGGGAAGTGTGAGAGTCTCTCTTCTCTCTGCCTACTTCCCCTGCTCCAGAAGTGCTAATGTCCCAGGTTCTGGAAACATGTTTGCTTCTGGCCATCAGGATCTGCCTCCTTACCTGGATGACACCAATCTAGTGGTACCTGTTATTACATATGCTTGATTCTGCATGACTTCACTGTTCACTTCTATACATTGTTTGCAATAATGACCTGTCCCACTTAACATATAGTTCCCATAGACAAAATCTAATGCTGGGTTTCTATTGAATCCCATTGGTTATGCAAAAATTAATGACAACCGCCTCCTGTGCTCCCTAAAAACCTTAAATAGAGCAGTGGCAAACACCTCCAAAGCAGGGGTTTTGGCACCATAGATGACTACAACAGATGGAGGAAAAGGAATAAAACATCATCACTGCTGGTGATGACTAACAAAATTAGATCTTGATTTGAGTGGTTTTAAACCAAACTAATTCAAATTTTCTACACAGAAAAATATTTTTATTGGGATATCTTGACCCATACATAAACAATCTTAGGAGTGTCCTTATTAATATTTGTTTTTGGGAATATTTTCCCCCTACAAGTTAAAGTAAATGTTAGGCAATCAAAATTTGGCAGGAGGCTTTTTTTGTCAGTACCTGCTCAACACTGCTCAAGATTAATGAGATACTTGATCAGTATAGAAATGAAATGCAATAAAAAAGAAAACTTCTCAGCATATTGCAAGATGCACTGTATTATTCCATCACACTGAAAATTCTGCTGTTAGATGATTTCGGCACTGACTTTGAACCATTCTGGTGAATAAACAAAGCATGATGATGATGCGTGGACTGGTGCAATTTGGCATCTTCAAAATTATCAGTGGGCCCAATGCCTACTAATTACTAGCTATTGTCATGTTAGACATGATACTTGAAATTCTGAAGGCAGAAGTGTTAGTAGGCGCAACATGGGATGGTTAAAGCTTGTGTGTTTATGCTGCATTGGTAAAGTAGACTGAGAAAAATGTAAATAACCTCCCCAACTTGGCATGAATGCATACCAGACTCCACATTTGGTTCTGCACAGAATCAAAAGAATAGTTTATTCACTTATCTATCTATCTATCTATCTATCTATCAAGGTTGATATTCTTTTGGTGAACTTTTTAAAGCTAAACATTCCCCTGAAATTCTACCTGTAACATCCCCAGTAGCCTGCACCTCATTATCTTCAAATTGCCTTATGGTAGAGATTAGGCCTGGGTAACAACGGAAAAATTTGTTTCTAAAATCGATTCTTTTTTGGGGGGTTTTGCGTTTCAATATTTAAAAGAATTCCGAAATTTTTCTTTTAAAAAGTTCGATATTTACAAAATTTCGTAAATGTTAAAAAATTACGAAACATTAACAAAACAAATACCGAACAATAACGAATCGATTCGTTAATGGCGGACGCGACCGCGCAATACGCTAAAAAACCTCCAAATGGGACAGGGGGAACTTCTGAAGCTTCCCTCTCCCTCTGTTGTTGACTGGTGGTGTGATATTATAATTTTTTTTACTAATTAAACAAAAAACAACTGTAAAACTTGCCCCAGACATGCGGAAATAATAACGAAATGACCTCAAACCGATAACGAAACAAATACATAACGAATCCGAAGCATTTACAAAACGAATTTAAAAATTCGTTTCGTTTTTAAGTTGCTCCAGAATGGTTCGTTATCGCTTCATTATAAAAAAAAATAACGAATTTTTAACAAATTACGAATTAACGAAATGAAACCGCCCAGCCCTAGTAGAGATACATCTTCACCTGCTTGTGAAAGATAAGCAGGGATGGGGCCATCCTGATTCCTCTCAGGAGGGAGTTCCAATGTCTGGGAGCAACTACCAAAAAGGCCTTCTCTTTTGCTCTCACAAAACACACTTGAGAGGGTAATGGGACAGAGAGACCATCCCCAGATGATCTCAGTGTTCTGCCAAGCTCATGGAGAGAGATACGGTTCTTCAGATAACCTGGACCAAAGCTATATCAGGTTTTATAGGTCAAAACCAGCACTGGGCTTTGCTGTTGGCAGTTAATGGAACTGCTACAACTGAGGAGTTATATGCATCCTGTAGCCAGCCCCAGTGAATAACTTGGCTTCTGCTCTTTGGATGAACTGAAGTTTCTGAGTGCATTTCAAAGGCAGTCCTGCATAGAACTCATTACAGCTGTCCAAGGCATGCACCACCATGTTTAAATCCAACATCTCCAGAAATTTGCGCAGTTGGCACACTAGGTTTGCCTGTGCCAACTCCTGGTACTGCTGATACCTGGGCCTCCAGGTTCAGAGCCAAAACCAGGAGTAGCCCCAAACTGTGAACCTCTGCTTTCAGGGGGAAGTGTGACCCGCCCCCCCATCTAACACAGGCCAAATCCCTATTCCCAGATCTGTCCTTCACCTGACTAGGAGCACCTCTATCTTGTCTGGATTAAGCGTTGGTTAGCTTATCCTCATCCAGTCCATTACAGCTGCCAGGCCCCAGTTTAGCACAGAAGACTGATAGGAATTTGCAGCTAATGCACTATTAGGAACCCTGCTACTAGAAAAAGCTTTGAAAATTTCCATAGCTGAGAGAAGCTCATACATCTGATTTACCCCTGACAAATTTATATTGTGAAGCTTGCTACAAAAACACTCATTTTTCTTAATGCTCCTTTCAAGAACTGTGAGGTAATGAAGAGATATTTCACCTGTTGGGAGAAATGAGTAATGAGCTACAGGGACTTTTCCCAGTTGCATAATCTCTGACAATGAACCAGAACTTTTATTTTGTCACTGTCACAACCCGGAATATCACAAGCAACCATGTTAAGAGGCTTACCTACTCAACCAATCTATTCCCTCTCAAAGGGAATATTAACACAGATTATTTTAAATGTTAAACCTTGAACTAAATGTATGATCATACAATAGGATTTCTCTACAGGAAGTTCCAAGTATTTCCTGACCTTTCCCGCTACTTCCCTGATTTTAATCAAGAAATCTATTAAGGTTCTCCTGAGTCAGGCTGAGATAAAAAAAAAATTAGGGGAGGTTATTGTAAAATCCTTCTTCACATAAGAGGTAAAACTTAAAGCTTCCAAATGCTTCTCTGGAATAGATTAAGGTATTGTCTACAATTGGTTTTTTTTTAAAAAAAACTGTATCAGCTTGCGTTTTCCTGGTCTGCGGTTAATGATACACACATCCTTATGAACTCAAATTGTTATGTATTTTTGCTATGCAAACTGACTTCAATGTTAAAGAGTGGTTTTGCAATGAACACATGGGTTATGCTTTGCATTATTTCCGGCCATGTGGTAGTAGCCCCTCCAGCTCCCTCCCTCCAAGGCACAGGATTAGATAAATAGACATATTCCACATTTTATAGGTATGCCTAAATAAGGCATTGGTTATCCAATTAAGCAAATATTTAAATGTGAATAGACAGTGGTGTGCTAATACCAATAGGCATACACCTTAGAAAAATAATAGTGATTGCACACCAGCAAAATGAAAAGGTATGGCTGTTCATGTCAGGAAAGTTCAATGAACTTCCCATCTACCTCTGCCACCTACCCACCCGAAACACTACTCCCCTGGTTCAACACAGAAGCCAATTCAGACTTTTAGCACATGTAATATAAACCGGGGTTTCCAGAAAAGTGTGGGCTAAAATGTAATTTTTTAAAACTCAGATTTAAGGAAGTGAATTAGATTTAAATCCACAAGTATGTTGTGTGTTATGCCAGAACTGGATACAAGGTGAGTGCAATTTCCTTTGCCTTGTAGAAAACCCCTAAGGTCTAAGTTGGAGAAAAATTCAGAACTTCCCCCACCAGTCCCCAACAGCCCTTGAATTCCTCTAAAGTTCCACTGAAAACTTCTCTTTCACAGGGATGAGATGAAATATGGAATATCTCCCATTTCTGCAAATCCTGGTTACTTGACATGTGAGATCAATTTTAAAAGTTTCAAAAGTCATTACAAAACTGGGGCGGGGGGTGGTGTGCTGGCACTTCATTTCTAAAGTGATTCTAAAGTATCATTGTGATGAAGTGTGAATTTTAACCTACAGTCATGTATAATTATAGATAGGTGTTTAAAGGAGTAAGTATTTAAAATAGCATAACTGGGGGGATGGTAGCTAGTTCAGCTCACTCAGAGATGGGTTGCCATGGAAAAAGGGGAGAAGCCAACTGCCACCTGGCAAGAGCAGGCATTTTAAATAGGCAGTCTGTGGTCAGAGAACCGCAGGGAAAACTGGTTCTATTATGTTGAGAATCAGGAAGGTTTAGGCTTTTAACCTATGTGATTTAGATAGGCCAAGTTGACTTATTTAGATTAGTAGTTAGAGTTTGAGCAAAAGAAAAGGGAAGAGAACCCCAGTAAGAATCTTTACTGTAACAGAGATAACAGAGGTAAAGAATAGGCTAATACTTGGAGTGATCTGTTAAGGAAAGAAATACATCTTGAAGGAAATAAGTTTAAAACCTGTCTAGCAGAAAGAACAGTCCTCTTAAGAGTTGTTTTATGAAAGATTAGAAATGTAACCACTGAAGGAATGTACCTCTAGGAGTTAAGAAACATTGAAACCATTAAGCTTCCATATTTCAATAAACTTATTAAAATTTCTCTTAAATCCAAGCCTTTGTTTTGTATACTTTCGAGTCAAGCTACATATCAAAGGAAGATAAACAAAATATTAAGGGCTAGTGGCAGTGTTATCGAATTTGTAGGATTCATTGCAAATTGTAGGAGACTGACAAAGCAGTAATGTCCCTACAACTGGTGACGTCGTTACAATCATTAGTGAAAATTTTGTTACTATAACGAGAGTAACACAATTTTGTTACTACTTTATTATAGCAATTGCACATAATTACTATAATTGGGGAACATTCAGGTGCTCCTTTCTCCCTTGTTTTTATGGCTGTTGGGGTGAAACTCACTACAATGGTAGAACACATTTATCACTCTTAGCCCACCAAATTTCAGAACATTTCATGTATACACAGAGTTTTGAGGAATTTTTCAAAGTTTTTATAAGCAACATTTTTAATAATAAAGAAAATATGTTTCTAGTTTGAAAGTATTATTTCCTGTTAAATTGTGTAGTCCTTACTTTGAAAGTAGTAGTTCTACCATGGAAATTTTGTTTTTGCACCAAAACCTTTGTTAAATATGTGGATAATGATGTTAAATTGGTGGACTGGAGACTCACCAAGATACTACAGTAAAATGT
The DNA here is from genome assembly GCF_037176765.1 of Anolis sagrei. Lineage (NCBI taxonomy): Eukaryota > Metazoa > Chordata > Lepidosauria > Squamata > Anolidae > Anolis > Anolis sagrei. The sequence continues at coordinate 123,577,158 of NC_090025.1, read as the reverse complement.
GCCATAACATGATGCCCCTTGTGCAAAACCAAAGTTTTTGTAGTTTAATAAACTTTCACCATGTTTTTTTAATGAGAGAACCAATTAGGGAATTATATTTTTAACCCAGGAACAGAAATAATAATGTAAAATATTAAATTATTAAATTTATTGAAACTCTGGCTGACTGGCTATCCCCCCCCCCCGGGGGGGGGGGTCTTTCTGTGGCTGAGCACTGCATCCTGGGAAATGTCACTTAGAGCAGGGCCTTTTGAATTCATTGTCATAGGACTCCTCACCTTCCCAAACTATGTTCCCAGAGTTGTTTAATTTTCCCAAGAAACACTGCTTTCTCCCTCCTTTGATTCCTTGTACTAAATATGAAACTTTCTTTGGGAGCCTTTTGAGATTTACAAAACTAAAATGAACAAGTATGGCATAAGTTTAGACTTTAATTTTTGGCACAGGTTACACTCACGCATCAGATATCAATTCGGAATTATGGATTTAATGAATTTGAAATTATTTAGGAGAACAAATAAAAATTATACACCTGACTACTGGTTACTTCTGCTTCCAGCAACTTAGAAGAGAAAAGAAAAGAGCTCTTTGCTCTTCCAGGAGGTCCAACTTCACAATGCACACGTGAACAAACAAACAAAATTACCTAAGGCCATATTTTAAAATATGGGCTAGAATGCACTAAAATATCTCAAGGTGTTTCCAGATTAGGTTTTTATTCTGCCAACTGCCTTACTCATACAGATAATTTTACTGGGTGTGTGTCCACATAGCATTTTTATACAACAAACATTGTTAAGATAAGTAGATATGCAGACAGATAGGTAGGTAGGTAGATAGATAAATAGATTGATACACACATGGATATACAGACGGACAGACAGACAGAGGTTGAGCATCCCTTACCTGGCAACCTTGGAAGTAGAAATGCTTTGGATTTCAGAATTTTTTAGATTTCAAATTACCTGCAATTGTGTAAGCATACCTAATGAAATACCTTGGACATGGGACCAAAGTCTAAATGCAGCATTCATTTATATTTCCTATACACATAGTCTGCAGGTAATTTTTACACAGTGTTTTTAATAATTTTGTACATGAAATCAAGTTTATGTATCTTGAATATAATATATGTAATACATGTTTACAAGGCAATATATAATATATAATGTGCTTTAATTATTCTGTAACCCGCCTCTAGCCACGAGAATAACAACAACAACAACAACAACAACAACATAGGTTCATGAGGCAAAGTGTCACTATCTCAGCCATCCATGTGGCAGTTACCATAGTGTCCAAAAACCTGTCGACAAGGAAGATGCTTACCTACCAGGAGACAAAGCAGAGGGATTTCTAGAGAATTCCATAACCTGGGATTAGTCACCAAAAAGTCTTCATGCTAAACATGCTTGCAATGATGCTGCCCCTTTCTCCTCCCCTTTTCATCAGATGTTTAACCATTACATCTTTTTAGGCTAGCTGGAACCTCCACCTTATTGTAAAGTGGCATTTTATCCATTTACTCACCCAGTGTCATAAAGAACTATATGGAGCTATAATCCACAGTGAGTCTTGTCTTAATGCTCCAAGGTCAAGAAGGTAAGAAAGAATACCAATCATAAGCCTGGGAAATAAAAGAGATAGAGGGATGAGCTAAAGAATGGTTGGAATCTGTTTCTGGATATCAAAGAAACCAGAACTGGCAAAAAAATCTTCCACAGCAGAGGAGTATCCAACATTGCGTGCAGATCCTGAACTGCATTTGTGGCTCATCTTTTCTTAAAGAGGTTGATTGCTGAACAAGAGTGGTACTGGCAGCTCTAGCCGAGCTGCAGAGGTCTTCAGTTTACTCCTTTGCTGGGCCATTCCCCAAACACTCTTATACTTACCTATTTTTACCATAATCTCAAAGACAAGCTGCCAGCCCCCTGCATCATTTTTATGAGCCAGATAGGAAAATTTTTATAAATCAGATAGGACAGGAATTGAACATACGTTTAGTCAATTTCATCTCTCCAAAGATCCTGTCCACATCCTTGGAAAATACAAACAGAATCATGTCCAGTCACATGGGATATGAATAAGAAGCCAAGATTGTATCCAATGGATCTGTATCAACTATACCATCCTGAACAAACAAAAAAAAACCTAGAGGAGCTATCTCCTTAATTTCTATTTTTAATTATACAACATAATCAGGGCATCATCACTCCTGCACAAGTTTCAGAAAGATTTGCACATCCACTGATTTTATTCAACTCTCAACAAACCTCTTTTATCTCAAAATCCCTTTAGAGAATGGACATGGGTTTCCTCCCACCAAAACTTTCAGGGAGAAGGAAGAGGCACAAGGTGGTAAGCAGAATTCTGAGGAATTATGTTTGGGAAGGCAATGTCTCCTGTGGCAGAGAATTCAAAAGGCCCCACCCTAAACTATATTGCCCAGAATTCTTCTCACTTCCTGCATTAAAGCCTCAATGTGAATGTGGTCTCTGCCTCTCTCTCTGGGATAGCCATGTGCTGGAGAGCCTTCTTCCTTGCTCAGCCATCCAGCCAAGCATCTCTTCCTCCCTCACTGCCCCCTTTGGGGAAAGATTAATAATAATAATAATAATAATGATAATAATAATAATAATAATAATAATAATAATAATAACAACAACAACAACAACAACAATAATAATAATAATAATAATAATAATAATAATAATATTTTTTATTTATACCCCACCTCCATCTACCCGATGGGGACTTGGGACAGCTTACATGAGGACAAGGACATCAACACGATACAATAACTAAAATCAAAACACACATAATAACTTGATAAATTACATAAAACATAAAAATAAAGCAAACAATATAAAATTAAAATCAATCATAACACAGTGATTGTGACAGTGACAGTGAGCAAGCCGCATGTACACAATAAAATACTAAATCTAAGAAACTAATATCATGGGGTGAGAGAGGGATGGAGCAGACTATTTGTGAAGGAGAAGCTCTTTAGACATGAGGTCAAGAAAGGTATTTGTACAGGAGAGGAGGAGGTATACTCTAAGGGCAAATGTTGAGGGGTAGCAGCAATCTCAGATTATATGGTTCATCACTAAAAGTGCAACGGAAGAGCCAGGTTTTGAGATTCTTCTTAAAGCTTTCTAAAGTGGGGGTTCACCTAATCTCATCGGGCAGTGTATTTCAAAGTCAAGGGGCTACTGAGGTGAAAGCTCTCTCCTTTGTTCCCACAAGGCAGGCCTGAGATAACGGCAGGGGCAAGAGGAGAGCCTCCCCTGAAGAACGAAGGGATCGGGCAGGTTCATGGAGGGAGATAAGAGTGGGCTTCTCCCTCCACTCTGGCCTCACCATCCTCTTCAGGGCCCTTTGGGGGAATCAAATGCAGCTCTTTTTGGGAAGAAGAGACACCCACAATGGAGACCTGGAGCCATTATGAAACGTACATAACTCTTTCAAAAGTAATAAATCAGTATTTTGAATCTTAAGTTTTTTTGCATGGGTCCCCCTCCTGTTTCTCAATATCACTTTGTATGTACAAATCTTACAAAATGGATATGACAAGCGAATTACAAATGAAGTTTTACACAATTCTAATAGATAGCTTGGAGCAAGGATTATAGCCAGCTAATTGAAAGTATGGCAATGAATCTGCAGTGTCCCTGTACTGCAACACTGGGAGATGTGTGATACTGAAGGTCATCAAATCAGTAAACTGTCACTATCTCTGGTCAAGGGAATGCCATGGGATAATGGCTTCATGCGATGCAATCCATGGCCTTCCCAAGAATGATAGGAACAATTGTTTGATGATGAATAATATTTTGTTAAAGGCTCCTAACTTCACTATAATCATAGCTTCTACTCATCCATGAGAAAAGAAGAGGATTTATTTTCAAACTCATAGTATTTTTTTTTTTTAAAAAAAAACATCTTCTTAGTGTTGGCGGTAACAACATTCTGATGATGCCATTAAGATCTATTCGATCAAACAATTTCTACAGAGAGTCAAGGATCAAGTGTCAGATAATTAATTACACTGTAATGGGACATTATGTTCTTAAAGCTTCTTCATTCCCAATTCACACTTACGTGTCTGTCCTTAGTGGAATGGTTAATCCAGCCCTGCATATCAATTGCCAGTTTTAAAAAGCTGACTGGGATATGCAACATTGATATTGTTAGATTAGCTTTATGATACCCTCAGGAACTAAGACCGTTACGACTTATTGATTTCTCGGTACAACCTGAGCTAATCATGGAAGAAGCCAAAGAGAACCCAAGTACATTGAGCTCTGGTGTGTTCCTCTCATCACAACATGATTACCATGCCAAAAGGAATTTATCCAAGAATTAACTATGCTTTCTGTTTCCTGCTAGGGACACCCTTAAAGTACAAAAATTAATGTTTTTTTATTTCCATTTTATGGACACTAAAGAAAGAGTCAAGTAAGGATTTTCATGCAACAATGGGGTAATCCAAATTGAATTTACATCATTTTAACAGTATTCACCTGTTATTACTGCTGTGATTGCTGTGGTAGTTGTTACTATCCTGCCTTTATAAAGCAGCTTTCAGTTTGGATAGTTTGAATTACTTCTCACTGGGTTGGCTTTTTTATTTGTTTTTCGAAATAATTTAGAGCATGGAAATATTTTCACTGCTACTTTTGTTGTTCTTGCTTCAGTGCTACATGGACCCAGGTGGAAGCTATTTCTAATCTCTGTCATCTCAGTGATACCACACAACAAAATGAGAATGATAATTGTATTGGTCTATGGAATGGATGCTAGCTTGAAGAAAACCATTGAATTAATTGTTAACTGGAGACTTAACACAGTGATCTATTTGATATATTCTAAGTTGGGATTAGTATTGGGATTCTGGCAAAGGAAATTCAACTAATTTTTTTTTCATGGTCTTAGGTGCCATCACCCACCTTCAAGAGGAATCAAGTGAGGGCAATTGAGGCAGTGAGAAGTTTAAAGAAACTATTAATTTGATTTGATTTTTGTAAAGGAGTACCAAGAAAACAATTGCTAAAGATATTTGTAAAATGTTGAAAGAAGCATCAGCTGAACAATGGATTCCGAAGAATACATTCACATCCCTGGGGGCGTATTTTTGTCCCACTTTCCCTTTACAGCAACCTTGTGATGTAAACTGAAAGCTAGAAAGTTATCCAAGGCCAGTAAAGGACCTGCATGCCCAAGCAGAGATTTAAATCCAAGTTTCCACAATCAAGTCTTCCATGTCGCTAATAGAAATAGTCCCTGTTGCATAAGGTAATAAAGTTAAATGCATGCAGTTTTAAATTTTCATTGGCTCTGAACTGAAGCACTAAAGCACTAACTTGTCCTATTAGTGCTGGACAAGTGGCAAGACACATGTCTTTGCTGTTTATTAAATGCCTAGAGAGATCTTTATCATACATAAAATAAGCCAATGTATTGGGAACATTTCTTAGATCTTGCTACATATTTTTGTACTATGGTTTTATTTATGAAATTCTTCAGAGTGTGTCATCTATTTACTGGTGAAATGTTTTTTCTGCTAAAGTACCTTAACCTTACTGATCAATTGATGTATCATCGCTTGGCAAAAGAAATGTGTAAGAATATGCCTTTATGCAATTTTTGGTGGTTTGTTTATGATGCTGACATTAGCCCCACTTAATTGGCCCCTTAGACACATGATTAGATAGACAGTAAATACAGCTGACCAGTGCATACATAATTACAAAACAGCAAGGTAAGTTCGCATTGGTTTAATCTCATTTCATCCCTGAGGCTTTATCACCATTTGGCCTAGTTCCCTTTATCCATTCCAAGATGATAACAGCTTTATTTGGCAGTGAATTAAAGAACCAAATAGATTTGTGTCAGTATATAGGTCACTGACAATGACTGCAGTTTATGCTCTGCTGTCTGCCAACAAGGACCAAAAAAACCCATTGGGAGATGGTCAAAAGAAATGGGGAAATAGAACTATGGAGAGCTAACCAGTCGCTTAGATTGCAGAAAGACTGGGAGGAATATAATTGAACTCTGCCTTGCTGAGCAGTCCTTTTACTCCCAAACCTTATTGTCAGGGTTGGGAAAAGGTTTCCATCCGTGCCTTCATGTGATTGACAGAAGTGAGACAGGAGAGGCTGGCATATATACAGAGACATGCAAATGTGCTTACTTTGATCATGTCATCAGGTGACAGAATTCACATGAAATGTAAGTTAATTTGATTGAGGATTGTTACAGTGATGAAGAAGAGTCCTGCTGGATCAAATCAAAAGCCCATCAAATTGGGCATTTTCTTTCTACAATGAAAGGAATGCCTTGTTCCAACTGAATGCTATCACAAAGCCTCAAGCTTGTCAATAGAACAATAGCACCTTTTCAAATTAAGATTCTGAATATAGAATGAACACAAACCTGGCAAATCAGAGATACCAGAAATTTAAATGGATTCTAATGTTAGCTAGCTTTATTCTGCTGTACTACATTGGTCTCTTATATATAGGGTTGCCGTAAGTCAAAGGTGACTTGACTGAAAAAACTAAAAGGTATGCAATATTTTTGAGATCTTTCTCAAAAACAAACAGGGAAAGCCAAGGAGGAGGTAGGATATATACTTCTGTAGTTTTGAAACTTAACATTTGAATGCCCTCACGACCAAAAATGAATATATTGTTACAGATAGCTTTCTTTAATCATGCCAGAAACAACTTGAGAAACTAAACTGCAAGTCGCTTTTGGTGTGAGAGAATTGGCCATCTGTTGCCCAGGGGATGCTTTACCATCCTGTAGGAGGCTTCTCTCATGTCCCATTACAGATATAGTAGAGTCTCGCTTATCCAACCTTTGCTCATCTGTATTATCCAATGCAATTTACCTCCCACACGGATCCACAGCTGTTTCAATACATTGCCATGTTTTGGTACTAAATTTGTAAATACAGTAGTTACTACATAATGTTACCATGTATTGAACTGCTTTTTCCTGTCAATTTGTTGTAAAACATGATGTTTTGGTGCTCAATTTGTAAAATCATAATATAATTTGAGGTATAATAGGCTTTTCCTTAATCCCTCCTTATTATCCAACATTTTCACTTATCCAATGTTTTGCCAGCAAATTTATGTTGGATAAGCAAGACTCTATTGTAGTTATATAGCTTTTATCTTTTTTTCAAATATCTGTGATAAATGCAATTGAATAGGACACTCAAATAGGGGGGGGGGGGAGGTATAAAAGAGGGTGAGGGATTTTAAAAAAATATAGATATGTCATATACCTTAAATCTTTCTGCTATTTCAAAAACCCATTTTTCTGTATTCTGGTTTTTCAAAAATCATTCAGTCATCAAATACCAACTTAATCAACAGATCTGTACAAAAACTAATTGTAGTCCTATGAGCACACTTGGTAGAGCTGTGATTTACTTAAATTCAATAAGTTTGAGGTGAAACATAAGAGATCACAGTAAAACAAGGAACACTTTAGGATAAATAGGGTCATAGTGTTCGTACATTTAAAGGATGCTGCTATATGCCTTTATTTACAAAAAGGTTAATGTGGATATTTAATAGGAAAAGTAGCCCACTGCTGCTTCTAGAGACTGGAAATGTTTAACCTAATTTGTTAAAAGGCATGTCTAATTTGTTTGAGCAGTTAGAAGCATAGCAGATATGTAGCCAGGGGGCACAGGATGAGTTTATAAAATTAACAGTGATAAGATGTGCTGATGGATAGTTGCTAGAGGGCTTCAAAGGTAGGAAACTCATATAGGGCAAAAATCTTCATGACTACTCTTCATAATGACTATATGCAACCTGTACTGAAAGAAATAGCATACCCACTGTGAAAAAAGCATGAAAGGCAAGTTACTATGCTGCTTATTTTTCTATTCATGAACTTCCAAGAGACAATCTGTGAGCAGGTACACTAGTATGTGCTTGAAATTGGTTGATCATTGTGTGAAACAAGAAACTAACTAGGAGGACCTTTGGACTAAAATCCTTTGTAATTGCTCCAAAATTACCATATGTAATTTTGGAACAATTGTAAAAGGAGTTGCTTAGTACCGCCTTGCATAACACCCCAGTGGAAAACCACTTTTTAATCATTTAGTGTTGCAGTCATCTAGACAGCATCCAGCTGCAGTTCTATAACTGAGAAATAAGAGCAGATGTCCTCCCAGATCTCTAGCAATCATTAATGTATCCCCAACAATCTGGAATTGTAGTGCTTGTTGTCTCTCCCTGCACATAAATCCTGACCTAGCCACTAGTCATTGGGCATGCCTTAGCAGCTTCACAATAATTCTCATGTATGGAGATCTGTCTGTAATTCTTCACTAAAGGTGGTGCTACATGGACCCAATCCAGAGAAGTGAATTCTGGATTGGCCCAAGGATGGCTTGAATTGGCACTTTCCCTGCTATTGTGAAGGTGGGAGGAAGTCCTGACTGTCCAGTGGCACCAAATCTGGTTGAGCACTGCTGGACAGCCACCCTTACTATTTGAGAAGTTCTCAGCATCATTATGGCCAGTTGGTACAACATGGCTTGTGTCGGTCATTTGTTGCTTGCAGTAATGTCAGCTGTGCACTAGAGTGATGAGTGGGGGGTGGGGATCACCCCTTCTTTCCCCTTCCTTTCTTTGATCACTTTGTCACTCCAGCTAGCATCACTCCAGGTGACAAGCGACCAGCACTAGCTATGTTCTGCTGACTGGCTGTAACAACAATAAACATGGGGATGATGGTAATTGCCATCCCATGTTCCCAGGCCACACAGGGAATATAGAATGGTAGCATAAATGGTTGTAGCTGGTCCATCTTTAACTGGCCTAAATGCTTACATGGGCCCAAAGCTGAGGTTTGCTTGAGATTCTTGGGGATAATTTGGAAATAATAATAATAATAATAATAATAATAATAATAATAATAATCTTTATTTATACCCCACCACCATCTCCCCAAGAGGGACTTGGGGCTGCTTACATGAGGTCAAGCCCAGACAACATATTAAAGCAAAATAAAACCAAAACATAAGCAACAAGCAACAGCATCAAAATTACATTAAAAACATATGAAAACATTAACAATATAACATTACAATAAACACAATCACGGTGACAGTGGGCGGGCCACATGTACAAAATAAAATGTTAAAAAACTCAAATTAGATAAGAAGAGGAGCAAGTTATTTGCAGGAGGGAGCTCAAAAAGAAATACAGGGTTGTGGAACCAAACTTTCCCATTGGGGGGAGTGTATACTAAAGTGACAGAAGCATTGAGGGGAGCAGTCGTGACATGTTGTACACCTTCTCACCAAAGACGCAGCAGAAGAGCCAGGTTTTAAGGTTCTTTTTAAAGGTTTCTAGTGTAGGGGCTTTCCTGATTTATCCAGGTAATGAGTTCCAGAGTCGGGGAGCCACAGAGGAGAAGGCTTTCTCCCTTGTGCCCACAAGACGAGCTTTTGAGACTGGCAGGGGCAAAAGGAGGGCCTCCCCTTAAGATCGAAGGGCCCAAGTTGGAGAGAGAGATACCATCACAAAGCTAGACGGGTCCCAAACCATTTAGGGCTTTATAGGTGATAACATGTACCTTGAATTGGGCCCGGAAAATAAATGGCAGCCAGTGGAGCTCCTTAAACAGAGGAGCCAACCGGTCCCTGTAACTAGCCCCAGTTATTAATCTGGCTGCTGAACGTTGGACAAGTTGTAGTTTCTGGGCCATCTTCAAGGGTAGCCCCATGTAGAGTGCACTGCAGTAATCCAGTCTAGAGGTAACTAAGGCGTGGACCACTGTAGTCAAGTCAGACTTCACGAGGTATGGTTGCAGCTGGCACACGAGTTTTAACTGTGCGAAGGCCCTCCCAGCCACCGCCGACACCTGCTCATCAAGCATCAGCGCTGAGTCCAGGAGGACCCCCCAAGCTGCGGGCCTGTGATTTCAGGTGGAGTCCAACCCTGTCCAGCACAGGTTGCCACCCAATACCCCATCAGATGAGTGACTGACCTGGAGGACCTCTGTCTTGTCAGGATTGATCCTCAGCTTGTTCGTCCTCATCCAGATTGTCACAGCAGGCAGGCACTGGTCCAATATCCAAGGGGCTTCCTTGGAATCTGGTGGAAATGAGTAGTGGAGTTGGGTGTCATCTGCATAGAGGCCGCACCGTACTCCAAAACTCCGGATGACCTCTCCCAGCGGTTTCATGTAGATGTTAAATAGCATGGGAGACAGAATAGAGCCTTGCGGGACCCAACAGGTCAATGGCCAGGGGTCCGAGCAGGAGTCCCCCAGCTTCACCAACTGGGAATGACCCTCCAGGAAAGATTGGAGCCACAATAAAACTGTGCCCCTCTGTCCTATCCCAGCGAGTCACCCCAGAAGGATACCATGGTAAATGGTATTAAAAGCTGCTGAGATATCCAAGAGAATGAGCAGGATCACGCTCCCCTGTCCAGTTCCCTGTGGAGGTCATCCACCAAGGCGACCAAAGCCATCTCGGTACTGTGCCCAGGCCTGAAGCCAGACTGCAAATGATCCAGAAAATCGGTGTCATCGAGGAATCCCTAAAGCTGTGAGGCAACCACCCGCTCCAGAACCTTGCCCAGAAAAGGAAGGTTGGAAATTGGTCTGTAGTTGCTACATATGGTCGGATCAAGGGAGGCCTTCTTTAATAGAGGTTTTACCACTGCCTGCTTAAAGCAGGACGGGAATTTCCCTTGGCCCAATAAAGCATTTATTATTGCAACAAACCATTCCAACAACCCCTTTCTGGTCAGCTTAACCAACCAGGAAGGGCAAGGATCCAGTGCACAAGTGGTCGCCCTCACTGTCCCAAGGATCCCCTCCACGTCATCAGGAAGAACAAGACGGAAAGAATCCCATAAGATCGAACAGACAGGTGCCTCGGTTACCTCATCTGGTACTGTGTTTAAACTGGAGTCCAGCTCAAGGCGTATCTGAGCAACTTTGCTTGCAAAATGGTGTGCAAAATCACTGCACCGAGTTGCTGAGTCATCAGGGAGCTCCCCAACCTCGAGAGGCCGGAGGAGCTCCCCAACAACTCGGAACAACTCCGAAGGTCTATTTGCTGCAGATGCTATGTGAGCAGTTGAGAATACTTTCTTGGCTGCATACAAAGCCGCGGTTTAAGCCTTAATAGCGGCTTTAGCCCGTGCTTGGTCAGATACGTCGCGAGATTTCCTCCAGATGCACTCTAGACCCCTCCTCCAGCGCTTCATCACAGCCAGCTCCTTGGTGAACCAAGGAGTTGGTGTGCCACGCTTTTGGGATAACGGGTCAGTATAGATGCGCCCTAAGTTGCTTTTTGAAGTTAGCTACAATTAACTTCTGCAAATATCTACCCATTGTGAAAAAGTCTTTGAAAACTACTGTTTTTAAAGGCTATTCACAATTAAGGATTCATTTGTGCAAAATTCACAAATGATTGTTTTGTGTAGAAAACAGCATTTTCTTCATTGAAAATAATATTATAAGGCATGAATATTAATTCTTGTGCAGGAAATGCTGTATTCTGCACAGGCAATGTATTGGGTTTTCCTCAGATATACCAGCAGGATAAGATATTTTGGGGAGAGGTCCAGCACACTGCAGCTTGGTCAGTGTTGTTTCCAGCAAATGTTGTATAGTTGCTGGAAACAACATTGCCTACTCTGAGAGAGACATTGAAGCTAACACATAGCACATCTACAGTAACTAATTATGTCAGTGTCAAACCAATATTGAACAAAGTGATTTCACTGTGCAGATGAGTTAATAAGAAACTCTGGAACTAGTTTGAGGCCTAGATTATGATTATATAAACTACAGAGCAGTAATGCACATTAAGGATGTTCTTTTGCATGTTTTTATGGGCATTTGTTGTCTAATTGCTGTGGTTTGAAGCTATCTTTGAAATGCATTATATGATCAGTGTATATGGAGTCTCTAAAACCCCATCTACACTGACCATGTCATGCAGTTTCAAACTGGGGATGGGGTACATTACCAGACAGCATGTTAAAGTTATCCAAGCATAAAACCCAATCGTCTAAAGTTAACTCAAGTTCATTTTCAACTCCTGTACAACTTAACGCCTATTTACACCATGGATTTACTTATGTTTAGAGATAAAATATAGTTTAGCAAATCCTGCCTGGAGTTGCAAATCACACGTAATACAATATTTACTTTTTAAATGTCATGTTTAAGGAAGCTTTTATGGCAGAGCATGGTGGTTGAATCCAATATCTGGTGAATCCTTGGGAACCAGGATAGAGAAATAGGTGGGGCAAGTTGATTCTCATGCTGAAAGGGCATGCTTCCGAGTATCTTGGTTTGTTTTCCTCTTCACCAGAATTTCTTACACAATTAAACGTCCTGAGCAATTATTTATTCTGTCAGCAATGCACGTGTGATCTCTATCATTTCAGCTCTACAACTGTCGGAAGGAAAATTGATTAACCTTTTATTACCTGCTCTTCATCCAGAGTTTAGTTATTCTCTATGACTTTTGTTTTATTCAAATGATAAATATAGCAAAAGAAATAAAGAGATAGCTGATAATTCTTGCAAAGAAGACTTCTCAGGCATGTTTTCTGCCAGAGTTAAATCAGAGAATCCATCTGCAGATAAGATCTTCTCAGGAAGAAGTGTTATTTGCAATATTTTACAGCACTGTCATATACACGCAGAATGCCTATACAGACATAAGTCCTACTGAGTATGTAAAGCTCTCAAGACCTTGTAGACAAAAGCATGAAATTTGTTCCTAACATTTCTACCATTTCTTTAGTGTCTTCCCTTTGTCTGGAAGCATGACATGGAAAGCCCCCTCCGCACATGAAAATCTGCTCGACGTGAAAGCCTACCAACGGCCTGCTTTCATGTACATCCAAACTTGCCTCCTTGCCTTGGAAGGAGAGTGTGTGTGTGGCAGGGTATGCAGGCAGGCAGGCCTGGAGCTCAGCTACAAGCATACTCTGGGTCTGCCTGCACGCCCTGCCAAACATGCATTCTTGGAGAGTGTAGCGGGGCATGCATGGCAGGGCATGCAGGCAGGCCCAGAGCATGCCTGTGGCTGAGTGCCTCTTACTCTAGAGTGAGAGACACTCGACTGCAGGCACTGGCAGGCATGCACACTTTCTGGGCCTGCCAACATGCCCCACCACAAACACACTCCCTTTCCAAGGACAGTGCGTGTGTGTGTGCCGGTGCATGCAGGCAGGCCTGGAAAGCACACCCACCTGCCAGTGCCTACAGCCGAGTACCTCTTACTCTGTAGTAGAAACAGCAGATGCCAGGTAAGAAGAACGCATGCCAGGAAGGGGAGCCAGTGGGTGGGAATTCCCCCTCACAGCAATAATGGTTTGATTTTCAGGCCCTGAAATGAATGAATCACAAACAACCCTCCCATTTTCAGGAGGCTTACAAAAAAGGGATCGGGGCCCCCAATGAAAGCTGGAACATGAAACAGGACAAGGTTTTCCCTGAATGCACATGTCTAATACCTTGCAACCAGGATATTTGGAGAACAATTTTAACCCACATGAATATCTTATACACTAACATGTACGTCAATTATCCTTCTTGAGTGTCTACTATTAAGAATTACTAGATCAGCAGGAACAAGAGACAGAGCCTTCTTAATGGTTGTACAAACATGGTAATTTTTTCTTCCTCTTAATGTGCAAGTAAACCCTTTTGTACAACCTTTCTGCTTAAGTTGCTTCCAGTTCAATTTGTCATTGGCTTCTGTGGTCCAAAAAATTGCAAACTACTTTTCATGCTTTTTACCATGGCTGTCATGTCATCTTCAGAGGCAAATTTCTGTTCATATGCTATTGTCTGAGAACAAAAGGTTGCAAAAGAGGCTAAGAAAAATGCTATAAACAAATAGACCAAAATTGTAGCAAAACAAAGACCAAAATTGTTAGAGGGGGTTATGGGGGAGAAATTTGAAACTGAACAATTCTAAAGGACTGAAAAAGCATTTTGAATAATTGTGTCATGTCATATATATATACAGGGACTTGATTTATATCACATTAAACTATTTGTCTATTCCTCCTCTCCCTCCACCCCCCCCCCCCCCCCATGTCATCTGTTCTGACCAGCAGTAGCTCCGGAGGGTTTGGGGCAATATCTTTTCCTATTTAACTACATCAAATCTTTTAAATTGGGGATGCCAGGGATTGAACTTTAGACCTTTTGCATGCAAAGCATGTGATTCAGCATTAAGCTATGGCTCCATTCTAATTACAATGTCAATTAGAATTGCAGTTAATTTCCCTGATGCAAATCCACACCTGCATGTGAAATCCAGGATAAATGTGAAGTCCTTTCAGGAGCTGGTTTCTCTCTGACCTCAGAAAATTCACTCCCCAGTTATGGTGGCTGGGAGATTCTGGAAAATGCAAATAAAATATCCATTTTCTAAACCCTTTACTCTATGCACTCAAATGGACATAAGAGATGTTGTTTCAAGCCAGGGACTATCGATTCCAGAAGCCACTTTCCAATGTTGAACAGCCAAAATACAGAATGAAACATTAACGCTGTGTTGACACCTTGGCCTGTTGTTTAACTCCAGCAGTTTCCATTCTGCAATCTCTCATATGTGTGTAAGTAAGTACACACATGTAATATGTATTAATGTAAATTATAACTGATGATATATATATAACAGAAAGGAACTCTGTGGAATCTTTGAGACTATTTGAGGGAAAAAAAGCAATTTATAGCATGATCTTTTATTGACTGAAGTCTATTCCAGTACACTTTACTAGATGCAAAATTCCTTCTTACAATGAAATGGACTAACACAGATATTCTTTTGAATACTACTATAACTACTTCACCGCACTAGAGAAAAAATCCACTTAAAATCCGGTTTCTGTCTCCTGCGGAATTCTGGGGTTTGTAGTTTAGTGAGGCTGTTAAAGGCTCCTCCCTCAACTACAAACCCCAGAATTCTGCAGGAGGCAGAAACTGAATTTTAAGTGGATTTTTTCTCTAATGTGATAAGAAATACAGAAGTAGACAAATGCAGATTTACAGTTAGATATTTATTTATATCAATGTGTTATAATAGGAGAGAGTTTCTATCTATTATACTTTGCAATTTTGTTTGAGGGTATAAAAGCATATATGACCTGGAAGCAGGATATTGTGGATTATTTTGGTTCATTTAGTACATTTGGGTTTTTATTCTTGCACCTTCACACAGTCAGTGGGTGGGACAGAAGGCATTGAATATTTGACGTTCTTTCAATAGCTTGAGTTTCTAGTTGAGAGAGTCATCCTCCACAACTCTGCAGAAACCAGCTGAAGTCTTGCATACTTGAAATTTTTTAAACTGGGGTTACTCATGGGCTTGGAATGCTGGCGTGGCAGGTTACTACTACAAATTGTATTCCAAATATTCACTGTTTTGACCAGGTTCATTTAACCTATAGTAAATGTCTAGTTCTGAGAGAAACTAACTTCATATATTTAATAATTTTATGAGAAAGAGCATAATACAACACACATTTGATTGAATTACCTTGGGGCCCTTCCACACAGCCCTATATCCCATATCAAGGCAGAAAATCCCACAATACCTGCTTTGAACTGGGTTATCTGAGTCCACACTCAGATAATGTGGGATTTTCTGCCTTGAAAATTCTGGAATATAGGGCTGTGTGGAAGGACTCTTGGACCTATTATATTAGGATGGGAAGAAAGTGCAGAATGTGGACTATATGGTCTGTCCCAAAAGAAATGCTGTGAATAGTGGCACTGATGTCGAGCAATTTAGAATGGCTATAGATAGTGAGATCCAAGCCACTGTGGTTTTAGCCTGATAAGAAAAAAGAAGCCAATATTCCAGAATAAATCTCACCAAGTTGAATCAGAAGTCACCAAGGTATTTATTTCTGTTCCAGCTGGAAAAGGATGATGGCTGCATTAATCTGCTGAAGAGCCGCCATACATGTATACATCAAAACATACATTTTATACTTTTCCAAGTTTGAATTTCCCACACCCGCCCCCAGAGCTGGCTTTGCTGTGATTAGTCAAGGGGGAGCCCTGACATCAGCAAGCTGGGAGGAGAAGCCGGGGGCTCATGTGGCTCAACCAATGAGAGCCCGGGCCCTACTTCGGCTGCTCTGCCAATGGTGTAAGAGGAGGTGTGGCTACAGTACAGAAGAAGAGAAATATTTGTTTAATGGTTGGATTTTTTAAGGTACAGTTAAAAAAATTAGTGAAAGCCAACATGGTGAAGTGGTTTGAGCATTGGTTTACATCTCTGGAGATCAACATTTGAATCCACACTAAGCCATAGAAACCTATTGGATGACCTCAAAGGAAGGCAAAGGCAAAAGCCTTCTGAAAAAGATCTTGTGGGGGAAAAACCCTCTATCATAAGGTCACCTTAGAGTTGCCATAAATTGAAAATGACTTCAAGATACACAACAACTACAACAAAACCTACAAAAACTAACCTTACCTGCTACTAAGGATGCATCCAGACAGCCCTTTTGAAGTGGGTGTTCACACATTTTGAAGTGAGGAATCCAGATGATGAATTCATTCACTACAGACCAGGAATTGTTCTGAATTAATTTGTTAATGGGTTTATTCTGTGCCTTCTTGAAAGGCACATGGCAAACCCACCATTTCCGCTATCTGGACTGTTGCCTCAAAAGTTCTGGACTATTAAGGGGGCAGTCCAAACAATAATTCTACATTTTTCTAGGCTAAATTAGCCTGGAAAATGGCAAGGACACCAACCCCGTCTCCAACCCCTCCCCCAAACCCCTTTTAAAAATAAAAGAACTTACCTGGCCTCCATTAACATGGTGCTGGAGCTCTCCTAATGCGTAGGAATGATGTGACAGGACAAGGGGGGCAGAAGCGATTGTCTCCTCCCCCCACTTTCCCCTGCCACATCATTCCTATCCACTACACTAATGAAGGCCAGGTAAGTCCTTTCATTTTTAAAAGTTGGGGTGTTTTTGGAGGGGGGTTGGGGAGAGGGGGGTTGGGGAGAGGGGGCTGTCTCCCTGTTCTCCTGGTCAGTGTCAGGAGAACAGCTAGACAACACCCAGGGAAAGTGCAGGCTTATTTGGTGGTGTGCAAACTACAGTCCGCTCCGGGTTTTCTAAACCCAGGTTGAAGTGGACTTTACTGCTGTGTGGAACCACCCTTAGGCTTCATCTAATGTAATGACAGTATGAATAGTAGTGGTAGTACTGATAATTGATTGTAGTGCACAAGGATTAACATCTCACACTGCTGCCCCAAATATATTTTGATATTTTCAATATTGAGTAACCTGATTATTGCCTTAGCTTTACAGTACTCTAAGCCTATGTCTTTGGCAAAATGAACAGTTAGAGGTACATTCAAGGCTACATTCAAGCCATACCCACATTCTATGTATTTCACTACAATTTCCCTCCTATGGGTTTTCTCTACCATTCTGCTATGAAAACACTATAGATCTAAATGCCTCAGGCACAGCTCAGTAAGTTGTTCTAAGAGAAGGACTGTAGCCCTTAGTTCTAATGACTTAATACCATTATCTGTTCCCCATCCAGTTATTTAGTTCACACCAATAATTCTGGTTTAATAACCTGAAACCCTCCTAGAACTGTTCAGTTCTCTGAGAGTACCTTCAAGCACATTATGTACATAACAAGTGGGCCTAGGGGAAAAAGGGACTGCTCTTGAGATGCAGTCAGTGAAAGTGGAGGAAAATAAGGATAGAGCTTGTGTATTTCGTCTGTTCAGGATCACTTTGGCGGTGTCATATAAGGTCTTGCACAAAGAATAGTGCAGATTGTGAAGCAGCAGGGAGTGTGAATGTCAGCACTGACAAAATCCTTCAATAAACTAGCCATAGCAATAGTTGTGTATGAATAGTTAAAGGATTATTATCTTTGATAGGCAAAAAAAATAGGGGTGGAAGTCACAGATATTTCCTCAATTCCACCCCATCCCCATCTTCAGTTTATATCATCCCATCTTGTAGGGCAGAGGTCCTAAAACTTTTTTCATCATCATCATCATCATCATCACCACCATCATCTTTATTTATACCCCTCCCCTTCTTCCCAAGAGCTCTTGGGGCGGCTTACAACAAGAGTCAATGTACAAAAAATAAGTATATAGCCAATATCTTCCTGCATGGCAGACGATTGAACTAGATGGCCCATGTGGTGTCTTCCAACTCTATTATTCTATGACTCTATACAACAGAAGTAAAGAAAGACCTCATATCACATTTACCATCCCCCAAGAAGACCCAGGATGTTTTTAACCTCTGCATTCTGTATTTAATTTGTACTTAAAGAACTTTGTGTCTTGTGGGATGGAGGCGGGTGGAGGAGCAGGGAGAGTATAAAAAGAAGGGCTGAAATGCTATGGAGAGAGAGATGGGGAGTGGGGGGGGGATAAAGGGTCTACATTGTTAATTGCAGCAATAATATGTTTCATGCTTATGTCTATGTTTGATATTTTATAGTTTTAATGATTTTAATCTATAGTTATATGTAATTGCTTTAGATATGTGATATATATGTGTGTGTGTGTGTGTGTGTGGCATTTAATTTGCCATTTATTTTGTTGTACACCACTTTGAGTCCCTCCAGGGGTGAGAAAAGCAGTATAGAAATGCAGATAACAACAACAACAACAACAACAACAACAACAACAACAACAAACTACTCTGGGACTTCTGAATTCTGATTTCAGACTGACAGAGCTTTGGAGCACAATACTTCTGGCCTCACGATTGTGTTAAAAAAACAAAGTATGGATCGTTATTGTTGCAATCCCAGGTGACAGCAAGATTGAAGAGAAACAAGTGGAAAAGCTGACATGATATGAGTATTTAAAGATCAAACTGCAAAGGCACAAGCCAGTAAAGTTGGTCCCAGTGGTGATTGGCACACTGGGTGCAGTACCTAAAGACCTTGGTTTGCACTTAAACATAATCAGTACTGACAAAATTTCCATTTGTCAACTGCAGAAGGCCACCTTACTGGGATCTGCATGCATTATTCACTGATACATCACTCAGTCCTAAACACTAGGGCAGTGTCCAACGTCTGATCCAATACAACAGCCAGCAGAGTGATCTTGTTTGCCGTGGACTCATCTTGTTGTGTTTCAAATGATGATGATGATGATGATAAACACATTAATTACATAGAAAATAAATAACAGTAAGCAAATTAAGTATAACTCACAAATATTACTCTTAACTATACAAACCTAAATATATTGGAGACATATCACATGTTTAAAAGCATTATAAAACTTGTTCTTGGTGTGAGCAGTAAAAGCCAATTAAAATGGTTTAAAGTTCCTCAGACTGTTGGGTGGGGGGGTGGGGTGGGGTGGGACAGACTATAGTTTGAAAAAAATGAAAAAAATCCTATGAACACTGCACATATCTTATTTGTAGTGGAAAAGAGGAAATAATAATAAAATATTTAAAGTGAATAACACTTTTAACCATCATACACTCACCAGTATTTCAATGGGAAGTGTGGGCCTGCTTTTGGCTGATGAGATAATGAAGTTAACTAGAATTATTGCTGATGCCGCTGTTGTCATACACCTTCAAGTTGTTTCAGACTTAGGGTGACCCTAAGTCTAAAGTTTAGGGTGTGAGCTGGGTAAACAGCCTTGGAGAATTGCCTTGGTTTGGAGACCCCTGTTGTAGTGAGTTTATTGCCTCCAGGAAAGAAACCTTTCGTTTTATTTCTAATCTGACATATTCGTATTGTATGCTTTATTATCCTTACTGCAAATAACTGTGTGCTACCAGCTGGGGGGTGGGAAGCTATTTTACTCTGCTGGCTTCACTGCATGTGGATTGTCTTCTATCACTATGTTTTTTTCATCACATAATAGTCACACTCTATCTTGTTTGGCCAAAAAGGCATAAAATGTTACTATTACTCAATGAAATATGGTACCTCCTGCCACTTTGCACCACTGAAATCCCACAGAAGAAGCACACATCACTTCAAGTTAGCCCAACGTGCGTTGTCTTGCAAAAACAGGGTCCTGCCAAGAACAAATAGAAGCAGCAACATTCATTCTTCTCAGGGATCCTTGTGATGAATACGCTTTCTCATAGACATTGAACAAGACTGAGATGGCAGCTCTGGGACCAAATACCTCTCAAAATGAAGAGGATGGTAACATAGTGCACCTTAAACCATTGGAAACATTTTGTACCAGAACAGATGTTAGAAAAAAACCCACTTCAGGTACTATTATCGGCATGATTGATGGGCTCTATAAACCTATCGCTTACACCTGTTAACAGGCATGAGTAGATGTTTGAGAGGAGACATTCATTTGTGACGTGCATGTGCCTGTTGAAACTTGTTCAGTATTCAGTTCCCCCTCCTTGGGATAAGATTTTTATCATTTCATGCCATTGCTACATTAGTATTACAAAAGCAATTAAATGAGGTTTACCTGACAAGCAGCAAGAGTGAAGGGAGGGAAAAAAGAAATGTGTAGGAGGTTCTTTTTAAAATGGAAATGTGCTATGTCTCAGCCCACCACATCTAAAAGTCTCGTTAAATTGTGCAATGCCATTTCTAAATAGAGAAAAGTCAGACGTGAGCACTAATATAAGCTGAGGTCATGTTTCGAGAGACTACATGTATCATGTAGTTACATCTTTATAGCTATGTCTCCTATTGCTACCTCCACCAAAACCATCTTATGAGCAGTATAGACACCTTCCTAAAACATAGCTATTTCTGTGTTGGCAGAGATTAGAGCAAATCAGGGAGGATTTTCGCATAGCTGGGTATTCTGGGATAGGCACATGCAGAAACCTCCAGAGATCCTTAAGATGACTGTAGTGATGATGCCTATGCCGAACATAGTTGAATCTGAAAACATGGAAATTGATGTGATAGAGGTAGGGCATTGTGCTGTTTAGAAGTTGGGCTGTTTTGGTGATTTTGGTTGTTGTGTGGTTGAAACAGAAATAAGACTTCTCTCAGAAAAGTGAGTTAAAATGATATAAATCATAGTTCATGACCTGTTAGGTCTAATTGCTGGTTGCTGTGGCTTGGATTAACAGCAAATTTTAAAAAGTATTGATTATATATTCAGACAAGAAACAATCCAGGACAGCTAATCACCTCTCAACAAAGGATGCCCCCAGGCAGTAAGAAACCACACCTTGAAAACTGCTAGGCCATCAAATGCTAATCAAAGTGGCCAAATGAAACATTCACATCTACCTCCAACAGACAAGAGTTCTTTCTCCCACCCTAGACATTCCATAGATATATAAACTCAATTTTCCTAGTTTCCAACAGACCTCACAATTTCTGAGGATGCCTGCCATAGATGCAGGCAAAATATCAGGAAAGAATGCTTTTGGAACATGGCCATACAGCCCAAAAAGCATACAGCAACCCTAATACTGAACTCTTGGAAGCACAAGGCGATTACATGGATAAATGTCCATATTAAACAATATAATACAAATTGGATAACTGACTCTTTCACACCTTTGCCTATCCTGTTCTATTCATCTAATCAATAAGAGTAGGTCCAGCTAGAGTTTCTCATTTGACATCAGATGCCATGTTACTCATTGCAAAGAAAAACTTTTCATCCAAATGCTTTCCACCAAATGCCAATAAACAGCACCTGCAGATCTAGAAAACAGTACAGGATGTCTTCAAATACCATCCCTGTGTAGTAAACAAATTGATTAGATCATTCAAATCAAAAATACCAAGAAGGAGGAGATTTCAGAGTTAGAAATGGCACAAATCTCTCTAGCTGAGATGGTGATGTCAAATTAAACTGAATTCAATTTACAAAAGAGAGGGCAGAGCAAAGTACACCGCCTAGGAGAAAACAACTAATTCCCAAAGCTAGAAAACATTTATTCCACCCATCAGCAATTGTCAGCTTAGGGCTCCATTTCCTTTACTTGGGAAACATTCATTACACACTCATAAATGCTACCTATTATCCCATTGGGCTTCCTACCTTTCCTGTTGGTGATGCTGTGGAAAATGATATTTATTCATCTATCTGTCTGTCTGTCTATCTATCTATCTATCTATCTATCTATCATCACCCATCTATCTATCATCCATCTATCTTGTCGATTTACTTAGTGTATTTTGCATACACCAGGGCCATTACAGTAAATCAGATTAGCTGCACACATAACTGGAGTAATTATGAGCAGAAGTAACACTTGGTCTTCATGTCACAGACTGGTGGTCCATTGACTTCATGATGCCCTTGGGGAACCTTGTAATCTGTGAGTTTCCTGGAGGACCCCAAATGTCCTCTTCCTCTGTTGCTGCTGCTACCACACCTCTGCTCCTGGGTGCTAAGCTGGACTCTCTAGCTTGCTGTTCCTTATGGTTTCTCTCTCAACCATATGTTGCTTGAATGGGAAACCACAGATGAAGGTGGGCTACTGTCCTACCTTGCTGCACTACATTTATTTCAGAAGAATAATATTGCTGAAGTACAAGAATGTGAATACATCTAGTTAGAATGTAAAGCAATGCTCTAGTTTTTTTGTACTGAATTGTTTTCTCATTAAATACCATGTAATAATATGGGCTATTCCACCAATGTCTTTTTGATATGAAACACAGGAGAATAATAATAGAAAGGGAGGGGGAAGCCCCACCTACTTCTAGCAATAGCCATGTGTACTGTTGATATTTGAAGCCATCACATTGGCAGTAAGGCACAAAAGGTTTTCCCACATCTTCTATAAAAAAAAGAAAGTTGACTGTCCTGATGTGACTTCTTAAGGCACTTGCAAATTCTACTGCACACAAATAGCAGAGAAATTGAGTAAGTAAAGACACATCAAATTATGTGGAGGAGGAGGACTGCAACAAACAGCTTTGTACAGAACAGAGTAAATAAACTCTTTCGTATTTCAACACCTACAACATCAATTAGCAACCTCCTCTGAGGTTTGAAATTCCCACATTCAAAATTCACTCATTTTTGGGAAACTGCCAAATACGAAACTGATTTTCTTTTTTTCTTATTCCTGGTAGTATTTCATCACAAAGATTTGTAGAGAACACAACATGAAAGCTAATTCTATCAAAGGGAAACAAAAAAAACCCCTGTATCCTTGTGCTAAGAAACAGGTGCAGCTGGCTGAAGGGCCACATATCCAAGCTGTTCAAAACAAGAAAAGTTGAGAGTAGCAAAGATTGCCATGGTGGATCTTATGTCTGGAGTCACACAGGTCAAGATAGAGGAAAATATTCACTTAAGCATTAGGAAAAGATTGTTGGCAGTAAGACCTGTTTGACAGTAGTATATGTCACGTCGTCGTGTGGTGGTCTCCTTCCCTGGAGGTTTCTAAACTGAGGCTGGAGTTCATCTGTCAGGAGGGCTTGGACTATATATTTATGCATAGCAGGGTGTTGGGCTGGATGGTCTTTGTGGTCTCTTCCAATTCTGTGACTAAATCTGGGACCCTTTGTCTCACCCATATTATTAGCCTACATTTAATAGCATATGGACCAGGGAAATTTAATTTGACTAAGCCCCCGTTTTATGTGAGCAGTCAATCATCTGGAAATTAGTTGATTTATCATATTGTAGTTTTAGTGAACACAACCCAGTTACTGAAGTTCAGCTTGGCATTATATCAGTGTAATGTTGTGTTTAGAAGAGTGATTTTTCTGCAAACTGATCTTTTCCTGCATTAGGCCACCACTCCAGGTTTTAGTCTGAACTTTGAAGGGACAATCCAAAGTGCTGAATTCTATCCCCAAAACAATTTCAGAACCTTGGAAAGCTTCTTTTCAGACTAAATTCCAAACTTTTCTTGTTTGTAATTTGGATGCTGTGGAGCATTCCTGGATCCTTTACTATTGGTTTTAGATAACAGTTTATCCATGATGTATATTTTAAGATGTTATGAAATGCCTTTGATCCACCTGGAGAAAGGCAGCATAGAAATTGACTAAATAAATCGAATAAATAAAATACATAGATAGAGATTGGCAGGTGAATGATAGGCACAACATATCATTTGTCACATACTTGAAATGAACTTTGAAATAGAAACCAAGGCTACATCTACACTGTAGAATGGATGCAGTTTGACACCACTTTAACTACCATCATTCAATTCAATGAAATGATGGGGCTTGTAATTTAACAAGTTCTCTGCAAAAGAATGCTGGTGCCTCAATTTCACAACATTGAACCATGACAGTTCAAGTAGTGCCAGACAGTTCATTTCTATGGTGCAGATGCACCCTTTGATACCTTGATAAGGCTTTAGCTACACATAGTTTTGAACTTGCAATTAAGGTTTTTTAGGTGGCCTATGGAACGTGCAGTTTTGAACCATGGTATTTAGAATATAAAACTAAAACCAAGAAGAATCTAATAACTACACCATCATAGGATGTATTTGACATTTGACATCTTATTCAAGGCACATTTCTGTGTTGTTATATTACCCACTTTACTGTTGCTTAAAGCTGTTGCCTTTAAATCTGTCTTACTATTTTGCTTGACAGCTTTTTGCAACAAACCCTTTCTCAGCTGCAGATCATTGCGCTGTTACTGAGATGGCTGGTTCTTGGCACAGTTGAACTATGCTGAATTGCACCTCCATCTGTACTGCTGTGGTTGCACTTTTGATTTGTATGCTGTTGTTTTGATGTCTCAGTGGCTCTTTACTTGTTTTATTGTCAGAGAAAGTGTTTCATTGAGGGTACAGTATATGTAATACATTGTGTGTCAATACACTACTTTATCACTAGTTTGCACTTTAATAACCTTCAGGGAACTACGCCCCATTTCCTACAAATGTTACTCCCTGTTGTGTGCCCAAGGAGTTTTCCCAAGGTAAATATTGCTGGTAAATAAGCACAGCTATGTCTCAAATGGCAGCCCAGGAAAGAATTAGGGAGCATTTGGCATAAGGAAGGCTGAAATTACTCTATAGTCACAATTTTTCAGTGTCAGGGATCTCAATAAATCATTCAAGGGCCTCTGTCATGTGAAATAATATATTTTTCTATGTGAATATTTGAGGGCTGAACCCTATTTCACTTTGCCATTCAAACACCTTCATGTCCAAGGAATTTTCTGAAATGCCACTCTCTCTTGTCACAGTGCTGAGCCAATGAAAGAAGCACTCTTTTTTTCTTTAACTATTACTGTATTGAGCTCAATGACTTGTCTTCTTCTGAATTTCTCGGTAAAAGTTCAGTAATTATCTTAAGAACTTATGAGCTCAGTGATGTGTTAATTGAGTTGTTATTCTTATTGATGCTATTGTCCTTAATAATTATTAAAATTATTAAAAGAGGCCTGTTTCTTGTTTAATACATGTGAAGGACACAGCCATGATACTCAAAACCCAAATACAATGACTGTAGTGTTTTAGTTCAAATGTTAGTCCAAGTTTACACCTACATAAGCCTACAACCATGGAAAAGTCATTTCAAATTTTGAATGAAGCCCAGAGTAGATTAGTGGCCCTAATGGCATCAGCATTATGCATTGCCATTGGCCAAACAGGTGGCTGAATTGATATTATTTCTTGAATACATCTCATCGATTCCTTGTTCCAATACATGACTAGATGAACTGGAATAAAGTAAGGAAAATTTCAGGAATTGTAATCAAATTATTCTAAATTCAGAGAAACGACATCACTGTGCTTGATTTCTATAAGAACCCACATTTTCATAGTGAAGTATCTGGGTTACTTAGTTGCCAAATTCAGGTTTGGAAACCAAGACTCATCTCTGGATATCTAAAAATGTTTGTGAATTATCATGGCTGGGAATCTGACTCAACTCCATTTTCATACAATAATGTATGGCCCAAAGTATCACAATACAAGATGGAGAAAAAATGTTGCACCACAAATTGGTAGCTAATCAATTGATAATAAACAGGGGTTCAATGAATATTTAAAAGGTGGCCTCAATATCTGAACCAGCATCCTACACCTAAAGGAAGGCTTCTACGTATATCAAATTTATACTGGAGAAAGAATAGTTTTGCACTTTCATTTCCTTCCCCATATGAATTTTTTCAATGCTCAAGTCTTTTCTATCTCAAATTATGAAGATTTTAAAAATTCATAAATAACCTTATTTTATATTCCGCCCTTCTCCAGAGAGGATTACAGCATTTACATACACAGGCAAACATTCAATGCCTTTACAATTAAACACAATGAGATACACAAATACAAAAAAGGCAGAGGCTTCTGCTTTCATTTTCGGTTTCTGGAGGCATATTTCTGGGGAGGTGCTTTTCTCCATTTTCAAGCCGAGGAGCCTGCATTGTCACCTGGCTGTGTGGTCAAAGAACATTTGTAACATCTTTTTGCCTTTTTCCTCCAAGGTGGTGCCTATTTATCTACCCACATTTACATATTGTTGAATTGCTACGTTGGCATGAATTGGAGCTGACAGACGGGAACTCATCATATCTTGCAGATTTGAACGGCCAACCTTCAAGTCAGCAGTTCAACGGCACAAGGGTTTAACCCATTGCACCAATGCAATACTCATTTGAATCGAATTTAATCATGATTTGCAGCCATCTGTAGTGCCCAAGTTCAATAATTATTGCCAGCATGGCAGGGACCACATTGTATCTCTCAGCTTCGTAAAGATAGAAGATAAGGACCATAGCAAAGAAAACAAAGCAACAAGCAGTGACCTTCTTCAACATCAGCCTGATTGAACACAAATGAATTCAAAGCTAAATTCAATCATCCAAAGGCTTGGGCTGAAAAGCACAAATCCATTAGTTTTCACTGTTCTGACATCCATTTGGCTAAACTCTCAAATTCTTTCCACTTAAAATGTATAGAATTTTATAGATCTTCATAAATTCTCACCAAATGTCAGCAGAAACAAAATTCTTGATCTTTCTCAATTCGTATGGTAGTGTAGATGAGGCCGTAGTCTCAGCAAAACCACCACATTCTGTGAATGAGACACTATGAGACCATTGCCACTCCTCACAGATGTTGGAGACTTAAGTCTTCATAAGACTTAGGAATGAGTATTGCATAGTTCTATAATGTCCATATTCAATAGAGGGCTACTGTTACTTTACTACATAGCAGACCTGCAAAGAAGTCAATGCATATCAGCATGCAATGCTCACTAGTTCACAATGTGCAACTGTGCATGCACTGATAGGCATTGTGTCCCAATGCACATTGAATCCAATGCACATTGGATGCTCTTGCCAATGTGGCATTATGCATCTTCGCAGTTCAGTAATGGGGTTACTTAGCCATCTGGCTGGAACCCCCGGTGGTCAAGTGGGTTAAAGCACTGAGCTGCTGAACCTGCTGACTTGCTGGGGAGCGGGGTGAGCTTCCGCTGTTGGCTCCAGCTTCTGCCAAACTAGCAGTTCAAAAACATGTGAATGTGAGTAGATCAATAGGTACCACTCTAGCGGGAAGGTAATGGCGCTCCATGCAGTCATGCCAGCCACATGATCTTGGAGGTGTCTGTGGACAACACCGGCTCTTCGGCTTAGAAATGGAGATGAGCACCAACCTCCAGGGTCGGACATGACTGGACTTAATGTCAGGGGAAAACCTTTACCTTTACCTAGCCACCTGGCTACTCCAGATTCCAGATCCTGTTCATATGAGCTGTAAGGCTTCACAGGACTCCAGGATACTGAATCCTAAGGATCTGAGTCTATTTTGTTGTTGTATTTCATCAATGCCATCAAGTGCTGGTAGAAAAGCATCAGGGTGTTTAGATTCCAAGAGATGCACATTCTTAACTAATCATAAGAGGTGTAAATCAATAATCAGATTAGGTTCTTCCCCTCGAGAACAAGGGATTTGGTCTTCCTGAGTGACAGCAGTAATGTAGTTCATTAGTAGGATTACATTCTCTGACAGATTTGTGCAATTATGACTGTAAATGAACAAGAATATTCCACCTGCCTTTCTATAAGCCTCTTCTAGCCCATAAAGACAACTTATGAGGTAGTGTTCCTTTTTTCTTTTTAGTTTGTCTCCAAGATTGGTGGTCAAAGCCGTTGAGAGTGTGATGTTTGCGGTTGAAAACTGATAGAATTTGGCATTTTGAAAGATGCTCCCAGCAAGAAGGGCCACCCCTGCTGAAATATGTCAGTCGCCATCTCTCCTCATTATCCAAATAGCCCTTTTGATGGATGGCCGTGGCAGTCTTTTCCTCTTAGTGCTAGTTAGTGGAAGGCTCACTGCAATTGTTTTAGCATAATTATCATCAGGGTGAGGTGGAGGCCAGGCTGCTCTCCATGGATACGACAAGCTGAGGTTGATTTCTGTTCATCACTGTTTTGCCATTAAGAGTTGGAAACAAATCAGGGCTATGAAAGAGATAACAGAGACAGCATGGTCACTCAGGATTTGGAAAAAAAAAAAACCTCGCTTTGGATTCTGATTTTCTTTTCCTTAGAAAGCAGAATTAACAACATTCTTTCCAGCATGTAAAATTAGAGCTTCTTTGTCAGGAGAACAATAGGAAGAGTGCATTTCTGAGAAATTCTTTCTTACTTGAAATATTATGTGAATCCCACCCCTCTCCCCCTTTCTCTTCCTCTTCCTCTCTGTGCTCTTTTATAGTGAAGTGATGGCAAAAAAGTCCAGTTCACATCTGTAAGTCCAGGTTCATTGCCCGGAATAACACTAGAATAGAAGCCTGCAATTGTTTGCTGGTTCAATCATAGATAAAATAAAGGGCACCTTCTGTGGGATTCCCAAACAAGGTTTTATAAGCTTCCTTGTTACATGTTTACCCTCCATTGCCAATAGCTGGAGCCAGTCTGGTTATGTAAATGTATTATTAACATTTACTTTGATTGCAACTACCTTGCAGAGATGCAAACTTTTAGCAGCTTCAGGAAATAATTTCCAACTTGTATTATTCCAACTAATCCAGCAACTTCTATTATTCCAACTAAACTTAGGTTCGCTGGGAAAAGTAACCTAAGGGTGCTGTAGAATTAATGCTGTTTGACACCATAGCTCAATGCTATGGAAGCATGGGAGTTGCAGTTTGTTAAGGCACCAGCATTCTTTGGCAGACAAGGCTAAAGACTTTGTAAAACTACAGCTTCCACAATTCCATAGCATTGAGCCATGGCTATTAAAATAGCCTCAAACTAGAATGTAGGTGAACTCTAAGACATAACCAGCATAAAACATAAGGAAAACCAGAGGAAGTTTGCAAGATTTCAGAGGAATCCCATCCCCAAAGTTTTCATTATTTAAATTTAAATCTCAGCAGATCACACTTGATTTTCCTCCTCAACCCCTTGGACATAATTTTGTCCTTGGGAGCCTAAAATGGGAAGGAGACAGTATATTTTATCTGTTTCCAAGTCACTGCTGCACCTCTCCCGATGAAAGGATTTTGTATCAACCTGGCATAAGTAATTTCTCTTTAATTCAGTGCAAGGCATATAGCACAAGGAACACATAATTCCACATCTAATAATTTAACAAGGAGCGTATATTTCCACATCTAGCATTAGAGGAACATTGTGTTGCATAGTATACATTTTTAAATGTGGAATTATATGTACCTTGTGCTATATTCCTTGTACCGACTGGTAACATGGCAACTAAAGTGACAGCCAAAAGAGTAGTTGACAATACAACTGCCTATCTATTGTATTACATCTAGGGAGGCCCTGCTCTTGATCCCACCTTCTTCACAGATGCATCTGGTGGGGACGAGAGACAGGGCCTTCTCAGTGGTGGCCCCTCGGCTGTGGAACTCCCTTCCTATTGGAAAATGAGATTAACAGGAAGACACTGGTGATTATATGCTTTTAATGTTTTTAATAGATTTTTACAATGTTGTTCTAAATGTTTTTAATTGTATTTTATGACTACTATGGCACTGAATCACTGCCAATTGGTAAGCCGCCTTGAGTCACCTTCGGGCTGAGAAAGGTGGAATAGAAATATCATAAATAAATAAAGAAAAAAATAAATTATGCACTGCCCCAAATAAGAATGCATACCCTGGGCCCTGTCGGATTTTTACGACCTTGGCCCACCAAGGTCATTTACCCAGCCATTGCTCAGGGTCAACCTAAGTCTGTAATGACTTGAAAGCATACAACAACAACAATCCTATCTCATTAGTCAAAAGCAGGCCCACACTTCCCATTGAAATACTAATAAGTTTGCATTTGTTAAAATTGTTCTTCATTTTAATTATTGTATTGTTTTAAGTGGTTTTTGCACTACAAATAAGGTATGTGCAGTGTGCATAGGAATTCATTTATTATTATTTTCAAATTATAACCCAGCCCTCCAGCAATTTGAGGGACTGTGACCTGGCCCTCTGTTTAAAAGTTTGAGGACCCCTGCTTTAGGTAAAGGTGAAGTAATTTGAGACAAAACCCTGGTTTGTCACAAATTATTTAACTAGCCTATTAGATCTGGGTTTTACTGAAAGACCGGGTTCTAAAGAGATATGGGCCCTGTGGGGACACACTACTGGACTGCTTTGGTTCCAGGAGTATTGCTGAGAGCCATCATGGTGACACAGTAAGTTTTTTTTTGTTTTTAGGGCTTTAGGGAAGGGCTGTGGGTGGCCCAATGCCATCCTGAAAGTTTTCGGGATAACATGGGCCCGTCCCCCCGTCCCCGTCCCCCCCACCGGGGTGTGGGGACTTAAACCCTCGTTGAAGCTGGTTTCTTTAACCCGCTCCAAAACTAGTTTAACGTATATCTGGAAGCGCCCCAGCTGCCTCATTCTTGTGCAACACGTTGGTGATACCAAATGCCTGTTCCAGTCCTTTTACTTGTCAAAAGCATGAGTCCTGCCATGTTTGTTTGAGGCATATCATGTTTATAAGAAGTTATGGTTAAAGGAATCTTACTTTATTCGATTGAATATATAGATTATTTTGGTTGTACTTTTGTAAGTCACTTAGAAAGGATGCCATTATTTCAATGTTTTTTAAAAAGAAAAAAAACATTAAAATTTGTTGTAATTAACTTGTAGTAGAGAGAGCTGGGTGGTTTCGTTAAAGCTGGGCCTTAGAGTCATGCTTCAATTGAAGAGACAGCAGACTTAGGGTGCATCTACACTTCAGAATCAATGCAGTTTGATGCTATTTTTACTGCCAGGCTTCAATACTATGGAATTCTGGGAGTTGTAGTTTTATAAGATCTTTAGGCTTTTCTTCCCAAGACTGCTGATGCATCATCAAATGATAGCTCCCAGCATTCCTTTGCATTGAGCCATGAGATCAAACTGCCTTAAAACTACTGTGTAGATACACCCTTATAATCACTTTCTGGAGTTATCATCAATTCAATTCAACTTTGCAGAATACCTGTGGACTTCTAACATGGTGTTGCAGTTGGGCAAGCTAGCAGATTGCCCCAATCTCTGTTGTTCTTGGCAAATCCTGCATTGACTCTCTCCCCTTGAAAGCACGTGTGAGGCCAACAGTGTACATACAGTGAGGAGGTAAGGCAGACTGCAGCAGCCTTTGCAGAAAGGGCTCTGTTTATTCAATCTGAAGTCAATTAGGAAAATCCTTTGAAGTCATTGGCATGTGTTCATAGGGGTAAATAGCAAAGGGTTCTTATCACTCTCCCTAAAAGAATGCAGACGTCCCAGGAGAATAGAGAAGCTGACTGAAACAGTTATTCACTTTCTGCCTCGGGACTCATGGCTTATTTTTCCTCAGCTTTTCAAAGCCAGATCAAACTCTCTGGCTCCATCCATTATTCACACACATAAAGCTTGCTGAGGACTTGCCAGATTTCACATTACAGTTTAAAGGTCTGCTGGCACTTGACAGTCCCTCGTCCAAAGGGATTTCATTTTTGCTTTAATCTTGAGTGGTGGCGGAGGTAACGGTAGTAAATTGAAGATACTCAGAGTCATGTTCACCTACAAATAATAACCATGCCATGCTGAATGAAAGAGAGAGAATGAATAATGGAGAAAAAATATATTTTGGAGTGTCTTTCCCCTTGCTTTTGTCATATTTGTTCTTATACTTGTAAATTATGGAGTGTCTCTCCACGCTGAGCATGCAGGATTTGTCTGAATTAGTTTAAAAAGGGAGTAGGCAAATTCATGGAGGATGTGTTTAGCAACAGTGAGTAGCTATGTCAGCATATAGCAAAGGAAGGGAGACCACATTATGTCAAAAGCCACACTCTCTCAGGGCTTACCTATCAGGAGATAGTCATTAGTGGACAAGCTGTAAGCCATTCCCAGTATGTGTGTGTCATCATCATCATATTTAATTATTAATCGCCCCCCAATACGAGAATGCTCTAGGCGATTTACAGCTAAATTGTAAAAGATAAAATACATACATACAGAATTTAAAAATTAACAGAGATCGAATGCTCTAGTTAAAAGCCAGGTCTTAAGTGCGAGAGTAAAAGGCCCTAAGTCACGCATGGCTCTCATACAGGGCGGCAAGGAATTCCATAAGGCAGGGGCAGAAATAGGAAAAAGCCCTGCGTCTGGTACTTTCCAAGTGCACTTCTCTAGGACCCAGTACATAAAGTAAGTTGCGTTGGGCTGGTCGTTGCGACCTCCGATGATGGGAGAAGGAGAGGCGGTCCCTAAGGTACAATGGACCCTGGCCATAAAGAATTTTAAAGGTCAGAACTAACATCTTATACAGGCCACGGTACTCAGTTGGAAGCCAATGTAAATGTTGCAGCACTGGTGTTATATGGCATTTCATAGGCGTTCTTGTGAGTAACCTGGCTGCCACATTCTGAATAATACGGAGCTTTCAGGTCGTAGACATTGGAAGGCCAACATACAGGGCATTGCAATAGTCCAGCCTAGACGTGACCGTGGCATGGATGACAGTTGCCAGAGCCTCGTCAGATAGGTAGTGTGCCAGCTTGTCGTAGATGGAAAAAGGTCTGTTTGCTGGCAGCAGTGACCTGAGCTTCCATTGTCAGCTGCAAATCCGGGACGACACCTAAGCTCTTAACAGTGGTCGATCTAGATAGGGCGGCACTATCGAAGGTGGGTAACGGATGAATCAAACCTGCCGCGCGGCCATGCCAGAGAATCTGTTTTCGCCGGGTTCACCTTCAGTCTGCTAGCACGTAGCCAGTTCGACAGAGTTTCCAGACATAGGGTGAAATTGTCTGGAATTGACGTTGCTCCCCTATTTTCATCTCCCCTAATTTTTTATCATTCATTATTCTTTTTCCATATTGTTCCACCCAGGAATGTCTGCTTTTTATAAAGGGGTTAATACGCAGAGTCATTCCCCTATTATTTTCCCTGATGTAAAACTCACTGAACACGTGACTAGCTCCCTTTCCCCCAAGCCCTCAGTCACTGTGTATATACAAATACAGATATTAAAAGCATTTCAGATATGGCAGACTCCATCTGAAATACCATTGGGTGAGTCAACTAAATAAACCAGTGGGTTAGAGTCCCTTTCTTGTAAGGAGTAGTGTTTTGGTTTCTATAATTTGGGGACTAGATTACTTTAGGAGTTATTCTAGAAGTTTATAAAATTTCATTGAATGGAGAATTTGGGGAACATTGCAAACTGAAATATTCCAACCTAGTTAGATTTGATCAATTATATTAGAATCACATACCCAATTAAATCTTCAAAACTTCAATTAAATGTTAAATCATAAGTACTGGAAACTTATCCACTTGCAGCCTTCCCAGATATATATATATTTGGTATCTGTGAGATAGGAATAATTCTTCACTAATTTTCTTCATGACTGAAGCAATTTTAGTAATCTCCTTACTGCTTTAAGAAAACCTTTGCAATAAGCACTGTTTTCGAATACTATTTGAAGTTTGTGGGTTATTCTGTCCAAAGTTCACATGCATTTTTAATCATTTTTTGCACAGGGAAAATATTGTTCCTAAGCATAAAATGTTGGTTGTAAATCAGTATTGAAGATGCATAATCTCAAGTTACAGATCCAAACTGATCCATATTCATGAACACTGCATAGTCATGACTAAGCAACTATTGCTACCCTTGCAATTTATTATACCAAATAGCAACCAGATTAGGCAAAAGAGCTCAATTCCACTGAAAGATGGCATTTCCATTTCTTCCCACCAGATACCAAGGATGTGCAATCAGATGCAGCAACCATCTTGCAGGCCACATCTATATCTACTCGATAAAACCAAAATAAAGGATTTCAGAGCTGCTCTGAGGCAGTTCAGTAATGCCCCCAGAGACCTTTGGCCATTTATATGGCTGGCTGAGTTGAAGGCATATGGAGGCCACTGCTGCATCACTGCCAGCAACCAGCTCACTCTTGGAGACTTGCTTGCAATGTCGCATTTTGTTCACATGGCTCAGCATGGCATTACCATAAATATGACATTGCCAGTAAGCTTCTGGAAGGAAATCGCTTAGTGGCAATGATTCAATGGTAGGTCCATTGGCAGTGTGGACAGTAGATCAGGCAAGATTCAGCCTGATCCAGCTGTTCCCAGCTCCAAAACAGTGATATAATTCCAGAGCTTCCTGTGCCCTGCTGACGTGGATTAATGCAGTGGTGCTTAGCCTGTGAGTCCCCAGATGTTTTGGCCTTCAACTCCCTGAAATCCTAACAGCTGGTAAACTGGCTGGGATTTCTGGGAGTTGTAGGCCAAAATACCTGGATACCCACATGTTGAGAACCACTGGATTAATGGCTATATCCATTGGTTCTGCCATGAATTTAAAAGTGTGTTTATTTATTTATTTACTATATTTGTATACCGCCTTTCTCAGCTCGCAGGTGACTCAAGGTGTGATTTACAGGGCAAAATTCAATGCCTACAATACCAATTAAAAACATAACATATAATAAAAACTATAACAAAATTAATAAAATATAAATCCATAGTGTCTCCTTGTTAAAAACATTGTCCAGTCTCATTGTCTAGTCGTTCCATTTTCCTATGTTAGTTACTCTGCATTTGCAAACACTTGCTCAAAAAGCCATGTCTTGACTTTTTTGGAATGTTAAAAGGGAGGGGGCCAATCTGATATCCTTAGGAAGGGCGTTCCACCACTGAGGGGTCACCACCGAGAAGGTCCTGTCTCTCATCCCCGTCAAACATACTTGTGACAAAGGCAGTAACAAGAGCAGGACTTCCCCAGATGATCTTAAGGTCCTATTGGAGCTGGTGCAACAGAGGAGTTGTATGCTGCCTGAGCGCTGCTCCTGTTAGCAATCTGGCTGCCGTCCATTGGACCATTTGAAGCTTCCGGACAGTCTTCAAAGTCAACCCCACATAGAGCGCATTGCAGTAGTCTATACAGGATGTAACCAGAGCATGGACTACTGCAGCCAAGTCAGACCTCCCAAGGTTGTGTGGACCACCTTTAGTTGAGTGGTGAGTCCATTTTAATTTGGCTGAGTAGATGTAATAATAATAATAATTTTATTTATATACCATCCTATTTCCTCCTATCTCCTCCTATTTATATACCATCCTATCTCCATCCTATCTCCTCGAAGGTACTCAGGGACTCAACAAAGTCAGCAAACTTCCAATGCTGTACAAAAGAAAAAAACCTATAAACCAATAACCATACCACCTGAAATCCTCACAGATCCATATTTGTGCCAAAAATAAGACTTATTAAGTAACATTTACAATTCCATAGTAATCCATCAAGATTACTACTGCAAACTTCTTCATGAGATCCATTAGATAAAGGGAAAAGTCGGGTGTGGAATGGGAGGCAGAGTTTGGTTCAGGAGACACACTGATGAAGTCCCACATTCGAGATCGCCAGCCTCTGTGGCGAATCAGCAGGGTAGTGGGGCAATCTTGGTACCTTTCCACTGCTGGCATGACCCACCTAACCAGCAGTGGAAAGCATCGCCATGTGGCTTTCCCCAGCACAAACCAGGTTGTTCTTAATGGAACACAGGGAGGCTTCTGTGTTGCAGGTGCTGCATCATAGGACGCTTTCACCCTGGTTTAGCCACAGAGCCCTACCCGAAGTGAGCCTGCATCATCCAATGGGGAGTGTGGGGCTCTGTGGCTCAACTGGGGCAAAAGTGTCTATGATGCTGAAATTCCCTTGTATGATGAGGTGCTTAGTTACATATACCCAACTAAGTATGCATTATAGAATTCTGGCTGTTCCTCTTTTGCACAAAACAACCAGACAAGAATTTTGCATGTAATACCCCCAAAACTTTCAAGATTCTAGTCAATCCAGCATTCTTCTCTTCAGCACTGCTTGGCACTTGAAAAACAAATTTTCCCACCATTTAAAATATTTTAGAATATTCTTCCTACTACTATTGTGGAAGTACAATGCTGAATTAGACAGATCTTTAGTCTGATTTAGCACTACTTTTCTGAATTGTTCTCCAAAACAGTCATGATTGGAACAAGGCATATGAGGGGGAAAATACTAGAAATCTATTTTTAATATCTAAAGAAAATAATAGGCAGAAAGAATATGTGGAAATGGACAATAATAGAAATTTAGCACATATTGGAGGTAGATTAAAATTATGTTTGAGTTTAAATAATTTTGCAGATTTCTGTACATTTGGGATGCAAAGAATTGTTATTAAAAAACATTCAAAAATTGGATAAACCAAAACCAAATCATGTTTCCCTTGCAGACTTGGGGCTTTGGAGAAAGGCTATTTCGAGAAATAATATTTCCCTGTTCTCATCTTAAGTCTCACCAAAGGACTTGAAAATGATCTTTTTAGTTAGAGAATCCAAGGAGCTACTAGTTCTTAGCTACTATGGATCTAGCTGGAGATGAACCTCTTCAATCCTACCTCTTTGCCAAATTGTATCTTGTGCTGATTTACATAATTGGGATCCTGGGCATCCATCAGCACCCAAAGAACACTTGTAATTAGCACACAGGCTTTTCCCAAGAAAAATGGCTCATTTCCATAACACCACTTGCATTCCACTATATCTTGGTGCTGGTTTTCATTCACTTTCTTTCCCACGCAAATGTCTAAAAGATGTCAAGAGAAATGAGGGTAAGACAAGCAGACATTCTAAATAATTACCAGAGGAAGCAAAATATGATTCCATAACATTAGAAATCAGAGCCATCAGTTGCACTCCTCATTGTTCATAAATCCTATCAGAATACCAAGAGCAGAATTCAGTTACCCTGTTAAATATATTTCCTTTGTCCAAAGCTTAGCTCAACTTCTCTACACAAATCCCTTAACCCGGCTGTGATACAACCATTACCACTTTGTGTTATCTCAAGAGGTTACATTTGAGGAGGGGGAGCAGAGCAAAAAACCCAAGAATTTTTAAGGATTCTAGAGGCCTGAGCCAGCGCTAAACAGTTTGGTATCTCACATCTTTAAGGAAAATATTACACAGCCACTGGCAAACAAAAGATCTGTTCATAGGATTTATTAAGAATGATGTTTACCTAGCAGGTCAATGCACTGTAGTAGTATTTTCCAAGGTATGACGTACACACATGAATGAAAGAAGTTCCTGTAAGAGATTACTGCAGAAGAAACTCATTCACGTATGCAAATGTTTGTTATTAATGGGAAGATTATATTTCAATTTCTTTTGGCTTGCATGGTTTGATTCAGGATCTTGGGCCCGGGCATACATTTGTTTGTTTACTTAATTTACTTACTACATTATTTTCTTCTCTTCCTCTTGTTCCTTTCCAAAAGCTCTGAGGACACTGGAGTTATGCAATGTCTCTATTTCCCCCACCATCAATTGCATTTCTTTTAAGTACCCTTGAAGACACTCTACTTTTCAGGCTTTAGTCAAAAGAATCCTGAATTTTTAACTCAGATAGAACTGCCCGTATTCACTTTAAGGTTTGCTTTGAGCCAGATCTAGTAACATTCTTGGTAAACAGAGTCATCTCACGACATATTTTTTTTAAAATCCTGACAATTTCAGAATCAATTATTGCCAAATCCCGAGATCTAGCCAGTCTAGAAGAGCCCAAAGTCTTCAAACTTTGTGCATGAAGCTGCTTTTGCCAGTTGTTAAGCATCAAAGCAAAGAAGGACAGAATTAGTGAACCAAGAAGCAAACAACCAATCAGATTATTCTATTTTTAACAAGAAGGTAGCAGCAATGGTATTTTGTACAAAATCATTAAAATTTGAATACAAATACTTCATACATTTTGTGCAAAAGACTTTTGGAAATAAGGCATTTCTCGCCCTTGATGAGAAAGGGTCTTGCAATGTCTTCCAGTGACAAAGAAAAGGTTGAGGTTTTGGCTCCCATGTATGAGAATAAAATCAGACAGGATTTCCATCCTTACCCTAGCAGTAATGAGATCATGAAAGGTATAAAATAGTAAGTGCAATCAAAGAAGAGGAAAGTCAGGAACCATGGTCTTGAAGAAAGGCAGGTGTAGAATGTGATGTGCATGCCTACCAAAAGATAGAAGGAAAAGACGATCAAGAGGCAGCAAAGAATACATCTCTAAAACGAATGAAAGAAAATACAGTATGTCAGTAGGAATAAAGGGCATAGATCATTAGTAAGGTGGATAAATCCTTGGGAAAATATGTATCATATGAAACCATATGGAGAATATACCCAGCCAGATGTGTTTAATATGGCTGTGTAAACTTACATATAATTTGCATGGCAGCAAAACACACCTCATGTGCAAACAGTATAAATCTTATAATTGCTCACATAAACAGTTAGTTATGGGACATATGATTCACACTTTTACATATAGCAGGGGGATCCAAATGGATTATTTTTACACCTTAAATTAAGAAACTGTTATAAGAAAATTGCAATAGACTTGCAGGAAAAACAGGGGGGGGGGGGAAATCGCACTTAATTGTGCCTTTTAGTTGGGACTGGAGAGGTGCATTTACTTATTAAGCAGTTAATTTCACCAAATTTTCTTGGTAATATTTTCCTCCACCCTACTAATAGGGAAAACTAGTACCATTTTGGAATCAACAGGTCAAATATATCCAGAAACAATGCTAACATTTGAGGCACAAAATGTGTGATGGCTTGTGCAATAAATTGGAGGCGACTTGATATTATTTTAAGATTTAGTTCTTCAACCCCCACCCCACTTTTTCTGTTTGTAAATAGCATTTCAGAAAGGAAATCTAACCCTTTAATTTTATTTCACAGTTACCACCCAACTTAAAAAATAAGAATACTGAAAGAAAATAAGGAAAAGAAGAAGGATTGTTTACATGACCACAGGAAGAGCTGTGCTTTTCAAATGCGACAGAGGCTGGTTTCACTGTTTAAAGTATACTTCTTTTTGGCAAGCCTGCCTAAGTTTAAGTACACAGACTGGCCAGGCACAACAAAGACATAAAACCTACTGAAATTAGGTGTAGATGGTTTGGAAGTGCAAGATGCTGCCAAGCTATTTATATCTTCTTATTCTTGGGTTGGTCTGACAGTTGGGAACAGAACCTAAGCAGATGTAAACTTCAAAAGGCTTGTTAGAGTTCAGTTGAACCCAAACTCTGTTGACATTTCCATGTTTGAGTTCAGAAGCTATCAATTTGATGAGATTTGAAAGCTTTTGCAAGAGCCGATGTCCATAAATAGAAAAAGCGTGGGGAGAAAATACAACTCTGAGGAATCAAGAATGGAAGTGTGGGCTTTTGCTGAGCAAAACAGACAAGTGAAAAAAACATTAAGGATGTCCGTTCATCCTCTTTAGGTTGCAGAAGAAGTAATAAAATTAAAACATCTTTTGAAGTTAGTTGGCATGACATATAAAGGAGATTGGAAAGACTAACACAATATTCGTCAGTTGCATTAAAAGCAAGTGGTCCTGTACCAATTCAATAATTATAAACAAAACCTCAAACCATGGACAATATTCAAGGGAAATCTTATTGTACAGTATAATTTTTTAGCTTCTTTGTAGAAATGTAAATCTTAACTCACTGAACAAGAATGTACCAAAAAAGAATACTGCTATGAAATTATTTTATCCAGCAGACAATGTCCAAGCATTGGAATATCATAGAGTAAATTTTCACATGTGGAATTACACAGTAATTGAGCTACTATGTGACCCTTGGGACTAACTACAACAGTATGCAATAGATTACACCCTAATGTACAACTTACTGTGCACCTGAATCCTAAGCCAGATGTGCACTGGAATGTACATTGCATGCCCAATGCCTGTACAATGGCACTACAAACACAACTCTGCTACCGCAACCTTGAACCTAAGCAGATGCATAAGATGCCAACAGGATTTTGGTCAATCTGAGCATTGGCATGAGCAATTTTTGTCTTATCTGTAACCAAACAAAAATTAAACAGAAGCAACTGCTGCCTCATTACATGAACTGTTAAAAGGTAAACACATTGGATGAGTTGTTGACATCTTTCTGAGCAAGCCCTGCATTCTTGCTTTGTTTTATATATGGTTGTATGTGTGAATTTAGCTTCACAAACTGAAAAGAACTCAGAGATGGTTTTTGGACAAATGGAACAAAGCATGAAAATGTATACTGCCCTGCCGTGCTTGCTTTCTTAATGTCATAATGTATGCAACATTATTTATTTGCCCCAAGTAACTGGGATTTTTTCTTGTTGCTATTAGATGTGGGATGTTTTTATTATTATTATTATTATTATTATTATTATTATTATTATTATTATTAAACTTTATTTGTACCCCGCTAGCATCTCCCGAAGGACTCGATGCGGCTTACAAAGGCCAAGGCCTCAACACACAATATAACAATACAGAACCAAAGCAAATTAAAAACAATTCAGCAATGGAAACAACAAGCAATAAACAATAACAAAGACATAATAAAATTGGGCCGGGCCAAAGTAATGGGTACAGGATTAAAAGTGCTGGTGTGAACAGGTGGTATGCAAGGCATTGTAGGGCAAGTGCAGTGTGTGGTGTACAGCAATCTTAATTCTAGTAAAGTGCTTAAGGACTTGGTGATAGGGATTTCCTAGTCTGGGAAGGCACATCGGAACAGCCAGGTCTTCAAGTTCTTTCTGAAGACTGCCAATGTAGGGGCCTGTCTAAGATCTTTGGGGAGGGTGTTCCAAAGTCGGGGGGCCACCACGGAAAAGACCCTGTCTCGAGTCCCCACCAAACGTGCTTGCGATGCAGGCGGGATCACGAGCAGGGCCTCTCCAGATGATCGGAGTGAGCCTGTGGGTTCGTAGATGGAGATGCGGTCCCGCAGGTAGGATGGTCCCAAACCGTTCAGGGCTTTGTAGGTAAGCACCTGCACCTTAAATTGGACTCAGAAAATAAACGGCAGTGGAGCTCCTTAAACAGAAGGGTTGACCTCTCTGTGTAAGGAGCCCCGGTTAACATCCTGGCTGCTGCTCGTTGTACCAGTTGGAACTTCCGAGCCGTTTTCAAGGGCAGCCCCACATAGAGCGCATTACAGTAATCCAACCTGGAGGTGACCAAGGCATGGACCACCCCGGCCAGATCAGCCTAGTTAAGGTAAGTCATAATTCCTGTTGATATTATTTAATATCATAATTCCTGTTTTCAGGAATTATATCATATCATAAAACAGGAATTATATCATAATTCCTGTTTTAGATAAGTCATAATTCCTGTTGATATGTTGGGTTGTTTAAATTTTGTTAATATGGATGTATTGTTGTTGTATTCGGGCATTGCATGTTTACCTTTTATGTTTGGAATCCACCCTGAGTCCCTCTGGGGAGATAGAGCAGAATAATAATAATAATAATAATAATAATAATAATAATAATAATAATGTTATTATTATCTCTCGCAAGGGTAGGACATTCTAACCAACCTTAATAACCACACTTAGGACCTATTTAGATGGGCTTAATAACCAATTGTCCCCACTATATTCTGCAACTTCCAGTCATTATTGTGAGTAAACCATGTTAACCTGGTTTAGCCCTTTGTTTAGAAATGTCAGAGGATGCTCTGAAGTTTGATCAAAACTCTAGAACAACCTGGATGCTTTTGCACAGTGTGGACAACAGCACCTCATCATCGGCACAGGAAAGTGGGGTTGAATGAGACCTGTGTTACCATTGTTGCCACTTCTAGATGACCTCAAATCTTCGTGAGATCTCCTGGCCATTATGAGCATTCTATACTGAAATCAACAGAGATGTCCATGTGACCAGGAATATGGGAAAAGGGATTGCCTCCCTGTTTCTTTCTGACCATGCTGATGTCAGCATGGGGCACCTGTGAGGCCCAAAACCTCTTGAAGATCTGTGGCTATCCAACAGTGGTGATGGTGATATAGATGGTAAGGTGCTGGTCCATCAGGGGCAACATGTTTTGCTCTAGTTAGACCATCTGGACTCTACTCTGCTGCCATCACAGGTTAAAGATGCTTGTATGCCCACTTCCATGGCTAGCCCAGGGCATTTCAGCTCTGGACTGTCTGAAATTAAGCAACTCATGTAGATGAAATCTCAGACAGCATGTGTCAATACAAGTAAAACTTTGGGAAATGTCATCATACCTCTTTATCTATATTCAGTACATGATCTTGCATCCATACATCCATCCATGATGGAAAGTGCCATGGAAAGAAAAGAAATGTATTGTCAAATGCTGTGAGTTTTTTGGGGCTGTATGGCCATGTTCACAGATGTAGGCAAAGCATTGGGAGAGAATGCCACTGGAACATGGCCATACAGCCCCAAAAAATTCACAGCCCTTGACAATAATGTTAAATGACCAATGAGTGAGTCACCTCTGGGCTGAGAGGAGCGGTATATAAATGTGGTAAATAAATAAATAAATCAGTGAAACATATATTCTTAGTTGGAATGCTTTGGCAATATACGATGTAGCATTTCAGAAACAACTATGACAGATTCCCTCCCCTCCAGAAAATACTAGAGAGGGATTTTTCTCAGGACCTCAATAGAATAGTAAAAGCTAAATCACCCATGTATCCATCACTTATTCCTTCTACCTGTTTAAAACAAATGACAAATGTTCTTATTAGATGCAGAGACACATTTGCAAGTACGTAGCTTGATCCAAAGACCCTGAGAAACTTTCTGCTAAGCAGAGTGGAATATTTATGGACAAATAGACTGGTTCCCCCATGAGTAAAATAGAAGTGGGGGATGTATGGCTTTCTAATGCTGCCAGGCTATACTTTTCAGTATCTATCTTCCACATACTGATTAGTGAGGGATGACAGCCATTATAGCCAATCTATTCCTTACCATAAAGTAAGAACAATATTTAAATATAATAAGAAAACAAATCTAGTGGGGAGGGAGTGATAATCTTCACATCATCATAGGCATTTCCTTTCAACAATTCCTTTGCATATTTATACAGAAGTCTGGATAAATTAGAGGCTGAACTATGTGAAATGTGTCAAGCAATCCACATTAAGGAATCATGGATACACCCCGAAGCACTGAATGACAATGTCAAATTTGCATTGGTAATTATGGAAAGCAAACCCAAAGGAATGACATTTTTCCTGTATTAATTTGGATTTTTTTAATGATCTTGGGAACACTCTCCTTCCTTCTAAGTTGTTTGTCAGATGACGGAGCTTGTAATCTTTTCTCTTCAGGTCCCTCTCCTGTGCCCCAAGGAGATATCTATATCTATATGTATATACAGATATACTCATTTTGCCTAAGCTATCTCTGGCACCAAAGTGTGCACATCAGCAATTGTTGTGGAGCCATTCTGTATTGGCACTTCAGGCCAATAACATTTATTTCAGTGAGAATGCTGACATGGCTGTCTGAAAACAAGGCTCTGAGAACAGAGACAGCTGGAATGCCATTAAAGAGTATTGACTTACTTGTTTATTTTTTAAATCTTTCTCCCTAGTGAGAGAACTGGAAGGCATTTAAGATTTCCAATTACCTGCCAAAACATGAAAAGAAAATTGGCAGATTCCCTCTTTTCCTTTCTTTTTCCTTCCTTCTGTCATTCCCTTCCCCCTTCCTTCCTTCCTTCCTTCCTTCCTTCCTTCCTTCCTTCCTTCCTTTCTTCCTTTTCTCTTTTCCTTTTCTCTTTTTCTTTCAACTGGATCTACATTCCTGGCAACCTG
This sequence comes from Anolis sagrei, assembly GCF_037176765.1. Lineage (NCBI taxonomy): Eukaryota > Metazoa > Chordata > Lepidosauria > Squamata > Anolidae > Anolis > Anolis sagrei. The sequence continues at coordinate 123,533,063 of NC_090025.1, read as the reverse complement.
GGATAGTCATCTTTCTGACTCTGTTTGTCTCACTCTCTCTATCTAGAAAATATGGAATCATGGTTGACTATTTGATCATGCATGTTTTAGAAATGAATACGTGCACACACATGCATACATTAGCAAACCTGGTGGCCCAAGGAAGGCAAATTATTAATAATGTAAAGCTTTTGGGAAGGATCGATTGGACTAATTTGTTGTCTGTGGAATTAATTCCCTTTGCGTGGTGATCCAAAGCTTTGAAAAAAAAAAAGAAGGAGCCATCTGAAAGGGAAAATATTTCCAGACATTAAAGGACATTGATTGATTCTGTCCTAGGGTGATGAAGAATTGATAATCTGCAGATAAGGCTGCTGATTCATTTGCTGTTGTCGCCAGCCAGACGCCTGAAGGGGCTTTCTACTTCTGATTCTTCCACCAACAGAAATACTTAAATATACATTTACATGTGAGCCATTGTGGCCCAGGGTGGAACAACATGTTTCTTTGCCAAATGTGCGTTGTTGGCAAGGTGCTGTAGCAGAGAATTGCAAAGAGGAGCATTTGGAGGAAAGACTCAAGCAGAAGCCTAATAGACATAACCCTTTCTCTGCCAACTGTTCTTGTTCCTTCTCAGTAGAGCTCATTTTGTTGTTGCCTCAAGTTGACTCTGACTTACGGTGGCCCTCTCATAATGTTTTATGGAAAAAAATTATATTTACTCAGAGAATGCAGACCATTTTCAGTATTTATGTACTCTGAGGCTGAGAGTGATTTATCCAAGACATCCAGTGCTTTTCCATGACTGAAATGGTTACCTGGAGTTCTAGTCTAAAAGCAAAATATTACACTATGCTTCCCCTTCCCAGGGTGCTTGTGCCCGCCTTGTGCTGGTCAGTGACCATAATATTGTATTGTTCTATGTCATACATGCTTTTTGTGTGTATTTCCAATTTATTCATTAGAAATTAAACTCATAATTTTCCACACAAAAAAGTGAGACATAACTAATTTTATTTATTTATTTATTTATTTGGGGTGCTTCTACCCCGCCCTTCTCAACCCCCTAGGGGGGACTCAGGGCGGCTTACAAAAGGCACAATTCGATGCCTAAAAATTCACAAAATACAATACAATATACAATACATAAATTTACCATATAATGTCAACAGTTATAACTAATTAAAACAATCAAACAGTATACTAGCAGCAATAAAATCATCTTGTGGTCAATGTTCACCAATTCATAATCCGTAAACCATCTAGCATCGTCATTGTCCTTTCCTACTCTGGTCGTCATTGGTTGTCTTTGTCCATCTGCCAGCTTACCCGAAGGCCTGGTCCCACATCCAGGTTTTTAGCTTCCTTCTGAAAGAGAGGAGGGATGCTGATGACCTAATCCCCCCCAGGAGTGCATTCCACAGGCGAGGGACCACCACTAATCTGATTCAACAAAGAATATTTCAAGAAGATGTCTAATTTTTTAGGTCTTATAGGACAATATATTGTCACTACCTTTTTGTAAGAGAAATTTGGAAATCATTGCTTAACCCCATCACATTTTTGGAAGTTTGAGTTCATCCATTCTAGTTGGGGGATACTCCAGAGTTCCCAGCAAATTCTATCTCTTATGATGTCTGTAGTTGAGATGCACTCGGTACCTTAGAAGATGTATGTAAAGATCTGGTGCATTAACAATTACACATTATATATAATTTTATGAGACCATTGGGAATATCAATTTGAATATCAATTTGAAACCCCTTGTATAACTTGAAATAATTTTTATTGATTATCTAATGCTTCTTTGTGTGTATAGAATTTTTTAGAAAGTAAAAAAGAAAAATACTTAGCTACACAACAGGTAATAACTTAATAGAATATATGTTGAACCAATCATCCAGAACAGATCTGGTAGCACAGAAGATATCAAGCAAAAAGGGGATTACTGAAAATTTTCCACATCAAATTTTTTACTTAAATTCTGGAATAAACTTGTTGGATTTTGCCTTGTGTACTTACAATTTAGACCAGACCCGGACAGGAAGCTATTGTTTTGCTGTGGTTGTATTCACTAAGTCTGAACTAAAATATGTATGTATGAAAGCAAGAAACATAAGACAGCAGAAACCCAGAATGGGACCATATAGTTTTATGTTGCTTTCTCTTCATTATCTTCTTATATGCCGTGCTAACAAATAACTCAAATATTATCAAAATATTATCATTAAAAACAACAAAGCAGGGCCTGACTTTTAAATGTCAGATCTTGGCAAAGGCTTATTATGCTGAGTTCACCCAGGGCAAAGGGTGCAACAATGCCATGGAAATTTGGCAATGTTTTCAATGTGTTATGACTGTTTGGGATTTATAAATGACCTTTCCAACATGGAACACAACAAACAGGATTGTCTTATTCAGGGTAATGAGTGTATGACGCCATCACCATAGATACGAAGTAATTGATGTCACTGTGAGAGCTGAAATCAAAAACACAGATCTTCAGTACAATTGTTTGCCTTGCTACTATTATTGTGCAACACAGCTTCAGATGTGATGGAGACAAAGGTGATCTCATTCCAAAGAGTAGTCCTCACAAGCAGGAACTATGGCTTGAAAAATTACTTTGAGGAACTACAACTCTTAGAAATCCCTGTTAATTATCTCTATTGATAATGATAGCTAGTGGATTCTGAGAATTGTAGTTAATGATGTCATAGCCCATCAAGCTCCTCGCCATCCCAGTGCTGTTTATGGGAGAGGGGACACAAAAAATGTACACAGTAAATGGTTACATGCATTTATGATCAGCAGGAAATCAACTAAAAATAGCCACCAATCATTCATTTTTCTGACATTTCAGAATTTGAGCATTTTGCCCTATACTCAATTCCACAACAACAAAGTAACTTGTAGGACCTTTAAGACAAATAGATTCCTTTTTTCCCTGAGGATAGCATGCTAGTCTGTTAGGCCTAAACCAAATAAGGTCCCAGCTAGAACAGACCCTTTGAATCCATTGTTGAATGGTAAGTCAACACATACCAATTTCATTAGCCTAATGAGACTCAACACAGTGTTTATCATGTGTTAATTTTCTTCCTTATTGTCAGCTTCCTTGGAAGCCTCTCAGGCACTTAAACAGGCTGCTAGCCTATTTAATAAATGAAATGCATGCATATATTTGTATATACTTACAGCAATGGAGTTCAGACAGGTTAAAATGCCAATTGCTCATTCCAAAGATATCCAACATTATAATTTTCTGGTCACTGGGAGAGGATAAGGATATTGGGAAAGTATGCAAAGTGAGGAAAGGGGAGAGAATCAATATACTCACAGAACAACAGTTCCCAGAATTCTTTGTTTACATATTTCAGGATTTGTATGCTGCTTTTCAGTGCAAAAAAGGTCATGGCAAGAAGCCATGATACCTAAATGGACTTAGTTAAACTGTTTTGTGTATGTGTGGACATCTAGGGTATCTAAAATGGCTTTCTGTATGAAACCATTCACATGGGTGGTGGGCAGTATTGTGTTTGTGGAGGACATTGGCAGGGGTAGATGGCTCTTGTACATGTTCATGGCACTCTCTATAACCTGCAATATCAGGTGGCTCCTCATTGGGGGTGGGGTCATAGATGCCTGTGGATGGAACTTGTTTATGGAAGTGGGATATCCAGCCGCATACGTACATACCTTCACTTTTATTGTGTAAATATAAATATAAAAGATATAGATATTGGCATATTGCATTAGCATGTCTCATAGTAGAAAAGAAGTTGTTGTGTTTTACAACAGAGTCTTCTGGAGGTCTGTTCTTTTTTGGGGGGGGGGGAGTTGAGTGGGACTTACTTCATGTGGGCTGTAGCCTAATTTGATCAACTGATAATTCTGAAATCAATTCAGCCTATCGTATGTACTGTTATTTTCCTTGTCTCGAGGAAAGTATATATTCTATTGGAGATTCTTCCAGCTTCTCAAAATACCTACTAGGTTTCATAACACATATAAATCATATGCATGCGCACCAAACAGATTATATAAATCTAAAATGTTGACTTCTTCAGCTTAGATAAGTCCAGTTAATTTTACGATATAATAAGTGGATTTTTCACTCACATTTGCTTTTCTATAATGAATCATCAATGGAAAAACAGTGTTTGGATTAGATAAGCAAAGCTGTAGATAGCTAACAATTCAGGAATCCAAACAGGAATCTGCAATACTGAAGAGAAGCCTACTGCATATGACTATATGATCCCATAAATTTGATGCTGAGGAAGGTATTTAGGTAATGGCCATGGGTTCAGTCTTATAGAAGAAAACTTTGGCATTGTCATATTGATCAACCTCTATAACAGGTCATTTTCAATAGAAGAAATGTCCAAATAACAGTACAGATGTGTGTGCAGTTAGCTTTTGGCTGAAGCACACCTTGACACCGTCAGAGAAGTGTTCAAAGCTTTTTTTCCTATTTGAGAAGCAAGATAATGGCCTTCTGTTTCCATTGTCAAACATCGTGTTCCTCAAAATGACAAGTCTCTGGGTACCAAGAACTACACCTTGTCTGACACTAACAGGTGAATGTGAAGCCATTTAGACAAGAATTGGAAAATCAAACAGTGGCAAAGATCTAAGGAAACCTGAATGGTTACAGGTGACAAGACTCTCACCTGGTTTGTGTGGAATGGAAAAACCTCTGCTGCCTCTGTTTCTGATGTATTTGTCTAAGGGTGCTGCTATTATCAGACTTTGCTGTAAGAAAAAAAGACATAGTTTGGAAAGCTAAAGGCAAAAGGATAAGGGGCAAGATTGAAAATGTGTGCTTGTGTGTATTGAATAAGGATGTTTGAAAAATTGTTCCAATTGTTCTCATTCTCAATGAGAAAGAGTGCTTGGACAGTCCAAGACTCCTTTTTGACAACAATCATCAATACCAAGAGATTTGAAAGCATAGCATTTTAGGACTTTGTTTTAAAAAATCAGATTTCTTTGTGTTTTTTTCCACAAAAAATCAAGCTATTTTCAACAAAAGATTTTCCCTTTTTTTTTGGCAAAAAAAGGTCCCAACATGTGAAAATTTAATTCACTCAGCAGATAGAAAAACAGTGAAACTATTATTTTGCATGTTTTAATACAATAAGTGAAGACTTAATTCTCTAGCTTTGGTGTATTTCTTGTACAATAACATTTTTTTTCAAGACAAAGTAAAAATAAAACACAAAAGGATATTTATTAGACATGTACATTCAGGGTAAACCTTGTCCCATTCCATGTCCTGGATTTCATTGGGGGGCTCTGATTCATTTGTTGTAAGCCTCCTGAAATTGGGAGGGTTGTTTTCAGTTCTTTTGCTTTGGGGCCCAAAAATCAGACTATTATGGGAGGGCTTCCCAACCACTGGTTCCCTATCCTGGTGTGCTTTCTTCTTACCTGGCACTTGCTGTTTCTACTCTAAAGAGGTGCTTGGCTGTAGGCTCTGGCAGGTGCATGCGCTTTCCAGGCCTGCCTGCATGCCCTGCTACACATGTCCCATCACACTCTCGGAGAGTGTGTGTGTGTGGCAGGGCATGCAGGAAGGCAAAGAGCGTGTCTGCAGCGGAGCTCCGGGCCTGCCTGCACGCCCCACCACACATGCACTCTTTTTTCAAGGCAAGAAGGTAAGTTCAGATACATACAAGAGCAGTTTTTCATGTCAAGCAGATTTTTGCGTGTGAGGGGGGCTTCCCATTTCATGCTTCAGAAAAACGGAAGACATTAAAGAAATGGTAGAAACAGTAGGAACGAATTTTTCACATATCTTGTGTGTGTGTGTGTGTGTGTGTGTGTGTGTGAGCACACACACACCAAAACTACCCAGCTATACAGTATCCACTAAATGACAGCTAAATATTAAATAACTATTTAAATTACAACTAAATAATTATTTTTAAAAACTACAAACTTCTCACTCTCTATCTGATGATTGTTATCCTTTATTAACCTATACCCTTTATATGATAAAATGATCACACTTCTGCTTCTGGAAACACTCTACTGTGATTTTACTTATACTTGAAATCATTAATATAATTTCTTCTTGCCATTTCATCTTATTATGACTTATTTGAGTTTACTGTATAAAAATATCATACTTCCTTTAGTTTAGAAGATGTGGCCTGGGAAGTCACAGCAATCCTCTGAACCTCTAATTATTTGAAATAGAAGCAAATTATGCAACCAGGTTTACCACTTTAAAACGATTATGGATCTACCGCTTTAACATGGACCACCTGAAATCGGTTAACAATGCTTCTCTCCTCATTAAGTACATATTAATAGAGAATTACATTAGGGAAAAATTGTTGTGACTCCCATTGACCACTTTCAATGGGATTTCAGAGATCCTAATTATCCTGAAAGAAAAACGTAAAATACTTGTAGACATTTACTGAAAAGATAATGCTTTTGAGAATGTTTTGATCTTATGCTGTAACTAATAAAAGACCCCATTTAATAATTTTCATTGGGCTGATTTTGCATTTGAGTTATTTAATTCCTGACCTAATAATGAGAACCGAGTAATAAAATCACCCCATGTGAACAGTGTTTGAGCTCAATCACTTCAATGGCTGTATTTTTATTAATTATTATTTTTTAAAAACTTGCTTTTACTTCACATATATATAAACAAATTCACTATTTTCTTTTATTATTATATATATTTTTATTTTTCTATATATTTTTTCTTCTTTTTTTCTCCTTCTTTTCCTCCCTCTCTTCTTTCCCCTCACCCATATATATATAGTAAAGGTAGGTAAAGGTAGTCCCCTGACATTAAGTCCAGTCATGTCTGATTCTGGGGTGTGGTGCTCATCTCCATTTCTAAGCCGAAGAGCCAGCATTGTCCGTAGACACCTCCAAGGTCACGTGGCTGGCATGACTGCATGGAGCGCCATTACCTTCCCGCCGGAGCGGTACCTATTGATCTACTCACATTTGCATGTTTTCAAACTGCTAGGTTGGCAGAAGCTAGGGCTGACAGTGGAAGCTCACGCTGCTCCCCGGAATCGAACCTGCGACCTTTCGATCAACAAGCTCAGCAGCTCAGTGCTTTAACCCACTGCGCCACTGGGGGCTTCATATATATATATACACACATATATACAAATGTTTATATATGTACATATATACACTCACTTTCCTTAAATCTCTATATCTTCTTTTCTTTGCACTTACATTTTTATTTTATATACAATTCTAATAGATGTACACTTTAATAACAATAAAGATTGTTTTTTAAAAGATATATATAAACAGATTCCTGTTTTTAATCATTCTATGAAATGTATTTCAGTTTTTCATTTTTCTTCTAGGATCCAGGTTATAACAGTGTTGTTTTGTTGCTTTATTCTTGAGCATCCTTGAATGCAAAAGTAAAATACTTGTTGCAAGACATTTCTTCAGATAAAAATATATTTTGAGACAGACTCTAATTTTACGGTGGGTCTGATAAAGGACACATTTGAGAGAGAGAGAGATTTTTTTGTCTCTCTGTCTTTGGGAAAAAAGGAAAGAGAATTGAAAAGTCTTTAAAAGGATAGTAAATGAAATAACACAATGATGAGCCTTCCTATATGAGGTACAATATGTTCCTATTTGAGTATTTTATAGTCACAGGTAAATAAGTAGACACAATCACTCCACTGTACACTGACAAAGCCCATATTTTCCACTTGCAATCACAAAGAGACTTTCCAAAGGCATCAATTGATTACAAAACCAATTTTGAGAACCCCAAGTGGGAGTTCACAAGGACACCGACACATCTGGCACAATGTTCAGAGAAGGAGCATTATGCCAACCCATTCCCATGGCACAATGCAAGTCAATTACCTTATATGAAAATGGCTGACATCTTCAAAATGTTAATGAAAAGTGTTGCAGCAATTTCTTGGACTGTGTTTATTTGGGCCACATCCAATGGCTGTTAAAACATACTTAACAGATTGTGAAAGAAAGTTGAGATGTACTTGCTATTACATGTTTGATAAAAAAACAGAATCAATAGATGTATAGCTAGAGGGAGAATGGGGAATGTGTGAAAAAGAAATGTTCATTGACATAATTCTAAAACGTTTGACAGGAGTGTTTCAGTCTTTCATAAAATTAGAATGAATAGAGTCTTCATCACAGAAATATCTCATTTGGAAACTTTTCTTTCCTTCCTCATTTGATTCTGTTATGCATCAACTGCAACATGATATTTATCATGACAGGAGCGAACCAAACAGTTGTATTGTATTTAATCACACACACAAGTTTGCAAACTTGGCATTCTATTACATGTCCTTTGACCAGTAGCTGGCCACTTGGAGTGCCTCTGGTGTTGCTATAAGACGGTCCTCCATTGTGCATGTGGCATGGCTCAGGTTGCATTGTAGTAGGTGGTCTGTGGTTTGCTCTTCTTCACACTCGCATGTTGTGGATTCCATTTTGTAACCCCATTTCTTAAGGTTGGTGCTGCATCTCATGGTGCCAGAGTGCAGTCTGTTCAACATCTTCCAAGTCACCCAGTTTTCTGTGTGCCCAGGAGGGAGTCTCTCATTTGGTATCAGCCATTGCTTGAGGTTCTGGGTTTTAGCCTGCCACTTTTGGACTCTTGCTCGCTGAGGTATTCCAGCGAGTGTCTCTGTAGATCTTAGAAAACTATTTCTTCATTTAAGTCATTGGCGTGCTGGCCGATATCCAAACAGGGGATGGGACAGAGAGGTCACTGCCTTGGTCCTTTCATTATTGGTTTCTACTTCCCGGCAGATGTCAGGTGGTGCGATACCAGCTAAACAGTGTAATTTCTCCAGTGGTGTAGGGTGCAGACACCCCGTGATAATGTGGCATGTCTCATTAAGAACCACATCCACTGTTTTAGCATGGTGAAATGTGTTCCCACTAGGCATGCATACTCAGCTGCAGAGTAGAAAAGCGCAAGGGCAGGTGTCTTCACTGTATCTGGTTGTGATCCCCAGGTTGTGCCATATGATATTATTTTTAGTGCCCATTTTTACTTGATATTCAGGCAGTGCTTCTTGTAGGCCAGAGAGTGGTCCAGGGTAACTCCCAGGTATTTGAGTGTGCTGCAATGCTCCAGTGGGATTCCTTCCCAGGTAATCCTCAGTACTCAAGATGCTTGTCTGTTCTTAAGATGAAAAGCACATGTCAGTGTTTTAGATGGATTAGGAATCAGCTGGTTTTTCATGTAAATGTCAGTAAAAGCACCTAGAGTTTCGGAGAGCTTCTGTTCAACCATCTCAAAACTCCCTGCTTGAGCAGTGATGGCACGATCGTCAGCATATATGAAACGTGATGGAACAAGTTTAATTTTTTCGTCACCTATATAATCCAATTTTAGCCTCTGGTTCAAACTACATTTATCATGATTAACCATAATGAAAATTGACAAGAGCTGGTGTTTCAGATGAGACAGCAAATTGCCATCCTATTTAAAATAGATGTGGGTGCTTTTGAACCCTTCTCATGGCAGTGTCAGAGCAGGAGAACCCAGAGCCTGGGCAAATTACATTTCTGGGGTTATAATCTTCATAATCTCTTAGCCAGCATGATCAGTAGTGAACCAAACAACTCTTTCTTGGTATCTGCACATTTCCTTCATTTCAAGCTGGAGCTTCAAGTGGACCTCCCACCATTTGTGTGTCTGTAGAATATATGTTTGAGATTTTTAAAAGACATTCAACAGTGCAACTGAATCAAAAGGATTGATACTCAGTAGAATAGTTCTTTTATAATCTATCCCTGCTGGTTTTTCTTTTATAAAATATAAATGGAAAAGAAACACAAGAAAGCATGCCTGGCAACACTGACTGCTGTGGATTTACCTCTAGATCATAATCTGGAGGTTGCATTGAGAATAGATGGGTTTTATTCAATCAAGCTCTCACAATACAAACATCCCCATGGGGACATGCTCACCTTGCACCATTAATTAATGTAATTTTGGTCCTAAAATCAGCTATTGGGATTTTCCTCTCCAATTTTCTGTAAATGTAAAGTATTGTAATATCTGTGACAGAGATGTTTTCCTTTGTGAATTTCAATTGGCAGGCTATTTTTTTTTCTTCTGTTGAATTTATCAGCAAGAAACAGACAGACATGAACATTCATGAAACTCAGATTTGAGAACAAGATATAGAGTCAATGAGGCCTCATCAGAAATCCTTTAATGCTAAATGAAATGGTGAGGGGACAGGTTGTTAGGAACGATCCACTGGTCAGAAATGAAATATGCTACAAATTTAAACCCTACCATTTTTACTTAAACAGAGGAGAGGAAGAGGATCAGTTTTGCCTTAAAACTTACAGGTCTCTTGCTTATTAATAGACAGACCAAGGCTAAAGGACAGAGATAACAAGAAAAGTCTCTATTATTTGTTCCCAACTGGAAAAATCAGTTTCCAAAAAGCTCGGTAATCCTATTGGGGGGAAAAAAATAAGAGAACAGGAAGAATTCTGTGCAATTTCATATACTAAAATATATAACTGATATTTAATATACTAACATAATTACTATGTGGAGAGAGAGAAAATGTGTGTTTCGAACAAAGAAACATCCATTTCCTTCATTTCCATTATTTATTATTATTTATTTATTTACAGTATTTGTATACCGCTTTTCTCACCCCGACATAGAAAATATTTATACAATAATTTGTTTGTGTCTACACTCTAAATCCTGTGCAACACCCTGGGATGTGGTCGTATGGCAAAATATTTATTTTCTCTTTAAGTGTGAGGAAAACTATTCTCTGTGAGGACAAAATAGATGAAAACCAGCAGTGACTAAAGCTATGGATGTGATTCTTAGGGCTTTCTACACTGGTGACAAAACCTGACTCGTATTGGCTGTCTCCAAAATATGAAATTTTCTGGGTTTTCTGGCCTTAATCCAACATTGTCTCAAATTGGAAGATACTCCAGAGTTTGCAGGAAATTCTAGGGTAGGCATCTTCAAACGCCAGCTTTCCAGCTGTTTGGGTCTCCAATTCCCAGAATTCTTGACATTAAACAAGCTGGCTAGGGCTTTTGGGAGGTGGATGCCCAAAAAGCTGGAGGGCTTTAGAATATCCTGGGGCTTTGAGGCAGTCTGAACAGCTGGATTGAGACATCACTGCCATTGCATTTTCCCAGCATTGATCAGTGCAAGACAAGGAGGTGACTTATTTATTTATTTACTTCACTTGTATATGGCTTTTTTCACTCAGGAGCAGGGAAATCAAAGTAGTTTCCAACATATTTAATGCAAAATGCAATGCCTCACATATATATGAAGCCTAACATAACCCAACAATAACATATAACTCACACCAGAAGCGACTTGCAGTTTCTCAAGTCACTCCTGACATGACCAAAAAATTTAGATCATAAAAATGTAAGAACATTTAAACATTAAAACTTGGAGTTAAAAACATATTGATATAAATGTTAAAATCACATAATCCAAAAATCATGGTCCAAGGCCATTCCAAATATCCAATGCCAATTGCACATAATCCCTGATCATTCCTTGTATTGCTTACTGCCCAAAGATTTGGTCCCATAGCCAAGTTTTTACTTTTTTTCATTGAGGAGGAAGTTCCATAGTTGAGGACCTTCCACTGAGAAGGCCCTGTCTCTTGTCCCCACCAGTAGCACCTGCAAGATGGTTCATAGAGGGAGATACATTCAAACAGGTAAGGTGGACCAGAACTGTTTAGGACTTTACAGGCTAAAGCCAGCACTTTGAACTGTGCTCGGTAGAAAACTGGCAGCCAGTGGAGCTGCCATAACAGGTGAGCAGTCTGGCTGCTGCCCATTGGACTAATTGGAGCTTCTGAACAGTCTTCAAAGGCAACCCCACGTAGAGTATGTTCCAGTAGTCTATTCAGGATGTAACCACAGCATGGACTACTATGACCAAGTCTGACTTGCCAAAGTATGGGTGCAACTGGCGCACAAGCTTTAATTATGCAAAAGCTTCCCTAGCCACCGACAAAACCTGGGGTTCCAGGCTCAGCAATGCCTCCAGGATAACTCCCAAGCTGCAAAGCTGTGTCTTCAGGGGGAGTGTAACACCGTCCAAACATCGGCTGTAACCCTATACCCTGTTTGGCCTTACGACTGACCAGGGGTGCATCTGCCTTGTCTGGATTCAATTTCAATTTGTTCGCCCTCATCCAGACTGTCACAGTTGCCAAGCACTGGTTCAGGACCTGAACAGCCTCCTTAGCAGTATGTGGAAAAGAGTAGTAGAGTTGAACTGGAATCTCGCCTTCCTGTAAAGAGGCATTAACCACTACCTTCACCCACTCTACCAACACCCCTCTGGCTTCCTTTATCATCCGGGATGGGCACGGGTCTAGGATGCATGTGGTTGCCCTCGCTTCTCCAAGTATATCATCCACATCCTTGAGCTGAACCAATTGAAACAAATCCATCAAAACCAGACAAGCAGATGCTCGTGTTACATCCTCAGATACTGTCGTTAACATGGCATCTAGGCCAGAGCAGATCAGAGTGACTTTGTCCACAAAGAACTGAGCAAATGCTTCACAGCAAGCTGCAGAATGGTCAGAGATCATGTCTCATGAGTTGGGATTTAATAAACCTCTGACCATTCAAAACAGCTCGGCTGGATGATTCTTTGCAGATGCAATGTTGGCCACAAAGAGAGATTTTTTTGTGGTGTTGATTGCAGTGGCATATATCCTTAGATAGAAAGACAGCCTTGTTTGGTTTGACTTATTGCGCCTAGTATGCCACACACACACTAGTTCATTCCCATATCATGACTGTCTTTTCCCACCAGTTCATTGCGATCACCTGGTCATTGTAGCTACATCTGCTGATGTCAAAATGGGGAGCCCATGTGACCAGAAAGGAGGAGGGGGGCATGCTATGCCCTCCTTGCTGATCATGTTGCCACATGGTTTTAGACTCAAAAGTTGCAATATGCAGTGGCTAGGTACTTGCACCAAACTCTATGCCTGGTTGGCAGTGGAAGCAGTGACATGGAGGATGGAGTGACAGTCCAGCATAACCAATGCCATAATGGGCCAGGTGGACACAGAGTATTGCAGTGAGTTCAGCCAACTGCATGTGGCTGCCATCATGGTTGCTCTAGGGCCAGTCCAGAGCATAATCCTCTGCAATAGTTTCTGTGAACTGATTCTTGTTCAGCGCATAGTGGGGGGAGAGAGTCATTTTTATTCTAGGGATTCTCCTTCTCCAATTCATACAAAATTGCTTCCATCAGCTTTGAAGCTGGAGTATAGAAAGAAACAGGATAATAATATCAAATATTGAAAGCAGAGTTGATGAGGAAGGGTGACATATAAGGAAGGATGTGTATCAAAATGAGATCAGAGATCCTCCCCATTGATATGCAGCAGCAGCAGACCCTGACTGTTCTGTAGGGATTAAGGTTTTGCATATTTTGCAAAGGGCTACAGAATAGTATTTAATGCTCCATTCAAAAATAAACATGCAGAGGTATCAAGCCAGTTATGTGTGCACTTGTCTCTAGCAATATTCTGGCCATACACACATGAAAAACAACTTCAGTTTAAAAGTTGCTCTTGGAGTTTGGTTTTATGCTTACTTTAGACAGAAGTTCCCTTCTCATTTCATAAAAAAAAAAAAAAAAAAACCAGAAACACATGTCCTTCACACATGGACTTGCTGATCTCAAAGTCTCCCTTTGCTCCCATCTATAATAATTAACTAGAGTTGTGCTTTAAATATCATTATTGATCATTCCATTCCATAGACTGGGACTAGATGGCCTAAGGATTACACTAGTGGAAAAATTTCAGAGCATTATTTGTTTAAAGGCATCCAAAGGTTCTATTCCCAAGGTGCTGATTATTCTTCACCTTCTCTTTATTCCAAGCCAGGGTTGCAATAACAAGACAAACAGGGCAGTGCAAATAAACCTGGTGTTCGAGAGTTGTGAACCTGCTAGAATTCTCCATAAAACCTGATAATATGTGCCCAGTAACCTAGTCTCTAATTAATTCCCTACATACTCTGAGAAGTGACCATTTGAAGTGAAAATTTGTATTCACTAGGGATGTTTGAGGAACCTGGTATTTGAAAATAGAGGTAAAAGCTGATCTTTCCCATATCTCTGACTAATGTACAAATCAAACATGAGCTAGCCACTGGCTTTCATATCTACTGAATATTTTAACAGTCCTTGACTCAAGAAATGGATAACATGCATTTAAAATATAGAGATAAAGCACATTTATAAGTCTGCATTTTAAAAGGATTTTACAGTGTATTTAAATTAGGGGTAAATGACACCCTTTTCCAGAACATTTTAAGAAAATGATGTTATACAATATCTCATTACCATTTTGAGAGCTCTTTGGGGATATTATGAGGTTCGGGGGTGCCTTTGGGAGTACGTGGGCTATTTTATGTGCTTTACAGAATTTGATTACCTTTGTGTGAATTTGGGGCAAAAATTGTCCCCAGTTTGTACTGATGGGTTCTAGTAGTGGGTTTCAAAGTCCACACATGTCGTCCCCAGGGTGTATCTTTTTTTGTAATATTTTTATTGAGGGATTTTTTTCTACAACAAACATGGGGAGGATGTAAAATAAAAGTATTTTTAAAAGGATAAAAAGGAGATTTCTTTAACCTGTAGTCTCCAGGTTAAGGATAAGTAAATGGGGAATGGGATAAGGAAGGGTTGGAGAGGGGATGGAATAGGATTGACCACTCCTGCTATAAAGATCTAACACTAGTAAGGATTTAGTTTGCAATGGATTCTCTGGAAACCAAAGTTATTTTCACATTTGGACCTTTCAGAAAGCCGAGGCTTCTCTGTAAATAAATAAAAGTAGAAATAATAATAATAATAATAATAATAATAATAATAAAAAGACAACAACTTTATTTTTGTATCCGGCCTCCATCCCCCCGAAGGGACTCGAGGCAGCTTATAGGGGGACAAGCCCAATCAACCTAACTACAATATAGCACAATAAAATTCATAAAACAACACCATAAAACAATATAAAACAACAACATAACAAATATAAAACAACCCACGAGTAAACAACCAGTAGCCTGATATAGTAAGCAGTTCTGGTGTTTCTGCACAGCACTTGATATAATGCCACACATCTTTAAAAAAAAAAGCAGAAAAGATGCTTAGAGGTTAAGCACTGGAAATATGACACCTGAACTCAAGTGGGCAAAATGTTTAAGATCCAAAGTTAACAGAGGACTTGAAATGCTTATTAAAAGCAGCATCCATGAGGAGGAGTTGAGTGGGCAAAAGATGGAACATGGGTAACCAGAAAACAAATAACAAACCCGTTTTGCAAAAGGAAGAAAAATCTTCAGTAACATAATTCTGTACACAAACCTGTCATTATTTGTTGGATCAAGAGCTGCTAAATATTAGTATGTACTGTTCCAGTATTTGAAAATAAACACACATCATTTTCTGTAATCAAGTGACTTAATTCTGAGGAGATGAAAATTGGGCTCCCTTCCTAGAATCGTCTATATCTGTCCAAAGATATGATAGTAGACAGCTTATTGATTGTACTAGAAGCCTAAAAGAGCTTCTGCAGTTCTTCTGACAGCAACAGGAGGGAACAGACTGTTAATAAAGGGAACTCAGCATATAGCAACCATTAACACAAGTTTCCTCTTGAGATCATAACATGATGTACATTTCAAATCCTTAGAACATCTAATCCCATTTTCTATAACTTGTTCTATAACTTGTCCTTTTCTATAACTTGTCCTTTTAAATGTCATCAAGAGTTAGTATAGCTTGACATTTATATGCTCACCATCTGTACACAAGTGCATTTCAAACTCTGACTTATTTTGTATCTACTTTGATCCATTGTCAATCTTTTAAATAATTTTAATTGTGAATACAATTGAAAAGAAAACTTCCCACTTTAAGGAATTTTCTTGATTTAATTTTGTATCCCCACCTGGTGCCACTTCCAAAATAAGCTTGAAGCATTACCCATACATCTTTGCCTTTTTCTAAAAGCTTCTTGTGCTGAGACCTATATTTTTTGGTACAACTTGAGTTTCTATCTGTTTCATATTCACAATAGGCCATGCCTCATAAAGTGATTTTTAAACTCTACATTAACTTTGAATTTATCATACCACAAAAACCCATGCCATCCAAACTTCATCATGTCCCTCTTAGCATCAGCTACTTTTTAATCAAAACAAAACAAAATGCTGCAAAAATCAGGCAAACTTAATCCTTCGCATTCTTTTGAATCTCATCTCTAACTTGTGGTTCCTTCTCTTGCTAAATAACTTGGGTTATACCTTTTTGCAATTGTTTGATTCTGAACCAAAACAGGTGGTTGGTTTCAGCAAATTAAAGAATGTCTGTATCAAAGCAAGGTTGCTTTTTTTGGGGGGGGGGGGAGTTTCCATTTTGTTTTCTTCTTTACTTCTAAAGTTTAATGATGGAAAGAGTATTTAAAAATCTTCATAAATGGTTTTTAAAAAACAAATTTTTCAAGTGTCAGGAAGGAGAAGACTAAATGGGCAGGAATCTTTGCAATTTGCAGAATCATCATATGAAATCAGGATTTTCTACACAGAAAGTAAACTTCCTCCATAGAAAACATCATTATGCATGATGAAAATAACATTTCTGTGCAGCAGATTTTATATAACAGAAAATATTGTTTACAACATATAAATGCAATTTTTCTTGCATGCACACACACATATCATGCCCATTTTGATTTGCACTAAATAAGTGTCCAACTGTGAATATGGTATTCTTTGAAAAATTCTTATTGACCTCTTTCTTGTGGCAAGAAGTTAAAGGGTGAAATGATTCGTTCTTGCCTATAAAAATGGAATTTATGAATTTATATTCTCACTACACACTCAAAGTATGGACAAATGCTACAGTCCTCTTGGAACTGGAACTGGCTCTCATGACTCTCTTGTGGCTATTAACAGTTTATAATAAAGGACCTTAGACTAAGGAGACGACTACAGCAAAGATAGACCAACCCCACCTTCAAAGTCACCCAAATAACATATTAGGAACAATGAGCGCATTTACTGCTTATATTAAGAGGTAATGATAAAAGTGTAATTGGTCCCTCATTCCCCCTTGCCCATATTATGGGAACATTGCTGCTTATTAGGATGTGCAAAAAGTCATTTTTATTATTTATTTATTTATTAATCAAACTTATATGCCGCCACTCCCCTGGGGCTCGGAGTGGCTTACAAGAACAGGCTAAAATCTAACACAATTTAAAAACAATGTAAAACAATTTAAAAACAGAAATATCAATACCCTTTACCATTTTTGTGTTGTATGTCAGATCTATTTAGTGAGATCCATACATATGATGTGATTTTCGAACTGTGAACAACGTCCACACAAAAATGCTAAGATTAACAACCTATTACTTTTTGAAAGAGTTGTGTAAGTCTTGTAAGTTGCTTCAGGTCTCTGATGTGGGTGCCGCTTCTCCCCAACAAGGGCTAGGTTTGGTTCCCCCAAAAGGCTTTGAGGAGAATGGCAAGGCCCAGAGTTGAGAGAGACACCCTGCTGTTTCCTGGGGGGGGGGGGGGCAGATGGACAGTTGGAAGGGAAGGATGACTGGGATAGGAAGAAGCCCCTCTGGCACATGGCTGGCTCAGAGAGAGAAAGGCAGAGACTGAGAGGGAAGAAAGGGAGGGAAGGTGAGGCGAGTACTGTGAGATGCTGCTTTCTTACTTTCTCTCTCTCTCTCTCTCTCTCTCTCTGCTTACTGTCTTGTGTCTCCTTCTTAAAAGTTTTGGTGAGGAGAAACCCATGTTTAATCTCTAAAGGGATTTCAAAATAAAAGGGGGGTTTGGGGAGTTGAATCAACCCTGCGAGGTAAGCAAAGTTAAGAGACAGTAACTCCAAAGTTTACCTAGTAGGTTTCCTATTAGTAGTTGTAGGAGCAGTAGTATAAAGGCTGGATGGACATCTGTTGGGGGTGCTTTGACTCTGCTTTTCCCTCTTGGCAGAAGGGAGTTGGACTGGATGCCCCCTGGGGTCTTCCAGTGAAATAGTACTGTTAAATTTATGTTGGTTAAAATTCCCTAAAAATCGATGGATGTGCAAAATTTTCTGAAACTTGGAAAGAATGATGCCTTGGTTATGTTGTATCACTGTATGAAGATCACGGAGATAGGTCTTGTGGTTTTTTAAATAAAAAATGTTGTTCATTAAGACTTTAAAAATTCCCAAAAATAAATGGATATGTGAAACGTTCCGAAACTTGGGAGGCTTAGAGTGGCAAATGTGTGCTACAATTATAGCAAGTTTTGCCACAATAACCTCAAAACCAAGGGAGGGGGCACCATGTTAGTGTCTCCATTGGTGTGAATGGGTGAATAACTTAACAAAAAACGAATCACCTTTTTGGAACTCCGTAATGGTTTCGACACTGACCCCTTACAATTTTTCCAAAACACTTTAGAATCAAAGGGGGGGGGGGGTCATGCAATTTTTGTTTTGAGTCGTGCATATAACATGTTTCTTGCAAACACTGGCTTGCTATATGAGCCTGTTTACACTCTACATTTTAGAAATATATTATCTTTATCCCACTAATTTTTTCAGATTTCTTTGATGGAAACAAGAGTGAGGGTCTTCCTGGTGGCTGCTCCCAGACTTTGGAATTTCCTCTATAGAGAGGCTAGGACGACTCCTTCCTTGTTGTCCTTGTGCTGGAAAATGAAAGCTTTCCTAGTCTGCAAGAATTTAGGCAAATAAAATGATGATGATGATGTACCTGAAAAACTTTTTTTCCACTCTCGTGGAACTTCTTTGGTCAAGGTACATTTGAAGAGTTCATTATTTTTTTGCAATGTCTGATGTGAACCAACCTGAGTGACCCTTATCAAACTAACATATAGATTGGAACTTACTATCCTCTTGTTCACTATAAATGCCCTAACATAGAATATATTTTAATGTGCAGCTTTTTGAAATGAAGAATCTTAAAGTATTTTAAAATATCTATTGAAATGTGAATTTCCATTCACCATCTCTGTATGATTACCTCTGCTGAATATTTCCCATTAACATTTTCAGCACAATTCTTGGAAATGGCTTCTTTGAGCTGTAACTCAGAAACTGCCTTCAGACTGTCAGTTGTGTGATGTATATAAACTGTATATAAAATGTATATAAAGTGGATGCAGTTATTCTCTGCTGAAGGTGAACACTCAACACAAATCTATCTGAGCACTCGCTGCTGTTAGATTTTGCCACAATATGAGTCTTTAGGTTACATAGAATAACTCTTGATTTAACCAGAACTATCTTTTCTGTTATTTTCAAGGGAACAAATATTGTCCATTTCCAAAACAGAGTTTACAAAACACTGCAGGATGCTCCTAGGGAAGGGGAGATTGGGGGCAAAGGTCATGACCTTGTCCAATGTGATCTAAGAGTAGTAATGATCTTGGAACATATATAGCTGTTGATACCAGCTTCTTAAAATATTTATCTGCCTTCAGGCTTTGCCTGTAGGCAAAGCCCTCAAGTGGTTTGCAATTGCTAATGATCACTTCCTGCTAATCCCATCTTTGTAGCCAAGGCTATGTTTCATCACTTCTTTGATCAGTTTTAACATTTGATTGGCAGGGAACTGATCTCTAGAGTTCAAGGGAATTTAACATCAAGTATTTTCTGGGATATGAACTCAGGGTAAAGAGTGACTGTCATGCACTAATATGAAAATGGTTTCAGATGTGACGACTACACTTATTTCATCAATTCTAAAATGCGTATATTATGTACAGTTTATTATGTTTATTTCGCTAGATAGGTAGATGGACAAATAGATAGCAGACAGACAGCAGACAAACAATCTAGTTAGTTGATAGATACATACATACATACTAGATTTAAGATCCATCAATACTATCTAGTCTTGATAAGTCTTAAGATGTTACAGGGAAATACCTAAGCAAATACATAACACACACACAAAATCACAATGTAATGTAAATTAAGCATTTCATTTCTGGCATTTCTGATGTTTTGAGACTGTTTTTAAACCAGGTATAAATGACATGGGGGGGACACATATAGACCAGGGGTCCTCAAACTAAGGCCCGGGGGCCAGATATGGCCCTACAAGGTCATTTACCTGGCCCTCGCTCAGGGTCAACCTAAGTCAGAAATGACTTGAAAGCACACAACAACAACAATCTTATCTCATCAGGCAAAAGCAGGCCCACACTTCCCATTGAAATACTAATACGTTTATATTTGTTTAAATTGTTCTTCATTTTAATTATTGTATTGTTTTAAAATGTTTTTTGCACAACAAATAAGATATACACAGTGTGCATAGGAATTCATTAATTTTTTTCAAATTATAATCCGGCCCTCCAACAGTTTGAGGGACTGTGACTCTGTTTAAAAAGTTGGAGGACCTCTGATATAGACCCTTCATCTATCTCTAGAAATGTGAAGAGTGGGATGTATGTTGGAGTGCTGCATGTTCTACTCTTTCTTTCAGAATCTAAGGATGATGGCTGTGTTACTACTACAGCCACCATCAGTTTGAAAGCCCCTTGTCACCTTTCGTTTAAAAGTGCCATTTTCCTCTAATTGTGGGATATGCTCCTCACCCACCTTGCTTACCAGTAATCATAGCAGGAAGCTTTGGGAGGTATTTGGGAACTGTACATATTGTTTATAAACACGAAACAGCATGGGGGTGTTTGTTTTAAAAGGTGATTTTCGTACCAATGTCCCACCAATTTTCAGCAGAAATTCAGCATTGCTGGTGGCAGCATGAAATGGTTCGCCATGGGTTTGGAGAGTGGGATGCACATATACTCATGGAAAAGACCTTCAAGCTCAGGGCTGTAGCTTTCTTGATTTGCGGGCACATCTACATTAACAAATTAGGTTGATTTGGAATCAGTTTGGAAGGAACCAGTTTCACTATGTGAGTAATTAAATGGATAGGTTTGGAACTGGTTTGAGGCCAGGAAGGTGATTACATTTAGCATGCAACCTACCTTCTGTGCCACCCCCGTTTTTCCAGGATACATGCGCACCAGTGCTCAGGAGATTAAAAAAAAAGGGAAAAGGACAGTTAGGAGTGAGGTAATCCCAGAGGGTCAATAAGCCCCCTTCTAGGCAGCCATGCCCTGGACCATTTTTGGCACACCCCCCCCCCCGAGTATTTACAATACATTTCACAATATTTGGAGCCATTTTAGCCATTCAGTGTTGTTTACATTTTGGATTTGCTGGTGCATGTTAAGAGATCTAACTCACACCTTACATTTATATTGCTTAATTTGAATTATTGGCCTTGATTCATGCTGTAGCATACACTGATAACATATATTTTGTAGTCACTGCGATTTCAAATCAGTTTGGGCCTGAGCCAGTCCATCTTCAATGTGGTCTTTCTTTTTTCCTACTACTTTACACTTTATCAAGCATTATTGTCATGGCAGTGATTATCATGCCTTCCACGATACCTTACCTTGAACTTGAAGTTTGCACATCCAGGAAAACTGCAGATTGCCAGAGAGATGGTTACACAATGCAAGGCTTATTTCAGCCATCTCTGAACGAAACGAAACACATGGACCTTTTCTGTTGCAATGAAAAAGATTGGGGTAAAAGCCATACACATACAAAGGAAATTTTCAGGATGACATCCTACAAGGAGATCGTACAGATTGACCACACCTGTTTCCACTATTGCCCAGAAGAATTAGTTATGTGAGACAATAGAAAAATGAGTCAAAACCAGATTCTGTATTACTAGGCACTTACTAGATTATCCCTCTATGGAATCAACTTTCATTATGCCTGACTACGAAAGGCTTTCCTGTAAAATTTATGTAACTTGCTTTTCTAAGCTGAAATTGGAAAGGCGAGATAGCTTTTTCACACTTTGTTGAATGTAAGAGCAATTGGAGTTGTTTCTTCACACAAAAAGTCCCTGGGGCTAAACTCTACTGAAACCATAGAACAATGTTCAATTGTCTTTGATGAGGTTTGGATCAGGTTACCGAAACTAGCAAAGATGGTCAACCACATGTCAACAACTTACAGTTTGTGCTAACCACTTCCGAAGAACCAGTAGTCATTCTTTATTATGTTTTAGACAAGCAATAAAATAAACAGCTTACTTCACTTTTGGTATTGCTTCAGCTTGCTGTATCTTCCATAATCCTATTGACTGACCAGTGCAAATAGTTTATGATTGGAAGTCTTTCCAATGATTCTGTAAATTGAGCATGCTACATTGGCGGGAGAGGGTTAAGAGGGATCTTGTAGAAAGTCATGTGGAAATAGTTTCTGTAATAGGAATATCATATTTTCCATTATCTCCCCAATCTTTGGATGATTACAGAGAGGAAGAAACAAAAAAGTCAACTTCCAGGCACATTGTCCAATGGGTGGATATGATAGCTCCTCTTTAACTATCCGAAGAGATGTTGTGCAGATGATTGAGGAAACATGTTTCCTGCTAGGACACAAATTGGTGATTTCAAACTGTAAGAAAAGAGATACTGTGCAAAATTAAGAAGACATTTATGTTGGTAAGAGCCATTCATTCATGGAATCTGCTTCTTCAGGAGGTGGGTGGATGTTACACTGAAATTCTTTAATTGGGGTTGATGGCCATTTCTTAGGAATACTTGCATGTCAGGGCTTTGACTTTTGTGGTACCTTCTCATTCTACAATTTCTTGACTCTGATCCTATCTTCTTCTTTTTTTACAATATCCACACATAGAATATTTCCTCTTGTGTGCATTTCTTATATTTCAAGACTATGGTCATATACACACTGAACTGGGAATAAGCCTAATGGTTTTATATGGGATTTCTCTATATGTATTGCCATTTAAATATAATCATTAACATGTTGCTATGGAAATGAGCTATAGGCAAATAGTGGAGAGTGGTCAGGAGTTCTACCTTTCTATATGCTATTATTTTTATCAATGTGGTACTGAAGGCATCATTGACATGCCTATGGACAATGACTCACCAGGCCCAAGCCTTAGTGTTAATCTACTTCCAATGCCTTTCCTACTACGAGCATCTTTATTTGCTCATTTCAATTTCAGTTTATTAGATTGTGCCTTGATTTTTATGCTCCACTGACATAAGAAATGTCTTGCACACAGTAGCAAATATTGATTTTGTTGCTTTTTTGTGATGAGCACAAGCAGTTTTCAAGATGAGGCACAGCCACGCAATGTTGTGCAAATCTCTCCTGCTTGTGAAAGAGCCTTGCCCTTGGCATGGTGTAAAGAACAGTCTTTTCATCAGCACTTATAAAATTGCTGTTTCATGCTCCTGTTTTTAATCATGCTGTCTTCTTATAGACCAGTGGTTCTCAACTTTTCTAATACCGCAAACCCTTAATACAGTTCCTCATGTTGTGTTGACCCGTAACCATAAAATTACTTTCGTTGCTACTTCATAACTTGAATTTTGCTACTGTTATGAATTGTAATGTAAATTTCTAATATGCAGGATGTATTTTCATTCACTGGACCAAATTTGGCACAAATATCCAATACACCCAAATTTGAATACTAGTGGAGTTGTGTGAGAGCGGGATTTATTTTGTCATTTGGTAGTTGCAGGGATTTATAGTTCACCTTCAATCAAAGAGCATTCTGAACTCCACCAATGATGAAATTGAACCAAACTTGGCACACAGAACTCCCATGACAAATAGAAAATACTGGCAGGATTTGATGGGCACTGACCTTGAATTTGGGAGTTGTAGTTCACATACATCCAGAGAACACTGTGCAGTCAAACAATGATGGATCTTGACCAAACTTGGCACAGATACTCAATATGCCCAAATGTCAACACTGGTAAAGTTTGGGGGGAAATAGACCTTGACATTTGGGAGTTGTAGTTGATGGGATGTATAGTTCACTTATAATCAAAGAGCATTCTGAACCCCACCAATGATAGAATTGGGTCAAACTTCCCACACAGAACCCCCATGATCAACAGAAAATACTGTGTTTCCTGGTGGTCTTTGGTGACCCCTCTGACACCCCCTTCACGACCACCCCCCAGGAGTCCTGACTCCCAGGTTGAGAAACACTGTTATGGATGCAATTGCAAAGAAAATTAGAAAAAGTTAAATCCATAATAGATTGCCATTATATGTGTAGTATCTGTTTAAAGGTGCAGGGTTGAGGTAATTCTGGTGAGAATGATTATTTCAGCTAGTGCTTTGTTCACCGAGGTAGTATTTTTAAATTAAGAAAAAGGATCTTATTGTTTTGTGGGTGGGGGACTTTTTTTACATTTGTGTATTTTGTATTTTTTTCCTTTACTTTTATTTGTTTGTAAATTTGTTGTTTTATTGAATATAACAAATCCCCCCCCCCCAACAAAGATGAGGGGGCCACAATCACTAACTTTCTTATCATGTTTTCAATATTTCTATACATCCCTGATAATATTACTTTTTGTACTGTAATCATGTTTTAACTTTTTTTAAAAAAAAGAAAAAATATTTGCAAAATGTAACATAGCATAATGATTTGGGGAAAGTGGTTCTTTAAAAAATGTTCCTCAAAAACCAACTATGCCCATTGTAAGTCTTTGATGAAGTGGCTGTTTCAGACATTGCCATTCAAAACATTGTATTTAAATTATTGTTAAGCCACACTGCCACGGCCATCACAATTAACAGTGATTTGCTTGATGTTGGAGCAATAGTTTCCTGCCAAGAATGAAAATTATATGCAATTTCACTGCCTAAGGCAGGAAGGAAGCAGGAAATGAAAGTCCCATGGAGTCAACACAGTTGCTGGAATGACACCAACTCAGGTAGGGTTCTTGCTTCGGGGAAGCTTACAGCACCAGGGAAATTACTGTGACTTTAACTGATGACACAATGGACATGCCTTTGGAGGCAAACATGTTTTTTTAAAAGGAAGTGGAAGTAATGATAGAAACAGCCAACATGCAGAGTGGCAGAAAGACAAATATGAGCACGAGGTGTCAAGTCTCACTCTTGGGGTCTTTTAACCAGCCCAACTGACTTAGATTTTTATTCTTCTTGTCATTTAGGATGAGAACATCCATACTTTTCCAAGTTGAAGCACCAGCCACTTTTAATTCCACTAACCACGCATTTGTTTCATCACACTCAATACATTAAACTGGCTTAGTTTCCAGTGTAATACTTTCTATGATACAAAGTGCTGCAGTTTTTCAGAAATATTGTAAAACGCCATAATTACTTCAGTTTCATAAGAGCACAAGAAGAATGGATTACTTACTAATACCCCTCTTGCTTCTTGATGACTGTAAAATAGCCTGAAGTTAATGATCTTCTCCCTAACCTCCGATAGTCTCTTGCTTCTTAAACAAAACTCTAATGTGAATAGACTGCTTCAAGGACAAGAGTTAAAGGGAATTGTGTGATAAGTTAGATGGTGAACCAAGAAAAAAAAAGGAAGCCCCTGCCATTCTCCAGGGGTTTCCTAGGGTTCTAACTGTTGCGTGGTTTCAGCATCTGCAAGAACTGCAGGCTTGGGAGACCAGCATGTTTAGCTTCCCAAAAGGCCAAATGAGACACAGATGTGTTGAAAGAAAAATCAGTAGTTTTTATTTACAATGAGGATGAAAGTAAAGAAAGCATTCCAAAGAACTGACATCCTGCAATTGCAAATACAGAGCATGTTTATTACATTTTGATAGCTAGTCAAGTCTCTTGTGCTGGTTCCTGATTGGCTCAGAAACTGTCTGGCTAGGATCCATTCCGAGTGATCCAGGGCTCTGTCCTACATCATCGCTGGTGGTTCTTGCTTTGGCAGGAAACTTTAATAAACTGTCATTACTTTATTTTGAAGGGTCTGTCCATTTATTGATCTGCCTCTGAGAAGGGCACAATGGGAAAAGAATGTGGTGTGGCAATTGATAATGGGCTTAGTGTCCTGGCTGTGGTAGAAATAAAAGTGGTAGTCTGTTAGTCTAGAGAAACAACTGGTGCTTATGGGTGATGACCATATTAATGGGTGTCACAAGCATGAGTCTAGCTTGGGGCATGGAAGAGTTAATATCCCCAGGTCATATTAGGCAAAACAGGAAAAACGCCCCATAGCTCTGATGCAACCCCCCCGCCCCCCCAGTCTCCCTAATCCATTATAAAAGGATTATGGTAATGTTTCCTGGAGTCTAAGGTGTGTTGGACAACATTCCAAAACATTAAATGAAGGGTTACTATAGGACAAAGGGAAAGGCAGACTTCCTATATGTCTCAATGGAGACGCATCTCATAATTCATATATTTTATAATTTGGGATCCGATTTTTCGATAACATAATTTTGAAGGTATGTTTACTCAATAGATGTATGTTCGACTCAACAATAATAGAGTAATTTAGCACCACGGGCACTAAGACCCCATCCACACTGCTATATAATGCAGTTTGAAATGAAAGAACTCTTCTCACTGGCTGAATTTCTATCAACAAGGTTTTTTTTCTTTTTGAAAGAAAATACCCTAAAGGCACACAATCCTTTCTGGAAGGTTCTTGGTTGGCGCATGTTTGATTTGTATTTGGAAGAGGGATCATCACATGGCACATCACTTTTGAGTATTTGCTTCCTAAGAAACCCCTATGAAATTCATGGATTCACTATAAGGTAACTTAGAGGCACACGCACACACATGCACATGTATTCTTCATGGTTCCCAAACTTTGGTCATCTGAATGTTTGGGGCTTTCAATTCCAGGAGTGAAAACCAACTTGGTTGATGTTCAGAGATTCTCAGAGTAGGCATTCAAAATATATGGAGCATTAACATCTAGGAACCATAGCCCTATCTACATTATGAAACAGTAAATTTCAGAAATAGTGTTTTACCTTTGTGGGATGGGGGCCCAAGTGGATCTGCTCTAAATGATGTTTTCCATTATTGTACTGGGCATCCCTCAAATGCAACAGCTTTCCCGCCAACTTGCTTAATTGAATGCTTTGTCCCTATTAGTGCACAACTTGTATTTATTGTTATATGGGAGGCCTGTGGTTGATCAGCTTGAACTCAACGCTATCATCTATCACTGTCACTTTTGTATCCAATTTAGATAAATGTAGGTGTCCTTGGTGGAGATTGCATTGCGTCCATATGTGGCTGGTTGAAGAATAATTAAACTACGTCTCTTTTTGGTGTAGGGAAACAGCTCTGATTTGATTAATTGACAGCAGCATATGGCCAACAATGCTTAGGGAGGGAAAACAACTCTACACTTTCCCTGACTTCAGAGGAATGGGTGATAGAAGAGAAATCACTGGAAAAAGGAACTATGTGGTAGTTATAATCAAAAAGATATATTGTTACTATGAAAACATTGAAGTGTTTAGTGAATCTCATAATCCATTCTCAATGAGTACTGGAACTACAAGAAAGACTGTAGAGTTCTTAGATCATTTTCCTTAGTCACCATATATCATAGACTGGCAATGATCTAGTATATTTAGGTAGGGAATATGGGCCAAATAATGTGCCCATATTCATATTTGGACTTTCGTTCTTGTGGCCTTTTCCACTGCCATCAGTTAAAATTTCTCCATCAAACAGGTCTCCAAGCTTTCTAGGTATCAAATACCTCCTTCAGGTTGTGCGGAGATGGCTTTTAGATGTAGGGTAAAGTGAAAAAAGGGAACAAAAATTCAAATGGAAAAATGTATTCTATTGAATAGAAAGTTGGACAGAGAAGAAAGATTTAAAGTCTGGCTACATATACATACATGGACACTTTGTATAGCAATTTATATTGCAGATTAGATGTATCAAGAAAGGTCCAAAACATTTTGAATTTCCATTACATGGATCACTGCATCTGATGAATATCTGCATCATCTTCTGCTGTTAAAGGTACAGGATCCCTAAGAAGTGAAAAACTAGTTAAAATGGGGGCTTATGAGCACCCAAAGACAATTTGGTTACATGTCCCTGAAATATATGAAGAGAAAACCCAAGGTTATTTGTCCTATCTGACGTGAAATCACTATATATCAGTACACCCATAGGTATTATTACTGGTATTCAAAATTGCCATGTTTATGAAGCTCTAGACTCCTGTGGTGTGACACAACTGAAAAACTGCCATAAATAATATTGTTGGGATGCCAAGAAAGATCTCCCATTTTTTCCCACCAGCTAATAGCACATATGCCGTTCATGAGAGCTATAAGAACTTGGCTCCTGATAACGGTCCAGGAGATGAATTGCTACATTCATGAAAGCATAGTTGGAGTCTCTTTCTTCTAAGCATAAATAGAAAGCAAGAAATTCAAAAGCAGTGAAGGAAGAGGACATTATTTTCCTCAGAAGCATTATAGCCATGACCCAGTTGAAAAAAAATGAAGTCTTTTAAACCAGCCAGAACAACAGGACCTATATCATTAAGATTTATTTCTCATTTAGAAAATCTCCAGGCATGTGGGAAGCAAAACAACAGTGGCTTTTTTAAAAAAATCAAAAGTATGACTTACTTAACTTTCAAGATCTTATAAGATCACTCTAATAATTCAAGTATTATCTAGTTGGTCTAATAAGAATATCTTTGTGATGTATACAAAACCTGGTATGAATTAGAATATCTTTAATTCAACAGTCTTAAGAGGTATGGATAAGATCAAAGTAATTTATAATTGGAACAAACAATATTGGACCCATGATGTGAGACAGGTGTAGTCCAAAAATAATGCAATAATCCTGATCTTCACATCATGGATGAACAATCAGGAATGCTTGGTTCTACCTACTTTACTGTGCTTTGCTTTATCCATAGTGTTATTTTTATTGAGATGATCAACAATGGTGAATTCTGATTAGATTCCTTCATATCCAGTGTTTGTCAACTCCAGACCATGCTTTCAAATAGTAAAATGAAGAATCTTGTTAGAATGTTCTGTTCTGGTTCAGATGCACTTTACTGATGTAAGTAGTTTCCAGTCATAGTCCTCTGTGTCTTTGTGTTCTTTGAACTGTCATGTCTTCAGTTCACTATTCTAATTCAGAATCTAATGGAGCACTACAATTCTGAATTAAGTGATCTTGATCTTGCCAAATAACAGAATAGTATTCCAGTGTTTCAGACTAATATCCACCTTGTCTATTATTTCTTGGAATAATTAAAATACAATCATAATAAATCCTTCCCCCAGCATTAGATCAAAGGTTTTGGACCACTGGGTCTTGAGGCACTTGGGATTAAAGTTTCCATAGTCCTTTGCCACTGGCTGTGCTCAGTGAAGCTCTGAGAAAGTCCAAAATATCTGGAGGAAACTGTGTTAGATGATCCATCAGAAAGTCACCAAAGGTACATTAGTGATCTTTGGGCTTTCTCCATACCTCTCTGTGCTGTACTATGATTACAAACATAATAGAATTAGACAATCATAGCACTGGAAGAGCCTACAAGGACAATCCAGTCCAACCTCCTGCCATGCAGGAACATTGCCCCTTAACCCCTGAAATAACGAGACGACAACAAAGGTATGGATTCAAATTGGGCAACTTTTATTGAATGTTACCTATTTAACTTTACCTGAACTAAACTAAGTGTCAAGGAACTTGGTGGCAAGCTGAGGCAGCGTCCCCAGCTACTTAGTGTGTGATGTCTGTGTGCCCTGGATCCCCAACCGGGCAACCTGAAGGTAAAAGTCTGGAGAAGCCTGTGTCCGATTATTGATATCAGCTTCTCTCTTTACTGGGCCAATTGATGTCCCCTCACCCATTTGTTGACTTCTAGGTGAGTGTTTGTTGTACAGTGCCCCCCACCCTTAATGGGTGCCATGTGTATACCTCCATGTCAGTGTTTTCCTGAACTATTTATGCCACAGATTGGGGGCAAATGTCTATTTCGCCCCCATCCCCCACCAAGCCCCTTAAAACTTCCTGAATGCCAAACTGCAAATCAGCCAAAAATTGTGCGTTACCCAAATCCGTTAAATGTACACCATCAGAACGGTAAAACTGTGTTTTGTCATGCATGATGCCCTTATGTTGGATGTAAGACCCTCTGCCCCGTGCCAAAGCCGTGCGCATGGCCCGGTTCACACGCTTTCTGGCCTTCTCGAGCTTCCTGACATCACCACCTCCTGGCCACCGAAGGCGTGGAATGATGGCCGACCAAGCAATGTGAACCTGGGGCCATGCCTGCCAGATCTTCAAAATGTCAGCACGGGCTTGTAGATACAAGGCCCTGCCGTTAAGCAGGCCAAGATCATTACCTCCAATATGGAGCACCAAAACATCAGGAGTGGGCCTGCTCCTGTCCTGGAACAACAAGGGAACTAAACCGTCCCAACGAAGGCCCCGAACACCCTTCCACTCGACCAATGCAGTGGAAGCGCAACCCAGATGCTGGCCAAAGGACGAGTTCCTGGCGTATCTCTCCGCCCAGTGGACATAACTATGCCCACAAACAAAGATTCTCCATCTATGCGCCAGCCTGGCAGTCTCTGAAAGAGAAACAACAAACTCAAACAAGTACCGAGCGAACATAATGCCTGTAAGCGCCCGATTTCCACTTGCCAATTGATTTGATGGCCTCCTCATTGTAACCCAAGTGTGCTGCCGAAGATGCCGCCCCAATTCGAAAAGAGTGAGTACCAAATTTGTGAGAACCCAACCCTAGCATCTTCAGCGCCCTGTCTGTGATGGCCCAAAACTGGTATTTTGTGAGGGGGGTGGAATCCTGATGACAGAATAAATATCCCCCCGCCTGAGCCCTAACTTGAATGAACTGTGCCATAGCCGAAACAGGGCAAAGCTCAGGGTCACTGCATCTGGCTAATGTGATCACCGTGCCCTTGGCTTGCTGGTCCATCTTGGACGAACGTAGTAAAATTTGAAGGGTGTCATGCTTTAACTGTATATCATGCAACAGCAACGCCCGTTGAGAGACATCTCTCTTCGACATGGCAAGTAACTCACTTATCCTAAGAGCAGCGAAAAAGGCCGTCAAGGCCGCCGCGTGGAATAACCGCTGCTCATACTCGGACCGACACACTCTGGGCCATGTTCCCCTCAATCCCTTCAAAATTGTGGGAGACAAGGGTTCCCTTTTATCATGCGATGGACCCTGTTGGCGTGCCCAACCCGCGATAATCTTATGTAGGCGGAAATCGTTTGTGGGATCCGAAAGGCCCTGCGCTTTTGACCAGTAGGCCAACGCCGACAGCTGGGATTTAATAGTGTGCGGCGCTAGGCCCCTTCTGTGCGAGTACACACAGAATTGCGCCAAATGTTCGTAAGGAATCGGTACTGTAGACGGTAACTGGTAAAACAGTCTAAAATCGTGAAACTCCTCCACCACCCTCAAATAAGACTTTCGTGAACTTGGGGCTAATGCTAAAGCCATACCCATTACCGCCTCATCCCTCCAACCTGCCAAAGATGGCCTGGCATACGCTGTGGATGAACGTCGGCGCTGGGCGCGAGTTGTCTGAAGCGCTCCATCTGCATACGAGATAGAGCGTCAGCCAAAGAATTGTTTATTCCCGCTATGTGAAAGGCTTTAAACAAGATGTTAAACCTCAGGCAGTGTAATGTGAACTGCCTAAGCGCCCCCATCACCCTATTAGATTTTGATGTCAAAGTGTTGATAACCTGAACGGTGGCAAGGTTATCACACCAAAAATGAACGGTCGAATTGGCAAAGGTCTCAACCCATACTGTAACAGCAACTAGTATGGGAAAAAAATCCAAAAATGTTAAGTCTGCTGCAATCCCCTGCATGTGCCAACTGTCCGGCCAGATTTCGGCACACCAGTGTCCCTGAAAAAACACCCCAAAGCCAACTGCACCTGATGCATCGGACGCCACTTTGAGAGCGTCCTGCAGCCTTAACTCCTGTCTCCAGAATGAAACCCCATTGAAACCTTCCAAAAATTCCAACCAAATAGATAGGTCCTCCCTAACTGACCAAGTAACCCTAATCCTATGATGGGGCATTTTAACTCCTGCTATGGCATTACATAGCCTACGTAAAAAGGCCCTCCCCGGGGCAACAACCCTACATGCAAAATTTAAATGGCCAATTAACTCCTGAAATTCTTTTAAAGTGGCCTTTCTACGATACAAAAACTGTTGAACCCTGCCCGTCAAGTCTGCCACTTTATTAGGAGGCAACCTGGAATATTGCTGAACCGTATCCAATTCAATCCCCAGAAAAGTCAGAACCGTTGACGGGCCTTCCGTTTTTTCCTCCGCCAAGGGAACCCCTAATTCCTGTGCTAGCCCCTGAAATGACTCGAGTAACCCCTTGCAATTACCCGACCCGGAACGCCCTAGAAACAGGAAATCATCCAAATAATGGGTGACTCCAGACATTCCGGATTTGGTCCTAACGGCCCAATCCAGGAAGGTACTAAATTGCTCAAAGGCCGCACAGGAAATGGAGCACCTCATGGGAAGTGCTCTGTCCATGTAGAAAAAACCCCCGAATTGAAAACCCAGCAGTTCAAAATCCGCCGGATGGACGGGAAGCAAACGAAATGCTGACTTAATGTCGCATTTAGCCAGCTCTGCCCCAAGCCCAAACCGCCGAACCAGCTGCACGGCCGAATCAAACGATGCGTAATGAACAGAGCATTGCTCATCAGGAATCGCATCATTCACCGACCTGCCCTTGGGATAGGACAAGTGATGAATGAGGCGATATTCCCCCTGAGTTTTCTTTGGTACTATTCCCAAAGGTGATACCCGCAACATCGGCGTTGGTGGCGCCGTAAATGGGCCCAAAACCCTCCCCTCTAAAACTTCCTTATCTATTTTACGCTGAACCAAATCTTCCATACCAATAACGGATTTCAAATTTGGGGATAAACCGGGGACCCAACGCCGGAATACGAAAACCCTCCGAAAAACCTTCCCATGGGTATTTAGCTGACCCCCTATTCGGGTACTTATCTAACCAGACCTTCAACTGATCTAACTTAATTGGGCTGGGGCCCTTTTGGAACTGGGGCCTGTCCTGAGGGCTTTTTAACAAATTGGGTGTCCCTAGGATTACCTCTCGCGGCTCTCCCTTTGGGGCAATTTCTGGACGGGTGCGTGCCGTAACAAATTGAGCACGAGTGGGCATATCAACATCCCTTCCGTGAACAGGCTCCCTGAGCCACAAATTCCCAGCATAGAGGCTTTTGTCGCTGGGACTGCAGCTGGGGAGCCCCCTGCCGAAAGGGCTGCCCTGCTCTGTTCTGAATAGTATGCCCACTGTCGGCTTTCAAAGCAGAAGAAGCCCTAGACGGATTCATCACTTCAATCCAAATTTGATCGTCAATCAGATCCCAACGCTTGTCTGGATGGCAAGCCGCCTCAGTTCTAAACCGCCGATCATATTCCAGCCAAGCGTTAGGAGGGCCGCTGACATAAGCCTTATTGATGATATTCTGGTACTGCCACAAAGCCGTAGCCCTTTCTGGGGCAGCATCAAAAAGCAAGTTCGCATACATTGTGAAACAAGGGAGCCAGTTCTCCCAATTCTGCTCGACCTTGCGTTTCTTCATTTTCTTCTTACTGTCCTCATCTAACTCATCCTTCTCCTTCTTATCCATATCCCTAAAGTATAGAGAAAAGATATCGATATATTCATTTCTCAAAATCTTCTCCATAGTTTTAGTCGCCAAATGGGAACCTAAACCTGAAAGACTAACAGTAGGCGTCGCTTGCGGTGGCCATTTTGCTGTGCCCCAAAATTTGTTTGCTTCCCCAGTTCGGGCCGATTCCAAGATGACAGTAGCTGGTTTGGCTGACTGAGTAGCAGAATCATCCTTCTTATCTCCTGTACTGGGTTCTGACCCACCCGCAGACTGAACCCCAACTGCAACATGAGACTGAACCCCAACCACAGGTTGAGCCCGCCCCTGATCCCAGGGCCATGTGAGTGAGGTGGAAGTGTCCGATGATGTGAGTGTGGTGGAAGTACCTGCTGGGACAGCCGTCACCAACTGCTCACGCCCTGCTACATCGACAGCAGCAACAGTCGACCCCACCGACTGAGTGGACCCGGCCACAGCACTGGACGTGGAGGCTAATGCCGCGGGCTGACTGGGTCCGGCCTCAGCAGCTGCCGAGGACCCAGACGAAGCCTGCACAGATGGATGTACTTCGGGGCTGGTGATGGTCTGCATGGCCGAAGACACAACAGAAGAGCCCTCCGCAGCCCCCGGAACCGCCGGTTGTTCAGGAAGCCGAACCGCCCTTTCCGTCCCCGCGGCTGAGGTCGACTCTATAATAGAAACCCGGGACAACAAAGATTTGAATAACTGCTTCTTACTTGCCCGGCGAGTGAGGCCTGAACCAGCCCCACCCAAACCAACCCCCCTATTTTGTTCTATTTGGTTGACACGCTGAAGAAGGGCCTCCAAATCTTCCATAGACACCCCATCTTCATCCGACGATGACCCATCCTGACGCAAAGGGAGCTTATGCCCCATCTTCTCAGCGGGACCCTTTCCCTTAGGACCTCCTTTGTTCTTCTTTGAAGGCATTCTGGAGCTCAGCCACACACGTCTTGCCTGTCCGGAAAGTCAGAAAAGACTGAAGGTAAGAGGCTGGCTCACGTGGTAAGCCAGCCCCCACCCCTCTTCCAGGAGGTTCTAAATGGAACCTCCCATTCTCTCCCTTCAGGGGGTGGGGCAAATCGCTCTCCCCACCAACTGCGTTGGTGTGGAGAGTCCCTTTTATCAAACAGCCTGACAGATGGACAACCAGTCTCTGCTTAAAAGCCTCTAAAGAAGTGGTTCCACAGGTGTTTTGGCCTTCAACTCCTAGAAATCCCAGCCAGTTTACCAGCTGTTAGGATTTCTGGGAGTTGAAGGGCAAAATAACTGGGGACTCACATATTGAGAACCACTGCTCTAAAGATTCCAGCACACTCTGGGGCAGCATGCTGTATTCCACTGCCAAACAGCTCTTACTGTAAGGAAGTGTTTTTTTTTTTATGTTTAGGTGGAATCTTATTTCCAGCTATTTGAATCTATTCCTCCATGTCCTAGTCTCCAGAGCAGCAGAAAACAGGCTTGCCCCCTCCTTTGAAATATTAAAATATTGTTATTATGTCCCCTCTCTGCCTTCTTTTCTCCAAGCTGAGTTTAGTTTCCAAACCTTTGATCACCTTGGTCAACTTTCTCTGGACACCTTCTAGTTTGACAATATCATCTCAAAAATTGGTTCCTAGAACTGGACACAGTATGCCAGGTGAGGTTTAGCCAATATTGTGTATTGTGTATGCTGTTTTTTATGGTTTTTAAACTGAATACTGCTGATTGTTGTATATGTTGTATATTGTTGTAAACCGCGTTGAGTCACCAATTTAGGCTGAGAAACAGCGGTATACAAGTACAGTAATAAATAAATAAATAAATAAATAAATAAATAAATAAATAAATAAATGCAGAATAAAGTGAGGCTGTGACTTCCCTCAATCCAGACACCTATGGATGCAGCCTAGAATGGCAGTGACTTTTTTAAAGCTGCCATATTACACTGTTGACTCATGTTAAATTATGATCTATTAACACTCCTAGATCCTTTTCTCATATACTGTTTTCTAGCCAAGTGTCACCCATCCATTTCATTTGCATTCCATTTTATTGCCTAAATGTAGTATCATACATTTATCCCTGTTGAAATTCATTTTGTTAGCATGGCCCAAGTCTCTAATCTATTAAAGTCATTTTGAATTCTGATCCTGTACTCTGGAGTATTAGCTATCCCTCCCAATCTGGTGCAAAATTGACACGCATGCCTTCTGTTCTGTTGTCCAAGTCATGTATAAAGGTGTTGAATAGGATTGGGGACAGGACAGAACCATGTGACACCTCAAGCACCACTTGTCTCCAGGATGAGGAGGAACCTTTGGGTTTGGCCAGTCAACCAGTTCCCAATCCACCTAACAGTAGCATTGCCTAGCTCAAATTTTTGTTGGCTTCTTTGTGAAAATGTCATGAGGAACCTTGTCAAAGGCCTAACTGAAATTGAGATATTCTCTTTATCTACTAAGGTTTATCTGGCATGATTTGTTTTTGAGATACCCAAGTTGATTTTTTTAGAAGTATAACATTATTTTCTAAGTACTCATAGATTGTCTGTTTAATAATCTGCTCCAGAATCTTTCCTGATATTGATATCAGACTTGTTGTTGTTGTTCATTCGTTCAGTCGTCTCCGACTCTTCGTGACCTCATGGACCAGCCCACGCCAGTGCTCCCTGTCGGCCGTTATTACCCCCAGCTCCCTCAAGGTCAGTCCAGTCACTTCAAGGATGCCATCCATCCACCTTGCCCTTGGTCAGCCCCTCTTCCTTTTTCCTTCCACTTTCCCCAGCATAATTGTCTTCTCTAGACTTTCCTGTCTCCTCATGATGTGGCCAAAGTACTTCAACTTTGTCTCTAGTATCTTTCCCTCCAGTGAGCAGCCAGGCTTTATTTCCAAGAGGATGGACTGGTTGGATCTTCTCGCAGTCCAAGGCACTCTCAGAACTTTCCTCCAACACCTCAGCTCAAAAGCATCGATCTTCCTTTGCTCAGCCTTCCCTAAGGTCCAGCTCTCACATCCGTAGGTTACTACAGGGAATACCATGGCTTTGACTAGGCGGATCTTTGTTGCCAGTCTGATGTCTCTACTCTTTACTATTTTATCGAGACTGGACATTGCTCTCCTCCCAAGAAGTAAGCGTCTTCTGATATCAGACTTACTAGACAGTAATTGATTGGGTCCTCTTTTTCCTCCTTTTTGAAGGTGGGGGCAACATTTGCCTTCTTCCAGTATGCTGAAACTTCACCTGTTCTCCAGAAATTCTCAAAGATGATTGTAAGTAGTTCTGAAATTACTTCTGCCAGGCAGCGTCTCACTTGTCAACTCTCAATGACTTTAACATGGATGCATAAGCAATGACAATGTGTCTAATGTTTAAGTATGGCAAAGTACAAGATGACACTAGACTATGGAACATTCAAGGCACAGTATGCTCACACTCATTGGCCCGAGATGTTCAGATGAATTATGTTTGTGTCATTGAACTTCTTGAAGAATGCCTGCACAGTGTGCACCTACTTCATTTACTCAAGCCTGAAAAGTTGTAAGAACAGAAGAGGAAAATAAACATAGGGAAAGGAAGAAAGAAAAACCAATTAAAGCATGAATTGCCAAAGCACTGACCTTTAATTGTTAAAGCTTTTCAAAAGGCCAGGACTATGTCACAATATAGTTCGAACAACAAACAGAGTGGAATAAAAATGATAAGCAATACTGATAATATAGAGATAAAAATATCATAATCACCTGGTAGAAGGAATGAGGTAGAAAGACAACGCACCACCTAACACAACCAAATGTGCACAGCAGTTTAAGGACAGGTAGAGGTTGCTTTGATAAAGCAGACAAGAAGTTGAATTGGAAAGAACAAATTCTTTGTTGCTTTTTACTTGTTGCATTTCAGATCTAGAAAGAGGAGGACAAGAGTTATGTCCCTTGAAACATAGGTCTCAGTAGTTTCCCTTCTGCATAGATTTGTACTACCACTCCACCAATTGAACACTGTTTGAAATATTTTTGAAATATATTTTTAATCTACATTTATGTTTTAATTTTTTCTAGTTTCGCTCCTGTAAGCCAGCTCAGTACATTTTTAAAGCCAAAATGAGAAATATAAATTCAGTACATGCATACGTACATACATTCATACAAAGGGAGAACCGGAAAGCAATTCATCGTAGTCATCCTCAATGTGGTAAAATATGTTGCAATTTGTGTTTATTCATGTAAAATGGTACTTGCATATTTTATGCAAATATCTAGTTTCTCCTTTGCTCTTTTTTTAGAAGCCCTATTAAAAAAACAACAGTCAGTGACGACTAGGAATCAGGCAGCCAGCAGGTCAAGATTCCAGAATAAGTGGTGCCCATGCAAAACCTGACAGCAAAGAAATGCTTCCAGCCACAACAAGGTAAACTCAGAGCATCCTTGTGTTTAGTAAAGGGCAGTCATTTCAGGCTGCTGTATTTAGAACTAAGAGGATTAAATTAGACTCCTTGTAGAAAAAGGATGCTTTGTGCAGACCAAGCTAAGGGCTCAAAATGGAAACGTTCTATTTTGTTTGCATATCACAAGTGTGAATCACAGAGAATTTTTGTATGATAGCTATCTTGGTCACAAAACACTCCTATAAATGAAATCGTGAAATAAATTGAATATAGATTCTATATAGAGGAAAAAAGTGGATAAAATTGGAGGAAATCTGGTTGCCGATGTTAGATATTTTGTAATGCATTTTATTAGAAACAGTCATTGTTTGGTTTTGGAACGTATGAATGGTCCCATTAGAAATTGCAACATGGGACCATAAAATCATAAAACTGATGGGGTGCAACTCCCATCAACCCAAGACCTGGCTAGGTTGCAACTTTCACCAGTTCAAGATCTGATTGGCTGTAACTTTATGTGCACATACCCAAAGACACCTATGCATGCACACCCATAGACACCAATGTGTGCTGACCCATAGACATGTATGCATGCACACTCATAGAAACATATGTGTGCAAACATATAGACACTAGGCCTGGGCGGTTTCGTTTCGTTAATTCGTAATTCGTTAATAATTCGTTAATTTTTCCAATTACAAAACGATAACGAACCATTCTGGAGCAATCATTAAAAAAAACGAATTTTTAAAAACGTTTTGTAAATGCTTCGTATTTCGTTATTGTATTCGTTTCGTTATTGTTCTGAGGTCGTTTCGTTATTATTTCCGCATGTCTGGGCCAGTTTTATGGTTTAATTAGCGAAAAAAATTTATAATATCACACCAACAGTCAAGAACAGAGGGAGAGGGAAGCTTCAGAAGTTTTTGGAGGTTTTTTAGCGTATTTCGCGGTCGCGTCCGCCATTAACGAATCGATTCGTTATTGTTTCAGAAATCGATTCGTTAATTTTTTACCATTTACGAAATTTCGTAAATATCGAACTTTTTAAAAGGAAAATTTTGTAATTATTTTAAATATCGAAACAAAAAAACCCCCCAAATACAAATCGATTTTAGAAACAAATTTTTGCGTTGTTACCCAGGCCTAATAGACACATATGCATAGACACCCATGCATGTACACCTATGAGTGCTTAGTCATAGTCACTTATGCACACTTCTATAGACACCTATCCGCACATATCCATAGACATTTATGTGCACATCCATAGACACCTATATCCATCATGGGTAGGATACACACAGCTCTCCAGAAGTGAGAGCTATTCTGAAAAATACGAGTACATAGATACATAACATACATATTTTGACTTTTACTAGATAGACAGACAGGGAAATATATGTTTTCTGGTTTGTTTCTATTTATGCTATGGCATCATCAAGGCAAGGGTTTGAAGTTATAATGCTAAAGTGATTCTACAATGCCAGTTTATTTACCATTTATGTTACAGGGAGCGGTCTACTCCTCTGTTTAAGGAGCTCCACTGGCTGCCATTTATTTTCCAGTCCCAATTAAAGGTGCAGGTTAACACCTATAAAGCCCTAAACAGTTTGGGACCCACCTACCTTTGTGACCGTATCTTCCTCCATGAACTAGCCCAGGTTCTCTGATCTTCTGGGGAGGCCCTTCTTTCGCCCCTGCCAGTTTCACAAGCTCGCCTGGTGAGCAGAGGGGAGACAGCTTTCTCCTCTGTGGCCCCTAGACTCTGGAACTCATTACCTGGAGAGATTAGGAAAGCCCCTACCCTCACACTATCGCTTAGCCTCAAGGTTTTGTCATTGGAGTATATGTCCGTCCGTCCATCCCCCCGTGGGAAAGCTCGATTCCACAATCCTCGTTTTAATGAGCCCCCCTCCACAAATAATTTGCTTCTCCTTTTATCTCACCCATGTTTTAAATCAGTTTTTAATCAGTTTTTAAATCATTTTCTCGCACATGTAGCCATCCATTGTTACTGTGACTGTGTTTATTATAATCTTGTTAATGTATTCATATGTTTTATGCAATTATGATGTTGTTGTTTGTTGTATGTGTTATTGGTTTTATTTTGCTGTGATTTGTTGATTGGGCTTGACCTCATGTAAGCTGCCCCAAGTCCTCATTGGGGAGATGGTGGGGGGTATAAATAAAGATTATTATTATTATTATTATTATTATTATTATTATTATTACTACTACTACTACTACTACCAGACCTTCCACTCAGGCATGTTGAACAATTTACAGTGGGTGCTACATTCTATGGGGTTTTTTTTTCAAATGAGGGAGTTTTCTGAAAATCTAAGTGGTGGTCCTAGGGGGTGAAAACCTTAATATTGTTGATTTTTTCCTCTAAATTCAGAGACCAATTACACAAAATGCTTGAGAAATTTATTAATAGGGTACATCTTGCCCATGTCTACACCAGCAGGTTATTGTGGGGTAAGTCTGCTCTGGAGCAGCCTGAATCCAACCTTGGACTGGTATTCACATGGGCCGGGATACCATCAGCCCCACTGGGCTGTTATCTTATCCTCTGTGTTATCACCAGTGAAAGACCTCTATGTGAGTACCTGGTTGTCTGTTTAACCTTCTGATGTGAGTACAGGGTGCCCACATGATTGGCAGAAAGAAGGGGATCAATCAACATTTGTCTAAATCAGGGCGAAGTATATACAAACTTAACCTAAAGCAGGACACAATCAGATTATACTCAGAAAACTTGGGATACTCACTGGAAGTCACTGTGCATCATAGGAGATAGAGCAGTGGTTCTCAACCTGTGGGTCCCCAGATGTTTTAGCCTATAAATCCCAGAAATCCCAGCCAGTTTACCAGCTGTTAGAATTTCTGGGAGTTGAAGGCCAAAACATCTGGGGACCCACAGGTTGAGAACCACTGAGATAGAGGATGGTAGATTTGCAGCAAGTCTGAATGTTTGGTCCAGTGTAGACAAGACCATTGAGAAAGGTAATTCAGTAAATGAAAGCAAGAGCTACCCAAATTACTCATACAGAATATTTAACCTTACAGCTCTCATACAAAAACTAGTTGTGCTTCATTTAGGATTATTTAGGTTAGTGCTTGAAGTTTAAACACCTGACAATATTTTTAAAAATCCCTCAGTTTACTTGCCAGGTAACTTACTTTATTAAGCTCTTTTGTCTTCTTATAACAGGCTTTGACATGTTTTAGAACCTCAGAGGCACACCTAACATTTTGACAATGTTATCATCACATGTCAGCTTCCTTCCTTCCAAATCTAATGAGATTCCTTTTGGTTAAAAAAGTAATAAAGATGTTTGTATGTTCTGGACCAACTTTTCAAAACAGTGAGTACTACATAGCAATTGATATACCATGCCTCAAAAAGCCTGACTTGGCCATGGTGGTCCATGCCTTACTTAATCCAGAAAGGACTGTTATAATGCACTCTGTGTGGGGCTGCCTTTGAAGATGACTCAGAAACTGCAGCTAGTGCAAAGAGCAGCAGCCAGATTATTAACTGGGGCAAGCTTTTCAATAAGTTTCTGGGCCCAATTCAAACTACAGGTGATTACCTATAAAGCCCTATACGCATTGGCTCCAACCTATCTTCAAAACCGCATCTCCTTCTACAAACCAGTGCAGGCATTAAGAT
Source organism: Anolis sagrei (assembly GCF_037176765.1). NCBI lineage: Eukaryota > Metazoa > Chordata > Lepidosauria > Squamata > Anolidae > Anolis > Anolis sagrei. The sequence goes on along the minus strand of NC_090025.1, from coordinate 123,491,393 downwards.
CTGCTGGGGAGACTCTTCTCTTGTTCCCACCACCATTTCAAGCACATTTGGCAGTAATGAGAGAGAGGGGCTTCTCAGTGGTGGCTCTCTGGCTCTGGAATACCCTCTCTAAGGAAATTAGTTTCCCCCTCCCCTTTCTTCAGGCAATCCGGGTCAGTGTAAAAACATGGCTCTTCATACAGGCCTTTGACCCTGAGTAATCATGATCAATGTGATAAATAATTGATAGTACTGAACCACACTTTGATTGATTGTTATGACACATAGCCGGCCAGCAGATCCCAGTGCATTTTAGGAATTTTATAATTTTCAATTTTTTAATAATTTTATTAATGAGATTTAATGCACTGTTATTATACTTATGTCACTGTATTTATACTTATGTATTGTTGTCTGCATGTGTCACTTGGAGTGCTTCTGTGAGCTGCCCCAAGTCCCTTCGTGGAGATGGTGGCAGAGTACAAATAAAGATTATTATTATTATTATTATTATTATTCGCTCATAAAAATATAAATGGAAAGGCAAAGGTTATGAATGTTTTGTGATATTTCTGTAATCCATGAATTCCACATTTTAACACATCCTATGCAAAATTCTAGTATTTTTCAGCTCAAAGTCTTGCTGGGATTGAGAAAGCAGAAATTATAGATTTTAGCTTCTATAACATTAAGTTCCTTTTTCTTTATTTTCTTTATTTTTGTAGCGTTAACACTGAAGATTTATCAGTCAATGCATCCATGTAACATAGAATTTATTTAAGCAAGGGAGAAGAAGCTATTTATTGATTTATTTATTTACGACATTTATATACTGCCATTTTCACCCCAAAGGGTACTCAGAGCAGCTTACAAGTTATTTGTAAAAGTTATTAGATTGGCTTACAAGTTATTAAATTGGTAGTATATAAAAATAAGTGCAAGAGGAAGGCACCCTCCCATTCCCAAAGTAGCTCAGGCCTATAGACCACTCTTTCTAAGTTGTCATCAAAGATGGCAGGTGTTGTGGGAGCCGCAATGGAGAACAGATCCAAATGCAGCTGGCAGTGATGGCACGGCCAAGAGGTAGGTGTAAAGTGGCTATAGAGAACCCGGTGGCAATGGTAGATGTCAAAAATGCTCTGAAATAATCAGCCTCTGCACACCACGATGGAGATTCACAAGAGCAGTAAGAGGGCATCTGAGCAATCAGGCACTGGGACGATGGAGCAGACAGGAGTAATCACAGTCGAGTGCAGGAACAGCAATAGCAGACGGTGGCCATGTTAGCTGAGGCATGTGGGAGGCCTCAAGTAATGAAGCCTCTAATATCAGCTGCAGTGATGGCAATCTCCAAGGCGCTGGCGGCAGCAATGATGTGGCAGCTTTGAAGCCTGAAGGAGTTGAGAAGGAAGTCGTCTTCAACCATTCCCTCTGTGATGCCAGTAAGTCCCCGTCTTGTTACTTTCAACATTGTAGCCTTTAATAATTGAATAGGAGAGGAAGGGCCCTTCCACACAGCTCTACATCCCAGAATATCAAGGCAGAAAATTCCACATTATGTGAGTGTGGACCCAGTTCAAAGCAGATATTGTGGGGTTTTCTGCCTTGATGTTCTGGGTTATTATTCTTTTTGTTTTAGAATTTACAAGAGAAACAAGAAATTATCAAATATATCATTTATATGTGCCAAAATACCTTATCCTTTCAGAATATACCACTTTCTAATATGATCCTTGCAGAATTCACTTGCACAATGAAGTAGATGGCCAGAGCTGGTAGTGACATCACTATGGATGTACAGACTGCACTGGGTGGTACCATGAGAGGGGCTGGTACCAATCATGAAGGTGGGCAGAGTTCCATGACAAAGGGCAGCCAGGCCCTCAAAACTGCTAAGTGGATGTCAGGACTTGGGCAATCGGGAAACTGTCTTACTGTTTCCCTGTTCTCTCTTGGGCCAACCGTGTCCCATTGTACTGCTCCTGCTGCCATCACTTGGACATCTGTAGTCCCTAGAATCATAGAATAATAGAATCATAGTTAGAAGAGACTACGTGGTCTTTCTAGTCCAATCCCCTGCCATACAGGAAAAGCAATATCAAAGTACTCTTGACAGATAGCCATCCAGTCTCTGTTTTAAAGCCTCCAAGGAAGGAGCTTCCACCACACTCTGAGGCAGAAAGTTCCATTGCTGAATAAATTTTACAGTCAGGAAGTTCTTCCTAATGTTCAGGTGAAATCTCCTTTCTTGTAATTTGAAGCCATTGCTCTAAGTCCTAGTCTCCAGGGTAACATAAAACAATCCTGCTTCCTTTTCCTTATGACAGCCTTTCACATATTTATACATGGCTCATCTCAACCTTGTCTTTGCAATTGTGTCTTGAGTATTTCACTCTTGAAAAATTCCCATACATCCTTAACTCCCTTGTCTTTTAGTATTGGCCTCCACAGCATTTACAGCACAATTATTTACTTACTAGAAGTATCCATCAATCCTTCTCTTTGCAGAATCAACCATTCATTGGAAAGCTGGCTGGCTGCTGCTATTCAGAGACAAATCTCTTTTCTCTCCTGATTAGGGCTTTCTGATATGAGCAGAATTCTGGGAAATGTAGTTTAAGGCAAGGCCTTTTGTACAATCTGCCATAGGGCTCCTCAACTTCCCAAACAACATTTCCCAGAGTTCTGTGCTTTCTTTCCCAGTGAACTCTGCTTTCTCCCCACTTTTCCTCTTCTAATGGCAAGAGCCTTTTTGGCTGCTTGTCATGAATCTGAAACTGACTTTGGGGAGACTTCAAAGCATTACAAAATTAAGAGGAAAAAGGATTGAGTAAGTTTTGATTGTTAAGTTTTAGGTGCAGGCTATGCCTATGTGTTGTGTATCAATTCAGAAGTACAGATTTAACAAAGTTTTATATGACTTACAAAACTTCTGGATTTTTTTTTTTTTGCAGAAGCCAGATACCTTCTTAAGAATGGAAGTCTGCAGATGAACATGGCTTGTCCATCCCTGGTCTGGTCTGGAAGGTTTTCCGCATGGGTGACTCCAACCCTTGTGATGTCACTGAGGGATGGGTATGGATTTAAGTTTTATAATGAAAGTTCCAATGACCAAATCAGTTTCATTGCCTTTCTTCCGTCCACATATGATTCAGGAAGAAACTTTTAACTGGATGTGTGCTTCTCAGCTATCTAGAGACGTGAAAGAAGATAGTATAGGAATTTTGTATGAATTTTCACAACACGAGATGCAGAATAGTTACTGACTATGTGAAGGCTGAGGAGCCTTCTAATCAAGGTGAAAGAAGAAAGCGCAAAAGCCGGGTTGCAGCTAAACATCAAAAAAACCAAGATTATGGCAACAAGAATGATTGACAACTGGAAAATAGAGGGAGAAACCGTGGAGGCCGTGACAGACTTTGTATTTCTAGGTGCAAAGATTACTGCAGATGCAGACTGTAGCCAGGAAATCAGAAGACGCTTACTTCTTGGGAGGAGAGCAATGTCCAGTCTCGATAAAATAGTGAAGAGTAGAGACATCAGACTGGCAACAAAGATCCGCATAGTCAAAGCAATGGTATTCCCTGTAGTCACCTATGGATGTGAGAGATGGACCTTAGGGAAGGCTGAGCGAAGGAAGATCGATGCTTTTGAGCTGTGGTGCTGGAGGAAAGTGCTGAGAGTGCCTTGGACTGCGAGAAGATCCAACCAGTCCATCCTCCAGGAAATAAAGCCCGACTGCTCATTGGAGGGAAGGATACTAGAGACAAAGTTGAAGTACTTTGGCCACATCATGAGGAGACAGCAAAGCCTAGAGAAGACAATGATGCTGGGGAAAGTGGAAGGCAAAAGGAAGAGGGGCCGACCAAGGGCAAGATGGATGGATGGCATCCTTGAAGTGACTGGACTGACCTTGAGGGAGCTGGGGGTGGTAACAGCCGACAGGGAGCTCTGGCGTGGGCTGGTCCATGAGGTCACGAAGAGTCGGAGACGACTGAACAAATGAACAACAAATGTGAAGGTTTAGTGAAGTTTAGACATTGCTGACCAAAGTCTCACTTCAGGTTTTAATTAAATGAGTCATAGAGCTATTACCATTTGTGTCTCCTCCATGTGACATTTAGGTAATAGAAACACAGATTTGGAGAGGTCCTTGGTCACAAAGGTCACTTGGTTGCATTATTCTCCCTGATTACAAAAAATCCAGAGCTAGGATCTCTCCAAGCTTTTTTTTAAGGTCCTGCAACAAGGAAGAGACCAACGAAGAGCATGATAACTGTTAAGTGTTCTTACTGTCATGACTTTTCTAGCAAAGTTCAAACAAGAACACATTTTCATACAATGTAACACCATTTAAGCTCGTCCTCGCCTTTGGGCATTGCAAAAAGCAAGACAATATTCTTTAGATACTTGAAAAGTTCTATCACATCTCCTCTTCCCCAGGCTAAACATACCTAGTTCTTCCAATCTTTCATCTAATTTAATACTATGTGAGAAGAGGTCTCATTGTACTCCATACTTCCTAATCCAATTTCACATCATTGGCTAACTTGTCATCAAGTGCAAGGTGGTTCAACTGTGATACTGCATTATTATATAGTCGGTTCAATGAGGACAGGGATAGAAAAGCAGTCTGAGATGGTGAACTACATGCTCACAGGCAAGGAACCCCTTCACCTGAACTAGAAGTTACAAAAACAAAGTGATTGTGGTAGCAGTCTGGTCTTTCACAACACCTGAGCAGATCCAAATCAGTAAGCGAGCTGCTGACTTATCTGCAATCCCAATCTTCAGTCTGGGCATAGTGTTATTGGTTTGCTAACAGGTCAGTAGTAAAACATTTTAAAATCTGCTGTGTAGTAATAGTTTTTTTTTTTTTTTTAAAAAGCCTAATATGATTTAGTAACAGCAAGATGAAATCATGTCTACATTTATGTTTCAGGATTTCTTGCTTTACAAGTTGGGCAATAAAACAAAAAAGCTGCACCAGGTGAAACAGGTTCAGTATGATATGACACACCTATCTGCCAATGCCTCACCTGTATGTAGAGAAATCATATCAGATGCAGAGAACATAGAATATGTAATCAGAGGACCTCACCACATTGAGGTCAGTAAGCCAGGCAATAGTGGGAAGATTTACCATGGATCCTGGTGAATCTGGCATGGGATGTGGGGAACCCATTGCCCTGTGCCCTACATTGCCTCTTACACCATCCCACAGGAAGAAGCATCACTGCCTGACTTCACCCCATTCTTCTCTATGGAGTATGGGAAGCCTCTCATGTTTTTGCCACTGCCTCCTATGACAGTTTGACTTCACTTCAGGCACAGGACCCTGTTGGAAGTAGATCTATGCCATGTTATGTGATTTGGCAGTCTCTGTGCCAGAAGCAAGGCTTAACTGTTGTAAGATGGGCGTTTTGCCCATGTGATGAGATCGTAGGAGAGCTAGGGCATTATGGGAGTTTGGGTAAAACACATTTGTTCACGCCTTTCCCTCCAGAATTGGGACCTATGGTCAGTAATAATTTAAAACAAATACAAGTTTTAAAACAAATACGAGTTTTAAAAAATATACAGAAGTTTTCATTGAAATATAAATATAGTATCTGTAATATTAAAATAATTTAAAAGGTGTATTACAAAGACAAAATATCTCAGTAGCAGTGCAGCGTCACATTAAAAGTGTCTTCTTTAAGAAAAGTAACAACCAATAGCTCATATAACTCTGTCAGAATATAAAGGGCTTTGTCTGATTTCAGACAAGGTGACGCAGAGGGATTGATTCTAGCTTTTCATACAACTACATTCCAAAGTCAATAACAGAGGTAGAAATAGTGCAGATTGTGCATCACACACATTCTTTGGGATGGTCCGTTGCAGTCATGGGTTTCCAAGCCCCAGCAGCTCCCTCTCCCCCACAAAATTACCACAAAAGCTGTTTTTTTCTGGTCCTAATCCTTAAAATGGTTTATGTGTAGATAGTCTTTTTTTTTGGGGGGGGGCTCCCTTTATGGGTCTCAAAGAGTAAGAATCACCTCCCGCAAATCAGCACTAAAAATGATGGGGAATTGTGCAACCTCAATCTGGTCTCTCCAAATAGCAGTCATTAGAACATAACTGTGCCCTTCCAAAATGTTAGAAGAACTGAAACATGACTTGTTAGTTCTAGAATGGCCTCACCAGCTAACTGCAGGTTCAAGAGCAGTCTCAGAAAGACCCTTCCTTCTTTCTCCTACTCCCAGCTCCCAATAATGGCACTGTCCAATGGGCATTCACAGGGCAGTCCTATCCCCAGGACCCTATGCAGGACTCTCAACAAGCCCCCTACTCACTTACTAACAAAAGGGTTACTTTTTGGATGTTCACATAAGCAGCCCATCTTCAGGATTTGGGTGTTCCTTTTCCTCCTCCCACTTCCTGACTGTATGACTGCTCACACGGTAGCCTCAGCTTTGAGAGCCATGGTGTGTGTGCATGCATGTGTATGTGTGTGTGGGAGGGAGGGAGGGAGGGAGGGAGGGAGGGAGGGAGGGAAGGGCAGGGCAACTCTTTACATTCCATTCACATCCTGGTGATGGCTCCAAGAGAGGGGCATGCAGTGGTATGATCTCACAAATATATGTTTTGTTTTATCATATGTAAGAGTGTCATCAAATTGTGCCTTTTTTGTAAGTGGCCCTGATTCCCCTGTGGGTTTGAGAAGGATGGGATATAAATGAAGTAAATAAATAAATAATCTAAACTGTGAGGATGAAAACCCAAAAATGGAAAGGCTGACTATAGATGAAACATCTGGGAGAGGTTGCTTGGAATTTTGCAGTTCATTGTCATCAGTAAGCAGATGGCACCCAACTCTATTACTCCTTTCCACAGCAATCCAAGAAAGATGTTTCACTCCCAAACTAGTTAGTGTCTTTTATCACTCATTTTGTTCCTGATAGGAAACAAGCTGAAACTTAATCTACCAAGATGATGATCTTCCTGGTCAGTTAATAGACAGATCATGGAATAGAGATTCACCTGTGCTAGGTAGAGTAACACTCCCAAGATGATGCTAGCCCTCAGATTGGGTTTATTCCTGGAGCCTGGAAGCTTGAGTTTCAGTGATGCCAGGAATATTCGTACAGTTAAGGTTTGTATGCCAGCTACACCCATTTGTTGAGACGTAAGATCTGGCCATGTTGAAACATAGTTACATCCTTGTTGGATTACTGTAGCACACTCGACCTGGGTTTGTCTTTGAAGGGTGTTTGGAAACTTCAACTGGTTCAAAGAGGTCAAGACAGATTGCCAAGTGTCAGGTTGGCTACAGGGAATACTCCACTCCCGAATTGCAACAGCTCTGCTGGCTGTTGCTCTGTTTCTGGGCAGAATTTTGAGCTGGTTTTGACATATACTACTCAGGACCAGGTTACTCAAAGAACTCACTTATGAATCCACCTGTGTTTGGTGATCTTCTAAGGCGGCCCTTCTCTCTGTCCCACCCTCTTTTTAATGGCGGCTCCCAATGTTTGGAACTCCCTTCCCAGAAAATTCTCTTTCTGAAGAGTAGAAATGCCTAAATAACCAGGTATTGTAAGTACATAATATTTGCGGAAATTAGGGTTGCACTCTAAAATTGGCAAGAGGAGTACTACTTACTTACTTTACTTATGCGATCGCTCATTGTCTGAGTATGATGGCCTTCCAAGGGTATGCCTTGGCTGAGGATACGTAGGTTGCTGTAGAGCCCTATTCTTGACCCACATGGTCTCCCGCAGCGAGGGCATTGATTTCCAGGTAGAAGATGGTCCTGGTCAGGTTTGGCTTGATGCACCTTCCTCTTGGCATGCTTCTTCCTGTCAACCTCCATTTGAGCCTCTTTGCATTCCACAGCATTTCTGGTCACAGCTGACCTCCAGTTAGAGTGCTCAAGGGCTAGGGCTTCCCAGTGCTCAGTGTTTATGCCACAGTTTTTAAGGTTAGTGTTAAGCCCATCTTTAAATCTCTTTTCCTGCCCACCACCATTCCACTTTCTGTTCTTGAGCTGAGTATAGTAACTGCTTTGGGAGACAGTGATTGGGCATTAAAACGTGACTAATCCAGCAGAGTTGATGGCAGAGGATCAATGCTTCAGTGTTGGTGGTCTTTGCTTCTTCCAGCACAGACATTTGTCTGTCTTCCCAAGCAATTTGTAGGATTTTTCAGAGGCAACTCTGATGGAATCATTCCAGGAATTGTATCACGTCTGAAGATGGTCCATGTTTCACAGGCATATAACTGGGTTGGGAGGACAATAGCTTTATAAACAAGCACCTTGGTATCCGTACGGATGTTCTGATCCTTAAACACTCTCTGACTCATTCAGAAAAATGCTTCACTCACAGAGCTTGGGCGGTGCTGTATTTCAGTGTCAATGTTGAGTTTTGTGGAGAGGTGGCTGGCAAGGTAGCAGAAATAGTCAACATTTTCTAATGTTACACCATTAAGCTATATTTCTGGCATTGCAGAGGGATTGACTGGTGACTGCTGGAAGAGCACTTTAGTTTTCTCAATGTTCAATGACAGGCCGAGCTTCTTATATGCTTCTGCAAAGGTGTCGTATCCTTCTGCAAAGGTTGTAGATCTTCTTCTGAGACTACATTATCATCAGCATACTGGAGTTCTATAACAGATGTTGTTGTGGCCTTGGTTTTGGCTTTCAGTCTACTAAGGTTAAATAGTTTGCCATCCATCCAATAGATGATTTCCAAACTAGTGGGAAGCCTCTCATCGGTAAAATGAAGTATCATAGTGATGAAGATGGAAAATAAGGTTGGGCAATAACACATCGCCGTTTAACACATGATTCTACCTTAAATGGATCACTTTGAAAGCCATTCCCATCATATCATCGTCCATTGAGGGGGAAGAGCAATACTAGGAAAGTGGAAGAAGAAAGGGAGAAGGGAAGGAAATATTAAGGAAATGATGGGAACAAAGACTGCAGTCTTGTCCTGTTGTGTTACTGTTCTTTTGTGCAGATATTCTGTGTGTTTACTTTGATTGATTGGCTTATTGGATTGATTTTTCACAGCAGCCGAGGATTAAGTTAAGCAATCTTCCTTCTACAGATGTAAGTCATTGTATCTGGGAATATTTTCCACTTGGGGTAAACATATTTTAGCATGTGAAATCCACGAGCTTCTATGTGCAACCGCTTCCTGCTAAAATCTGCACAAGCACAGATTCAGCTTTGGAAGTTCTTTTGCATGTGTGTGCATTGTCCAAATGCAAAAACACACACACTTTTCAGTAGATGAGATGTGCCTACAGGATGCAACACAATGCATGCATTAAGGGCTGTTAAGCAGCTCACAAAGAGCGCTCACATCCTTCCAACACACTCTGAGACTAGGTTGGCTTTGTCCTGAAATGAACCCACATCCTCCCTCGCTACTCAGAATATCATGTTGATATACAGCAGAAACTCCTTGTGAATCGTTTGCCAGTAATTAGTATCATTTTTGCTGCAGTGTAGGTCAGCTTGAACTATACTCTAAAAGGAATGTGGCTGTCACAATGCCTTGGGGAAATGGCATTTACTTTTTTCAAGTATAAATCAATCACCATGGGGCCACCTTTCTACCCTCCTACACAACTGTCATATCTGCTTGTGCTGTAAGGAGGTCAGTTTATCCAAGAAGCAGAGCACTATATATGGATCATATTAGAAGACTGACTTGGATCACTGCTCTATTCCTCTCATTTTACCTCCAAAAAGTAGCTGAGCAATTTTGCTTTGCTTGGGTTTTTTTTAAGGATAGACAACATGGTGTATGGGTTTGACCATGAACTATGGTTTGGACTATGACACCAGGAACCAGGGTTTGAACCCCCGCCTGACCATGGAAATGAACTTGATCTTAGGCAGGTTGCACTCTCTCAGCATCAGAGGAAGTCAAAGGCAACCCCACTCTGAACAAATCTTGCCAAGGAAACCTTCACCTTAGAATTGTCCTAAGCCAAAAAAGGCTTCACCTTAGAATTGCTAAGATAGCTTCACCTTAGAATTGTCCTAAGCCAAAAAAGGCTTGAAAGCACACAATGATAAAAAAGAAGACATTTAGAACTTTACATGGATTTCTTTTTAAAAAGAGTTCAGGAAAGTTTTATTACAATGAAAGCCATGGGATTTTAAAAAGCAAACATTTAAAATACTCCGAGTGAGAAAGGAAGAGCGAGATTTTAATATAGGAATAAATCTCACAAGGGCACTACGTAATTTTCAACCACAGGATTATTATTTAATGACAAGGGGGAATTAAAAGACTTGGCTTTTATTTGGATGATCTACTGACTATAAAAGTCTGCTTGGGGCAACAATTCAGGCTTGTCCTGTGTGGGTGTGCCAGGCAGAAAGTAGAGTCGAGGCAGCCAATCCCTCCTTCTTATGCACCTGTTACAGGAAGAACGACGCCACCAGGACTGAGCCAAGTACATGAATAGTTATCACATGCAAGATGGAGCCAAAAAGACAGTTGTTTTGCTGTGTCAGTGGGTATGAAGATGAAAAAAGGGCTTTCTTCTCCTTTATAATCTATTGGACTTCACAGGAGACACGCCTTGGGAGAAAGGGATTACATTCTGAGCCACTTGACAGGCAAAGCATACTTTTGGAAACCTTTGCCACCAAAAAGGTGTTCTTGTTGATGGCAAAGACAGGACAACGTGGGGAAGGAGCAAAAAGGAGGGCCTTCACAGAGATGGGCAGTCTAGCTTTCATCAGTCCCTGGCAACAAAACAAAGGGCCAAGGGTGATGGGAGTGGGAAGCCAACAACATCTGGAAGCACCAGATTGGAGAGACCAAGTGCTGACAGCTGTCATGTGTTTTGTGTTTACTAATGTGCCACATATGCAGACAACACGTTCTCTGTATAAACAGATTCATATTATGCAAGACAGGGACAATCAGAGGTCCCCTTCAAACAGTGTATACATGCATGGAAGGAAAAAATGGTTCACATTATCCCCAATTCCAGTTCTTCATAGACCACATAGCTATCTATATTTAGGATTCTTTCCCCTAATTAGCTTCCCCCACTCACTTGCTATGTGAGGAGGGAATTTTGCTCCCTTCTAGTGAAGGAGAGCTGTAGAGATGGTCCTAGCTGGGACTTTTTGCGGGAACGGGGCCAGTAAAGTCACATGGCCCCATCCTGGTGCTCACTTTTGATCCAGCATTTGAAATTTTTCTGTTCTATAAAAACAATTCAAGACTCTGGGGTTTTGTGGGTTTTTCAGGTTATATTGCCATGTTTTAGAATTATTCTCTCCTGATGTTTCACCTGCATCTATGGCAGGCATCCTCAGAGGTTGTGAGAGAATGCTGCTAGAACATGACCATATAGTTCCAAAAACCTACAACAACCCAGCCATGAAAGCCTTTGACAATAAATTCACAACACTAATCTGCTTTCATCTTCTGCTGTCACAGGCACCATGCTATTTGTTCTGATCAGAGTATTGCCTGCATTATTTTGGGTGTGTTTGTTCATAACAATGAAGAACACATGAAGGAGAAAACCTCAGGCTCACTATGATTATACCAGCAGCATTCTAGTAATAGGAAGAACAATGAAATATTCAAGCTCTGCAGAATTTTGATCCTGGTTTTAAAAATAAAAGCCACGCAAGAAAGCTTAACAGAGAAGCAACAAAAAAGGGTATCCATGCTGAAGGAAAGGTATGATAATTCCTGTGTGTGCTTGGGGTCTCCTTTATCTAACTGTGAAAGAAACTGTAAATTCACACAGCTGTGCATGTACAGATGTGGGTGATTGTTTCAGACTTGTGAAACAACAAGTTAGGAGCTATGGATTCAATTTCTCAATCTACAAAATTCACCCAAAAGGGGGTAAAAAAGTAAATATGCCAAGATGCTACTAATTATAATTTACAGATCCCAAATGACACAACTCAAATATAATGTCAGCGAACTACAACCCAAAATTAACAATGCCCCCCTATTTGAAACTACTCCCCAACAACTAGCAACACAACATAAACAGTTCCATCATAACTAGGTATCAGCAGCTGGCGAGAGCTCTTCCCTCCATCCCAACTGCTCTACTATGGCAGATTTTGGAGAACTGTTTCTTTCTTCCATTTCCCCCCCTCTTTTCATTATTTTGTTCAAAAGATGTCATGGCATCTGAGGAATGCCTGAGGGACAATATTACCATGGTCCTCTCACTATACTGTTTTATACTCAGGAGAGATCTTTATGTAAATCATAATAAGAAGTAGAAATCACTTAATGTTTTTTGAGCAGGGGGGTCCCTTGGGCCAACACAGAGCTCTTCGTGGAGTATAGAGAGGCTAAAGTATAATATTTTGTTAATGTGAGTGCTAGGAAAATCCAGAACATAACAAAGGGTTCCTAGAGGTGGCATACACTTAAAAACACTTGCTTTCCACATCCAGTTATTTACAAAAATACACAAATAACCATAAATATGACCCAAGAAATGGCAACATGCACAGATATCCAAACAGCCTCCAAATACTTGTGGGATGCTTTATAACTGATGTCAAACTGAAACAGGATTTCAGGGGAAGTTCAGCACAAGAGGCAGTGAAATTAGGATACATTTATAAATTCCAGTCTGTCATTAAAGGTTGGAATTGAGACAATGGTTTCTTAGCTTATGAGATTTGTCGCAAGATTGGTTTCAAAACATTTTTATACATATAGCCAAGAACTAATACACCTGCAAGACCAATGGGGCAGTCTGGTTTTTCAACCCAACAGAACAAAACAGACTTCTTGATTGTTTACTTCTTCAGACGTAATAAACTGCTGAGCCTAGATGGCAAAACAGATGCTTATCGGGTGCTAACTGCTTTGCTAATTGCCAGGATGTTTGTGTTGGTTGTTTATAGCCAGTGTAATGGGCTTGCCATTGTCTTCATCCTATTTTGCCTTGACCCCACCCATAGCCATGCACACTGTCTGTAAATCCCTAGAGTTTATAAGTTATACTCGATACCTCTAAAGGTGCTTCCACACAGCCACATAATGCAAACTGGGATTTAAAATGCCAGTCCCAAGCTGCATTGTGACCACACGTGGCTACCCTATGCCACCTGAATAGCAGAAGGCAGTCTACATAGTGGAGACTGATATCTGGGATCTCCAAGCAAGCCCAGGGAGGTGGGATGGCAGTGCCTTACTTCTCCCTCACCCCCCCCCCCCCCACACACACACTTTCTGCAGGGGGTTTATTTATTTCATGTCAAAAGCATTGCATACATAAGTATAAAACTGATAAAAATAGAAGGCGTCTGAGTGACTAAATAATTTTGGACCAAAACTGGGCAGCAGCGACAGCATTTCCTGTATCTTTAAACAATTCTTCCTCTGTACATGAAGGAGGGCACGCACATAGGTGTGGAGTTGTTTGCTCAGCTCCACAGTCACACAAGGTGGAGGATGGTAAGACGAAGTAAAAAGCTTATCCCAGGCTAAAATGCATTCTCTTGGGTGCATCATTTGAATGCCCCAGGCTAATGCGTTTCCTCCATTGCCCTTTGTGGCAGTGTAGATGAGGCCAAAAAGTGGGTTGTAGTTCAACCATCCAGAGAAACGTGCTTGTGGTTCCCCTGAACAGTGTGGCCTATATGGCTGCTCCACATGACAGAGTTTTCTTGGTGATGAGACACTGCTTATGGTTATAGAATTTTTATAGTATTTTAGCATACATTTATAATTTATAATTGTAGATAATTAAATCCTAATTTGTGATCCTCAATCTTGTTTACCTGTAAATGTTAGTTACCCTGACCCGATATTCCAAATAGATTTTTGTGATGCACTCTATGTGGGGTTGCCTTCGAAGACTGTTTAGAAGCTTCAAATAGTCCAACGGACATAAGCCAGGTTGATCACTAGAGCTGCGTACAGGGAGCATACAACCCCCCTGTTGTTTCAGCTTTGCTGGCTGCCAGTTTGCTACCAAACAAAATACAATGTGCTAGTTTTAGCCTATAAACCCCTAAATGGTTCCAGTCCAGCTTAGCTGTCCATAAGTATCTCCTCCTATGAACCATCTAGGAGACCAGGTGGCTTTGCTCTCAATCCAACCTCCTTCGCAGAACTAGAAACAAGGCCTTCTTAATGGTGGCCCCTTGGCTGTGGAACTCCCTCCCTAGTGATGTTATAGCAGCTCCTTCCCTCCTGGCCTTCAGAAGGAAAGTGAAAACCTAGCTCTGGGGTCAAGCATTTGAAGATTAACTACAATGCAAAAATAACTATGAAATACGTGCAATGATTTTTGGAACAGCCTGGATTACGATTGTGGATGGCATGATTTTAGTAGTTATTATAATGCTTATATGTTTTAATGTGCATTTTAACTCTAATTCTTACATTTTTACATTTTTACATTTTATTTTTTTAACTGTATTTAATTGTTTCTTCTCTAAAGGCTTCAAATAATTGCCATATGTAAAGCCACCTTGAGTCCCCTTCGGGGTAGAGAAAGGCAGGATATAAATATAGTAAATAAAATAAATAAATATTTGTGGGGAAAAAACAAGGTCTACACTGAAGATGCATGGGCTTATCCACACTGGACTTCAGAAGATCACATCCTCACTGAACCCATCTCCATTTTAAGGGGAAAAAAATATTTTGAAATGCTCAAAATGCCATCCTGTTCTTTCTGGGAAAACCTCCCCCACGCAAAAAATACTTGTTTAGCCATAGGAAGGTGCATTCTGATCCTTTAAAAAATATCAAAATTCTTCTCCATTTTAGGGGCTGGGAAGATTTGAGAGCCTCAAAAACAGCTTTGTGTAGTATGGTCCCCTTTGTTGTATATGTCTTTGTATGACTACCTTGACAAAACTTTTAAAATTAAAAATCAGAAAAGGAAAACTTTAGGATTGCAACATTCTTTATTCAGTTGATATGTATATGAGAGCCAACATGCTGTTGTGCTTCAAATCCCGATTCAACCATGGAATCCCATTGGGTGATGACAGAAAAGTCGCACTCTCTATTTCAGAGGAAGACAATGGCAAACCTATCTGAATACGTCTTGTAAAGAAAAATTAATGATAGGAACACCTTTGCATCACCATGTCAGAAATGAGTTGAAGATACACAATGCCAATATATATACTGTGTATGTATTTTGATGGTGAAGGTACTTGTGTATTTTGATGGCTTCTGCTCACTTCATGTGATGAAAAACTCCTAACTGCATGGACAATACAATGGATTTTGTGGAGCCTTTTTTTCGTAGGACATTCAGTCCATGGAAATCTGGGGGCAGAGCCCCCCCCCCATGTTGATTTAAATGATGGTCAAGAATAGCGAGCAATGTATTAAAATATGCAAACATGCCAATGATGAAAATATATACCCCTTGAAGTGCAAAACATCAATTTTCACTTTGGAATTGAAAGAGGAAAAAAGGAGGAAAGAGTTCAGGAAAAAATGGAGTAACACATCTACTAGAAAAATGTATCAATTTGGTACTTTAGGGATGGGGAGCTTCCATCTTTAGTCATTCCTTATCTGTCCCACAGATATTTTTTTCCATGACCCACCCCATTTCCCTTCATTTCCACCATGATAGCAAAACTGCTGCTGATGTAGTCATTGACAGGAAATTATTAGGTTCAAGAAAAATCTCAAATTTTCGGAAATGGTAATGTTATTATTTTAAAATTTATTATTTTTTGTGTACTTTTATTTGATGTTATCTTTTTTTTGGCTTTGAGTGAAATGACTCTCTATACACAAACATTCTTTTGGACATGAGTTGTTTGTATACCCCACAATAAATTTTCATTCGTGTTAACCCTTTGGAGATTAATCTTTTATCATTATAATTAAGAAATTCTCAATAAAAATAAAAAGGGATTAATCTACAGTGCAATAATAGCTTCAAATTATGTGCAATTGAGCTTTGGAATGGCCCTGATTTATGATTGAGGATGGTGTGATTTTAATAGTGAATGCTGTGTTTTATACATATTTTAATGTGTATTTAATTTTATTTTTTAACAAGTGTATTCTGTTTGTTGTCCAAAGGCATTGAATAGTTGTTATATATAAAACCTTCCTGAGTCCCCTTCAGGGTAGAGAAAGGCAGATACAAATAAAGTAAATAAATAAATAAACTATGCATGCGATTTGCTTTTATCCTCTTGTAAGAGTTGATTTAGGGTGCATCCAGACAGCCCCCTTATTGCAGTAACTCCCACAATAAAGAAGGGGTTGTCCAGATGATGTCCTGGACAATCTCGAATTAATTCACCCAGACCAGGAAAATCCTGGTTTGTAGTGAAATAATTAGATAGTGGATTTATTGGAAGACGTGAGAGAAACCCACTATTTCCGATGTCTGGACAGCAGTCCAGACACCATTCTCACAGTTTTCCAAACTAAATTACTGCAGAAAACTGTGGGAATACACACACCCTCCCCTAAAGCCCCCAACCCCCTTTGAAAAGTAAAGAAAACGTATCTGACCTCCAGTACAGTGTTGCAGTAGCTCTCCCAGCATGTAGAAATGACACGCCAGGAGAGCGGGGGTGGGGGGAGCAATTTTCCACCTCCATCCCCCTGCTCTCCTGGTGCATCATTTCTATGCACCAGGAGATGTGCTGCTTGGCTAGTCCCAGCAGAACATCTGGACACCCACCACAGAAGGTGCACGCTTTCTGGGATAGGTGTAGGCAAATGATCCTGGGATAAAGGGCTGTCTGGAACCGCCCTTACCTACCAAACTTGCAGAAGGGAACGTATTGCTGATTTTAAAATAATCTGACAAGTTTTTAGAGAAAAATGCATGCCATTTAATTCATCAAAGCAATGAAGTTACTCACATTTTAAAACTTTTTTTGCTAAAATAGAAGCATCTTTCCTGAGTGAGTCACTCTATCATCCTTTTTGGGTAGCAGAGTTCTGAGTTTATTTTAGGATTTTTTTAAAAAAAAATCTGTGGATGCTCAGTACACTTATGTAAAAATCTGGAAATGAATATCGATGAATTGTCATACTTTGCTTCAGAGGAGTGATTTTAAAAAATGTTTCAAAGGAGACAGGAAATTCAAAATTACTTGTGTTTCAAACATTCTATTCTCTCTCTCCCCCCCCTCCCCCCATATTTATAATTTTCTTATTGGTTTAAGGTAGCATTACTACTGGCCCTTGCTTTAAACCTAGGGCGGTTAGTGAGAAAGCTGGAGCACTGAGCATTTAATTAGCAAGAAAGGTGATATAATACACAATACAAAACATACCTTCAGGCACAAACTATGCCTATTATTTTAACAATTATAAATTATGACGCTCTCTTGATTGAGATCCATGAAAGGGATGGGGGCTGAGCTCCCCCTGAAATGGTCAGACAGAACTGACTATTTCTTATATCTCTTCAAAATTATCAATCAGGAGTGCACTAACGGTTGAAATGCTAAAATAGCCATGACAACTATTGTTTTCAAGGCCTTTAAGGAGCTTACTTACTTAGACAATCCCTTGTAGCCTGAGGATGATGGCTCTACAAGTGTAGTGTCTTGGTGGTGGATACGTAGGCTGCTGTGGAGACCTATCCTTGATCTGCATGTTTTTCTGCAGTGAGAACATCAATTTCCTGGTGGAAAGCAGTCTCGGTCAGGGTTGGCTTGATTCGCCTTCCTCTTGGCACATTTCTCCCTTTCACCCTCCATTCGTGTCTCTTTGAATTCTGCAGCACTTCTGGTCACAGGTAACCTCCAGTTAGAGCGCTCAAGGGCTAGGGCTTCCCAGTTCTTAGTGTCTATGCCACAGTTTTTGAGGTTGGCTTTAAGCTCATCTTTGAATCTCTTTTCCTGTCCACCAACATTCCATTTCCTGTTCTTCAGTTGGGAGTATAGTAACTACTTTGGGAGACAGTGATTGGGAAGTCAAATAACATGATGGCAGAGGAGTATTGCTTCAGTGCTGATGGTCTTTGCTTCTTCTAGGATGCTGACATTTGTCTACCTGTCTTTGCAAGAGATTTTCAGGATGTTTTGAAGGCAACGCTGATGGAAACATTCCAGGAGTTGAGTGTGACTTCTGTAGACAGTCCACGTTTCACAGGTGTATAGCAGGGTTAGGAGAACAATAGCTTTATAAAAAAGCAATATAGGCTGGCTGCCATCTATACTATGTTCATGTGGTTGGAAGTAAACAGAGCTGATCATATTCTATGTACACATCTTCATATTTAAGGACATTTGAATAATAATGGATGGGGGAGATGATTAGTCTTCTCCCCGGAAGGTAGCAAAATTAATAACAACTGGCATGCCAATTTGAGCCTTCCCCCACCTTAAAATGTACCCATGGTCCCTGCTTCAGGAGCTCTTTCAGATAACACAAGTATAGCACTATGCATCTGACTCAGTGATAGTTAATAACAAAATAACTGCTCACAAGTATTATACTATATTTAACATCCTAAAGTGCATTCACACTACGGTTTTCCTACTATGATTCCACCTGATCTTTCATGGCCGCATCTTACAAAATCCTGGGATTTGTCATTTGATGTGTCATTTGAAGGCACCCAATGATTCTAAATAACCTGTCCCTAAACTCAAAATCTCAGATATTCATAAGATGTTGCCATGGCAATAAAAGTGGAATCATAGAGCTATAATTGTGTAATGTGAAAGAAGACTCCTCTGTTGGGGGTGCTTTGATTGTGCTTTTCCTTCATGGCAGGGGGTTGGACTGGATGGCCCATGTGGTCTACAATTCCATGATTCCCTGATTCTATGATTCCCTGTTTCCTGGTGTTTGAAGAGATTATTTTTTTCCTACCAGAAATAATACAGTGAGCTCTTGGTTTCCACTGGGATTTTAAATATTTTAGAGTAATGGCAGGTTGATCCCTGGATGGAGAATCAATGGATATGGAAAGCAAAGTGACTATTATTGTGCACTTTCTCTAAACCACTGCACTTCTGAAAGTCAGGTAGAAGGTGTTACTCCCTTGCTGTAACAACATATCTGGACGTGTGGTCTAGTCTCTTTCTCTGGAGGTTCATAAACAGAAGCTGCATGGTATCTTCCAAATCGGCTCTAGTTTCATGATTTGCAGTGGGGGGGCAGATGAAGACTGGTATTTGACATCTGCTTTCCATCTCAAAAACTAGAGCTATTAGGGGCAAACTGGTGCCATTTTTGGAATCAGCAGGTCAAATATACTTAGAAATAGTTGTAATATTTTAACCACCAAATATGTGTTAGTCAGTATTATGTATTCCTGCTTAGTAGTGGGTTGGACAGGATAACCATTGCAGTCTCTTCCAAATCTATGATTCGTTAAACAAATATATATTAAATTAAGACATTTTCTTCTCCTTCTCCTTCAGTGTTCCAGGAGATTTCCATAAACCACATTTTCAGTACGCATAGGTATATTTTATTTTGCAGAAAATCATCTTGCAGGAGTTATGTAAGTCAGATGGGCCAGGGAGGCTCATAGCCAGACAATCATCTTAGGTATAATGCATCTAGTCAGTACAGTTGCAAGGGATAATAGGTGAGGTGTGACACTTATAAGTCCTTTATATGGAGTCTACATAATTGGCTCTACATCCTCCACGCAGGCATGCTGAGCACAGCCCAGTGAGATCAATTATCAGCCCTCTCTGTTTGAAGGAGGCCAGATAGAGGGGGATTTTGGATAGCTGGGCCTCCATGCCATTCCTTCTCAACTTCTGAATCCATATGTTTAGCTGAGGAGGGAATAGAAAACACATTCCCTTGGGAATTTAAGGACCTGCATAGATCCCGAATGAAAACAGTGGGATTCTGCATACAAGCTTCTCCTCCAAACCTCCCCGCTAAGCGACTGAAAAACCAAGGCTTTGGCAAATGATTAATTCATATTTAATCTGCATAACAGCTATAAAGGAAGCATAATAATACAATCAGATAATTTGTTCCACCTGCTTTGAAAAGAAATGTCTTGGATTCACCTCCTCATTTAATACAAACAGCAGGAGACTATTATTTTCATGAAAACCTTCCAGCCCCTTCCAGGATTAGTTAATAAAATGTTCAGTTCCCCCTCTTCTCCCTTGACAAAACACACTGCCTTTTTTTCCCTTTTCTTTTATAGTCTAAGCACAATCTCTAAACACAATAAAAGGGCATTTTTAATTACAATATTTAGTGGAATGGCAGTCCTTGGCTTTTTGGCATATACCTGCCACTCATTGCGAATCTTCTGCTTGATTTGGGGTGCATCTGAGAGCATAAGGGCATTAGCACAGTAATTATATATTGTACATCTAGTTGATTTCCATGTAATTCACGTTCCAGCCAGTTACGCTAGAACTAAAGTAATCTCAAAATAGATGTTGCATTCCAGACACAAGCTACAATGGAAATCATTTGTAAATGAAACTATTTGTTTAGCCTTAAATGTGACTGGGCTAAGTGTTGCTCATTAAAAAGGCCATGATAAGTTAACTCTGTGGTAGGTTTGTGATTTCCAGCTTTGTCCTCTTAAGATGTCAAGAGCTTGTTGATAATAAGATGAGTTCACTGTAGGGCTGATGGATTCCGCAAGTTCACAAGCATCAACGTTGCTTGCCAAAAACCCAATTAAAACCGAATACACCAGTATAAACAGAGCTCGGAGCAGCACAGGCCTGCTTAATCTACCCAAGAGAAATGTCAGCTTCACATAGAGACAGTAGTAGCAGTAAACTAGTTTAAAAGGGATCCTTGATAATGCTGGAATAGAGAACATGTAGCGCCTTAGAATTTCTGGCTATTGGCACTTCTGGCTAGAACATTGAAAATTGCAGTCTACTTTATATACTCATGGATAGGTCTTGGTGGGGTTTGAGACCATGATTATGGAGTTTGATATTTATTTATTTATCATGTCAGAAGCGAATTGAGAATACAATTATATTGTATTGAAAAACCACAAAAAGTTACAAACTTGGCATTATACTAAATGTCCTTTGATCAGAAGCTGACCACTTGGACTGCCCTTGGTGTTGCTATGAGAAGATCCATCATTGTGCATATGGCAGGGCCCAGACTGCATTGTAATGAGTGATCTGTGGTTTGCTCTTCTCCACACTTGCATTTCGTGGACTACACTTTGTAGCCCCATTTCTTAAGATTGGCTCAGATCATATCCATGATTTGTTCAGTGCCTTCCAAGTTGCCCAGTCTTCTGTGTGCCCGGGGAGAATCTCTCATCCGGTATCAGCCATGGATTGATGTTCTGGGTTTTGGCCTGCACTTTTGGACTCTTGCTTGCTGAGGTGTTCTTGCCAGTATCTCTGTAGCTCATCGTTTGATATGATCTGTGAGTTTGATACGATCTGTGGGTAAGCTGAGGGTCATTTTGTAGAGAGGGGAAAGCACCAGCACCATCTCAGGGGACTAGCATAGCCACCACCATTTTCCTCCCTTCTTTTGCTAGAAGCAGTGCCATAGTAGAAGTGGCCAATTCTTCTTTTAAGTTCTCCTGGGATGGACTGAGTTCTCAGCTTTCCTCATTCTACTCAGTAAAGGGGATTATTCCTTTTTCATAAGAGCTAAGGTTCCTTACATTGACCCATGGATAAGTTGACCCAGTTTTTTGGGTTAATTTTTTTTTTACTAACATTTCTAAACTCATACATGAGTATATAATGTATGTGCATTTTTTCAAGAGTATGAATAACTCATTTTCTTTATCAGAACATGTTGCAGTCCATAGATGTTTTGCGACCTCCAAGGTTAGATTGCCAGTCTCAGGTGGTATAAAATGGATATTTGCATAGGTAAGTGTGAATACAACATGTCTCTTACATTTGTTCATCACTGTGCAGTTTATTTATTTAATGTGTCAGGAGTGAACCAAAACATTTGTTTTGCATTAAAAACCAACCAACCAACCAACAAACAAAACACAAAGTTTGCAAACTTGGTATTCTATTAAATGTTCTTTGAAAAGCAGCTGGCCACCTGGAGTGCCTCTCATGTTGCTATAAGAACATCCTCCATTGTGCATGTGGCAGGGCTCAGACTGCATTGAAATAGGTGATTGGTGGTTTGCTCTTCTCCACACTCACATGTCGTGAGCTCCATTCTTAGAAAACTATTTCTTGATTTAAGTCATTGGTATGCTGTCTGATACCCAAATAGCGGGTGGGGCGGAGATGTCACTACCTTGGTCCTTTCACTATTGGTTGCTACTCTCCGGTGGATGTCAGGTGGTGCAATACCGGCTAAATAGTGTAATTTCTCCAGTGGTGTAGGGTGCAGACGTCCCATGATAATGCAGCATGTCTCATTAAGAGCCACATCCACTGTTTTAGCGTGGTGAGATGTGTTCCACACTGGACATGCATACTCAGCAGCAAAGTAGCAGAGCACAAGGGCAACTGTTTCTAGTTGTGATTTCCAGGTTGTGCCAGCAACTTTCGTATGATATTATTATTTGGGTATTACAGTTGTTCATGTCAGCTCCAGGTTTTGGTAAGCCTGTCAGCAAGATGCTATCAAAGTACAGTAAGATTCTTAAGGTTAATGGTAATGTAATAGATCCTGCCTTCAGTATATTAACAGTAGGCCCAATTGATGAGACAAAGAGCTCATCTATTCTGACCACCTAGGTTGGTTTGGAACCAGGTTGGCAGAAGCTGCTTGCATAGAATAAAAGAGCTGGAAAATACCAACTTCCTGACATGCAGGAAAAGCACAATTAAAGCACCCTGACAGAGAGCCATCCAGCCTCTGCTTAAAAGCATCCAAATAAGGAGCTCCCACCACATTCTAAGGCAGCGAGTTCCACTGTTAAATAGCTCTTATAGCTAGGGCGTTCTTCCTAACATTCAGGTGGAATCAACCTTCATGAAATTTGAACCCATTGCTCCGAGTTCTAGTTTCCAGGGCAGCAGAAAACAAGACTGCTCCCTATTCCTTATGACATCCCTTCAAATATTTATACATGGCTATCCTGTCTCTTCACAACTTTCTCTTCTTCAGGCTAAACATCCC
This sequence comes from Anolis sagrei, assembly GCF_037176765.1. Lineage (NCBI taxonomy): Eukaryota > Metazoa > Chordata > Lepidosauria > Squamata > Anolidae > Anolis > Anolis sagrei. The sequence goes on along the minus strand of NC_090025.1, from coordinate 123,468,387 downwards.
CAACTCTTTAAGGCATTTCTCATAGGGATTGCACATTAAGGGCTTCTTTTTTTCAGAGTGTCCCCCAACGTTTCTTGATGTGCTTTAAAGGTCTTAATTCAAATTGCATCATGCTTTGTCAGCATGCATTTTGTATCCACCACAGTTTGAATCCATCTAGCTAGCTTCAAACTGAATTATATAATCAGCGTAGATGTGCCCAAATTATTCACTCAAATGGGACTATTCAGTAGACTTTACCATAAACATGTTTATTCATGGATTCATCCCAAGGTCTTTTAATTCCTTTTAATTCTTTTTTTTCTTCAAATCTGGAACTTTTCAAATGTCTTTCTTGGTGGTTTTCTTCACTCAAAAGATTATTAAGCATAGAGAAATGTCTCTGGAAAATAGATTTATTACAACTTCCTCTGCAATGCATAGCTGGAGGATAAGGTTGGGCATGATGTAAAGTAAGTGTGCCAACTGGCCAGGAAAGGAAACATTGTGCTGGTCTCCTCTTGCACTTCAACGGCTGTTTATCTACAGAGATCAGGAAGTAAACCATTATTACCTGCTAAAATTTGCAGCTAAAATTCCTGCTTAGGGCTCTGAAGGATAATATGTTGATTTATGCTACAACAAAAACATTGAGATACTTGCTTGTTTTGTGTGGCACCACAATAAGCCAATATTCCATTTGATGTGTTTTTTACGTACTAGAATTCACTCTGATTTTTTTAATACTCAGGGCTTTCTGTGCAGTCAACATCAATCTAGGGGACCAGACCAGACCAGATCTAGCAACAGATTCAAAACCCCTGGACCTCCTAGGGCTGTTTGGAAGCGGGATTAGCAAGTCCAATGAGTGGAGTGCCACAGAGCTTAGTCTGGGGCTGACACTCTTCAATATTATTATCACTGACAGAAATGATAGGTTAGAGAGAAATCCTATTAAGCTTATGGATGATAGAAAACTGAGGGTGGATCCAGGTAGGCCTTTATCCCAAGAAAATCCGTGTTTTAAAAACGCAGATTTTCCTGGGGGCCTGTCCACACCCACCCCAGAAAGCACGTGCTTTCTGGGGTGAGTGTCCAAACATTCTCCCAGGACTAGCCGGAGAGAACATCTAGAGGCCCTACCCCCGTTCCCCAAAGCCCCAGACCCCTTAGAAAAGTAATGAAAACTTGCCTGGCCTCCATTAAAGACTTCGGCCAGCTCTTCCAGTGTGTAAAAATAATGTACCAGGACAGTGAGTAGAGGGGGGGGGGGCAAAGCTATTTTCCTTCCTCCTCCCTCCCCCCCCCCCCCGCTCTTTTGGTGCATCATTTCTACATGCCAGGAGAGCTGGCCAAAGCCTGAAATAGAGGCCAGGTATGTTTTCATTACATTTCTAAGGGGTCTGGGGGTTTCAGGGGGGTGGGTATTCCCACAGTTTACCGGTCTTATTTAGCTCAGTAAACTGTGGAAATGGTGTCTGGACTGTAGTCCTGACACCAGAAATAGTGAGCTTATCCCATGGCTTCCAAGAAGGTGTGGAATAAATCCACTATCTAATTAATTGTAATTTTCCTGGTTTGTAGCAAATTAATTTGGGACTGTCCAGAAAGTTGTTTGGACAGCCCCTCCTTTATTGTGGTAATACTGCAATAAAGGTACTATCTGGACAAGCTCCGGGAGAGGTTGCTCACACATTTGATGCTGGAAAGAGAATTCTAATGGACATCAATTTAACTAGAAAACTGAGCTGATAAGGTGAAATAGAATCACATGCAACAGAGACAAATGCAAAATTCTACATTTTGGTCACAAATGCAAACACATATGGTATACTCATATATAAGTCTAGAACTTTTGATCAAACAGTCAACTCCAAAAACCTAGCTTGACTTATCCACAGATTAATCTAAGTACTGTATGTACTCATGAAAAAAGGAACCATCCTCTTCTCTGAGCAGAGTGGTGAAAGAGGAAAGCTCTGTCTGTCCTGGGAGAACCTAAAAGAAGCATTGACCCTGCAGTGTAACATTTGAAAAGGAATGAAAAAGGTTGTTAACTGTGAGAAATATATTACCCCTAAACTTCCTCAAGCTGAAATCTTAAGCATGCTTACTGGGGGAGTAAATCCATTTGAACCCAGAATGGGATTGATTTCAGAGCAAAGCATTGAACTTAACTCTCTCTTTGGCTTGGCATGGGACATGCGAAGCCTACCCTTTCATTGATCCCTAAAGTTTGAAGGTTAGCTTAAGCAAGAAGGCTTATGTTAACCTTATTGTATCTTCCCGTTAATGTCTCTTCTGACCACCTTTTACTTCTTCACATCAATTCACGGATTCATTATTATCACATGATAGTTGCCACATTAACTGATACTTTCTATGAAAAGGAAATGGGACATCAAACTTCTTAAAATCTTAAAACCCTTAGGGAATAGTCAAATCAAATTAATCTGTTATCAATCTCCCATTCATGTCATAGAATCATAGAGTTGGATGAGACCTTGTGGGCCATCCAATTAAACCCTTTGCCAAGATACAGGAAAATCGCATTCAAAGCACCCCTGACAGATGGCTTTCCAGCCTCTGTTTAGAAGCCTCCAATGAAGGAGCCTCCGCCACACTCCAGGGCAGAGTGTTGCACTGACAAACAGCACCCACAATTAGGAAGTTCTTCCTAATGTTTAGGTGGAATCTCCTTTACTGTATTTTGAAGCCATTGCTCCGCAACCTAGTCTCCAGGGCAGCAGAAAACAAGCTTACTCCATCCTCCCTATGACTTCCCCTCACGTATTTATACATGGTCCTCATCATGTCTCCTCTCAGCCTTCTCTTCTGCAGGCTAAACATTCCCAGTTCTTTAAGGCCGAACAGGGCATAGAGTTACCGCCTGTGCTTGACGGGGTTACACTCCCCATGAAGGCGCAGGTTCGCAGCTTGGGAGTGATCCTGGACATCGCTGAGCCTGGAACCCCAGGTTTTGGAGGTGGCCAGGGGAGCTTTTGCACAGCCAAAACTTGTGAACCAACTGCACCCATACTTTGGGAAGTCTGACTTGGCCACGGTGGTCCATGCTCTGGTTACGTCCCAAATAGACTACTGCAACGCACTCTACGTGGGGTTGCCTCTGAAGACTGCCCAGAAGCTTCAACTAGTCCAATGCTCAGCAGCCAAGTTGCTCACCGGAGCTAGGTACAGGGACTGCACAACGCCCCTGCTACGCCAGCTCCACTGGCTGCCTATTAGCTTCCGATGACTTAAACTGGCGACTGTTGATTGTTGAATGTTTTATACTGTTTTTATACTGTTTTATATTGTTTTATATTGTTTTATTGTTATTTAAATTGCATATTTATGTTTTTTGGTTGTGGGCACCATGGGGTGCCGTTTTGTTAGCTGCCCTGAGTCCCTCTGCGGAGGTCGAGATAGTATGGGATACATATGTCTGAAATTAAATAAATAAATAATAGTTCAGGGTACATAAATGACATTATATGCATCTTTGGGTTTGTCTAGAACTAATGCAGTCTGACTACACTCTAAATGTAATGGCTCAGTGCTCTGGAACAATGGGAGCTGGAGTTTTACAGAGTCTTTAGTCCTCTCTGCCAAAGAGTGTTGGTGTTTAGCCAGCCAATAGAAGGTTGCATCTCTAGAAAACTGCAAACGGATGTCCCATATTGCCTATGCTTGCTGTAAACACACCTCCAGACTTTGTACTCTGACTTATTGACTTTCTCTAAGATAGCATGGTGTTTCAACAGTATTCATTATGGGGTAAACTTTGGATTGCATTTGTGGGGTCCACCAGTAAGGATTTTTGATGAAAATTCATTTAACACAGATCATTACGTTGGTCTACAATTTGTCTCTTTAATTAAAGAAAGAAAACCATTGGAATTTAATGGAATGTGACTAATTTAATATGCTTTCATTTTTTTATTAAAAATCTTGTTCGTTCCACCCTAATATCCATTAAGACTTTGCATATTAAGGAGACAAAAATCTGGCTTCCCTTTCAGATACTGGGCATTTTTTTCCAAAGGGTTCCCCCACCCCTCAATTAAATCCCTTTATCACAGCTCTTGAATAAATGCACTGTCTTAATTCTTGAAGCAGACAATATAGATAATAGCATGAACTATTACTTTTGTTCTGCAGAATAAATCAAGCCACCCAGCAGCACCACAAACAAATGGGCATCCAGGGCATTTTGTGGCTGCCAACTAAAAAAGGGAGAAAAACAGAACCCTCTCAAAAGGAAATCCCACATAATTTCCCTAAAAGTTAAAAAGAAAGGTGGGTTGGAATAGGAGGGAAGGGGAGGGTTGCCTTGCCATCCCAGGCCCCTCCTACACTGCTATATAATCCAGTTTCTGCTTTGAACTGGATTATATGGCAATACAGATTAATATCATCCAATTCAGTGGTTCCGGCCCAACTTACCTATCCAAACATGCCTCCCCTTACAAACCTTCCAGGAATTTAAAATTATTTGGGGAGGCCCTGCTCTCGGTCCCGCCTATCTCACAGCATGTTTGGGGGAAACGAGAAAGAGGGCCTTCTCAGCGATGGCCCCTCTGCTGTGGAACTCCCTTCCTAGGGATATTAGATCGGCCCCCTCCTTCCTGACCTTTAGGAAAAGAGTGAAAACCTGACTCTTCAAGCAAGCTTTTGGAACCTCATTGTAACCAGACAATTCAGTATTGTGAACGAATATGGAACAGCTTAACGATGCAAATTGATATGGATTTTAACCATTTTAATTGATTTTTTTATTGTTTTAAACTATTTTTACTATGAATTTTATTATGTGATTTAGCTTATTTTAAATGATGTATTTATGTGTGTTTGGCATCTAATTGTTGCCTGCTTGTAAGCCACCCTGAGTTGCCTTCGGGCTGAAAAGGGTGGGATAAAAGTCTAGTAAATAAATAAAGCAGATAATCTGGGATCAGATATTGGGCTATATAGCAGTGTAGATGGGCCCTAGAAGGTTTTTCTTCAAGAACCCAAACTAGGTGTCTGTGTCAGGTGGGAGGTGAACCAAAGGTCCTCCACTTTGCCTGGAACCTGTTCAAGGCACCACTGGGGACTCAAACAGTTCTTGTTTCACAAGACTGACACTAAACAAGTATAGCCCCATGGTTTCTCTTTAATGGCCCTGGTACTGTCATATGAATCCTGGGATCTGTAGTTTAAGGAGATATTTAGAATGTCCAGCCAGACAGCACGAACATTTCATCAAACTATGAACATGAGAATTTCACTTATTATTTCCAAAGCTTACTTAGTTACTTGCTTACTTACTTAGGTGATCCCTTGTCACCTGGGGATGATGGTCCTTCAAGTCCAGTATCTTGGCGGTGGGTTCGTAGGTGGCTGTGAAGCCCTGTTCTTGATCCACATGTTCTCCTGCAGTGAGAACATCGGTTTCCAGGTGGAAGGTGGTCCCAGTCAAGGTTGGCTTGACATGCCTTCCTCTTGGCATGTTTCTCTCTTTCGCCCTCCATTCATGCCTCTTTGAATTCTGCAGCACTGATGGTCACAGCTGACCTCCAATTAGAATGCTCAAGGGCTTCCCAGTTCTCAGTTTCTATACCACAGTTTTTAAGGTTGGCCTTAAGCTCATATTTAAATCTCTTTTCCTGTCCACCAACCAAAAAATTTCAAAGCAGTTGAAGTGGAACCATAGTGCTATTATTGTGTACTGGGTTCATGTTACATGACAGTACCTATTAATGATAGCTTTGGTGTTAATAGTTGTCAAGTTAGCCTCAACATAAGGCAACATTATGAATGAGACTGCTGTAATATACATGTGGTAATAAATGTGTAACCTGATACCATTGCTATTACATCATTTCTGCTTTTAACTTCTGTAGGCTCCACAACTAATGCTTTCCATTACAACTGGTGTTATATCTCCAGTGGGAAGTTTTAAAAATGTGCCCACTCATTTACACAACCAGGTGGAGAAAGGAAAAAGCTTTATTTCTTTGTCATTAAAATTGCCCCATGCTTTTGTCCTACATATTTGAGTGACTTCAACAATGATCCACTGTCCCAGGAGTCTCACCTACACAGGAGTCTTGGTGCCAGATAAGCATTCTGAAGCAATGGTGTACCAAGCTCACTTCTCTATCTCTTCCACATTTGTTATTATTTTTTCCACCAGAGAAGTGTAGCAAATATCACTGGTAAGAAAAACAACCCCTTCCACATATACTTTGTTACATTGTTTTTTCACTGTACCTTCACTGATACAGTGATGACATCTGCCCTTGCGCTTTGCTAATCTGCTCCTGAATATGCATTTCCCAGTGTGGAACAAATCCCACCACACTAAAACAGTGGATGTGGCTCATAATGAGACATTATTACAGGTTGCATGTGCCCTACACCACTGGAGAAATTACACTGTTTAGCTGGTAGTGCACCACCTGACATCCGCCAGGAAATAGCAACCAATAGTGAAAGGACCAAGGCAGTGACATCTCCGTCCCATCCCCTGTTTGGATATCAGACAGCATGCCAACACCTCAAATCAAGAAATAGTTTTCTAGGATCTACAGAGAAACTTGCTGAAACACCTCAGCAAGCAAGAATCCAAAAGTGGCAGGCTAAAACCCAGAACCTAAATCAATGGCTGATACCAAATGAGAGACTCCCTTCTGGCCACACAGAAAACTGGGCAACTTGGAAGGCACTGAACAGACTGCACTCTGGCACCACGAGATGCAGAGGCAACTTTAAGAAACAGGGCTACAAAGTGGAGCTCACGACATGCGAGTGTGGAGAAGAGCAAACCACAGACCACCTATTTCAATGCAGTCTGAGCCCCGCCACATGCACAATGGAGGACCTTTTTATAGCAACACCAGAGGCACTCCAGGTGGCCAGCTACTGGTCAAAGCACATTTAATAGAATGCCAAATTTTCAAACTTTGTGTTTTTGTTTTTTTAAAAAATACAATACAACTGTTTGGTTCACTCCTGATATGATAAATACGTCTTCTTATTTTATAACAGCTGGATTTCTAGGTGCATTTATTTTAGAATGCCCCCATCAAATAGAATATTTACAAACTGTGGCTTCTTTGGCTCATTGTCTCCTGGTACACACACACACACACACACACACACACACAAATACCATGCAGAAAGTGCAGGCACTTCTACCCTTTAAAATACTGTCTCCATTATATCATTGCATTTCAGACTTAATGACAAGCTTTCCAAAAGAGCTCCAGAACAGACTGGTAGACTTCTCAGAAGTTTTAATGTGTTCTTATCCCAGCTGGTGAGGTGGTTTGAACAACAAAATGAGTAGTGTAACAAGTTTAACTTTTAATTGTGATTCTTTTGAGCGACTGTCGTCAAAACAGTGTGTTATAAGAAGGTGCAATCTTGGCAAGGAATGCTTTCTTTAACTCATATGGGTGCATTTTAGACATAATTATCTCATTCCGTGTAGGAAAACAATCACAAAAAAAAAATAACCCATGCTAATGTTTACACTCACAAGGTCAAATAGGACTGTTTCTTGAAACACAGTTTTACACTACACAGGTATAGCATTATGATACTACTTTAATTGTTCTATCTGCATCCCATGGAATAGTGGCATTTATCATTTGAGGAGCCATGAAATAACACTACGCTAATAAGGAATGACATACAAAAAACTGTGTAGGTGAGTCAAATTTTTCCATGAAGGCATGGTATCCTCCTGATGCTATACTATCCTATACACACTTGGAAGATACTGTCAGTCCCCCATATTCATAGATTTTGCACCCACACACACACACACACACATATATCCAAAAGCAAATCTTGGTTTTGCCATTTTATATAAGGGACACCCATGTATTATGCCATTGTAGATAACTGGACTTGAGTATCTACAAATTTTGATATTCATGTAGGATCCTGGAACCAAACACCAGAAAATACTAAAGACACAATGTATTGTGTTATTTTTTTAAGTTAGTATTTGCTTAAAGAGAAGGGAGAGAAATCTTATTTTTGTGTATAAGTGACACTGTGATAGTATGCCTTTTAGAAAAATCTGTATTATTTGGGGTACTATTTTCTGCTCCAAATTGATGAAAAGTTTGCTCTGTGATTGGCAGAGAGGACAAGAGCAGCTGAAGCACGTCAGACAGATTCCGTTCGACTTGTACATCACTAGCCCAAGGATGCCCAAAGCTCAAACAGATTTTCTGTGGCAGAGAAAAAGACTTCAGTAGAAAAGAAGGGGGTGGGAAACCCGTGTTGCATGAAAAGACCACTGTTCTATTTCTAGAAGGGAAGTTAGAATTCAAACACTATGCACTCTAGGAAAGATTTCCAAACAGAGATTCCAATACAGGGGAAGGGTGGCAGGAGGGCTCAACACCCTCCCCCCAAGAGTCACTGTTGGGGAGAAATTATGTGATAAAAACATGCTAAAAATGAAGGTGTTGTCTGGAAAGATGTTACTATTCCAGACAATACCAGTTTTGACAACATTATACTTTTGACACATTATACTTTCTAGCATGTTGGTGGGAGAGTGCTGAGAAATAAAAGATTATTAGAATTGGAAGGATGTGTCTGTTGTATCGACTTCATCAGACATGCAGTTTCTCAACCAATTTCATGCTGGTCTTCACTTTTTCAGGAAATTTTACACCAACCGACATGTCTTTTCACATGACATATGGCTAGCCACAATTTGGCAACCACAAATTTCATCAAATTTCTACATTATGGGCAGGTAAGTTTAGTGCAATTTTCTACATTTTTGCACTACTTTGATCCTTCCCGTGGCCTGATGGGGAGAAGCAATGGGGTGCCATGTGCCTTGTAGTTACTCTTCCTCCCTTTCCCAACACACAGGAAGGAGGAGGGTAGGCACGTAGCCTTCCTCTCCCTGCCATGATGTTGTGGGGGGTGGGGGAAGGGGAAAACAAGTCTGATGAGGTACTTGATTCAGGTCGCTGTCTACCATACTTTTCTGTTAATCCTCCTCCTAAGAGGGCCTAGAACAGGCATGAGCAAACTTTGGTCCTCCAGGAGTTTTGGACTTCCTCTCCCACAAATTGTGGGAGTTGAAGTCCAAAACACCTGGAGAGTCAAAGTTTGCCCATGCCTGGCCTAGAACAATGAATCCAGCAGCAGCAGCAACAAGAGGCAGAAGTAACACTGGTGCCAATAACACTGAACTAAAAATGTGAAGTAGCACACTTTGCATTCTCTTGCTCTGTGGCATATTGCTATACATCAAGAAATTCCTTATTTCATTATTATCACACTAAAATGGACAATAGTTTTTGAAAGAACATATCCATGCCATCTCTGACATGACCTAAATGAAAATTACTTCTCATCTTTTAGTGTGTTTTCCATGCTTAGAATAGTGTGGAGGGCAATTGGCCTGCCACAGAGTTGTGACTACAACTCTCATAATCCCTCAGAATTTATGATGACTGAGGTTTTTGGAAATTAAACCTCAAAAATATATGGAAACCCAATAGTTTTCCAGCTTAGCTTTAGAACAATGGTTCTCAACTTGTGGGTTCCCAGGTGTTTTGGCCTACAGAACTCCCAGAAATCCTAGCCAGTTTACCAGCTGTGGGGACCCACAGGTTGAGAACCACTGCTGCAGAAGACACACCTATATATATGAGTAAAAAAATATCCCCCAAACCTTCATAGAGCACATTGGAAGGGAGGTACATGTCCCAATTGCACTGGGGAAGAGTGTATTATTTATTTATTTATTTATTTGCTTTATTTCTATACCGCGTTTCTCAACCTAAATTAGGTGACTCAATGCGGTTTACACAGTATTAATTACCACAACAATAACAATTAAAACACAGCATACACAATAGCAAACACACAACATTCATACAAATGCCTCGATCACAAACAAGATCCAGTCTCATATCCTTATGCCGTTCCTATGTTCAGTTTACCGTCGTTCTGTGTACAATTGCGCTGATTAGCCAAACGCTTGCTCAAAGAGCCAGGTTTTGAGCTTCTTCCTAAATGCCAGCAGCGAAGGGGCCTGTCTGATGTCGTTTGGTAGGGCATTCCATAACCGAGGGGCCACCACCGAGAAGGCCCTGTCTCTCGTTCCCGCCAGCCGTGCCTGTGACGCAGGCGGAACCGAGAGCAGGGCCTCTCCGGACGATCTTAATGTCCATGTCGGTTCATAGGAGGAGATGCGTTCGGAGAGGTAGGTGGGGCCGGAACCGTTTAGGGCTTTGTAGGCTAACGCCAGCACCTTGAATTGTGCCCGGTAGGGAATTGGCAGCCAGTGGAGCTGGCTCAACAGAGGAGTGGTGTGCTCCCTGAGAGCTGCTCCTGTTAGCAACCTGGCTGCCGAGCGCTGGACCATCTGAAGCTTCCGGGCAGTCTTCAAGGGCAGCCCCACGTAAAGCGCGTTGCAGTAATCTATACGGGATGTGACCAGAGCGTGGACTACCGTGGCCAAGTCCGACTTCCCGAGGTACGGGCGCAGCTGGCGCACAAGCCGAAGCTGTGCAAATGCTCCCCTGGCCACCGCTGAGACCTGAGGCTCCAGGCTCAGCGATGAATCCAGGGTCACACCCAAGCTGCGAACCTGCGTCTTCAGGGGGAGTGTAACCCCGTCCAACACAGGCTGTAACCCTATGCCCCGTTCGACCTTTCGACTGACCAGGAGTGCCTCTGTCTTGTCTGGATTCAACTTCAATTTGTTCACCCTCATCCAGTCCGACACAGCAGCCAAGCACCGGTTCAGGACCTGAACAGCCTCCTTAGAAGTAGGTGGAAAGGAGTGACAGTGTAGATAAGTTGTCCCCACTGATAATGTGCTGGGTTTCTGCAAAAATCACCTTCCCCACTCCCCTCACTCAGCAATTATCTAATAAGGAAAAACTTGATACACAGTCAGATAACATTTATGTTGACTCTCAGTTCTATTTCCTAGGCCTCTGCTCTTTATATCAGACAAGCTAATACAAACCATTCCAAGCGTTCAGTCCTGAGACATGGTGTGGGGGTGGTCAGTGGAATTTCAACAGCGTGAAGTGTAAAAGAAGTTTGTGTCTCCCCATCTATCAAAGAACAGATAATTTGTCACCTTACGTTTGAAAAGTACAGCAAGGTGAATGCTGTCTGGCCAAATTCTTTCTCTGATTATTTACGATATAACATAAGCCACTCTGCCTAGATCCTATGAACAGATTTGCCATCTGTTTAAAAGACGGAGAGAACAAGACAAAAAAAGAAAAATCAAGCTCCATCTGTCTAGGAGGGCTGTGGGGTGGCCACGCTAGAACATTTGGCACAGGATATGTTTAGAAGAAAGTGTTCAGAGTTTATATTTCTGAAATGTTTGCAACCCTGCTTCAATCTATACCATCCTCTTACTATTCAGAAAATGGAAACTTTATGTCATTATCCTTAGTTTCATGCATGAACCAGTTGTTTTATGTACTCAAGCATCCGAGGCCAAAGAGCCAATTTTTGCATCAAACATGGACTAAGTCTGTCGCTATAGTTGATTCATGGGCAAGTAGTAGCTATTGACAGATCCCCTAGAATGAGCTGCCTGAAGAACTTTGAATCATTTCTTTTTTGAGAACACACCTCTCAGAATCCCTCAGGCATTTTGGAATCCACAACCCCACCCCATATCATCTCACCCACCTCCGCCTTTCCAGTTGTAGTCAAGTTGTAATAGGGCATTGAATAGTATTACATTACACCCAGATAGCTATGTAATAGATGTGCACAGATACTTCTATACTTGATCATACTGTTTTACAAGCAGTTATGCCAATCACAGCCATTGCATAATGGGAGGCAGGTCTCCAGTTGAACATATTCTGTGGGGTGTTACTCACAATAGTAGTCCATGGATGAGTGTTGGTTCATCAGCCACTCACTACCACACAGTGGTATGTATCCAGGAAACAAAGAAATAGCTGTAACCAATGGGCATGTTAGTTCAATAACTTGCCAGTTTCCTAAAAGAAATAGTTTGAGAAGCACTTATGCATACTCCTGCAGTGTCATGAAAAGGGTGAAGTGTACAGTGCTTATCCTGACAGTAATCTGCTCATACAGCCATGATTGATTCACAATGCTTGCTCAATAGTTTTTAAAAAAACCCATAAACATCAATACAGGGGTGCTAATGACATTAGAAGTCATCAACAGTATTCCAGCATCCATCTGCTCTGAAAACTAGAAAGTAAAGTAGAGGAGAATTCCTTTTCAATACATCTTGAATAAGAATTTACCAAGATGTACAAATTTCTTAATGTTCAAGATGAGGGAAAGCATGAGATCTAAATCTAATACAGGGAAAACTGATTAATTTGTGGATTTAGGCCTGGGGTTCTGGCTATTTTTTAAAACTTTGGCTTTGAATCCCTTGCCACAATAGTGCCAAATTAGGTTTGCAGGAATTCCCGTAGCAATTCCTCATCTTTAATACCTATATAGCATACAGCTGCAACATAATTTTTCATCTTGAGAATTGTAATGTCTGTTGAATTTGGCATGTGCAAAAGGGTGCAAATTTTGTTTCAGTTCATTTGAGTTATCTCTCAGGTTTAATCCCATGTGTCAATTACTGACAATTCTTCTTTCTGACTAGTATCCTGTGAGTCACTGGTTGAAATTTCAGGTTCCTAGTTGAAGCACTGTAAGACAAAATGACAGCCTTCCATGTTCCATGTCCTAAAAATGCCTGAAATGGTAATTTAATTTAATGTGTAGTTTAATTTTATTTTGATACTAGCAATGAAACAGTGGAATAGCAGGGCAATTTTGGAAATCAGTAAATTTTATGTGATATGTGTAACTCTATTCCTAGAGTGAAATACTCAGATAACATACATTTGCCCACCAACATCTGCAACATGAGGTATTTGCCTTACACTGCATGGTGGTATGTCTTATTTATATGGTTGATGTTAGGATGTGGGTTTAATGATGTTGTAATCCACCTTGGGTCCATTGGAGAAAGGTTGGGTAGAAATGTCCAAAATAAATAATGTCTCTAGTGATATCAATTGCAGGATCCAGCCATCTTGACTTCCACATTATGAAAACACAGATCTGAGAAAAGCAGAGATGAAGTTTCAGCAGGAGAGGGGTGGACTCTCACACTTTGGAAGTTTGAAACAGAGGTTGAATGGCATCTTTCGGGAGTCCTTTATATGAGTATTCCTGCATGGAGTGACTTAGATTAGATAGCCCTTGTTGTCCTTTCCAATGTTATGGGCTTGACCACACTAGCCACTTAATCTGGAACCAATCCAGAGCATTATTGCTCAGGATCAGCCATGATGATGACCACAGAAAATGGGCCAAATCCTCTATGGGCAATGTTGGTAACCAGATTATCCAGTTAACCCATCTCCTTGTCATTGCTATCATTGGTGTCACCACCTTAATTCCCCATTGGTCACAGATCTCCTTGGACTTTTCACAGGGGCCATGCTGTTGTGTCATCAGTTGCTGGAGAAAGGGGAGGCATGTGGGGTGCTTCATGGCACACCAGACACCATCCCTCCTTCCCCCATCACATGTCTCCATTAGATGGAAGAAAGGACGGCAACATGTGGCGATGTGTGGCAATGCATGTTGCCCCACCACCCTATCCCCCATTATATGGGTAAAAACGGAGCAAAGTGTCGGTATCCTCATGAGAGCTACCTGAAATACAATTTCCTTCCTATGGTAAAAGAGGAAGTGCATTTTAGTGCTTCCCCTCCACTTAGGAGGAATGTGGGCAGGGCCTGCCATGCGTTGTCTGATGGCACTCTGCAGTCCTCATCCAAGCCTAAAAGTGACAAAATGGGGCTATTTGCCCCTTGTGACGAGGTCTCTTGTGAGTGCCTGGCTGTCACGGTTGCTTTTCCTAAGGTCATATTGGGGCATTTGTGTGTTCAGCAAGGAGATAGAGTGACCTACCCCCTCATTATTGCTGATCACATTGGTACCCCATTCAAACCTCAGAAAATACTATCATGACAGCCAGGCAGTTACACGGGAATGGCCCGTCAGCTCAGAGAAAGGTAATGGAAGTATTGTATGCATGACAATGGTTTGGGACAAAACTGACCTGCACCAATTGTCCAGATGGCTTTGAAGCCTGCTTAGTGTGGATCAATGTTGGGTTTAGGGTTAAATTTCCAGGAATTTCCTGAAAGTTCCCATCTGCCAGCACCAGATTTAAGGTGATATGTTGTTGTTTTTCCCATACAAGTACAACCTATGAGTGAATGGCTCAAGTTGCAAATGCCAAATGTTATTATTTGCCCATTTTAATGGCAGAAGATTTTGAGAAGGAATCTTCCTTTTTCTTTATAAGCACAGAAACTGCATTTTCTAAACTTGATTATAATGTAATACTGAGCTTTCACAGCTTTTAATCCTAAAAGTATTATATAAATATTAGGTAACGGCTCTTCATAAATCACTAGCTGGAAAACCGAATATTAATAAACTGCATTTTTTAAATGCCAGAAAAGCGAGGAAGAAAAATTGAAGTTTGATCCTAACCAAAAAGGACAATGGATAAAATTCTGCCTCTGATAACTCCATGGCAGAAAGTTAGTAGATCTGATACAATAAATGCAAGAAGAGAAAGAGAAAGAAAGAAAACAAAAATTAAGTTTTCTTGTGGTTTATTTATTTATTTATTTTTGGAATGACATGAGCAAGACCAATGAACCTGAACCTGTGGAAAAGATGAGAAATTTTTGTCTCCTGGCTCTGTATTTTAAGAGTTCAATAATACTACATTTATGGCATCAGATGTTAAAGGCAGGAATTTAAAAGACCTCTCAAGTGATGAAAAATAAAGGAATGAATACATAGAGTTTCTGAATGGGTTTCCTTTCTTTAACACTGTTCCTTTAGTTGTTCACATTTAACAAAAGACCACCTCTTTGTCAGAAAACAATAGCTTTTTCTATTAATTTGTGGGGGCATTTGTTTCATGATTAAGTAAGGCATTCATCAGAAGATCATTTCATTTGAAAAGTGGAGGAAAAATAAAAGAATAATGCTGTCCTGCCTCGTATCCATCCCATAAACATTATAGATTATGAAATCATCTCTTAATTAAGCAGTATTACAGCTACATTGGGGAATGGAACACATTAATGCAAAGTACCACACGAAATGAAGGACCAAAGTAGACAAGCCTGCTACTGATACAGAGAAGCTAAATGCATTCAGAAAATATGGTATGACAGAAACATCTACAGATTTAAAAGAGCAAAAAAGTGCTCATCTATTTATGGATAGACGAAATACATATTTCAAGACTCCTTCAGTATGAAGAGATCAGTAGGCTTGGTTTTTCCAGTATGGAGATGAATGAGGACAGCAAGGGTTTTTGCTTGTTTACTTGCATGTTTTATGTTAATCAAGTAGATGTTGTGAATGAGCTGGGTATGGAACTACCATCCTTTCTGCATCATTGTCAGGCATAGCTTGAGGACTCTTTCACTTGAAGGCAACACATTGGCATTAAAGCAGAACTGTCGCAGTGTTCAACCCTTTCTCACACTGCCACTTGTCCTATGCTATTGATGGGGAAACTTGTCAATAGCCCCTGATCACACCACAGTCCCATTACATACCTTATGCCAGTGGTTCTCAACCTGGGGTCCCCGGATGTTTTTGGCCTACAACTCCCAGAAATCCCAGCCAGTTTACCAGCTGTTAGGATTTCTGGGAGTTGAAGGCCAAAAACATCTGGGGATCCCAGGTTGGAAACCACTGCCTTATGCAACGCGCTCAATCCACTTCTTTATTGGCATGCCAGCACAGGGATGAAATCTGGGGGGGGGGGGGGGGTGTCCTGCTGTCTCATTTTGCCCCACTCCTCTTCACAGTAATTGGTTGATTAAATTTTTAAAATGTACTAACATTTGCTATTATTCCAAAGTTGATTGTAAAATAATTGTTTTGGGGTTTTTTTTAAAGAGCTTAACTGAGCAGTTGAATTGCACAAGGTCAGAGTTATGTTTCTAATATAAAGTGCAGCCATGTAACCACAGAGTAGCAAATAATAGTAGTAGTAGTAGTAGTAACACATCCTCAGGTGCTGCAAGAAGATTGCACAGACAGACTACAAGCAGAGGCACAACACTGTTGCTCAAATGATTCATTGGAACTTGTGCCACAATTACCATCTATCTGCCTGCAACAAAGAACTGGTGGGATCACAAGCCGTAAAAAGTTACAGAAAATGAACATGTCAAGCTACTCTGGGACTTCAGACTGACAAAGTTTTGGAACATAACGCCCCTCATCTCACGATCATGTTAAAAAACCAAGTATGGATTGTCGCTGTTGCAATCCCAGGCGACAGCAGGATTAAAGAAAAACAACTGGAAAAACTGACACGATATGAAGATTTAAAGATCAAACTGCAAAGACTCTGGCACAAGCCTGTCAAGGTGGTCCCAGTGGTGATCAGCACACTGGGTGCAGTGCCTAAAGACATTGGCCTGCACTTAAATACAATCGGTGTTTACAAAATTACCAACTGTCAGCTGCAAAGGCCACCCTACTGGGATCTGTATTCGCTGATCCATCACACAGTCCTAGACACTTGCGAAGTGTCTGACGTATGATGCAATACAACAACCAGCACAGTGATCTTATTTGCTGTGTACTAATCTTGTTGTGTTTCAAATAACAAGACCCCGCCTCCATCTTCCCAAAGGGACTCAGTATGGCTTACTTGGGGACAAGCCCGATCAGCATGATTAAAAATTAGCACATTAAAATATATAAACAACAGCATAAAAGAGAATAAAACAACATTATTACAAAATATAAAAGCAAACATCAAACCAATAACCAATGAGTTCTGTGATAATGATCAGTTTCTGGGCACAGGTGGGCAGACTGGTGCAAAAGCAATTGTGAGGATAGGGCTGATGGATAAAGTGTGTAGGTCATATGGCATAAATCATCATAGTCGTGCACTTTCAGAGAGGTGCAATGGGAGGTGATAATCCCAATAAGATGCCATTATTACTGATTGGGCAAATGCCATGGGATAACAGCTTCATGTGATGAATTCCTAAGGCCATAGTACAGTAACAAGGTACCTTTCTTGCAGGAAGACCAGGTAAAAGAAATAGAGATTCCAGGCTACTTTTGAGTAGCCTTCTCCAAGATTACACTGTACATATACAATTCCAAGTTGTACAGTGGATAGTGAACTCACAGCATATATATAGGGATCCCATTTCCATTTTGTCCAAACCTAATTAGATGTCTTGAATATTTTTTTCTTGGAGGAGGGCAAATCAGCACATCAAATAATATATCCCAAAGCATTCGCCTGTTGCAACAATATAAACATTAAAGTACCTCTCATATAAATTGTGGTAAGTTAGAATACATTTTTCTTTCTAAAGAACTGGGATGCATAGGGCTTCAAGGAGTAGGATGATAACTGAGAATTCAGCAAGCAGTGATGTGTAGATATAAGAAGATCTGATTCTCTAAAGATAATTTCAACTAATAATAATTTCAGCTGAACTCAGTTTGGATCTGTTTATGTTAGATGATAACACTGAGTTAGAGTGCTCTTCTACTTGGCCAAGATGGCTAAAGGCCAGCTGAACCAATGCTAGGCCAGCAACAGCTGTGCTGAATCTGGATTTCTCTCAAACTAGGGAGGTTGGAAATTCCTAAAGTCCACTTTTTGCCTAGTCTAAATTTGTAGCCTGTTTCTGAATTGGATGAGGTTTGCGTCTTACATAACTCCTTGACTTGGCAATTTATCTACTCATTTTTTTGCTATTCTGTTGGCTGAAGAAAGATCCCAAAAATAATAGAAGAGAATCCTGTTGACAAAAAGGCAGATTTAAGATCAATACACTACTTCTCATTCTCATCTTCTTCTTCATCACTACCATCATCTTGTCTTTCATAGTTGAGACTCAAGGAAGCTAACAATTTAAAAAAGAGAAATACACTTAAAGCATACAAAAAGTAAGCGTTAAAATAGAATGAAACTAGTATCAATAATCTCTACTTACTAAAAAAAACTGAAATGCATTTTCAATAATTAAAAAACTATGAAAACTAATGCAGTTTAAAGCCCCTAGCAAATCACCTATGCACAGATTTATTTTTTTTAAAAAAAGGATCCTCCCCTCATCTCAATTACAGGTGGCTTTCTGATCCTATTTTATTTCTGAACTTTAATTAATATATTTCCATTGAAATATTATTTTCCAGAGCGGAAAAATGGCTGTTTCCAGAGCATAAAACACTGTTTTCTGTGCACAAATACCCTGTGTGAATTTTGCACAGATGAAATCCTGAACTGTGAAAATTCTTATCAGTCCAGGTGTTGTAGTTCAGCCTGTGATTGTGTCTGATGTCAATTGGGATGATGGTATTCCTGGGCCTGGTTCTGGTCTTGCTGAGAAACCTGAGGTGTCTCATGGACAGACTGCTTCTCTTGTAGATTCTCAAAGTCAGATTCCTGAAAGGGGCACACTGCAGCCTTTCTCTGAGAAACTGTCTTCTGAGGATGATTTGTCAGGTGTTAATGAGAAGTGAATGAGATTGAAGATAGAAGACAAGACTTTTGTAAACCAAGACAAAGTTCCCAAGATTGCTGAAGGTCAGCCCGTCTACTGGAAAAGAGCGATAAGAAATCCTTACCTGCTTGTAAAGGCAAACTGAATGTTTTCATGAGAAAGGAAAAGCTTTATATGAGATGGGATTGGGATTTTAGCTCAGACGTTGAATTTTCATGACTGTCTTGTTTCCAAGTGGATTTCCAGCTTCATGTTTCAAGTTTTGCCAGGTTCCTGTTCTGGGTATTAGATCTCCATGCTGTCTTGTTCTTTGGATTTTCCATCCTTGGATCTTGTGTTTTTACCTTTGAACCTTAAAGTTCATGGACTATTTGTTACCTTTGGAACCTACTGTTTTGGACTATACTATTTCTATCATTTTTTATTGCTTTGCTAACATATATCCTTCAATAAATTGCTTGCTTATTTTATTATACTGGTGTGGTGTTTCAGGACAGAGGTGTTCCTGCTCTGGGATACAACACCAGGATTCTTTTCAAAAAGATTTCTTGACACTCAACAAAAAAAAACATGTTTTCAACCATTTTGGAACCTTTTAAGATATTCTTTCTGTGCCTATTCTACAACAGCAGTTTTTAGTCTTTGGTCCTTCATCTGTTTTCAAGTCCCATATGCCCTAGCTCTTGCCCAGAGTATCCACCTCAGTGATAAAGTTTTTTTTTTTTAAAAAAAACCTTTTAAACACGTGCTTTTCAGCTGTCAACCCAATTCCACATGCACTTTCCCTAAACCTCATTTAGCCGCCGCCACCCCCTTTATCCCTTTTTCTTCCAGGTTTTTAGGCATGTGTAGAAGGGTCTCAAGTCTCCCAGAATGACTACAGGAAGTTGACCATATGATATGGCCTAAAGATTCTTAGAGATTACATGTTAAATCCAATCCATGAGTAATCAAATCCTCAAAAATCAAAAACTCATGATAGTACAGGATGACTTTGTAGTTTGAGCTTAGTTTGGTTCTGGGACCGTGGAAAATCCATGAATGTTCAATTCCTATGATATACAATAGCATAGTAAAATGGTGCTTTTATATAAAATGGCAAAACCAAAGTTTGCTTTTGAGAATTTTATTTGTATATGTTCAAGCTGTTGATGGTTGAATCCATGGGTACAGAATCCATAGATATGTAATAGAGATTATTCTGTATTGGAGCTGCAGCTCAAACTCCACTCGCAAGTCCTTTGAACCATGCAACATCTGTATCCTGCAATTCCTTCTTTTTATGAAACAGTTCCATGCAGAGCTGAAAATATTCCATTGGTTTAGTCGTGTAGTCTTGCAAATCTGTCTTTGATTTATTATAAAACGTTCTCCTTCTCTCTTCTCTATTTCCCCCTTCCTGGTTCTTAGGAGAGACGTTTCAAGGAAAGAGTGGGTGGAAGAAATCTTTTACACCTGCGGGTGCCCAAGAGCTCTAACTGGGGATTCCTTTTCCCAAACTACCTGCACTGTTATCAGGCCTGGGTTGCCATAGCAATATGTGCTCTATCTTATATGAACATTCCTGCCGCCAATTACTACAGCTGATGAACACAGTAATTATCATAGCTTCCTGAGGTGCACTTAAAATAGCCATGCCAAGGCACTGCATTCTTAGAATATATCACATGCACTCTTTATAGATTGCCCTAGAAAAATCTCACTCGCACTGGGAACATTCAGCTTGTCTTCCACAGTTAAGGATGAGCTTGGTCGGGATAAAGGTTATATGGGGACAAGATGTGGCAGCAGACAAAAGCACAGCCGACGCACAAACAGAATACATGTTGGAGTAGATTAAATCTCCTTAACTATATTCAATATTTGGCTTGGTGTAGATGAAAGGAAAGATTCAAAAAGGACATCAACCACACATAGGCAGTAGGCTTACAGTCCCCACCTACACTGACCATTTAATGTAGTTTGAAACCTGTATCGTGCAGAAAACTACATCGGAAATCCTGGAATGAGTTTGAGGCCCAGGTGGTGATTATACAAACCACAAAGCACTGATACGCATGAAGTGCTTTCTTTCACGTACCTTTCTGGGAGTTTGTTGCCTGGTCATTGTAGTTGACAACCTGAGGATCACAACCAAATACAGTGAAGACATCTGCCCTTGCGCTATGCTACTCTGCTGCTGAGTACGCATGCGCAGTGTGGAACACATCTCACCACGCTAAAACAGTGGATGTGGCTCTTAATGAGACATACCGCATTATCATGGGGTGCCTGCGCGCCCTATACCACTGGAGAAATGACACTGTTTAGCTGGTAATAATAACAATAATAATAATAATAATAATAATAATAATAATAATAATAACACTTTATTTGTACCCCGCTATCATCTCCCCAAGGGACTCGGTGCGGCTTACATGAGGTCGAGCCCAAATACAACAATACAAGCAATAATAACAATACAAGCAATTAAAATAAAAACATGGACAATAAAATAATAATATAATGCAACATTAATAATAAGACCACATGATTAAAACTGACATCCACTGGGGAGTAGCAACCAATAGTGAAAGGACCAAGGCAGTGACATCTCCAGCCCACACCCTGTTTGGATATCAGCCAGCATGCCTATGACTTAAATCAAGAAATAGTTTTCTAAGATCTACAGAGACACTCACTGGAACACCTTAGCAAGCAAGAGTCCAAAAGTGGCAGTCTCAAACCCAGAACCTCAAACAATGGCTGATACCAAATGAGAGACTCCCTCTTGGGCACACAGAAAACTGGGTGACTTGGAAGGCGCTGAACAGACTGCGCTTTGGCACCATGAGATGCAGAACCAACCTTAAGAAATGAGGCTACAAAATGGAATGCACGACAAGCGAGTGTGGAGAAGAGCAAACCAGACCACCTACTGCAATGCAACATGCACAATGGAGGACTTTCTTGCAGCAACACCAGAGGTACTCCAAGTGGCCAGCTACTGGTCAAAGGACATTTAATAGAATACCAAGTCTGCAAACTTTGTGTCTTGTTTGTTTGTTTGTTAGTTTGTTTTTAATGCAATACAACTGTTTTGGTTCACTCCTGACACAATAAATAAATCATAGTTTTACTCTAGCTTCAAACTGCATTAAGTGGTCAGTATAGATGGGGCCATAGTGAATCAGGCCATCTGTCTTAGCATTATTGGGCCTGTCTCTCCCATCCACACTACACAATTGTAGCATGATAATCCCACTTTAAATGCCATGGTTCCATCCTATGGAATCCTGGGAAGGGCATCTAGAAGAGCAGTCAGGTTGCTGTTACAGATCTTCAGGTCATTTGACAAACCTACCACAGTGTTTTATTAGCAAGATTTGTTCAAATGAGTTTTGCCATTGTCTTTCTTTGAGGCCGAGGCTGGATCTAAACTGCCATATATTCCTATTTCTTAATCCAGATTATCTGCTTTGAACTGGATTATATGAGTCTACACTACAAGGTAATCCAGTTCAAAAAAGATAACCTGCATTCAGAAACTGGATTATATGAGTGTGGATGGAACCTGAGAGATTATGATTTGCCCAATTTCACCAACTGGCTTTCTATAGTTGAGTGGAAACTTGTACCCTGGTCTCTGGGGTTATAATCCAACAGTCAGATCATTACACTACATTAATTCTTGAGAACTCCAGTGATACACCAAATTGTGAATTCCAGCATTTCATAGAATGTAGCTTGGGTGATTAAAATGGAATCACAGCACTGTATTTGTGTAGTATGAAAGTGGGTTTGATTGAGAGCCATCCTTTCCAGTCCTACCTGGACATGCTGGAGACTGAACCTGGTGCCTTTCACCAAATATTTTACAATTCAACCTCATACCAGTTCTTTCTTAGAAAAGTAGCATAATATTTTTACCTCTATATATGCCTGCTTGAGGATTAACATCTACCCTTGCAATCCTCCTCTTCATCCCACCAGTGAAATCAACACATTTTTGAGGACAAGGGAGGAGGCCTTTTCATCAGAGGACCCAGCAATGGAACACCTTCCCCTTTGCAACTCAATTGGCACCAATCCTGGTTTCATGTAGGCATTAGATTAAAACTTGGCTGCTCGTTGACACCCTTGGTCCCTGTTTATATATCTCAAATGCTAATATTCATGCTTTTCACATGTTTTAATCTATTTTAACTAATCATGTTTAATATAATCATATTTAATGTCATTACTATTTTAGATTAGTTACATTATTTTATTGTTTCAAACTGTTTTTAGCTTGAATTTATAGATTTCTGCTCTGAAATCTGAAGATATAGGGTTGGATAGAAATATTTTAATAAATGAATGAATAAATAATAGGGGAGGGGCTTATTATGTAACAAAAACTAATATCCGGATGAAAGCAAGAACATGTTATCTGAGTAATGACTTCCAAATTCATATACTTCAAATCCATGCAGACTATTTCTTTAATAAAGCCACGAGCCTGATCCAGAAAAAGCTAATATATGCTTACAGGTCTCAATCTGTTGTTGCTCCTTACTTATGGTGATCCTAATGTAAATCTATCATGAACTGTTCTTACAACCATATCATACTTCTTGGAGCAGTGGTGCTCCATTTCACTGCGGGGCATGGGTAATCTGGTGCCCCACACCCCACATCTTCCGGATCACATGGGTGCATGTGGTTTGGCAACACAGGAGCTTTCCTGTATTGCCCTGGCAGCAGCATGTGCCAGTTCCGCCCTCCTTCCCATGGAGTCGTTATAGTGTCATGTGATGGGAGTTGCCGGGCTCCGTGGGTGACCTGGGCTAAAATCAGCGCATGCCACCAGTTTTAACCCAATGTGATGAGGTCATTGGAAAGCTTTGTTCAGGAAGTTTTCTTTTGCCTCCCTCTGAAGCTGAGAGAGTATGATTTGCCTAAGGCCAACTAGTAGGTTTCCATGGCTGAATGGGAATTTGAACCCTGGTCTTCAGAGTTATAATCTAATGCACAAACCACTACACACCCTGGATCTCATGGATAGGCAATAAGCAAGGATATTCATCTTAGCCTTTCAAATTTCTGGGACTGGCGCTAAATACAAACTGATTTAAAATATTATTATGTATATGTTAGTCATTACTTTGAAATATATGTGTATGTAACATCTGCATTCAGACCACCTATTGATTTAATGGCACAGTAACACATTGTTATGCACTACACTTCACACACCTTTTTGATGTCTTAAAATAGAAAAAAGAATTCAATAAAAACAAAATACAGGGTGGGGTGGATTGTTCAAAGCAACAAGTAAACATGATTAATTCTCTTTCCTTCCACATACATATTAATGTTGAAATGCATTTAAAAGACCAACATGTTTCCATTACCTCCCAAAATAATGCTCTTTTTTTTTCTTGGCTCTCCATGGAACCAACAAATCCTTTAGGGAAGCAAGTCTTCTTCAGATAGACAATGTGAAAGCGTAGGCTTTTTGTTTTTGTCTTTGGTCTGCTCAGGTCAAAGCTGTTCAAATTTCAGACACATTTTTGTTCATCTGCACCATGTTTAATCTGATTGATTGTTTTTCGTACATCTCTTTATAGAGTCATGGACTTGTTAAATTGTTAAACTGTTTTTTCTTAGTCACAAGTTTTAACTATGTGGCATAGGGCCGGATCCACTTTTTGGGGACACTGGGTGCCCACCCTCCCTTAAAAGAACCATGTAGGTGCAAGCTAACAGAAGCTGTATCTGTATGGAGTAGGTTACTCCAGGGTGTTTCTGTTCTAATGCTGTCCCAAATTGAGTACATACCTACTGAATCCAGAGCCAGGGTTCAGGTGGCCCATCCCCTTATCCCCATGTTTCCACCACCACTATCTGCTGACCACAGAGCCCCCAGAAAGCTCCTGGTTGCCACCTGTTGTGTCAGCTGAGATCAGAATATGACACTCACCCAATCAGTATGGAGGAAGTAGAGTGACCTCCTCCTTTCTTGCTGGTTGTAGAGGCACTCCATTCTGACTTCAGACAACCGTGATGGCCAGGTGCTTAAAGAGAGCTTTGTGGCCAGTGGGGAGGTGTGCTGGTGACCCATGGACAAACCTGGGTCCTTCCTCTGCAATGATCAGCAAGGACAAAAGGTGGTGGTGGTGGCTACCCAAGGTTGAAATGGATCTGATCAAGCTATCCAGATGGCCACAAAGCCGTAGATACACCAGAGTTTCCTGCAAATGCCAAAGAATCCTCCAACTCTGCTTAAAGTGAATCTGGGCTAAGGGAAGAAAGTCAGGGATATTTACCAAACATGACTATCATTTGTAGACATTTATCATTAGATTTGAATTAGTATAGGTTTTTGAAAAAATATTTGTGGACAATCTCAGTGTAATGCCTCCAGACTTGGCCCAGGCAGCATCAAAACCCAAGGTGGAGTTCACATTGTCATGAATTGATTGATTTTATTGACAATAAGTCAAGGAAATGGGCTGATTGATAACAGGAAGAGTGTCTTATATTTGGATATGTTGTCTCATGCCAGGCAATGAATGAAGCTGTGATCTTGTTTTCTCCAATTAAGTTGTATTCATGTGTTTGATTTCCAGTGCCCATACTTGCACTTCAACCTAGATGCAGAAAATGGCAATTTTGACTTCTGGAAGCCTTGAAACACAGGTCCCATTTACACTAACCACTCAGGGCAGTTCTAAACTACAATCGAGTTTGGAAGTGGATCAAACCAAAGTGGTTCTGCTGCAGGGTATCAGAACAATCGCCCAAGGAACCAGCTTGAGGCTGGGACAGTGGCCACAATATTTGCTATTTGCAGATCTGAAGCCAAGAATTGCATTATCCACACCTAGGGCCCATCCAGACAGGACTTTAAACACATGAGTTCCTGTTTCAAAAAGGGGGGTGGCTAGACAACATCAGCGCTAAATGCGCACATGTGACTATACTTGTATTTCTTAGTTTTTGATATGTGCATGTGTGGATATATGGATCAGTGCATAATTATATATATATATCCTTCCTCACTATGGCCCTATCCGTCCTCCATTTATCGCAAGACACGGAAGAGAGGCCAGTGAGGATGGAGGGGAAAGAAATCCCTAGATTGGCAGCTCTTTGTGGGGACCTGCTCTGAGGTCACAGTTTGGTTTTTTTTTTTTTTTTTTTTGCCTCTCTTTTTAACCCCACATTTGGGACTGTCTGGAAGGGCTCCTAATGTGATTTTCTCCCCTCCTCACCATAACCAGTCTACTGAGATGCGCTAATGCACATATGCATGCCCATTCAGTGTCAGTGCTAGTTCATGACAGGGCAGAGGAAATGAGAACAAAGGGGCAGAAAGTGAGAGTTCCCATGGGAATTATGTGTTTTCCTCTCCTTGGCAAAGAATTGTTAGTCTTCTGTTCAGCTGTATTTTGGAGTGTTTTAAAGTGCTTCAGTACTAGTGACATCCTAACAACTGTCAGATATTGCATCACAAGTATGAATTTAACTAATTTGATCTGACTTAGTTTGATCCGACAATTTTGCACAGCCCTAATAAACAAGCACTGGTCAGAAACCACTTTAATCGATGACAGAACAGAATAATATTTTAGAAGCAGTAAAAAAATGTAATTCAGAATGAAATTTGGCCCATGCCACTAATATTTCATGTCTGGCATTTGTGTACATCTTACAGAAGAGGCAAATAGTTGTTGAATTAATCTTTTGAAATACTAGTTATCTTAGATTATGCACCTTTGTCTTGCTGGCACCGCCATGAGTGATGGAGCCAAAGTACTTTATATGGATTTAGTGAGCAAGTGAGCATGGAGCCAGTTCGATGGCGATGCATGAGTAGGTACTAAATCCCATTGTGGTGTGACAGTCTGACCTTTGTAGTGTGCTCTGAAAGAACATATGATTGCTATCTTCACTTTAGAGCCACTACTCTATGCTAATGTAGAACTAAAGAACTCTTCTCCTTCTCTTTATTCTTGCTTTCATACCAAATGCATAATTTATAGCTGCTGAGAATCAGTTTAAACATATGCACTGCATATTATCATGTTTGTTCATTGAGAGAGTCTATAAAAACAACTAAGTTTTTACACTTAAAAAGAATAAACAATTTTTGCAACCTTCACCACTCCCTTGATAGGTTGGCCTTATTTGTAGGGTGAACATTTTAAGCAACAGCTGCAGGCAAAGAGCTTGTTATTTGAAATTAAAGAAAGACCATAATGTTGGTCAAACTATTAGATTTGGTCCTGTCAGAGTGAATTTGCTATAATCCGTGATTCATTCCAGTGTCAGCCTTAAAGTAACAATGTTAGAAATCATTACCACAATTAGATTAGCCATATCCTCTTCAAATTTAGCTGTGCTTTCTTTCAAACTTTGTCTTGGCAATCTATTATTTTCATTTTGGTTCTCGTCAGTAGTTCATTCAAGAATCTGATGGGTAAATTTGATGAAAGAATTCAGGAACAGAATTTTGTGAATGGAGTCCAGTTTAACCCACATGTAAGAAGCGCTCGTTGCTCAACTCCCGTTTATTTCTCCCAGAACTTTTTTGATATTTACTTAGTGATACATAAGGATGCTTCATTTACATTATAAACTGTAAATTTCAAAATTTCAGGTTTAGATTACTGATAGACTCAACTGGACAGTGATTTCTCCATATAAAACAAAGAAATGTTTGTGCTGGTTGGAGGATTCTGGAAGCTGTAATTCAAAAAGTAATTCTTCAACATTCTATACATCATGAGGAGACAGCAAAGCCTAGAGAAGACAATTATGCTGGTGAAAGTGGAAGATAAAAGGAAGAGGGGCCGACCAAGGGCAAGATGGATGGCATCCTTGAAGTGACTGGACTGACCTTGAAGGAGCTGGGGGTGGTGACGGCCAACAGGGAGCTCTGGCATGGGCTGGTCCATGAGGTCACGAAGAGTCGGAGACGACTGAATGAATGAACAACAAAATATTGACTATAACAAAAATGGGTTTGAGATTTCCAAGAGTAAACTAATTTTTAACACAGGCACAAATTACAGAATTAGATAATTCTTCTAAAGATAACTCATTATTTTTTTTAAAAAAATAACAACAATTATAGAAAAAACTGTTACAGGCGGCTTTTGAAAATGCAATAAACAGTCATACTTCTTATAGTTAGTAGTTCTTTGAATGATATTTTATTTCATTTGTCGTTGTGGTTGTTTTGTAGATATCAGAATAAGGGAAAAGCACCAGGGAATAGAATTAATGTTATTAAAAGTAGCAGCAGTCGTATTCTACTTTTAAAAAACAATAAAGAGTCAAAACTATAAGTAAAGATAAAGGTTTCCCCTTGACATTAAGTCTAGTCAGGTCCAACTCTGGGAGGTAGTGCTCCTCTCCATTTCTAAACCAAAGAGCCAGTGTTGTCCGTAGACACCTCCAAGGCCTGGCATGACTGCATGGAGTGTCATCAAAACTATACAAAACTTAATAAAATGATAGGGATAATAATAATAATAATAATAATAATAATAATAATAATAATAATCCTTTATTTGTACCCCGCTAACATCTCCCGAAGGACTCGGTACGGCTTACAAGAGGCCGAGGCCCAAACACAACAAAAACAACAGCATCACAAATACAACAAAATAACTCATAAAACAGCAATAAACATTAAAACAATAGCAAATAACATTAGACAATAATACCATGACACATAAAAAACTAAGGCCAGGCCAATGTAATGATTAAAAATTTAAAATAGGGAGTAAGGGGTGTTTCTATGGGCAGTCCCCTACCAAACATTGACATTTCTTTCCCAAAATCTTGCTTCACAAGCCTGGCATGGGAATTTTTAAAAATGTAATCATTAAAAAAAACCCACAAAATTTCAGAATATTTTTATTTTTCCTGCCTGTACCGCTAGCTTTTTAAATCTTGGACTTCTGCAATGGTGCGTACTGAGACTGGGAAAAAGTATCCCCAGAGTTCCGTCTTTTTATTTGTTCCTTCACACTGCTTTGCCCTGTCTCTTCCCCTCATTTAAATGCAGGTCAGGAAGAAAATACATTTTGCTGAGTTTTTAAGCTTCACAAATAAGCTTCCCTCATTGCATTGCTTTTGTATGAGGAGTTGGGGTGGGGTTGAGGGGTGTTACTGGAAAACAGAAGAGGGCACAATGAACTTCGATACATTTTTCTGCCTAAAGAAAAGTTTTGTGATGCAAGAGACACCCCAGTAAAGTCTTCTCTCCACCTCCCAGCCATACAAGGGCACAATTGTAATGGGTGAATTCCATTGGGTTGCTACAAACACAGCACAAGAAACACTTCAAAGAAGTATCTTGCTTTCCCCCTTCGCTCCTTCCATCTTTTGCTCTCATCCAGAGATCTGAATTCCAAGAGGTTTCTCTTCCTCCAGCACAATAAATCAGTGCCTCCCTTCTTCTCCAGAGCAGCAGGATGGAAGGGAGGGAAAAGCCCTGGTATCTCCAGAGTTTTCCTCCCCAAGATTTTCTTTTTTTTTAAAAAAAATGAGGGGGCAGGAACTGTACTCGCTGGTGTAATAAATCTGAACATGGATTGTTTTGGGAGAAAAGGCAAGAAAGAACAACATGTGATAAGGAATGACAAACGGAACTATGTGCTTTGTAATGCTACAGGACTAAATGCCACAATAATATGATCCTCCCCACCCCCACCCCCATGGTATAAGGTCCCAAAATAAGTGATGGTAATGTTGCAGGAATTATTGGCAAGTTTAGATGTAGCATATTTCCTATGTGGGATTTTTTAAGAATTGTTTATCTGTTCTGGTGTGTGTGCTTTGTTCCAATTCTGAAGTACAAATGGCGTCTGGCCAATGGATTGACCATGAACCAGACTCATTAGACCATAGAATAAAATCAGATTCCCCACACATTTCAACAGTAAAGATCTGAGCAATGTCATTGGGATGGAAGGATTTGTTGAAGCATAGCCAGAGATTTTTTTTCTTGATTGTTTTCAAAGGAAAGATTATTCAAATTATGCTCTTTTGTTTTCTGCAATGAATCATATAATTTAATCTTCAGTGAGCTGCAAGGAGGATTTTGGATCCCCATTTACTTCTAAGAGAAGTAATGTTCCCATGGCACCGCTGTGATTGTAAAGTATACATGATCAGATGTCAGGTTGGTCTCAGCCCATGATATTTGTGGAAGTTAGAGTTATATCTGCTTTCTGTATAGACAGAAGACTAGGATAAATACTTTTTATGCTCCCTTGACCTCCATCATGGGGAAAAATATGAAATACAAATGGAATAAATATAATAATACATTTCTCCATGCATTTTGGCTGTCGTCAAGTCCTTTTCCTTTTTTTCTTGTCTCTGCTTATAAAAAAATAGGAACCAACATTCAGATTATATTGGAGCAACAATATTAGAAACTTATCACAAAAAACTGTAATCTTATCTGCCCCCCAGCTTAGCTCTGAAAAGAACATTCTGTTTTGTTCGTGAGTGTCGCTTTTCACATATAACTTTAAAAACCACTTGGGAAGCACTTGATCCCTGTATTTCCTGAAAATGTGAGCCAATCCTATCAAAGCCTTCTTTAAAATATTTCTTCCCAAGTAAATCAATAGCTTGAGTAATATTAATTCTTTCTTGGCATTTGTACCACAGGAAAGCACATAAGAGATGAACTTATTCAATCTGACTGTGAGAACGTGGCAGGTTCCCATATTTCAACCAGGGTTTTCCCCATGAAGATTATGCCTTTCTTCATCGGTACTAATGAAATGTCATTCACAATGGAGGCAGATCCACAATAGTCAATCAAGCAAGAAAACTATTAAGCAAGCAAGTTTTGAAACTATTAAGCTTCTCTTATAATTTATCTGCATGATAATGTTCCAATGTTCCAATATATGCTGAGTGGTAGATGTGTTTGCTGTGTCACTTGAAGAACTGGAAAAGGGAAGAGCTATCTCTTCCTTAAGCAGCAAAATGCCATACTGTCCATTCTTTCAGTTACCTGTTATGAAAGAATAAGGAGAAGAAGTTCCATATTCTTTGTACTTTGTTCTTTAGATATAAGACATATAGATAGATAGATAGATAGATAGATAGATAGATAGATAGATAGATGATATAAGATATTAGACACCAGACCACGGATCCACTTTAAACGACAAGCCCTAGAATTCTGAAAGAGGCAGAAACTGGATTTAAAGTGGATTCATGCTCTAGTGTGATGAGGTCCTTGCTCTAAGGACTTTATCACACAAGAAAGGCAAATTGGCATTGCAGCCGTACTATCAGCTTTGGTGCTGGTAATTATCAGACAATGTCATGTGCATCCTGTTACCCATTTGTGTTCCTCCCTCCACTCCAATGATTCCCCTGTCTCTTTTAATTTACAAGCAATAGGTCCCTATCCCACTACATTGTTATTACTTACCTTACCTTAGTATGATGGGTCCCATCAACTTCTGTGCTGAAATCCCAGCAATCATGTAAGCAGGAATTTCCTCCTCCCCCCTATTCCCAACATAGTTGTTTTACACTCTCTCCATATATGTGTGTGCGTGCATACATGTTGAACTGCATTTTCTTAATGCTAACATTGTGCAATCTTGCTAAAATGTTTTTTTTTAAAAAAAATTACATTACCTACAAGGCATATTGGGTAGGAGATAGGGCAGGAAGGTGGGTTAGGGAAGCTGTGTAGAAGATTGATCATAGGGTCACTATTTAGCCAGTCAATACAGTTGCTCTAATGAAGAAGGGTGCAATATTTCAGGTTCTCAACTTGTTGTGTATCCATTATCTACATTAAAGTGACTGTTCTGACACAGTTGGTTGGTGTGATAAAGTTCTTATTGGAGGGAATTGCTAAGTCATCACTATTTTTCATGACAAAACAGTAACATTGGAGACTTTCCCCACAAATGGCTAAGTACGTATGCTTTTGTTTGTTGTTCTTCTTTGTTGTATGTTCAGACCAGCTGTTTGCCCAGAAGCTTTAAAACCCATTGATTCTTTTCACCCCCATTAGAAAAAATAGTTAGAAGTGTTCATCAGTAGAATACGCTGTCTCAGAAAGTGGTGGAGACTCGTTTTCTGAGGCTTTTAAAATAGAGGCTGGATAGTGTTATGTTAGGAGTGCTTTGGCCATGGTAATCTACGCTCTGGTTACATTCCGTGTAGACTACTGCTATGCGCTCTATGTGGGGTTGCCTTTGAAGACTGTTCAGAAGCTACAAATTGTCCAATGGGTGGCAGCCAGCTTGTTAACCCGAGTGGCGCTCAGAGAGCATACAACTCCTCTGTTGCGCCAGCTCCACTGGCTGCCAATTTGCTTCTGGGCACAATTCAAAGTGCTGGTTTTAGCCTATAAAGGTCTAAACGGTTTTGGTCCAAATTACCTATATCCGAACATATCTCTCCTTATGAACCATCTAGGATGCTAAGATCTTCTGGGGAGGCCCTGCTCTCATTCCCACCTTCCTCACAGATGTGTCTGGCGGGGATGATAGACAGGGCCTTCTCAGCGGTGGCCCCTCGACTGTGGAGCACACTGCCTAGAGAGGTAAGATCAGTCCCCTCCCTCCTGACTTTTCAAAGAAAGGTGAAAACCTGGCTGTTTGAGCAGGCCTTCCCAAATATGGCATAGTTATACGATATTATGGAACCACTGACAACAAATAATTTTAGCAGTTTTCTTCCTCCTGTAAGAGTGTATATTAAGAATGTGCCATTTTCAAAGAATATTCATAGTTTCAAACCTATTTTCTACAGAAATGCATGTAACACGTTTGCACAGAAAACAGCATTCTGTGGGCAAAAAACAAAACAGAAAATTTTATATTTTAAGGGAGCTAATGTGACATAGGAGTTCAAGCATTGGACTGTGATTCAGGAAACCAGATTTGGAATCCCCACTCAGCTATGGAAACTCCCTGGGTGTTATTGGACATGTCATACACACTCCACCTCAGAGGAAGGCAAAGGCAAACCCTCTCTGAAAACCTTTGTCAAGAAAACCCCATGGCATGTTTGCCTTAGGGCAGCATTTCTCAACCTGGGGGTTGGGACCCTGGGGGGTCATGAAGGGGTGTCAGAGGGGTTGCTAAAAACCATCAGAAAACACAGTATTTTCTGTGCTCATGTGGTTCTATGTGAAAAGATTGGCCCAATTCTATTGTTGATGGGGTTCAGAATGTTCTTTGATTGTAGGTGAACTATAAATCCCAGCAACTACAACTTTGAAATATCAAGGTCTTTTTTCCCCAAACTCCAGTAGTGATCACATTTGGGCATATTGAGTTTTTGTGCCAAGTTTAGTCCAGATCCTACATTGTTTGAGTCCACAGTGCTCTCTGGAGGTAGGTGAACTACAACTCCAAAACTCAAGGTCAATACCCACCAAATCCTTCCAGTATTTTCTGTTGATCTTGGGAGTTAGTTCTGTGTGCCAAGTTTGGTTCAATTCCATTGTTGGTGGAGTTCAGAATGCTCTTTGATTGTAGGTTAACAATAAATCCCAGCAACTACAACTCCCAACTGACAAAATCAATCCCACCAGTATTCAGATTTGGCTGTATTTGGTATTTGTGCCAGATTTCATCCAGTGAATGAAAATACATCCTACATATCAGATATTTACATTACGATTCATAACAGTAGCAAAATTACAGTTATGAAGTAGCAACAAAAATAATTTTCTGGTTGGGGGTCACCACAACATGAGGAACTGCATTAAGGGGTCATGGCATTAAGAAGGTTGAGAACCACTGCCTTAGGGTGACTATAAATGAGAAATGACTTGAAGGCACACAAGAACAACCAGCTATTTATTTGAAACGGATGTTGTGCTAATTGTCTTCTCATATCACAAGTATTTTTACAGGCCCTCAAGTGGGTTGCTGCATATGATGAGCGGAATGCATTTGTCTTGGTGGCTCTTAAATAGTGCAAGCTCTCTGACTGAAGAAAAGGGAAGGCCAGAGGAGGAAATGCCAATGAGTGCACAAACAACATATGGTTTACAGAAATGTCTTCCATATTTTTTCTTTGGCACTTCATATGTTTGGAAATTAGCATATGGTTATGTTTTGTGGCTTAGTGACCCCTGATTAAAAAGTGCTAGCATCTGGTTTTGTTAAAATAGCCAGAGCCTTAGTAGCTGTGTATATGGCATGCTTTATGAAGAGCTTTCAGAATGAAATATTGTTGAATGGTCTAAATTAGAAACCAACCACAGCACTCTATAGCAGTGCTGTGGCTTCTCAAAGGCTCATGGGTTATATTGCGCAAGGACATTATTGCATGAGGCAGGCAAACTGGCATTCCAGCTGTGCATTCCACAGCTTGTATGTGCCCCCCCCCCCCCCGTGATTTTCCGATCCCTAGCTATTAATGGATACAACCAATCAATAGCTTTCCATCCTACAATGTTCCCATCATCTACCTTGGGATAATGATCCATTTCGTCTTCTGTGCCAGCATGCTTGTATCAAAGTGACAGGAGGGGTAGGATTCTCTGCCTCTACCCATCACTATTCCCAAGCTGGCTATTTTCAATTAATTTTATATTTTTGTTTGCTTTTTGTTTTCAGATACATGATTGCACTAAAATTAAATTTAAAAATTAAAAATTGGAATTAATTAATTAGTAGTGCAGAAAGGTGGGATTATGAGCATGTATAGAAATCTGATTGTGGGACCACAGATTGATGAATCAGCAAAGACATCAAAGGTGCTCAAACTGGTAGGCATCTGCTATCAGTGATAGTGCAACTGTAGGAGAATAGCAGGTTGGTACAATAAAGCCCTGAGCTACTGACAAATCTGGAAACAGCATAAAGGTGTTTTGACGTCATCTGCAAGGATGTTGCCGAGGGGATGCCTGGATATTTGATGTTTTACCATCCTTGTGGGAGGCTTCTCTCATGTCCCCATATGGGGAGCTGGAGCTGACAAAGGGAGCTCAACTTGCTTTCCCAGATTCATACCGCTGACATGTCAGTCAGCAATCCTGCCGGGAAATGTAGTTTAGGGCAGGACCTTTTGAATTTTCTGGCATAGGGCTCCTCCCTTTCCAAACTTCATTTCCCAGAGTTGGCCTAGGGAGCATATGTGCCTGCCATTTTGCTTAAGAAATATCATGGTGCCAGCTGAATACACCAAGAAATTAACATGTTTCCTGTTTTCTGGCATCCTTTGTCTTTCTTGCAATTATCAAAAAATATTACAAATATCTTGGTTAATACATTTCCCCAATTTTTGCATTGCATTTAGGAATAGGTAAACCCCTGACTCTACAATATTATTCAAACACACACAAGCTGTTCCAAAACCAGTCATAAGGGCCAATTCATGTGTGAAATAATAAGGTAGTACAGACCTCAGAGTACAGACTGTATTGCCATAATGTTCAGAGTTAGAAAACAAACCGTTTCAAAAATGAAAGCTACATAAGGAAGGGAAAAAAATAATTTTTTTAGCCTGATGTGTAGATTTTACACACAGTAGAGTTTTCAGAATTTGACATTTTCCAACCAGTCACACGGAAGCTGATATACTTCTGCCATGTCTTATTAGAGGGCTCTATCATTTCACTGTTGTACCTAAGAGCCCCTGGTGGCATAATGGGTTAAACCCTTGTGCCAGCAGGATTGCTGACTGACAGGTCAGCGGTTTGAATCTGGGGAGAGTGGGTTGAGCTCCCTTTGACAGGTCCAGTTCCCCATATGGAGACATGAGAGAAGCCTCCCACAAGGATGGTAAAACATAAAATATCCAGGTGTCCCTTTGGCAATGTCCTTGCAGATGGCCAATTCTCTCACACCAGAAGCAACTTGCAGTTTCTCAAGTCGCTCCTGGCACAGAAAAAAAACTGGTATACCTGTGATGTCATTTAAAGTATTTATAAATTATATTACTCTGTCATTTCTCAAATACTGCCATATCATAGTTTCTTGTATGAAAACTATGCTTCTGGAAAACTGAAGATTAAAATACACACATATACAGAGGAGGAGATTCTAATGTCCTTGAAGTTACTTCTAATTTACAGCATATTTTATTTCCTCCCATTCTAAATCTGAGCTGTTAGCTGTGTGTCCTCGTATGACTTTTGGCTCAAGCAAAATTAACTCCAGAAGTGAAGGGATATGCCTGCTGAGATCACTTCCTGCTCAAGTCTGTTTCTTGGCTGGGAAACTAGCTTCTCTTGTTCGTGCTGGAAAACATTTACAATGGAGAGGTTGTAGTGTACTGGCAATGTTACTCCAGGACATGTACACAAATATAACTAGCCATTTGAATAATGTTAGGCTGCAGAATCAGATGTGCAATAGCAAGCCAAAGAAGAGGCCAAGGAGATCTAAGTCACTTCATGGTTTCTATGTAGTTACTTGCTCCCTCCTCCCAAAATCCACATTAGGGTTACTGTGATGTAACTACTAGAATGACTGAAAGTTGACTAGGATAGCAAGAAAGGAATGCCACTATCTGAATCTTGCTTGCTGTGTGCCTTAGAAAAATGCTGACTTCGTTTTCTAAAAGTTCTGAACACTCAGCCTTGACAAATAATATAAGGACGTTTTTATGAGCCCTGACTGGGCGTGTTCACATTCCTTGCATCCTCCACCCTTTACCATGACATCTTCATATTCCCAAATCCTTTCTTTTCTTTTCTTTTCTTTTTGTGTGTGTGTGTGTGGGGGGGGGGGGGGGGTGTTTGTTACTTTCTATCCCACTCAAAAATCCACAGCTGTAAGACCAGTACATGGGAAAGAAAGTCTGCCCCTAAGAATGCATACAACATTTCATTTTGAAAGTAAATTAGGTAATTTAATTGACCTACGAACACATATCTTTTTCACCCTGATGCAAAGCATTTTTATTCTTTAAAATGGTTTTGAACTGCCAGAGAGCTAATATGATGTGGTAGTTTGCATAGGACCTTAGACATTAAGGCTGAACTCCAAATTAACCTCACGGGTTTACTAGGAGTAAAAAGTGGAGAGGAAGATGTTCATGTGTATCATTTTGAGTCCATTACATGAAAACACCCCATGAAAAACAGTATACACATCATAGTGACAGGTGGCTTCAAACAGTCACTGGTGCTGTGCAATTGTGATGTCTTGACCATGCAAAGCCACAATTCCAGATGGACACATAACTCTACTCTCCTGCTGTGCTGCTTCCATTTCTTTGTTATTGTTTTTAATTTTTTTACAGGAGCAATTGCAAAGTGCCAGGTGAAAAAAAACTGAAACATTGACAGTTAAGTGAATATGTCAGATGTTGCTACGCAGGTGCCCGGACTCAATGCACAAGGTAATGTAGTGGACTGTGACTCAATCAGGAGCTTTGGGTGGGATGTGTCAGTCAATGGTCCCTGACACCCTCATAGCAGGGAGGTAACTGACCAACAACATTTCATAATGTTGTGTGATAGGGACCATCACCTGTTGTGGAAGTTAACAATAGAGGAGAAATAGTTTTACACCACAGGACAGAGACTTCTGTCATTCAAAATTTAAAAGTAATTCAGTGTAACTATTCTCTTTAGTTCTGAACAATAATGAAATAAAGAATTACTTTCCAAAAACTGTAACTGGATCAATAATTAGATTTTGAGAGCCCTAGAACAATCACTATATGCTCTTGATAATCTCAAGATTCAGACATCAGAGATACCCATCTATATCCAACATATGTTCCAGCGCGGCACCATTCAAACTGAGTAACAGATCAGAATGTAAAATTATAGTTATAATTATTTTACTGACACAAAAACACAGTATGTCACAGCAAACAAGATATACATGCTGGATTTCATACCACAAAATCACAAGTTGAACACTTCCCAAGCGTCTAGGACTGTATGATGTATTTTTGAATGATGTGTGCAGATCCAAGTAAGGTGGCTTTTTGCAGTTGACAGATCATGATTTTGTCAATGTTTATTGTTTCCAAATGCCAGCTGAGATCTTTTGGCACGGCACCCAGTGTGCCGATGACCACTGGCACCACCTGTACTGGTTTATGTCAGAGTCTTTGCAGTTCGATTTTGAGGTTCTGATAACAGCTGAGTTTTTCCTGTTGTTTTTCCTCAATGCGACTGTCACCTGGTATGGCGACATCAATAATCCAAACATTTTTCTTTTCCACAATCGTGATGTCGGGTGTATTGTGGTCGATAACTTTGTTAGTCTGGATTCGAAAGTCCCACAGTATTTTTGCATGTTCATTTTCCACTACCTTTGCAGGTTTATGATCTCTCCAGTTCTTTACTACTGACAGGTGGTACTTGTGACATAAGTTCCAATTAATCATTTGGGCTTCAGAATTGTACCTCTGTTTGTAGTCCCTTTGTGTGATTTTCTTGCAGCAGCTGAGGATATGATCAATGGTTTTATCAGCTTCCTTGCACAATCTGCATTTTGGGTCATCAGCTGATTTTTCGATCCTGGCCTTAATTGTATTTGTTCTGATGACTTGCTCCTAGGCTGCAAGAATCAGGCCTTCTGTCTCCTTCTTCAGTGTTCCACTTATGAGCCATAACCAGGTCTTCTCCTTATCAACCTTTCCTTCGATTTTGTCAAGGAACTGCCCATGCAATATTATTATTATTATTATTATTATTATTATTATTATTATTATGATCTCTGCTTTCAGCTGGTTCTATGGGGAGGTCTGATTGATGCCTTATCTTTTTAAACCATCTCTGAATAGTCCTTGCCTAAGAAAACACTATGAAATACACCACCATTAGTTAACAGGCTATTTGAAGGCACATGTATATACACAGTGACAACTAATGAGGATTCTTGCCATAGATGCAGGCGAAACGTCAGGAGAGAATGCCTCTAGAGCATGGCCATACAGCCTGAAAAAACCTACAACAACCCAACTAATCCATTACTTGCATTGACATTATACAGATATAATATAATTGTCAAGTGCATATACATGGGAGAAGCTAGCCCTATACCTAAACCACAAATATACAAGCTGTCAATGATTTCATATATCGTCAAACCAATATTTTTTTTTAAAAAAATAAAATTGTTGATAATATTGGGAAAGTGAATTATTTTCCCTCCCTTGCAGCAACAGAAAGACTGCATTTA
Organism: Anolis sagrei; assembly: GCF_037176765.1. NCBI lineage: Eukaryota > Metazoa > Chordata > Lepidosauria > Squamata > Anolidae > Anolis > Anolis sagrei. The sequence goes on along the minus strand of NC_090025.1, from coordinate 123,429,707 downwards.
TACCAAGACTACACTGCTGAAAGGAAAACTGACAGTTGTAATTAATTATCTGTTGGGATACATTGCTTCCCAGCAATCAAAAGTGATAAACCAAACCCAACGAAAACTGCTTGAGAATGATTACATGATAAGTTCAAGGTCTGGAAATAACGCCAACACCACGGGGTTCTCAAGATGAAGCAGAATAAAAGCAGGAGCAACTGTATCCATTCTTGAAAAGAAATAAACACTCTCAATTTCTTTAAAAGCAAACAATTGCAAGCAGCAGGATTCTTAACCAGGGCAATTTCAGCAGGTTTGGTGGGACAATTCCCTCCCCCCCCTTCCAGAGACTATCATGGGTCAACCTCTATACACATTACTGCTCTACTAGTATTTAGTAGCAACTTGGCTCACCCCTCTCAAGAAATGTCTGTTTTAAATGCCCTTTCATGATTCGCCACACAAATTCAACATCTCAAGTGCCTTTATTAGGTAAAGGCATCAAAAGCAGCCTTAAAGGAATTCCTTTGGTCTACAAAACTCATGTTTCAGATCCCTGTTCTTGAAGCGTGCTGCTGACATTTTTGTCTACATATTCCACTGATGGATTTTGTTTGGTTTGCCACTGACCACCTAGGGAATAACATGGTTGATCAGGAGTGTACATGAACATGAAATCTTAACTACTTTTGTTCTTTACATACTACTGGAAGCACTCAGTGAGAAGGCAGGGCAAATCTATTTCCAGTCTTGTTTGGGTTTGCATGCCTCCATCCATAATTCCGTTATATTTCATTCACACCATACTTTTTTTTACAATCATAGCAAAATGCTTGCTCGGATGTTTATCTTAATAACTGTCTAAATGTGTGATATCCAAAGCTTGGAAGATAACTTTTTTGAACATCTACAATAAACTGCTAGCTAGCAGGAGCAGTAGCTATGGTGTTTTCTCCCAAAATATATATTTAAATATGTGTATAACTTACATGGAGCCCCCGGTGGTGCAGTGGGTTAAAGCGTTGAGCTACTGAGCTTGTTGACTGAAAGGCCAACAAGCTGGGGAACAGCGTGCAAATGTGAGTAGATCAATAGGTACCACTCCGGAAGGTAACAGCGCTCCATGCAGTCATGCCAGCCACATGACTTTGGAGTGTCTAGGGACAACACCAGCTCTTCGGCTTAGAAATGGAGATGAGCACCACACCCCAGAGTTAGACACAACTGGACTTCATGTCAGGGGAAAACCTTTACCTTTACCTATAAGTGACATATTTTCACCTTGGAGAACTGTGTTACATTTGAAGAAGCATAACATCTGCTAAATTCTGGTCTTGAGCAAGATGTGTGGATGACATCACTTTGTACAGGAATTTGCTAGGATTCTGAAATATCTCTGACTCTACAGGAGATAGTCTGATCTAGCTGATAAATCTGGCCCATTGACGTAAAACTTCCTTGACTCCCATCTGTGAACTTGAGCTGCAGAGACACTTCTGTCAGAAGATTTTGAGTTACATGTAATCAGAAGGTCATCCTTGGGCTGAAATGGTTGGAGTATGTCAGCATCTGGAAAAACCCTGATTTGACCAGAGAAGCAGTGTGCAAGTCAATGTCATGAGTTGCATCACTCAAAAGGGGAAAACAAACTACATCACCCCAGGGCATCTTGGGTCCTTGACTTAACATGTCACAACCTATGTAGCTCTTGCCTTGCTGTTGGTGTAATGCTGGGCCACTTAAAGTTGCTTTAAGGAAACTGGCCATCTACGCAAGCTGAACATTTTGCTTATCTATTAGACCACAAAAACATTTAGAACTGCTTGTTCTCATTGCAGTATATATATATATATATATATATATATATATATATATATATATCCTAAGTGTGTTTAGTTTGCATGATTATCCACAAATTAATATACTGAGTAAGATCACATGGTACCTCATGATATAGATAGATGCTACATAGATGACTGATAGATAGATAGATAGATAGATAGATAGATAGATAGATATCTGCAGAAACCTATTTGGGGGGTGGGGATTTTTCAGCCACAGAGCCATTTTTGATGCAAAAGTTTATTGGAGCCCGAAGAAATGTTTATATATTTATATTATATATAATGTATGTGTGTTTGTGTGGACACACACACACTTTTTGATACATTGCAGGAATCAGTGGCAGATGGATGGAGAGTATGTGTGAACTAACTCGAAAAAAACCGTGCACACTGAACATATCTCGTAGTAAAAAAAAGGAAAGCAAGCAAGCAAGAAAGAATAATACACTATTTAAAATGAAGAACAATGTTAATCAACATAAACTTAACAGTATTTTAGTGGAAGATCCTGGGGGGCACCCAGTCCAATTCCCTGCTGCCAAGCAAGAAAAGCACAATCAAAGCATCCCCAACATATGGCTTTCCAGCCTTTGTAACAACAACAGGAGCAACCTGAGGGGCCCTCCAGTCCTACCCCCTTCTGTCATGCAGGGAAAGCACAATCAAGGTACCTCAACAGATGGCCATCCATACTTTGTAATAATGATAGTAGTAGTAGTAGTAGTAGTAGTAGTAGTAATAGAAAAAACCCCAGGGGCCATGCAGTCCAACCTCCTTCTGCAAGGCAGAAAAGGCACAATCAAAGCATCCCTTGAGTGGTAGTGGGGTGGGTGGGGGGGTGTGGAATTTTGGAATCAAGTAAGGCAAGGGGGAAAGAATCCGGGCATGAAAGAGGTGCTGAAAAGGGTATTTGGGGGTAAGGGAGGTGGGGCAAAACCTTTTGGGGTGAGGGAAGTGGGGAGAAGAGGGAGGGGAGGACGGAGAGGAAAAGGAGGGGGAAACTGAGGAGCCGCTCAGTATGCTTTGCTGAGCCCCAAGGACTCTGTGGAGCACACTTTGAGAACCACTGATCTAAAGCAAAGTAAAATAAAGCTAGTTCTGTAAACCCAGGATTTGATAGTGTTTGCAGATGCAGAATACATGATTTTAAGTCATCTTTCTAAGAAATAGTGGATAAATCACTGGCTTATTGTGGGTCACCTTGTCTTCCACTGACATTTTTACAAAATGAGAGACTTCTATTTCAAACTACAAATGTAATACTTGAAACAACCCAATTGTCACATAAATTATGGCAGTTGAACACTGGGCAAGTTACTACTGATACAGAAGGCTTCCAGGAAATTCCTTGCCCTTGTTAACTACCTCAGCTTAGGTCAAGCTTTTCTGTGTTTACACCTGATTTTTTGTCTTCAATATGTGAGTGATTCCCACCATCCATCAGTTCAGCATTATTTTCATGGTGATTGTGACTTTGCAGGACTTGTGCCAGGTCAGCCACAAAGCAAGGTGGTCAGAACGACATTGGCTTCAGACTGACTGGGAACCAACCCAAGCCTGCTGCATACTATAAGCTGATGAGAAGAAGACATTCTCTATGGAACAAGCCCTGAGAAGTCAATATGTTAAGCTTCAGCCTGGGTCAGCCTGACATAGAAGCGTTGCTAAGTGATATTTGCTTACTGTATATGCAGTAAGTAAAAAATCTTTGGGCTGCTAGGCTTACCTATTGTTTCTCTGGAACAGTTCATGATTATTTTTTTCTGTGTACTTTATACTAAAAGTGTGCACCCACTGGCAGCAATATGTTTATCTCAGCAAGTATGTAGGTATGTACAAATGCATTGCCAAACATTGTGCCAGCAAGAACATTCTGTGATTTGTCAACCTTTAATTCTTTTTTAACTGGGGCTGTCTACTAAACAATTTTAAATCCTTTATGCCCAGGTAACCCATTTTATGCCAAGGAAAGCCTAAATCTGTGGTTAGTATAAACTGTCCAAGTGGAGCACATTTGCATACTGAATCATATTTGCTTACTATATTTTGCATTCTTTGCTTTTTAATTTCATTTGCTGCATTGATACTCTTTGAACCTGGACAAAAATGCAAACAAAAATTGACTTTAAAATACTATGTTAAACACCAAGCTCTAAATTGGATTCTTATTCAGCTACCTGTCAGTACTCTGCTATTTCAAAAGAATTTGTGCATGGACTTTTGAGTACACCTTTGCACCCATGAAGATGGGAAGTTTCTTACTTCTTGAAAAGCACAGATTTCTTTTTAAGCATGCAACCATCTTGAGAAACCCAGTTCTGTCTTTTATTTCTCATTCCAAAGACTGCTAAGATTTGGTTTTGAAAGCAATACTTCTATCTATGGATGTAACCTAGGATGTAACAAATTACACATCTGAAATTTGGAAGTAAACATGTGTAGCATGTTGAAACACTGGTGAAACAGATGGCACTTGTGCATCAAAAACATATATAACAATATGAATCAGGGTTGCAGCCTAGTTGAGGATCCTACATAATTACTCAATGCAATTTTCTGAATCTTAAAAATTAAGCCACCAAATGCTTTGGCTGGGCTGTGTAATTTTATGTTCAATATTCAGGATGTTTACAATGGCATATCTACCTGAAATTAATAATGTGCTTATTTTCACACTTCTTAAGCAATCCACTAGATTTCGGTGCATAACTTCCTATAAAATAAGCAAACATGTGGATTCAAATGCCAATTTAAATGTGGAGATTTTTAAAAATGCAGATTGTTGTCACAATGAGACATAGCAGAATTGCAGGTAGGCAAATGTAAACATTTCACAGGTGAGAAACAGACCAACTATTTTGAAATATATTTTTGAATTCTGTGATTAGATTAGTGGAGGAGACAGATGAGAAAATTATGCAAATATACCGGGGGGGGGGGGGGGGGGGTTGTATTTAAAAATAAGGATAAGGAAATGCATATGTGAAGTCTTGACTTTGGTATCAAAATACAACAGAGATAAATGATGCAAAAATTTAAAGTAAATGAATTGGATCTGGATTAGTGTTTAGTTTCATCATTATGTTCATGCCAAGTTAAGGAATAATTGTGATCAACCTCTTGCTGTTTCCACCCTCCATTCAGCCTCAATGGTAGGAGCAGGGCAGCAACCTTCCAAATTCTTCCTATGTCTCACAATCCAGAGTACTTTAAAATTAAACCTTAATTTTTAAAAGAAAGATAGAAGAGAAAGGAGAAAAAATAGTCCTTCAAACCAAAGGACTAAGAAACACATCACATGGATGAGGTCCAGTGTAGTGATTCACCAGCCTCTGTGGCGAATCTGGGTGTTACCAGGGCAATCCTGATGACCCAGCCAGCAGGTGATACTTGCCCATCACATGTTAGGAAGTGATACCCCATGCGGAAGCCCTTGTTCCTTACGGAACACAAGGAGGCTTCTGTGTTGTTGATGGCAGCATCTTTCCAAGCTGCTGGCCCAGTTCACCCACAGAACCCCACTGGAAGTTTCCCTACTTCGTCTGATGGGTTAGGTGGTGTAGAGTACTATGGGTGAACTGGGGTAGAAGCATCCTAGGATGCTTTTTTTGCCCCGAGTGATAAGACCTCAGTAAACTATGTCACAGTTTATTCAAACAAGCAAACACTTTGGAACAGCTCTAGGTTTACAGCATCACTACAAACGATGGAAGGAGTGAATATGGAAGCAGAAACAACAACCAGAAAAACCAAAGAATTATAACATCAAAATTTACACTTTTTAAGACCAGTCTAAAAGAGCTCATGATTTAGTGCTGTAGTCATTAAAAAAAGTTGAGATGTGAGAGACAAATAATTCTAATGGCCATTCAAAATGGAAAAAAAAGAAAAGAAAAATGAGGGCAGGAAATGAATGGCCTCTCCCGCTCCCCATCACCCTACACTCTCTGAAACCAATAGAAGGAGTTTTTTTTTAAAAAAAAGTACTAAGCAATCACAGGTGTATCATTACATTTTTTCCAATGGTTTTCCCCTCCTCTCCTGAGTTGTAATCTTTACAAAAATGCTTTGAAGTCTCAAAAATGTAGAATCGTTACACATACTACATACATATCCACATTACGGTGGCGGATAGCAATGTAGACTTGATTTAAAGGATCCCAGATGACTGTTTGAAGAAAATTAGCAGAATGACAACTGCATGCTGTATGAAAGCAAGCTCAAAGAAGGAGGCCAGTCCCGCATGCCTGATATATATATATCGGTACTCAGCTCTTGCACATACTTTTATGCATTGAATTAAAACATCTGTCTGGTATTTTTGAGAATCTGGAAAGCAAATGGAAATAAGATACACTATTCCAGGCTTTGATCTTACTGTTATTAATTGTAGATCAGAAAGCAAAGTAAAAGTCCAGGTGGATTGCCTTACTGTGGCTTTTCCGGCACAAGCTTTGGGCCACAGCGTCGAGACTGAGGGAAAAAAAGACGTCTGACATGAAAAACACATCTGTGTAGGAATGCATATGCAAGCCCCACACAGACTGTTGTGCAATAAAGGGCCTTCCCACCCTCCAAAGAGCTGTATTTCAACTCTCACAATTCCCAGAAAGTATTGGGAAGAGGGGTGTATGAAATCCTGCTTTAGGATGTTAGCTGCAGATCCATATTCCCAAGTGATAGAAAACTACAATTGTAAGAGTCTGCTATGGTTTTCAGGTTCTTTTACAGTCCTATTACTGGTTTCCTGTGCACTGCTTTGACAGCTTTTTTTCAGAAATGGAATTTACTGGTTGTGGAATCATGAATTAATGCACATGAGAATTAAAGCCAATATACAACAGTGGTGAGAGAGATGGATTACATGTTAAGTAAAGCATGAAAAGCTCACATTTGAAATTACCATTAGAAGGTGTTCATATTGCAATCACTCACGTATTCTCTATGTTTGTTAGTATATTTTCAGTATATTTATTTTTCACAAATACATACATTAAACATCATCAGATAATTTCTCTGCTTCTGAAGAATTTCCCCACAGCTAGCTGGAACTACATTTGTCCAGTCCAGAAATGTTTTCAGATGAGTTTCCAGAATCTCCCGCCAGCTTGTCCATCAATCATAAAGATGGAGGTAGTATAGAAGCTGCTGTCTCAAAAAGTCACTTTTACAAACGTTTCTCATTTCTACACTTCAGAGAAGCTTCCAGGGAAGTTACGAAAGAGTGCAAAGGTCCTTCACCTTTATTGTGATCTGCCAGTGCTGTGATAGAAACCTGTGTTTCTCAAACTCTGCAATATGGAGGATTCTTTGTTCTCTATATGAAATTAACCGATGCCATATTTTGCCCATTGGCTACAGCTGTTTATTTATTTCCTGGAATCTCACCCTACACAATAGTTCCCTGACTTGCACTGGTTCATGGACCACCACTGAATAGCATGTTATAGCAATCTTTTAAAATTTATTAATACCTTGAAGTTGCATTAAAGTGCTCTTTGCTAGCAAAAGAAAGGAACTAATACGATATGTACATATCCAGATGACATGGAGTAGCTGGGTTATTAGAGAAATAGATGGATTATAAGAGAAAACAGAAGACTGGGAAATGATTTCAGACATGAATGCCAGTTAACAAGGAAAGGGTTCTGTGGAAGAATGAAAATGCAGCCCATTGTACTCATGGGCACTTGTCTGGTATCTAATAAAGCCCCTATTCATGTGGATTAAGGGAAGTTTTCACTGACGGTTCCTCTGAATTTCTGCCAAAACTGAATGCAGCTGCATAAAGTTATCATTACTGAAGAACAGTCCTCAAATTGGGTCATGTCAATCCATAGTTGAAGCTGGGGTCTTAAGGGTCACATCAGGGTAAGATGGAGCTGTCTGAAACCATTGTGAATGCCCTGAAGACAGAAGAGTAGAGAGACAATTTCATCTGTGAAGCAATCTTAGATTGCTAAACTAGGTGAAATGGCTTTGCCAGATTCCTTGCCACATCTCAAGATTACTGGGGCTACTTTGCTTTGTATTAGGCATTGGTTGCATACAGCATTGTGAATATCTACAAACACCAAAAGTATTCCGAATCACCCATGTCAGCATCTCATTTTGCAGATCCCCATGCCAACCTTATTTCGACATGTATGATTGATCTCTGATAAGACAAGGCAGCTATCCTATTTGCTTACAAATAACAAGACATTAATTTCACAAGCCAGTCATTGCAGAGACTGTAATTAGTGTCTTCAGCATTCAGATTGCATGATGAATGAGATTATGCCAACAAGGATGAGAATAGAACACTTAAATAGTAATCCTACAGAATGCACCTCAATTCAATACAGTAGCTAGATAGTACTGATATATTAGTGTCCTTGCAAGAGCTAGGGCCATCTATATGGCACAGGTTACTAAAAGGTATTTCTACCTCAGAGCTGTTCCAGATCAGGCATAATCTGTTTTATCTAGAACCAGACAGTCTAACCCATCCCCATGCTGGACCCTCTTCTTGTCCTTGTAATGCCACTGCCACTTTTTGCTGGCCATGGAGCTCCCTACAAAGCTGAACAAAAGTAGCTTTCTGAGAGAACCCTGCTGATGACATCACTTCATAACAAGATGCCCAATTATGTAACCAATGATGAGGGAGTAGAAAAAGTGACGGGCCTTTTTGACATGTAGACACAGGATCATCCCAGAACCCACCCGATCCAGCTGTCCATAAGATGTCCATAAGTAATACTGAAAGTTATTCTAGAGCAGTGGTTCTCAACCTGTAGGTCCCCAGATGTTTTGGCCTCCAACTCCCAGAAATCCTAACAGCTGATAAACTAGCTGGAATTTCTGGGAATTGTAGGCCAAAACACCTGGGGACCCTCAAGTTGAGAACCACTGCTCTAGAGTTTCCTGGAAGGTAGTGGGTCATCACCATGTCACCATCACTCTACTTCATTCTTTCTAATTGTGTAGGCACCCCATTCTGCAAACTGAACCCAAATTATTTCATTTGATGTAGACACAGCCTAGAAAGTTTGTTTTTGCTTGAGTCTACTGGAAACGTGAAATTTCTACTTTCTCTTTTCCTTCTCTTGCCTCTTTATCCAATGGGTTAACTGAGCACAAACCACTTTTTTCACAACTGTACTAAACAAATAAGGAAACTCTGAGAGTATACTACAACTGCAAATCCTTCAGCCAGTGTAGTCACTAACCATCCTAGGTATGACAATTATAGTACAAAGAACTAAGGCTTCAAAAAGCTTATACTAACATATTGTTGACCTAATCTCCAGCTCCACCTCCACAATATATGTCAACCCTCAAATAATATTCTTATAGTATTGCTAAATGGTATAGAGAATGATGATTGAGTAATATTATATTTCTGACAGCAAGCAGATATTCAATGGAAATGGTACAGAGTTTGAGCAGAGGGCTGACTTAGGCCAACAGGGGTAATAATCATTTACACAGTGCTTACTCGTCTAATAGATGAACTATACATTGAATTTAATAGTGACTGTAAAACTGATTGAAATCAGGGTGGGGCTTCTGCTGTGTAAGACAGAGCCTATGCTGCTATAGCCACTGCCGGAAATCCCATGTGAGCAAAACAAATATGTTCTGAACTTCTTTAATGCACTATTCACTTCTTTAGTTTTGAAAAAAATGGTGTCAGTCATGTTTTTAATCTACACAGAAATCAACCACAGATTAAGACATTGAGGTGAAAGCAAGATGAGTCGAAGCTAATTCTGCCAGGTGCACCTGCTATCAGGCCAGTGAAATCAGACCTTTGTAAAGTTACAATTTTCAGAATGCCCTACCAGCATAGCCAAAGGCCATGCCACCTTGATGTTTCTAGTGGTGTCTAGTCCCTCATATTTACTTTTCCAGTATCTGTGTAGGGTCCAGTCATCCTTGTTATAGCCATAGTTTTAGAAGGAAGAGCCATTGAGGCAGTTCATTTGTCAGTGCCCTCATAATGGTAATCCTTGTAGAAACTGCACATGTTCTGTTCTCTTCCATGAACTTGTATAATTGAGAGTGTAGTAAAGGCCATAGTGATATGTGGAAAAGACAGCCAGCCTCTAGTGGACTACTGTCCTCTCAATCCTCCTATGTGTAACCTACAAGCATCATTGCACTTGTTTGTTCTTATATGAAGTTGTTGCTTTTTTAAAAGTAGTGCTCTATGCTTGGACCTGGATAAGACCGGGAATGTGTTGCTTATTGTCATCATCATGATCTGTTGTTGTCATTGTGTGCCTCCAAGTTATTTCTGACTTATAGTGACCCAAAGGTGACCCTACCATAAGTCTAAGACTATGTGACTCACCCAAGGTTACCCAATGTGTTTCAGTGACCAAGCAGGAAATTGAACTTTGATCTCAGAGTCATGCTTGAAACCTCTCTACTTTCCTACACGATTGTGTTCAAAGTAGCTCACAACATAATGGCAGCAATTCAAAACAATAGAAGGTAAATGCACATTCCCACATCAAAAACTGAATAAAATACAAATTCACTGACCCAAGGAGAAGAATAAAGCAGTACTGGGTTTTCACATCTTGTTGGACTGAAGCTTCCATCATTCCTTACAATCACGTATGGTGGCTACAGCTGTTAAGAGTTGAGTCTTGAGGACTGTGTTGTTTCTAGTACTGGAATGAAATTTAACACAGAATAAAGATATTGACCAAGATCCAAAGTCATATTTCCACATCCAGTGGTTTACATTTCAACCTACTACCAGTAGAATCGGGACTTTCTTCACTTCCACCTCCTACAGTAGCCTCCAGCTATAGAAGTAAAACCCATTCCAGAATTTTTTCCAGTGCTCTAGAGAGATTCCCAGAGACTACATCTTCCAAATTCCCACAACCAACATGTGCAATTTTCTAACCTGTGCACATCAGTTTCAAAATCTTGAATGGCCTACCAGGGGTATAAAATGGAATATTAATGGAAATGACACCTTCTGCTTCCAACCACAACCACAATTGAAATAAGATATCTGAGAACTATTTTGAAATTTTGAATGCCTTTTACTGCATCCAAGTTTTTTTTTTTTTAGTAAATTATGAACAAGTGTGCATGTGTGTCGGACATTGATGACCATCCATGGAATAATGCAACCAGGCACAGAATGTTGTCTTATATAAGGGCTACCACACTTGACTTATTTAAGTTAATTGGACCAAAAGAACAAAAGGAGGAAGCAATCTGATACAGGTTCAGCTGAAGCATGGTGTCTTCTCTAGATCATCTCCTCAACTTTCCCTTGAATGAAACACCTAAGCCTTGAGGGGAATTCAATAGTTGGGTTGCTTCCTGACAGGCAAGTTACTGGAAGGTAAACACAGGGTACTCTTATCTAAGTCTCAGGAACCTGTAAGTGAGAACAAAATCCAAGTCAGCCTCAAGGGTTGATCCCTCTTTCTGGGTCTCAGGACCTGTGGAGGTTATTCCAGAGCCCTACCCTTCACCAGAATGAGTCCCTCCATTACCTGCCAAATGGGAACCTATTTACAGAAAACACCCTAAACATCCAAACTCCCTCAGGCCCTTTTTTGCACTGCCATATAAAATGCAGATTATCTGTTTTGAATTGGATTATATGGCAGTGTAGACTCAGATAATCCAGTTCAAAGCAGATAATGTGGATTATCTGATTTGGTATGCTGGGTGATATGGCAGTGTAGAAGAGGCCTCAGATACAGTAAGCAATGGAGGGAGGGTGGATAAAAAAGAGAATATTGCTTTCCAACCCTAAAGCAACTTGAAAACTCACAATGCACTGAGAGTAAGAGAGTGGGCTACACTGTGAACATCCAAAGAGGTACATCAACCTGATTTACTTAAATAAGTGAGGTCCCTCCACTTTTTTGTCCTACACATTGTGATGGCACTGGTACTCGGGGGCTTACACTTGTGGTGGTTTCATAGCGTGAGAGAGAGGCATTAAGAGAAGAGAGAGAAGGAGCATCATCCTAGGTGCATTGACACTAGAATGAATGCTCATATGCTCCTAATTACTAGAATACTCTTCACTTGTATCACAACATATAGAGCACATCTACACTGTAGAATTGACGCAGTTCAACACCACTTTGGCTGCCATGGCTTAATGCTATGGAACTCTTGAAATTATAATCTTAGATGTTATTTTGCCTTCTCTGCCAAAGAACACTGGTGGCTTCTCAAACTACAAATTCCACAATTCCATAGCAATAAGTCAGAGCAGTTGAGGTGGTGTCGAACTGCATTGATTCTACACTGTGAATGTGACCCCTGTTAACCTTTGCTTGGGATGAAATGCCACTACAAGTGTATTCACACTGAAGATCTGATGCATTCTGATATCACATTGCCTGTCTTGGTTCAAGGCTATGGAATCATGGAAGTTGTTGTATGAGTTCTTTAGCCTTCTCTGCCAAAGAGAGTCAGGCCCTCACCGAACTACAACTTCCTGGATTCCATGGCAATGTGTCATGGCAGTAAAAGTGGTGTTAAACAGCATCAATTTTACAGTGAATAAGTTGCCAGATTCTACAGTGACTTTGTGAATGTTTCCTCAGAAATTAACATTCAGAAAGGAAGGAATATATCAGTGGTCCTCAACCTGGGGTCCCCAGATGTTTTTGGCCTACAATTCCCAGAAATCCCAGCTAGTTTACCAGCTGTTAGGATTTCTGGGAGTTGAAGGCCAAAAACATCTGGGGACCCCAGGTTGAGAACCACTGGAATATATGAACTTGAATTCCACTCATTGAATTTCAAATCATGGTTTGGTGTTGCATGTGAACCCAGTCTATGCGAAATGCTTCAATATTTGAAATGCCGGAAGGATACCACTCCAGGAAAGAAAGAATGCTCATCTCCTGATTACTACACTGCTCTACAGTTGGATCATAACATAGGATGACTCTACATTGTAGAATTGATGTAGTTTGACACAACTTTAACGTGTCCTGGTTTCTGACTGTAGAGACTATTGAAAGAGAAATATGTCCCACAGCGAATTTCACCTGATTTTTCCAAGTACACATTCTGTGGTAAATGTCAATTATGACAAGGGGAGGACTTCCTTTCTCAATCCCAGTTAGAAAAGAAATCATTCAATTTACTTGGCTAAGGGAGGGAGTAGGGAGAGAATCTGATGCATTCTATCTGCATGGTGTAATGGGGTCTATTTCTATTCTAACCGAGGCTGCTGAAGGAAGAATTATGCATTGTACACTGAAGAATAGAATTGCTTCATCTTCCCTGTAAGTTAAAAAACAAAAAATGAAGATGGAACTACATGCGGAACAATAACCTTTCAAAGTAGTTTAGCCCTGAAACAATGGCCTAGTTCAGACACTTTGAGCAACCACTGTTTCCATTCTGAAATCGTATTGAGATGAACATTGGGAAGGAAGGCACCAGTCTACGTTATTCCCTTTATTCATTTCCCCTTTAATAAATGTTTCCAATGTTTTATGTACATATATTTGAAACATTATAATGAATAATTATGCACCAAAAACAATAATGCCAGCCATAGAATTATGTAATCTATATAAAAAATGCAATGTTCGTTTGTGGGATTAACATAACTCAAAAACTGCTAGACGAATTGACACCAAATTTGGACAGAACACACCAATCAGGCCAACAAGTAACGATCACTCATAAAACACTGAAAAATACAACAGAAGAGACTTAAAAAGCAAACACACATATACACAGACTGGGCCACAGCAACATGTGGCAGGGGACAGCTAGTATTGTATAAATTAATAAAATGTATTTATTCACCGGATTGTGGTTCATCAGTTATACAAGATTCATTTTCATTATGATTAGTTTGCATGCATGTATTAACTTTTTAATAATTCCTGGACATGCTGAAATAAGGAAAGGCAATGTTTGTTAGATCATTTGTTACAGGGCTTCAGCCTTCACTCAGTTTTAAAACAACTATTTGTTTTCTTGACTTCTATGGAAGTAAAACACTCATTCGGAAATCATCATCTTTTGTATACATATTACATCTGTTTCAGCTGATACCATTATTATGAAATAATTTGAACCAGTATGAACAATGGGGTGGGATAGAGATGGTTGTTTTTGTTTAAAATACCTCTGAAATATTTCAGCTGCCATGACAGAGGCCACTGAAAAGGCATTTGTGCATTGTGTGGCTTGGGGAAAATGGCTCAAAATGCACTCACCACCTGGCTTGATCAAATGGCATGAAACACTTCTCTTTTGATATCGCACATATCTACATGCTACTGCGATTGCCAGCATGGAAATTTTGCTGCAAGTGCTCTGACTGCCATGGTAGCTGGCCTGCAAATGCTAATGAACCTGCTATTCTTCTGCTTTTTTGGTGGTCTTTATGTTGAGTTTATATCATTTGAATCATTCCTTGGTTTTTCACAAAGCTTGGCAAACTGTAACGAGTAACATCTCCCTTTACACTTAATTCGTCTAAAAATTGAGTATAAATTTCATACTCTCCAGCTGCCTTGATTTATCAGGAATGATCCCAATTAATCGCTTTGTTATTTTAATTGCTTTAAAAATGCTCCAGGGCTTTATCCCACTAGACTATTGTTTTGCAGTAATCATTTAAGCAAATACAAACATACCAGTATGGAAACAATAACATTAAATTATTATCCCCACTAGTGCTAGGGTGCTGCATCAGTTTTCACTTGATCCCCTCTTCTTTTCCTCTACATACTGGTTTTCTTTCTTATGCTGGATTTACACAATTGCACAGTTTTGATGCTGCTTGCAAATGGAGGATGATGTTGTAAATGAATAATCAAAACCCAACATGTCAGCACTATTACAGTAAAAGATATAAAAAATTAAAAACCAAGAAATAAGCAACATTTTCCTTTCTTATGATGTCTTTTTGGGATATCACATTCGCATTACACAACGGAGGCTTTTGTTTCCCACTTGCCCAGTTTGCTTTCTGCAGAATTCTGGGAAATGTAGTTTAGGGTGGGGCCTTTGGAATTCTCAACTAGAGGTCCTTGGCTTCTCTGAACTACATTTCCCAGAATTATGAAGGAGCAAACTGGGTGATTTCAAAGTGGGGACCTTTGCTTTGTAATGTTAATGTGATATCGCCCTTTATCCAGGCACCAGAAGTGGAGTGACTTCACCCTTGTTTAGGGATAGGAAGAGAACACTTACACCAAATGACTGCTGGGATATTGCAGTGGGACAAAGCAATCACACCAGAAACAATAGTGGAACAATTACAATATTGGAGCTATTAACAGATTTTTTTTTTATCAAGAAAAAGAAGGAAATGAAATGCAACAGGAAGAGATACACAATATTGTATGATATATCCAGCCAAAATCTCCATTATCCTGCTGTAATTGTGATTTGCCAGCCTTGTGTGATAAAACCTCCAGTTACTCTCTCCTTTTCTCACTGTATATCCTTGACCTTGGCTCCAAACTGAATTCTAAGTGCCAAAGTTGTTTATACTCAATTAATCCAGCAAGTATTGAGATGCTGAGTCTTGCCCTTCCCAAAAGTTCAAGCACAATCATGCCACCACAACCATTCCCAGTTCATCTCCTAAGTAACTTTTACCATCTTAATCACACTCCAATACTTCTTGGTCATACCTATACCAGATTTCATCTGTGAAATGCTGGAGGGTATGTTGTAGACCAAGAAAAGAAGATAAAGACCTTTTCCAAGTTCTGTCTGGGATGAATGGATGAATTTTGCAAGATGTTCAAATCCTAGTAAGATCTTCCACACCTCCACTCTGAACTTGCAGAATGTTGACTTTGCAAGATCTTATGATAAGGCTCAGTTCACCCAGACCTATTGATGACTTGATGTCTGCAGGATCAAGTAGAGTCTAGCCTGAAGGATTGATCAATCACAAATAAAACTCTTTTACAAACACATTATAGGGATCACATCATTTCTTAGAATTGCAAGGGTGGAAATACAAGGCCCCAAATGTAATTTATCCTGGGGTCATAACGTGACTTATTGAACCATATTCTGAGTGTGATTCTTAAGACAGATAATGAAGTCAGGAAGGCAAGCAAAGAAGAATAGGTTGTGATAAATCTGTGCTTACATGAACTGGCTATATCCATTTTAGGGTTTTCAAAAAGAGGCAGCAATGTATTTTAAGTTATTTGGCTGTTTGGTTGGACCTTCCCCTAAAAGAGGGGAAATGTCACCAAAAAGAAGGATGAAAGGTGGAGATCTGCATGTTATATATACAAGGCAAATCACATTTAGAAATGATTATTGTCATTTGAAGTACACTACATTTCATCTCAGTGCGGAATGCTATGGCCAGTATCAACAGCCATTTCCCTAATGCATTATGGACCCTGTGGGGTCTGACCCCCTCGGGTCTTCCTGAAATATCCGAGTCTAATGCAATATGGGCCCTATGGGGACTGACCCCTTGGTAGTCCTGGGACTACTGAGGGGTCGGTCTGCACAGTGCTGATTTAGCCCGGAAAACCCCGAGGGCCCCAACCCCCTCTCCAAAGAAACCCCCAAAAGACTTAAAAATAAAATTACTTAACATGCTGCCATTAAACTGCTGCCAGATCTCTCTTACTGCATAAAAATGATGCACTAGGAGAAGGGGGGTTAGGGGGGGGAGGAGCAATTTTCCTCCTCCTTTCTCCTGGCACATCATTTCTATATGCCTGGAGAGCTCCAGCAGCATTTTAATGGTGGCTGGGTAAGTAATAAGGAAACTCCCAGCAATATGTCCCTAAACACATTTTATTAGTGATCTAAGATGGTCTGCACACTTCATCCCTCTCCAAAACTTCTATCCCAGTTATATGTCACCTTGTCATGCCCAGCATTATTTTTTTTAAAAAATAATTATTACATTTGGCTCTGCTGTAGGCTTTTAAACACATTGTGTAAAGGTATTCTTTTCAACCACAGAGCCCAAAAATCAATCGCCAATAGTCTTGCTCAAAGTTGTGGCCTAAAATGTCCTTTCCGGGATCTATTCAGGGCAATAAGTTCTGTATAAATGTTACACGCTTCTTACACACACCAGTGACAATAAGGACTTACCCAGAAGGTTGGTTAATTTACAAAAGAGGCCCATTTACATCAATAATTCTTCTGGCGTGTATAATAACAACACTATTCCCTTCAACTACCACTATATTCGTTTTCTCTTGTATCAAAAATTCCCTGGGCTAACTGTTCAGAAGGTATTTTCTCTAGTGCTTAGATACACATCCTGGAAAGGCTGTCATTGTGATGGCAATACCGTTCAACTATAAATCAGATTTTTATCTTAGTGAGCCACTTTAAGAGCATTGTGGTTGAAAAGTGGTATACAGATAACTAAACAAATAGATTTATAGGGGCTAGTTTTACCAATACTATGGAATGATTGATCATGAGGTAGGATTCATTCCTTTCTCTTGGCCTCCAGGAAGAAATGCAAGGCTCATTTGTTCAGGTTCCCTTTTGTGATCTAGACAGGTAAAGTATTCCTTTTGGTTTTATTTATTCGCAGTCTTTCATGCTGTTGCCACCTTCTACACTGATGCATTCTATTTAAATTATATTGGAAATAATTACTTACTTTGAACACTTTTGGAGAACCAGCTAAAATAGCTTCTACAAACTACAATTTTAACAAAGATGGACAGCAACACCGTAGTCAAAGTTTTGAATGGTTATTTCTATATATAGATGTACAAACCATCAGAACCACTTGCCATTTTGGAATAAGAGATATACAGCTTAATCCAGGCTGTCCACATACAAACCTGCTCAAGTTTGAGGTCGCTTCTCTCTTCTACAAACTACAATTTTAACAAAGATGGACAGCAACACCGTAGTCAAATTTTTGAACGGTTATTTCTATATATAGACGTACAAACCATCAGAACCACTTGCTGTTTTGGAATAAGAGATATACAGCTTAATCCAGGCTGTCCACATACGAACCTGCTCACGTTTGAGGTCGCTTCTCTCTGTTTTACCACCCTCATAACAGGCACCTATAATTTCTATGATTCCATAACACAAAGCCAGCTAAAGTGGTGTCGAGCAGCATAAATTGTACAGTGTAGATGCACTCATAGGTAAATATGGTGGGAAAACAGTAGCAGGTCTTCTTAAGATGTCATCACACAGAATGTGCCCTCCGTTTCTACGTGCTTCAGAGATGGAATCCCACAAATCTCATAAAATGATGCATAACCTGTTCCATAGGATTCGATGGGCAACTGAAAGCTTTTCTTTCTAATGGGGTCACCGTTACAAGCTTTTAATTCCATTGATAATTTAATTATGTTTTTGTATGATGTCCTTTAGAAGGATGGTAAAAACTTAGCTGTGGGACCAAGCTTTTGGGACAGGGCAATGAAGCGGCAGTGGGAAAGATGACAGGGCCAATTGGATTTGATGCAGATGGCTAGAATGGTTTTAAATGGTGTATTGTAATATTTTGATAAATGTTTTTATTCTTTATGTATTGTATGTGAATTTGTGTCTCGGCATTGAATGTTTGCTGTGTATATGCTGTGCTTCGCCCTGAGTCCCTTTTGGGGTGAGAAGGGCAGAATATAAATGCTTTAAATGATTATTATTATTATTATTATTATTATTATTATTATTATTATTTTAGTGCATCTGTTTTAACTTTAGTATGCCACCTTTAATCACAAGGCTAGGAAAAATACATAGATGATTAGATAGATAGATAGATAGATAGATAGATAGATAGATAGATAGACAGACAGACAGACAGACAGACAGAAATGTAGAATCCACAGTATAAGGTTCTTGGTCCAGGATTTTATTTGTATATTCAATTATCTGCATCCTTGCACTCTGAGTTGAGTGTCACCCTTCTTTAGCAGCTTAACAGTTACAATCACAGCCTACGCTTCGAGTCGGGGTGTTTGGATGGATGAGATGTCATATTGAGAAGATACACAGATAGATCCCTGAGATAACACTTAACTGAACAGCAAGTGAATTGAGAGTGACAGCCACAGTTCACTGGAGATAACGGGCTGGAGAGAGAGGCAGAAAAAAAAAAGACAGGAAGCTAGTGAGACATGACAAAGAGCATAAATGAAATTAATCTTCTTCCTGCTGACAATAATTTTTAGCCCAATCGCACAGCTATCCATTTCTATGCTGCCCTAACCACAATTATATTCTCAACATAATCTCCAGATTTCAAGAGTGGTTTCAGGCTTCAGGCTTCAGTACACATGATTCCTGATGACATACTGAACAACAAAAGGAAAAACAAAGTTATTCTCTGGATAGGTGGCTTTGGATGCACTGAGATTCCGATTGTTTGAATACAGTGGTTTAAAATAGATCTCCTTGGATCCATTAATGAAGTGGAAAGAATAATGTTAATCGAGTCAATGAGTCTACTCTCTTTGAAACTAACAATATAATTGAGGTCAATATGTGCTATTTTTTAGTTATGGGATACCGACGAGACCCATAAAAAGATGTTTCAGCTAGCCATGCAATCATAGAATCAAAGAGTTGGAAGAGACCACAAGAGCCGTTCAGTCCAACTCCATGCCATGCAGAAACACACAAATAAAGCACTACCAACAAATGGCCACCCAGCCCTTGTTTTAAAACTTTTAAAGGAGACTCCACCACCCTTAGAAGCAGCATATTCCACTGTCAATCATCATAATTTCTTCCTAATGTTTTAGTGGAATCTCTTTGCCCCTAATTTGAATCCATTGCTCTGTGTCCAATGCCTGGAGCAGCAAAAAACAAACTCACGCCATCTTTTACGCATCTAAACATATTCAGCTCCCCAAGCCACTCCCCATAGAACTTGGCTTCCAGACTTTTGACCTTTTTGATCACCCTGATCTGGACATGTTTCAGCTTGTAAATATCCTCCTTGAACTGTAGTGCTAAAAAAAAAATGGGAGACCGTATTCCAGGTAAGGTCTGACCAAAGCAGAATATAGTGGCATTATCATTTCCCTCGATCAAGGGATTATATTCCTGTTGCTGCAGCCTTGAATTGAATTGGGTTTTTTAGCTGCTACATGACAATGTTGACAAATGTTCATCTGTGGTCTACTAACACCAAGATGTGTTTCACATTTACTTTTTTCCTCCAGGATGTTCCATCCATCTGATATTGTCTTGAGTTCTAGCACAGATGGGACTATTTTCATAAAGATATGTTTCCTAGTCTCTCTCTTTTTTAAGAACAGTTAGCTGTTTTTTGTTTGTTTGTTTGTTTGTTTGTTTTGGCTTCTCTAAATCTTGAGGTTCTTTCAATAGTATTGCCTGGAAAAATGATTGTTTTGACTTTAATGACCCAAATCCCCCAAGCAACATGGCCCCAAAATAATTTTTTTCAGAGCTTTCTTCTTCTTGCTTAGCACTTCCATTTATCTGACAGAGCTGCTATAGCTCATCCCCTGCATTTGCTATTAATATCCATAATAAGGTCTGACAACTAAAGATTTGCCACCCATGTTTGATGCCACCCATTGCAATTTTTTAAATCTAGCTAGACTACCATTGTGTAGAAGTAAAGTAATGCATTAAATTATACTGACCAGCTGAAAAGGAATTCTCTTTTTTGTATCTGATGAGACATACTAGGAACCATGACATTGGATGTTTATATACCCACAGAAGTCTTCTGATATCTTGTAGGTGAAGACATGGCTAGGAAAACGTAGAGGAAATGATATTGCGCTTTTGTGCTCTTTATCTATCAGAGACCAACTTAAAGAGGGGAGTGTGAGTGTGACCACCTTCAGAAGATAACAGTCTAAGGAGAGGCAACTACACATATCACACCATGTCCAAGTAAAATGCTCTGGATTTGTACTCAATCTCAGAAGCTTTCCTTAGGACAGGTACTGGGGTTAAGTAAAACCAAAAAAGGACATTTTTTTTGGAACTGCAGTTGACATAACTGTGCAGCCAGCATGGCCAACAGAAGCTATAGTCCTCACCTTGAAAACAAGTTCTAAGACAGTGAGGATTTTTTCAGTGGTGGCTCCTTGATTATGGACTAGCCTTCAAAGATGGGATCTTGCTCGATTGTCAGTGGATACCATATCAAGCATATCTTGATGTAGCAGCATTGGGCAGCTTTGACTACTCATCCTTTCAATTTCAAAGAAATGAGTGACACCAAATTGTTGGAAACTAGAAGCCTGGCTACATTAGGCTGCCTGATGCTGGGCCAAAATGCAAATTAAGAATAATTGCGGGAGATCAGCAGTAAATCTCAGCAAGAGGCACTTGTGGTCATGGCAATTACTAAGACTATTATCGGCTGACTAATCCCATCCCACTTTAAATCTTCTTTTAAAAAACATATTACATTTAAATTTAATATTACTACTACTACTACTACTATTGGTACTAGTAGAAGTATCCCACCTTTCCCTCAAAATTGGATTTCAAAGTAGCTCACAATTTAAACTAATAATATACTTAAGTCACAAAATGTGAACATTAAAATTAAATATTCACAGCATTGAAAAATTCAGCTCTCTAGTTAAATGGCTGTTCTCATAGCTGTTACACACAAAAGGTTATTCTCAGGTCAAAAAATGTAAATTAACAACTTTATAATTTGATCAAAGCAGCAGCTTTGCAGACACCTGCGAGTGGGGTAAGGAGCACTGGATGCAATTTATCTTGTTTCTGAAGATGATAGATGACAGATGATAGAGATCGAGATAGATATAGTATAGAGACTGACAAATGTGGTTGCATATATATCTGCTGAAAATGTATTTGTGTTCTTATGAGCAGAGTAGACCCAAGATCTTTCACTCCCTGAAAGAAATTACAAGATGGAGGTTTCTTCCATGTACAAAAACTTCCTGGAAACTTACCACCAGTTTCAGGGCCCATATAACCCAATGGAATATCTTTGGGACTGCCATTGCTGCCCCACCATATCTGTCACCAGAGATGCCTTCATCACTCTGCCTAAGAGGTCCCACTCTGCTTGGGACTATTTCTTCTGTAGTAAGGGTTGTGGAACATTGAGCCTTCCAGATGCATTTGGATTGCAATTCCCATCAGCCCTAACCTTAATCACTAGTGATGAAGGACAGTGAGAACTGTATTTTGCTAGTCCCTAGGCCACATACTAAAACTCTGTTCTAAAAAATAGAAGATACTGTATTTACTCGAGTATAAAGTGCCATCAAACATACTGTGCACCTCAGTTTTGAAGATGCATGTTACAAAAAAGAAATGATTTGCCGTCAAATGTAATGCATCCAACAGTGCAGGCATAGCATGCCAAGGAGGCAGGCAGCATGAATGAGCCCATTTGGAAAGCCACACCTCTCCATTAGGCTAAGGCTGGTGGACTTGCCAACCTTGCATGATTCTGAAATTATATCATTCTTGAGGCCATCAAAACTGAGGGGGAGGTTTTGAAGGTCTTGCGTCTCATTCAACAGCATGAGACTAGGCAAGGGGGGAGTGACCCTAAGGGCTACGCAGGAGGCAGGATTAATAGCCAAGTGCTCCTTCTCCATCTCCAGGCACCACAGATCCCCGAGACTGCCACTACCACTGGAAAGCCTTTTCATGCACTTCCACCACCCTGTCAAGCCTCTGGGATTCCAGGTTCTCCTAGGTGGGTTTATAGGCATGATCTACTGTGTCATCAAATCTAATGCACAACTCAAATTTAACAATGCAATTTAGCAAAAAAAAAAAAAAAAAAAAAAAAGAGAGAGAGAGAGAGAGAGAGAGAGAGAGAGAGAGAGAGTTGAGAATATGACTGGAGTAAATATGGTTCAAAAATGCTGAAGTAGTACCGATACCGGCAGTCCCCAAGTTACAAACATGTGACTTACAGATTACTCATAGTTAAAAATGAGGGTGAGACAACAGGAAGTGAAAGGAATCTACCCCTCAGGAGGAAATCCACACCTGGAAGCTTTATCATGGGGAAAAAGTGTCTCCGCTGAAGCTTTCTCACCAATCTTTGTTTCTACAAAAAGCCAAAATGTTCAAAATCCAATTATCACAGGGACAGAAAGAGAAGTGAGCAAAAGAGCAACCCTTCCTTGTGCTATCCTAAACACACACACAGAGAGAGAGATTTTGCTGGAGTTACACTTAAAAACTGTACGTGTTCTGACTTAAGAACACATTTACAGAGCCTATCTTGTTAATAACTTGGGGACTGCTTGTAGATTCTGCTTCAACTAACAGCACATCTACACTGACCAAGTAATGCAGGCTGAAAGCAGAAATGGTGGAAGTGAAGCAAATGTGGAGCTAACCACATGTAAAACACAGGAACCAGGTTGCGACTTGAGTTCAGCTCTGACCCAGTGGTAGGATTCACGGCTTCATGGTCATAGAGAATTTGGGTGTTCCTTTCATCTCCCTCTGGTCCAATGGACATACATGGATCACAACAGTATCCATTCTTTAATTGGTTTCACCATGCAATATGGTTTACATCTACACATGCTGATTTGTATTACCATGCCTATTTCTGAGTAATTCACTATTTCATTTATTCCGATTTAAAGCCCCTAAAGCATGTTCCTGTGCTTGTTTGTAGCATCTGTCATTTGAACACATATGTTTTCGAGATGCCAATCTATGTTAAGTGGTCAGTGTAGATGTGCCATAAGACTTGGTTATTTGTCTGTTTCTTCTGTTACATTCTGCTGGAATGCTACAATCATAGCAAACTGGGTGGACAGTGAGGGCATATAAACCAGGGTGAATGGAAATGTTTCTGCTTCTTCTGACAAGAATAATTGCTTTATATTGGTGTTCTTTTCTAAGTCACCTTTTGTTCCCACCCCTGCTTAATATTTGTCTATCAAAGAAGCTTGCAATATCAGTCAAAATGGAAATGTGTCTGTTGCTATGAAAAGCTTTTGTCCTCAAAATTATTACAAGAACAGTGATATATGATTCCTGCTTTTTTTCTATCAACGGGAAAATCTGCTAGTTTTGTTTCTCCTAGATTAGGATCTTTGCATTCTCAAGTTTTTCCAACCCAGATATAAAGAAATATATACATTTGTCTTTACAGTAAAACAGGAGTGAATCAAAAATTTCCACTATTCACAATAGGCACATTCGGGAAGTGTAACTGTTCACTACACAGAGAGGACAATGTTGCCCCATATCCACAAGTGTCTGCTATATAGGTGTGACAAATGAGGAACCTCTTGGAAATAAAGATGGTAAGTTTAACTCAACACAAACACAATTGAATGCCTCAAACCTAGACTTGTAAGAGTTAAACACTCAACACTCTGGGGCTGGATGGATACAATCCTGTCAGCTTTTGAGTTACCATAGTGAAAACTGGAGATGGCTCTTATACCTTTAATGGTTGTGTAGCAGAAGAAATTTCAGCATGTTTTGCTTGCTTCTTGGTGGCAATGGTCTGAGCCTATTAAAGGGGATCGCACTGATTTTGCAAGTCCTGAAGGATTTCAGTTGCATCAGGCATCAATGGTTTGGAATAAAGATTGCCTGGTTGGCACTGTTGCCCCGTTTGAGGTGGTGGTGAGATTGTAATTCCAAACAGTTCAATTTGAGCTGAAATTTGCCATGAGACAAACTGGGAATTGGTGAGTTCCCACAATGAGATTGTGTTTAAATGGCAGTATTTGAATAGGGCTGATGGAGCACACCTCTCAAAGGAGGAGTGTGCATTATTTGTTCATAACTTAAAAGAGGGGGTGAAGTGCTTGTCAGCCAGCCTGATGGGGAAAAGGGACTAGGCAGATGCCTGTCCCTTTGGGTAGCATTGAAGAGATGAGATAGTCCCAGTAGGCACCATGACACCCTCCTTTAGGGGGTGAAGGGTTGACTTTCATAATAGTTCCTGTAAGTTTTGGGCAATGGCGCCTGCAATAGGGCTACTGTTAGGACTGAAATGAGAGATCTCACAATGGAAATAAACTGTGAGGTTTGGGAGGGAGTGTCCTCTGAATGCCTTTCCAGTGATGATTGCTGAGAGTTGCAGCCAAAAAAATTATTTGGCCTTTGGGATCAATGGTATTTGTATGCCCTGGGGGGTGATCAGAGGAAGTGACACCTGGCCCAAGGACATGAAACTGGCCCAACCATGTATACATGACCAAAACGCAGGGAATCTCCAGAGTTTGGGGAAAGTTCTGGGACATCCTCCGACTTTAGGTAAAGTGGGGCAAGGCCATCTTAAGTGACCTTGCTTGCTGTGCAGGGCAAATTGGCTACATGTGTTATCTGCTTCATTTGGCCTGTGGATAGACCCAGAGTGGATAAAATGGGAATAGAGAAGGCCCTGTATACTTCCTTAAGATCACTTGCAATGAGGAGTCATTGCGAGACATGGTCACCTCCCTTTTTGATTATCCCTCAAAAGCTGACTTTTGCAAAATGACAACAGCCTCCTTTCAGTAATGCAATTATTCTGTACTTATCCTTAATTCATTGTTGCTTGTGGAAACTAGGTACAGATTTTTTAGATATACATTCTTTCTTTTATGAATGTGGGTACACACCTGTATGCACACATTTGTCCAGTATTCATCTATGGTTCTAAAAGCAAATTTGTGTCTGTGGAGAAATAAAAGCCTCATTTTCAGTTTTCAGATTATGCCCAGAGTACAGGAAGACAGAACACCGTCTGACAGATTGCTAGCCTTGTTCCTTCCTATTTAGATAACAGAGGTAGGTAGAAGTTTAGATTGTGTCTTTGTTGGGGGGGGGGGGAGGGGGGCTGGTCTAAATGTCCTGAGAAAACCCCTTTTGTGTGGTACTTTTCTTCCCTTTCTGGCTGTTGCAAATAAGTAGCAAAGGAGCAAGATCAATATTCATCCTTAATTTGGAAGTAATAGCATCCAAGCAGTCGCATTTGTTTTGTTGGACAATGCAAGCATTATTCCGTATCTGATCACATCCCACGGCCTGACACAAGGCGTAATCAGAGAGCACAAGAACGTGCTGTCGTCTTTTGAGAATGCCATCCTTCAAAGTGAGGAGTGACTGGTGAATGCTAGCATTTGTGAACTGAACTAAGGGGGGGGGGGGGGGGGAGAAGAGAGAGAAGAAAAGTGATGCTTTCAGAAATAAATCTGAGAAATCGGTAGTAATGATGAGGGACGGGTTGGCATTTTGTGTTGCCTTGTGTTTGCTTTATAATAGCTTTCAAATGTGTAGATAACTTGAAATGTTTAAAGCATCCATTATGAAACAGTTTTATTGATACAGTCAGAGAACTCTGAATAAAATAATACTTTTTATTCATCTGATCTTGCATTCAGCCATTTTTTGATACTAAAGTAATTTTGTTTTAGTGTCCCAAGTTCTCTCTGACTCATGGCAACCCTATGGTGAATCCATCAAGCATTTTCTTTGGCAAGATTTGACAAGAGGGGGTTTGATTTGGCCATTCTCTGAAGCTGAGACACTGTGACTTGTCTAAGGCCACCCAGTGGGTTTCTATGGCTGAAAGGGGATCCAAACCCTGGTTTCCGGAATCATGGTTCAATGCTCAAAGCTCTACAACACACAAGTTTTCAAGGTTGCCACCTCCATTTTTTGATAGGTTACTTAACTTTGTGATCACCTATATGACATGATTTTCTTCATGCTGGAAATACCTGAACCTGTTTAATTTCAAATACAAAAAGTGAAATCTGTGTCCAGTTTGTTTTTTTAAAATAAGAACTTACAGAGAAAGAACTCAAAAGTGAATCCTGATCTCCCAAAGTCCTAATCTAAAACTCACCTTGCTGGCGTTCTCATTTAAACTTTAGTAAATCAGACTCCAAGCCAGAATGATCAAACTAATGTTGCAGATGGGAAAATGTGGCTCAGGGAATCCCAGTACGCCTCTGTTGATATTTGAGATAGGATCTGAGTCTCTAAAGTGTCTAGCCTCTATAAATAGAGGCTCCTTCTACAACCTAGTTTGTGTGTGTTTGTGTGCTTTGATAACACACTGCCAGGGTGAGGAATGCCAAAGAAGAACCACAAAAACTATCCAAAGAGTTGGCTAATGTTCAACCCTTTACATGCTTTGCTCAACCAGTAATTAAAGAAGGTGTGTAGAGGCATGTCTACTACACACAATTACAGGGTGTCTCCACCAAGGAGGGCATTAGCATTGCAAAATTTCAAAGAAAGTGAGAAAGTTTCGACTGAATTTTTCAGCCAAGAAAGCACGGGGAGGGGGGATATTGCCGTGGCAGTGAGAAAAGCAGCTTGGTAGGAAAGTTGTGGGAATCTGAAAGGACGGCTTGAAAAAGTGCTTTGGGGAACAATTATTATGCTATTAGGAAAATGTGATGTAATAGGATATTCCCATCTTTAATGTAACAGGGACTATGACTGTAGGAAAGCAGTTTGGAATTCAGCAATGAGAAACCAGGAGACAATCCTATCCTGACTATTGAAGAAAGATCATGCCTAATGCAGACCTGCTGTCTCTTAGACTCCATATTTGGAACAGGTTTCACTCTACTGTAGCTTTCTTGTGTGTGAGTTGCCTGAAGGTGTGTCTGCACCTGAATATTCTTCCCTGATTGGCTAAAACTTTAAGCCTTTTTCATCTGTAGAATGTGCTGACAGAAAAAGGCATGTGAGAGAGGTCACACCATTGTCCCACCAGATGCTCTGGATCAACTCTTGCCATTTCCCATAATAGGTGGAGATGATGGAAACTGTAGCCAAAAACATCGGGGTCCTTTCACAATACACTATGGAAGTAAGTCAGTTTAACACCACTGTAACTGTTATAGTTCAGTGTTGTGGATTTGGAGTTTTGTGAGGCAGCAGCACTCTTTGGCAAAGAAGCCCATAGACCTTGTAAGAGTACAGTTCCAAGCTAAGCCATACAGGATTGCATAGTGGTCATATGAGTAGATCCTTGTCTAAAAGCAGTGTGAAGAAATTTTTTAATGTGAAAAAAACGTAGTAGTACAGTTAGGTCAGAAGCCCAGTAATAAACAGAGCAGATCTATTGAATCAACCATTAGGCAATTCAAATGCTGTTAAACTACATTAATTCTACAGTGCAGATCGGTCTTCCATGAACATCTACCAGCATGCCAACTTAGAAAATAGCCTTTTAATCCCATCAACATACACACAACCATTCCCTGCCAGTTTGGGGGGGGGGGGGGGGTTATGGCTATGTACCTGTAGTCAGATGCAAACTGATAACAACAGATCATCTGGCTATGTCCCTGTAGGCCAGTGGTTCGCAACTTACGGGTTTCAAGGTGTTTTGGCATACAACTCCCAGAAATTCCAGCCAGTTGACTAGCTGTTAGGATTTCTGGGAGTTGCAGGCCCAAACATCTGGGGACCCACAGGTTGAGAACCACTGTTGTAGACAAACATTAAGTGATGACTGCCATGCTGAGACCTCTGAAGACCCCAGGAGATCTCAGTGTTGATGTCACCATTCTATGTCTGGTCACAGAGACTTGCTTTTGTGATATGCTTTGTAGTCCCTAGGTAATGATATTTGGCAGTGGTGGGGAAGCATCCAAATGATGTTCAATAAGATAGGTATAAGCTCTGTGAAGGGAGGAAAAAAATGCCAAGTCTCAGAAAGCACAGAAAATTATATAAAAACAACAATAACAATCATTTCTTTGTTACTCTCCTCTCCTCATGACTCAAAGTGGGGTACATCATAGTTTAAACACATAGATAAAATATAATATCATTAAAGTGCATATATTGAAATACAAAAGGCTAAGACTAACACTAATTCTAATAAAATGTTAAAATATATAGTTTAAATTTGACCTACGTATAGCATTGTAACTCTATGCTAACCTATGTATAGCCAAGAAGCCCCCTCAATGGATTGTCACCTTGTTGTGGTAAGGGGATTTGCATGTTCCAATAAGCCTGTGGATGTAACCACAGAAGTCATGCATTTCTGGGAGGGGGGGGGGGTTGAGGAAGGTTCCAGACCAAGCACAATCCGAATACCTCAACGGCGGATCAGGCGGAAGATAACACAGTACATGTTACAACGGCTGTGAAGGTGGAAAGCTGTAACAAATTGTGAAGCCATTGTTGTCGTGGGACCCTCACTCTGTGAAGACTGTGTGTTGATTGGCTGTGCACTAACCCCACCACATTAAAAAAAACTCAGCACAGGCATCTTCCAAAAACTTGGAAGGCCATCATACTTGGACAACAAGAGATCTCCTAAGAAGAAGATGGCAAAGAAGGTCATTTTTCTAACTGGATTAGCAGAGTTCATAGTTAATGTTTGCTAGAAATGGAAATAATAATGTTCCCAACTAATTTTCAACCCACATTTAATCGGAGGGAGGAGAAAATCTCAAGTGGGATTTTGTTTGTTGCAAATTGTTTAGAAGAAAGATTCACTTGCATGAAAAATACAGTTCCCAGCCACACACAAAATTATTGCTTTGACATCAGATGCTATGTGAAGGAAATATCTCACATTTGACTTCAATATTTGAATTCAGTACCTGACAGCTGACATTCTTTGACAATTGACACTTGGCAGCATTTCAGAACTAAACAAATCACTGGTAGAGAATTTAATGGGAAGAAAGCTGCAGAAAGGTGCAATGTTGTAAAAACCTGGCTAAAATATTCCACCCACTCTGCCCATGTAGAACTAAGGAAAAAAATCCAAAAATTAATGTTAGATAAGCATTGTCAGCTGGTGTATGTGCCAGAGAGCAACAGCACTTTGCTAAACATGCATTTCTGTTCTATTTAAATCATGTAACAAATCATTGAAATACTTACATATATACGTTCAGGGATGCAAATTTTGACTGTTTCATTCTTTTGTATGAAGAAGAAAAATTTCCACAGGGTTGCTGTGTGTTTTCCAGGCTGTATGGCCATGTTCCAGGAGCATTCTCTCTTGACGTTTTGCTGCATCTATGACAGGCATCTTCAGAGGTTGTGAGGATGTCTGCCATAGGTGCAGGTGAAACGTCATGAGAGAATGCTTCTGGAACATAGCCATACAGCCCGGAAAACACACAACAACCCAGTGATTCCAGCCATGAAAGCCTTCAGCAATACATAATTTCCACAGTTTTCTCCCTACTGCAAGAGAACCGTGCTGTTTTCACCCAGAAGTCAGGCATCTTAATGCTTTAAAAATGATTCTTTGCAGAAATTAATGCATTTTCTTTACCTTCAAGTTCTCAACTTTGACCATGTTTTTTTTTCATATCTCCTCCTCTTAAATGAATGATATTAAGATGATAGTTGCCAAACAGAAAAAAATGGCAAGCCATTACAGTCAGCCTTCCACAGACGCTGAGGTCAGGTGCACAGGACCACTGTGAAAGTGAAAAACGGTAAATAAAGAAACTGCAATTTCTTACCCAAGAGAATGCCTCTCTAGGAATTTCTGGGCTTTCCAGCATGACTCTGTGATGAATTTCCACTGGAAGGTGAACATAGAATCACTTTGGAGGGCCTAGAGATGGTAGAAACCAATTGTGCCATGATTGCAAATGTGAATAGGACACAGTTAGTAAGACTATAAATCTCACCTATGACATTGTAGCTATGAGGATGCCAGTCACCATCTTTGACTTTGTTCTTACACAAAAAAAGAAACTGAAAGATTGGAAAATGAAATAGCTGAATTGGGATATCAAATCCATTAACAGAGGCATGGACAGAGATAATGATTTCTTTCAACATTCTATGTTTCATCATCATCATCATCATCATCATCATCATCTTTAATTACTTATTAATCACCCTCCATCCGAGAATGCTCTAGGCGATTTACAGCTAAATTGTAAAAGATAAAATACATACATACAGAATTTAAAAATTAACAGAGATCGAATGCTCTAGAAAAAAGCCAGGTCTTAAGTGCTTGAGTAAAAGGCCCTAAGTCACGCATGGTTCTCATATAGGGTGGCAAGGAATTCCATAAGGCAGGAGCAGAAATAGAAAAAGCCCTGTGTCTGGTACTTTCTAAGTGCACTTCTCTAGGACCCGGTATATAGAGTAAAGTCACGTTGGGCTGGTCGTTGCGACCTCCGATGATGGGAGAAGGAGAGGTGGTCCCTAAGGTACGATGGACCCTGGCTGTAAAGAATTTTAAAGGTCAGAACTAACATCTTATACAGGCCATGGTACTCAATTGGAAGCCAATGTAAATGTTGCAGCACTGGTGTTATACGGCATTTCATGGGCGTTCTTGTGAGTAGCCTGGCTGCCGCATTGTGAACAATATGGAGCTTTCGGGTCGTAGACATCGGAAGGCCAACATACAGGGCATTGCAATAGTCCAGCCTAGACGTGACCATGGCATGGATGACAGTTGCCAGAGCCTCGTCAGATAGATAGGTTGCCAGTTGCCTTGCTTGTTGTAGATGGAAAAAGGCCTGTTTGCTGGAAGCAGCGACCTGAGCTTCCAGTGTCAGCTGCGAATCCAGGATGACACCTAAATTCTTAACAGTGGTCGATGGAGATAGGGCGGCACCATCGAAGGTGGGTAGCAGATGAGTCAGACCTGCTGGGCAGCCATGCCAGAGAATCTCAGTCTTTGCCAGGTTCACCTTCAGTCTGCTAGCACTCGTAACTGCAATTTGCAGTTCATCTTTTGGAAAGCAAATTTATTGCTTTCACATCCCTGCACCACTGACCAACTACTTGAAATGCCTTTATTGTCTTACAAGATGGTCACAATTTGCATCTCTGTGTCATATTACATTCTTACCACAACCCCACAAACATGTGCATATCTGTGTGCCTTGAAGTTGCTTGTTGACTTATGGCACACCATGCATTTCAAGGGTTTTCTTATGCAAGGAATCCTCAAAAGTGGTTTTGCCAGCCCCTTTCCATTAAATATGTTATCCTGTGCCTGGCATTTGGTGATGGCCTCTCATCCAAGTGCTAACCAGGGATGATGATACTTAGTGTCCAAGATCAGACAGAATCTGGTGTCCTTGGGACACTCAACTATGCAACTGTCCTTTAATAGCTGGAATAATGTGCTCCATCATTGCTCCTGAAGAAGTGAAAAAATTGATAAATATCCAAGAAAGCTCTTGCTGAAATAAATGAATTAGCCACAGAGATTAACTTCCCTTTTATTTCCCTTATGAACCTTTGTTTCCCTTATCGACCTCTTCTCAAATATTCAATATAGCTCAGATGATTCTTAATCAAACAATTCTGAAAGAAAGAGAAGGAAATGTTTTTTCTTGTTCTGTATTTTGCCCTTAACATGTACATCCTAGAACATTCAATGTCAGTTTTAATGGATTCTGGTATGATGCAACGAGATTAGGAAGTTATTTTTGTCTTCATTCATACCTGAGAGCACAGAAATAGTCCTTGACAAAAAGTTATCAAATGCGAGGAGACAACTTTTTATCTGCCTGAAAGATCTCTTTCAAAAGGGAGCAGATCAGGTTAAAAACATCATTCTTGCCTTTCTTTTTTTACATTCTTTCTTCAAGCACACCTGTTAAATATAAGATTCCATTTACTACACGTGGTTTTAAAAATAGCAATTCCACAATGCGCCTGGTAAGCAGAAATTCCTTTTGCTATCCTGTAATGACCTTGCAAACACATGCAAGTACAATATTGATTCAATTTACACATGAATGAAAAATGCCTCTGGCTTGCAACAAAGGTTACCTAATAGTAATAATTATATACGCACAATAAGAATCCTAACCTTTTTATAAGATTTGAGGATACAAAGTTGAGGGGAGGAATGGCACATGAGTTATTTTTACTTAAGGTCCATGAAAGCACTGTCACAGACCATACCAAGGTATGGTTTCTCTACTTAGTGTCTGCAGTTTTGGTACTGTATTTACTCATGTCTAATGCACATCTGTTTTGGTTCACATTGCCAAAATTAGGGTGCACATTAGTTTAGTTTAGAGTATTATGCTAATCTAAGTGCTGAGCCAGAGAAAAAAGGATTCAGAAATGTCATGAGGCCATGGGGAAGAAAGTAGGGAAAGGCACAAAGAAAGAAGCCTCTCTGCCCCAAGGTTCAATTGTGACTGAAGCCAAAGGGAGGCTGTGGTGAATGTATTGAAATGTATTTTATTATGCTTATTATGTTCTGATGTGCTATGTTTTAAGACACCATGGAGGTGTGATTGTAAGCCACCTTGAGTCCCCCTCAGGGTAGAGAAAGGTAGGATATAAATAAGGTAAATAAACATGCCTGGACCTGGACGGGAGGGAAAGAGAGGAGAGGCAGAGGTGGTTGCTGAAGGGGTCCAGCCTCCTCATTCATTCCCCTGAAACATAGCCTACTTCGACTGGTCTTTATGGACGGTCTTCCTTTCAAATAGTAACTAGCACTTACCCTGGTTAGGGTGCATCCACACAGGATGGATACTGCTCTCATGAATTTGAGAAAAGATAAGATGCAGCCAGCTTGGCTTTTTAGTGTTGTGAAGCATGGGAGAGGCAGCCTGCTGGCATTGAGAGACTGCATGAAATTAT
This sequence comes from Anolis sagrei, assembly GCF_037176765.1. Lineage (NCBI taxonomy): Eukaryota > Metazoa > Chordata > Lepidosauria > Squamata > Anolidae > Anolis > Anolis sagrei. Next base: position 123,396,381 of record NC_090025.1, on the reverse strand, counting down.
TATTAGAAATTCATATACAATAATTTATAGTTCATTATTGGAGATGTCCCATTTCTCAATAAAAGGAAGCTCCACCCCCTGCATCCTCGGGGCACAGCCCATTCCTTCCATCCTATCCTTTTGAAAAGCTACGTCCCCACCTCCTTTTCATTTTGGCTCACATTGCCAAATTCCTCCCTTGAAGCCCACCCCTTGACACCTCAGGAACACCCCCTTGGATCATTTCCCTTTTCTTTCCACTGCCTGCTCTGACGTGGCATTCCGAGCCAAACTGCCCATGGAAATGGTTTGTTCAAGCAGAGGGCAGGATATCTGCAGATGGCCAGGGGTCTGGCTGGCTGTCTATGGGGCTCCCTTCATGGCAGTCTTTCCAGGGAGGCATGGCCCTGCTCCTGCTCTGGAATCTGGACCTCTTCAGGGAGGCAGTGGCACTGGCGGTCAGAGCAGAGAAATGGAAAGTCCAAAGGAGAAGGAGGCAGTGGGTGAAGGTAGCATGGGTGGCGGAGTCATGGAGGCGAGGGGAACTTCACCAGGAATGAAATTCTCTTCTCCTCTTCCAGACCTCTTCCCCAGCCTTAAGAATGCCTCCACCACCACCAAGAAGAAGCACAGCTACTCTTCTTCCTCCAGCTCCAGCTCCAGCTCCTGCTCATTCTATGACATCCCCAGCAGGCACAAGGCCAAGGAGGACACCCCAGCATGGCACTGCTTGCCCTCTGTCTGGTTTGGACTGGGCTGGTAAATGGGAACCCATTGGGTCCCAGACTTACAAGGCAAAACTCCTAGCTGTCTGGTCCTGTGCCAGAGGCTCAAAGAGAAGCCATCAAGAAGGTGTTTCCTTTCACTCCCTTCCTTCAAGGGAGCTTCCCTCATTTCAGGTTGAAAACCACATCTCGCCATTTTGTAAAAATAGCATTTTCTAAACTAAAAATAATGTCTTCTGGAATGCAAAACTATGGCATGCAATTCTATGCAGCATAACATGCAGTTATGAATAGTATTTGATTTATTCAAAGTTTTTGGAAAATCATTCACAGTAAGAAGAACATTAGCTGAAATTATTTTTTCTTCTTTTGAAGAGAAAGTTAGCGAAGAACTACATTTCCAAGTGCCACAGAATATTAGTTTCTGTAGAACAACAACCCAAGAGGGATATCTATCTTACTTGTAAGTTTCCTATGGACTTCAGCTTCACCAAAGTGAGAAACAGAATGCTGGTCAGAAGACACAGAAGCGTCAGTCTAGTGCAGCTTTTCTTGTGTTCACAGGCCCATATTATCATTCATAGTGTCGCATAATAAGGCATAGACAAACTGTCCACAATGTTAATCTGTTGGATCTATATGGATTATGTGAGATCACTGCAATTACCTACCCTTCCTCTCAGACTTTGTGCAATCTTTCTATTCAAATAGCATGGGGAGGGGGTACTTTCACTTCTAATCTTTGATCCCAACAAATTCAATTCATTTTGAGAAGGCGCAGAGGAAAAAATCCATTTTTGGTGATTTTTTTATTACAAAAAAGTTATATTCTGTATCACAAGATAAGCAAATATGAAAGGCTTTACATTTCTCCTTCCACCTAATGGCTGGTTTAACGCTCTTGATGCACATTAGGAACCATAGGTGGAAAGAGATGAGTTTGATATAAGTGTACAGAATTGTGGAAATGGAGTTCAACTGCTCCAATTTGAAGTCTGTGCAGAAAGTAATTTTCAAAAAGGTTTAGCATAGCAAACTTCTATTAAAAACTGGCACTTTGGGAATAAAGGGACCAGCTGAACAAGATGAAATGACACTTTTTTAAAAGCCCTCGACTTTCTTAAATGATTGCTTGGCATCATTTTCCAGTTGTAGTGTTGCAAAAGAGATTCAAACCCCAGGCAGCATTGGCCATGTTTGTTTTTTTTTCAAATTTTAAGTGTGCACTAAAAACTGCATTTTTGTTTGATTTTTGGCCTTTATTTGATCCAGGTTACATGGTCTCAGGAGGAAGAGATGTGCAGTGGCAAAACCAATAGACCAGAAGAAAAACTATCAAGAAACAGAACAGCTGAGCTGATGCCCCTGTCTTTGTGTGCATCCCTATCATTAACTTCTTTGGTTGAGACATATGTGTCACCAGCTTGGTCACAGTATCGGCCTGAATGAGCTTTATAGCCGCTTGAGCAGTCAGAGTTCACAATTCCACTGGTGCTTCCTTCTGACCCTCAGCTGCCAACTCAAGCTAATGAGAGTAGCTTCAGAACAACAGGAAGCGTACCGGGGCAATCCCATTGGAGCTGAAAGATCAAGGGGATTTTCCCTTGCCCTCAAGGTCTGCCTTTAAGGGAGCTTCCCTTACTCCTGACTGAGAAATCTAGCTTGTAATTGACCGAGACCATACTGAATAGAAAATACTGGGTTGGAACTATATGGAATGGACCCACACCTTCCATTGTTTCTGAGATATCACAATGTGGTCATATAATAACCAGAGCAAGGAGATAGCCAAATATCATTACTAGCTATGTTCTAATAGCCAGTGTGCAATGATGATGCCATTCTTTCGGACCACCATAAAGTCTCCAGTAACCCTTGTATTACTAGAATATAGTCAATATCAGTCCTTGCTCAGCTGCCCTACAACATCTCCTGTCCATGAAACATCTGTGTCAGAGGGTTGGGGCGGGGGAGCTTATCAAGAATCATTTTATGGGGTTTTATGTGAGGGATGCTAGAAAAGTGAATAGAGGCTTCATGAGTTGAGGCCCATTCATGCACTAAGATTATCCGGAGAGGTATTAACCTGTCTGTTACTCTGTTTCAAGTTCATTCAATAAGAACAAGGGAAAGGGTCTGCTTTCTATACCATTACTTTCTCAGGCTGCCTTTGGGGGAGGGGAGTCTCTTCTCTGTGCCCCATATCTTCCCAGACTTGTTCAGTGGGGAATAAGGAATTGCACAATCTTAGTGGCTGCTCCAAACTGGAAAGATTCTCCTAGGGAGGCTAGGAGAGATTCCCCTCCTTCTATCAGCCTAATCTGTTAGGCATTTAGGAATTGCCTGTGAGTGGCTATTCATGATGTGTTGCATTGTTTTGTTGATATTTTTTTAAAAAAACAATTAAATTGTTTAAATCCATAAGGTATTTGTTTAATTATTTTTAACTCTCCCCACATCAACTTTTTTATGGGTTTAATTTGCAATAAGCCTTGCAAACCAGAGAAATGTAGTGGTTCAGGTGCCGGACTATAACCCTGGAAATCAGGTTTCAAATTCCCTCCCAAACATGGAAACTTCCAGATAGCCATTTAATCTGGGAACATTCGCATTTAAAAAACACGAATGTTCCTGGGTCCTAATCTACACATGCCTCAGAAAGCATGTTTTCTGAGGTGGGTGTGCAGATACACTCCCAGATTTTTTGGGGGGAGAACATCTGGACATCCAACCCCCCTCCCCAACCCCCCCCCCAACTCTTTTGAAGTAAAATAATTTACCCAGCCTCCATTTATGTGGTACCATAGTTCTCCTGGTGAATAGGAATGACGTGCCAAGAGGGGGGGGGGGCGAGAATTGCTCCTGTTCCCCCATCCCCCCCCCCCACCCGCTCTCCTGGTGCATCTTTCCAAACATCTGGAGAGCTTCAGCACCACTCTAATGGAGTCTGGGTAAGTTCTTTTAGTTTTAGGGGGTTTAGGAGGCTTTTTTTTTTGGGGGGGGGAGGTTGGTGTCCTCACGATTTTTCAGGCTAATTTAGCCTGGAAAACCATGGGACTATGGTCTGAACTGCCCCCTCAAAAGCCCAAAACTTTTGAAAGAGCAGTCCAGACAGCGGAAGTAGTGGGTTTATCCCATGTCTTCCAAGAAGGTGTAGAATAAGACCACTAACAAATTAATTTATTATTTATTTATTTACAGTATTTCTATACCGCTTTTCTCACCCCTAGGGTGACTTAGATTTTTTTCTGGGCTGTGGAGAATTAATTCGTGTTTGCATAGGACATCATCTGGAGAGCCCCCTTTTAATTGTGGGAACTCCCACGTTAAAGGGGATGTCTGGAAGTACCTCGAGTGACCTTGGGAATGTCACACTCTTTCAAGCCTCAAAAGAAGGCAAAGGCAAACCTCTTCTGAATACATCTTGCCAAGAAAGCGCCATAATAGGTTTGCTTTAGGGTCACATAAGTTGGAAACTACTTGAAGGCACAGAACAGCAGCAACAACACAAATGTTCCATTATTGGGGGAAAAAAGCAGGATATAAATGAATAAAACAACAACAACAACATGTGGCTCATCGAGCTGCACCTTCCCCCACCTTGGATGTAAAAGTTTCTGTAAAACTGATATTTCAGTTATCAATGCATGTTCATTTTCAGTGAGAGAAAAAAACATTATTAAATAACCATGTTTGGAGGAGTGGGAAAATGGGATTTCTCTTGCTACCACTTACTTGGAGAAAAAGAAAGGATGGTGTCAAATCAAGAGCAGAGGTGGAAAAACAATGGCACAGACGGTATAAGTAGGAACACAACAGGGGACCTAAAGAACCTCTGCCTTTATTGTCCACTGCAAGAACAGAGTCATTTTTGCAAGCAAGGTTGAATATTTCCCCATATCCAATGCCATGTCTAATCCTTGTCATTGGAAAGAATAAAGCAATGACTGCTGGGAAAGGCCTCTGACTGAGTTACTGCAGAGCCACTGCCAGTCAGCATTAGGCAAGACGGACAACTAGTCTGACTTGAAATAAGCCAGCTTCTTGCATTCCAGATGTATATACACTGGCGGCTACAGCAGCCCTTAAACTAGGAAAAGTGAGATTAGGAAAATCTCTCTGAAGTGGCAGGAAAGTGTTATCTTTTTGCAAGAGCAAGCATTTTCCCCCTCCACCTTGAACTTGAGTGGTTTTAGAAGAACTTAAGCTCAGGATTTATATAAAATACACAGTTGTAAAACCAATCAACTATTTCTTCCAATTACAATTACATAAAAGCATGATAATAATTCCTCAAATGAAAGCTTCTGAAGACCTACAAGAGAAATATGATTTGTCTATAAGTAGAATTTTAATCCATCCTTTGACACCAGCTATATATTTCAGGCTTCGTGATTACATGAACAGGTGAGTAATATATTCTGGCATCTTCTCTCCCTCTTTTAATGTCACTGATTGAAATGCTGTTATATGAATCAACTTAATTTATTCATGCTGTGATATGCTTTTATCTGTCTCTCCCTCTCTCTCCCTCAGTATGTGTATTTTTATATGTATGTGTAGTAACCATTATATATTAACTGTGCATATGAAATTCCTTGTTCTTAAAAGGTGGGTTGCTGCTGTGTGCTTTAATAATGTTGTATGTTTCCCATCTTGTTTAGTTGACCATGTCTTTTAGCAAATGGAAGTTGCTTATTGACTGAAGACCAACAGATTGGAGGTTCAAATCTGGGAAGAGCATGGATGAGCTCATTCTGTCAGCTCCAGCTCCCCATGCAGGGACATGAGAGAAGCCTTCCACAAGGATGGTAAAACATCAAAACATTGAGATGTTGCCTGGGCAATGTCCTTGTAGATGGCCAATTCTCTCACACCAGAAGCGACTTGAAGTTTCTCAAGTCGCTCCTGACACGAAAAAAAAAATCTCTTCCATGGGGTGTCTCTATACTAAGATTTAAAGGGAGCATGTACAAAAAAAATGGAGAAACATTGGGTGTGGTCTTATCTTCAGGTATACTAAATGAAAAGGAAGTTGACGGTGAATGGTTTGTTAAAAATGAGATATTGAAGGCACAATAGTTTCAAACAGCTCCAAGAAGAAGGAAAAATTAGAGGTGTCTACAGAACCCAGAATGGATGTCTAAAGAACTTGCAATTGAATTTAATATTTAAAAGCAGCATGTCCAAGAAATAGAAAAAGGAGGATAACTCAGATGAATAGCCAGCACCTAGACAGCCCACTTTCTGGTTCAAGTCTTCTGGGAAGCCATGATCTCATCATCTAGTTCCTAATGGACCCACCTCTGAAGCTGGTCCAAATCCCTGGGTTCATTCCCTATTCCAACCCTATGCTCACAGCTCACAAAATTTCAACAAGTCTAGCCAACAGCCAGGATAATTAGGAGATTGTGGGTGGACATTTTCCACCCTCTGATTCAGCCTTGGATTACATTCCTCCCACTAATGCTTGGAATAAGTGCACATTATCCTCATCCACCCAAGAATAATATGGTTCTTTTGTAGTCCAAAAGTACACCAATTATCAGATAAGGCTGATCATTCAACATATTTGACATAACAATATACAGTTGGCCCACCGTATCTATGGTTACAATCATCCATGGCTTGAAAATATTCTCCCCAAATATCCAAATTTACTTCACCATTGTATATAATTGGACTTGAGATCTCACAGATTTTGGTATCCACTGGGGGCCCTAGAACCAAATCCAGGCAGATATCAATGGAATACTGTAATCGAATAGTCTCTGGGATGAAGTTCATGCATAACAGAAGGCAACATTTCAACAGAGACCAAGCGAAGATGTGTGATAAAATATTGGTTCTGTTACTCTTCACTTTTTCAAAAATCTGGAGGAATAGATACTTGCAACATTGTATAGTGATACCTTGATTTAAGAGTTCAGTTTGTTCCATGATTGGGCTCTTAACTAAAAAAGATCCAATTTAAAATGGCAGAAGCACAAAGTTAAGAGGCAGAAGTATCTTTTTTTATATACTGTACTCATTCCAGTTTCTCTCTTGCTCTCTCCCTCCCTCCTCCCCCCGCTCTCATATGTCATACCAAACATACCAGGAATAATATCTTGTCCTCAAAGTGGACAAGAGCAAAGCAGACAGCAGTGTCCCAAAGCGGACAAGAGCATGAGGCACAGAGCCTGCTCCCTTGAAACCCTAAAGCCCTGTATTCTTGGGCTAGCATTCGCTCTGGTGCTAGCACTCCCTTTGGCACTAGCTCTGAACTCAAAATGCTGCTCTTATATCAAAGTGAAACCTGGGCCAAGTGACAGCTCTTAACTCAAAACACCATTAAGTTGGGATTCTCTTAAGTAGAGGTTCCACTGTACTTCGATCAATGTTTAGAGAACATTGATTTTAGACCTCACCTCTGAGGATGCTTGCCATAGATGCAGGTGAAACGTCAGGAGAAATGCCTCTAGAACATGGCCATATAGCCCGAAAAACCCCACAAGAACTGAATGTTTAGAGAACATTATGTTTTCTAATATTTTGTATATTACTCTGGGCTTTTCTGCAGATGACAACCGAGACATGTACTAATTACCCTCTAATAATTTACTTCCCTTTAACCTACTGTTAACATTTATTATTTCAGATAGTTAAGCTATTCAAGAGCCCAATGGGATTGCACATTTCTTTTTTATTGTCAACAAACTAGCAAAATTTCTATAACACTGGGACCACTGCGGAAAAGCCCAATTTGCAAGATAATGGAAAGGCTAACCCAATAAAGCAATTTGCTTCTCCATCAGCCCATGGCAACTGAGACTTCTTCCAAAGAGAAGTATTTCCTCGGCACTGGCAAGAAATAATGGGTCTCTAATGAGCTTCCTTATGGGACCATCCACCACACCAAGTAATTAGTACTGAGTGGAGAAACTTAACTAGCGTAGCTTCCCAAATAAATTAGGAGATAGCATTCTACCTCGACATTGTTCTGTCAACTCCTTTTCAGGGCTCAAGTGAAGGGGAATGAGCAGAGAAAATCATTTTATATTTTATGACAGTTTTTCAGCAGAGTACAGTGGAGCTGTGATTTGCCTAATATTGACAAGCAAGGAGTCAGGGATGGGAGCTGGTGAGTTATGTTAAGCAGCCTGTATCTTTTACCTTACAATTTACAGAGCTTAGAAAAGTCAATTTACATACTAGAGCTCCCAGAATCTGCAAGGGGCTATACTATCTGATGAATTCTGGGATTTGTAGTCCAAAAAGTTTAATCTCTGATCATTTGAGTAGAGTTTCCTTTAATATTAATTTCAATCTACACTCTTTGCACCTAATAATAAGATTATGACATGCACAAAGTTGAAGTGGGCTATTCTATTCCAATATAACTGTAATATAGAAGTTTCTGATCTCTGAAAAAATTGCAAACCAAAGCACAGGCTGGTCCCTGTGAGAGAATAATTACTTTTTGTGTTATTTCACATTAGTTCTCATATGAAAAAAAGAGTACCTCTCTGCTCAAACAGATGGTCCAAAACTACAGTTGTCCCTCCATATTTACAGTTTTGGAGACTTGATTATTCACAAATTTGTTCACTGTAGGAGTAACTGGGTCCTCCAATGTGACTCAATAGTCAACTTCCTCTACTCATGCTAGAGAAACACGAGATTTCTAAAAATTTATACATCTCTAAGTCCTCCAAAATGATTCAGTTTCCAGAAGAAATTGACCATAGATTTCAGCTAGAAGACCTGTTAATTCCTAGAGAAATGTTCTCTTGGGTCAAAAACAGCAGTTGTTTTATTTGTGGTTTTTCATCTTTATGGGGGGTCCTGTGCCCCTAACCCCAGAAAACGAGGAAGGATGACTGTACTAAAATACCCTCTCTGAATTTCTTAGTTTTGTTATAAAAATGCAATCTCATATCGCAATGCAGAATTACATTTCAAAACTAAATTCTGTAAGTTAAATGAAAATATCCTCTTGGCCTTTTTTTTTTTTTTTTGAACTAAAGCTCTGGAAGAACACAGCAAATTCTCAACATCTCTTGATCTAACAAACCTGGATTAGGAGTTGGAGAAATTACTTTTTAGAGTTCAACGTTGCCCACCAAGAAGATGCAGGTCCTAAATGTGATCTCTGACAGCATTTGCTTATCTGCTGGTTTGCCATTCTATACAAATCCACATGATGGCTTACAAGGTAATCATACTTTTTTAATATTGATTTTTATTACGATATATCATAACATATATAAAGATTAAAAAGGTAGGAGGGGAGAACATCACATTAAAATAAAACAAAAAAGGAGAGGGAAAAGGGTGTCAGTTGAGTATAGGAGCAAAGTTGACTTCCTATTTTCCCCACTGTTACCATAGACCTTTTTTTCTCCTATCTGTATTTCTTGCTATTCCCTCTTCTGCTTTCCATCCTCTGGAGAACAATTTTAGGTTCAGATATCAGTCCCTTCTTTCCAGTTTATTTTTCTTGTTTATTATATTGTAGTAGTGGTGTCCAGTCTGTTGGATTTTTTTCCTAGGGAGGTCCTGGCATAGTAGTTGTGTTAATTTGTCCATTTTCGTTATATCCATTTTTTAAAGATCCATTCATCTACTGCTGGTCATTCTTTTGTTCTCCATTTTAGGGCTATATTATTCTGGCTGCTGTTGTAAGATATGTTAATAATTTCTCTTTTTAGTTATTTATTTCAACATCTATAATTCCTGATAGAGAGCATTCAGGTCTGAGTTCAAATTTAATGTCCAGTATTTGTTGAAATTTTCCTAGTATTTTTCTCCATGTTTTTGTGGTCTTATACGTCCACCACGTATAGAAGAAGGTTCCTGTCTGTTCTTCGCATTTCCAACATTTGAGTAGAATATTGACAATTTTTGTGATGCCAGATACTATTGATACATCATCTTATACCAATTTTCTTTAAGATTATATGAATATGTATATTTAATTTTTTACTCCAATTTTCCCCAGTCTTCTAATCTTATTGTATGTCCAATGTTCACAGCACATTCCTCCATACAATCCTTAATTTGTTTTTCTTCTGTCTACCACAGAAGCAGGTGTTTTTTTTGTTTTTTTGTTTTTTGGTAGATTTTGGTAATTATCTTCCTCTTTGCAATTATTATTTTATCCCAAACTGTATTTTTCCCTATGAAGCGTTTTTCTTATCTTTGTTAAATCTTTCTCTTATTTGTCTGTATTGGAAGCATGAAATATTTTTATCTATAAAGTTGTGTTGTTGTTTTTGTTGCTGTTCTTCTTCTTCTTCTTCTTGTGATTTAAGTAGAATTTCTCCATTTTGCTTTTTTATTAATTGTCTATAGGTAATCCATTTCTCTTGGGCTAATTCTCTCTTGGGTAATGCTTCTACAGGGGAGATCCATAATGGTGTTTTTTGATATAATCTATTATTGTATTTCTCCAAGATTTTTTATCAAAGATGCTCTGATAAAGTGGTTTCCGATGTTTTTCTCTATTTTTATTTTCTCATACCACAAATAGGTGTGCCATCTAGCTCTCAAATCAAAGCCTTCAAGTCCTTGCAGCTCTTAGCGTTGTCCATTCCTTAATCCAAGTCAATCCACAGGCTTCATACTTGATGTGTTATATAATGGGACCAAAACAAAGACCTTAGTGAAGTCTAAGACCTGCTCCATCACCTATCTCATGTCTTTCTCAAATACAGCACAATTCCGCCTCCCTCCCTGAATGTAATTGAGAAATTGGCCTCAATATTTTTAAAAAGTGTGACATATCAAAAAAAATTGTGCAAATTTAAGACTGATCAGTAAACATTGACTTTCTGTGCACAATTGCTGATTCGTTTTGATTATTTCACATGGATCATAGTGTGAAAATAATTTTATAGACCTAGGTCCTACCTGTCAATTTTTTCCTTCAATAAAAACAGAATTGTTGTAATTGGGCAATGCTAGATATATCTTTGTGTTCTGTGCTCCTAAATTGCTATTAATGATGGAGAAAAGGAGAAAACAGGATATCTGTTTATATTCTTAAATGTTTTCCTTCCTGAATAATAGCAGTCTTTGAAGAAATGATGCACCATGTGATTGCCATTGTAATTGCTAAGTAAGTAGGCATATAATATTTGCCACACTGCCTTACTGGCTATTGTTCACTGAAATACATGTCATTTAAGTGTGGTGAAGTGATATAAAAGTTCAGACTGGCCCATTAACATCACAGATAGCAACTAATCTATTATACATATAGATATGTGTACCCGTGTCAGAAAATTTATGTATTTGAAGATCCTATCTCCTTATGTACTTAGAACTGCTGAAGCTGTAACATTTTGTTGGAAACCAGCAATATATTTTCATGAAAATATTATTTTCAAGATTCACTGGAGGCATATTTAACATGCCTTACAAGAAAACCGTGTAAAGTTTTATTACACATCCTTAATTCCAATGTTAGGGTGATAGGGGAAAGCCTAACAAGCTAGCAAAGAATGACATTCATATTTAAGTAGAATAAGATAGACTTCCATAACCTTTCTTTCTTTTTCAGGGCTCAAGAACAATTTCAGTATCCACAGGGATCCCTGTGTTGTTGTGTGCTTGCAAGTTATTTCCAATTTATGGCAACCCTAAAGTCATGAGGTTTTCCTTGACAAGATTTCTTGACATACTCTTAGGCTGATACAGTATGACTTGCCCAGGTCATCCAGTGGTTCCATGGCTGGTCTCCAAGGTCATAGTCCAACACTCAGATGACTTTATCATAATTGATCTCCAACATGTCTGATCCCTCAGCAGTTGTTTCCATATAGAAAACTGAACTATTTCACTAGCAGCTAATCACTTCCCATGACTTAATAAAGACTTTTCTAATGAAAGATAGGTTCAAGGGGGGAAGAGAATGATGTTTGTGTGTTGGGAATGGAGTGTGGCACCCATATCTTCAGAAGATTCACCCCATTGCAGTTAATTAATGGCTTCCAGTATTTAGACAAAAGGGAGTAGAGCTCCTGTCAAGTAGGAAATCAAATAGGAGTTCCCCATTATAATCTAAGAATCTTATTCCCAGTGCAGGCTTTGGAGGAGACCATCCCAGAATGCCTGAATCAAAGGACAAGATAGTTGCTATGTCCTGATTCCACATACAGGAGCAAATGGGACTTTCAGGGGAATATTCCTAGAACATTATTCACCACCTTGAGGACAGCAGGTTAGTTCAATGGGAACATGATAAGCCATGTGACACTATTCTGTCCTCCAGTAGCAGTGATCTAGTGGAAAATATTGTACCAACTCTTAATTCTGCCTAATTTTGGGGTTAGCCTTATAATAAAGAGCCATACTGTTCACAGGTGTTAAGTCAAGGTGAACATTTATCAAGCTGCAGAAAACACCAGCAAGCATGACTCTATAAGATTCTTAGGCCTGTAAGAACAAGTACTCAAAGAAGCAGGTTGTCATCACAGTGGATGACTCTACCTTGAGAAGTTTATGCATGATCATGTTTGTTGTCTTCAAACTCAGGAAATACATAAAGGTATAACAGGAATAGAGAAAACAACTGTCAGCAAACCAAGGCTGGTTATTCTTGTTGTTTGACAGCTATTATACTTAATTTTTCCTGACACATCAGAGTTTGGTTATGACAATTAAGTGAAGATGCCAGACTATATATACACAGGACTAGGTTTGACAGGCACATGATGACCAAAAGCTTGTGCATACACACACACCCTCTCTCCTTCTTTCTCATAAACATCACTGTATGTATATTTGTGTTGGTTATTTGTCTGTGCTACATGGCAACTGATCCTTCTCTCTGTCCTGAAGTCCTTGCACAATTATACCGCTATGATTCCACTTTAACGGCCACAGTTCCATTCTATGGCATCTAGAACTTTGTGATTCAAACAGGCCCCAAAATACGTGGCCTCTCAGGCTTTTACCTGGGGCGTCCAAACAATGCCTTAAGTAAAAGCAAATTACTGTATATACTCAAGTATAAGCCAATCCAAATATAAGCCAAGACACCTAATTTTACCACAGAAACCAGGAAAAACTTATTGACTAGAGTATAAGCCGAGGGTGGGAAATGCAGCCAGTACTGGTAAATTTTAAAATAAAAACAGATACCAATAAAATTACATTAATTGAGGCATCAGGAGCTTAAATGTTTTTGAATATTTACATAAAACTGTAATTTAAGATAAGACTGTCCAACTCTGATTAAACCATTATTCTAACCTTCTTCAATGTAAATGTGCTTATGTAATCTTCCAATAATCGGCATAGTTTATTTTAACTATACATTTTAGGGGAAATTCTGTGTGTACATGAATAAGGAAAAGTGGGAATGGCTGACATCGAGACAAAAAAAAAAAAGAAAGGAAGGCATGAGCTTTGTGAGAAGGGAGGAGAGGAAGGAGAGCTGGGTTTTTGTGCAGAGTGGTGAGGGTCCTTCTTTCAGCCGCACTCCTTCCTGCCAGGACCCTCACCCGAGTATAAGCAGAGGTGTTTTTTTTCCCAGTTTTTAAAAAAGGGATGAAAAGCTAGCCTTATATTTGAGTATATAAAATAATTCCTTGCTTTGTTCCAAATTAATTTGATACCACATTAGATCTGGGCCTTCCTGAAAGGCCTGGGTCTAATGGGATATTAAGCTTGTGGGAATTGATTCCCAGGTAGTCCTGGGTCTTCCCAGGGTTTAATACCCATTTCCCATCTTGCTTCTTTGGGCTTCCAAAAGGTTGTCCTATAATCATGTAGTCTGCTCTGCATTGTGATATTCGTACCTGGAAATTGGACTTCTATATACTAGCTGTACCCTGCCACGCGTTGCTGTGGCCTATAGTAAATCTTTTCATAGTAGAGGTAGATATCTGGTCTATTATAAAAGAGAGGTACCTTCTCTCTTTCCTTCCCCCTTTTTCTCCCCCTTTCTCTCCTTTCTTCCTTCTCTACCTCTTTCTTTCTTTCTTTCTTCCTTTCTTTCCTTCTTTCGCTCCTTGGTTTCATCCTTCATTCCCTCCCCCTTTCTCCTTTGCCTCCTTTCTTCCCTCCATGTTTCCTTCCTTCTTTCACTTTTTATTTGCTGTGGCCAACCTTCCCTCTTTCTCTCCTTCTTTCCCTCCTTCCTTCCTTCCCATCTTTCCTTCTCCTCTTCCTTCTCTATCTCTTTCCTTCCTTCCCCCTTTTTCTTCGGCTGTCTCTCTTTTCTTCGTTCTCTCTTTCCTTCTTTCCTTCCCTCCCTCTTTCTCTACATCTTCCCCCTTCCTTCACTCCCTCTTTCCTTCCTTCATTCCCTGTTTTCTTTCCTTCTCTCCTTCCTTCCTCCCACATTTTTCTTTCCCTACCTCTTTCTCTCATTTCTTCCTTCTCTACCTCTTTCCTTCCTTCCCCCTTTTTCTTTCTCTTCTGCTGTCTCTCTTATCTTTCCTTCCATCTTTCATTTTCTTTCCTTTTCTTCTTCCTTCTTTCTCTTACTTTCCTTCCTTCCCCCTTTTTCTTTACCTCCCTTTCTCTTTCTTCCTTCTTTCCTTCCTTCCTGTCTTTCCTTCTCTATCTCTTTCCTTCCTCCCCCTTTTTCTTTCTCTTCTGCTGTCTCTTTTTTTCCTTCCTTCTCTCTTTCCTTCTTTCCTTCCTTCCCTTTCTCTACGGGAAGAGGGGGCGGGGCTTGAAGGGGGCGGGGTTTGGAGGGGAAGAAGAAGGAGGGGAGGAGGGATGGATTTGGAGAGGGCGGGAAGGGGCGGGGCTTAGAGGGTGCAGGGTTTGGAGGGGAAGAAGGAGGAGGGGAGGAGGGATAGAGCCTCCCCCTCCTCTCCCCCCTGCCTTTCCTTTCCCTTCCCAGCACTCGCCTCTTTTGCTGCTCTTCCATTGTCCCTCCCTCTGGCCGGAGCCATCCAAAAAGGCAAGAAGGAAGCGGGAGGGGGGGGGCGGAGGGAGGGAAGACGGAAGAGCCGAGAGGGAAAAGCGGCGGCAAAAGCAGCGTTCCTTGAGTTTCGCCTCAGTAGCTTTCCAAGCGCGGTCCCACGGGCAGTGCCTTGGAGCGCTCCTCCCGTCGGCTGGGGCTTCTTTTCCTGGCGAGGGAAGGCTGCGGCACTCGGCGGCGGCGCTGCTGCTTCCCGACGGGGAGCATGGGCAAAGGACTCCCCGCTCGGCGGCGCCTTTGACATAAGCAAACTTAGGCTCTCCACCTTTGCACGGCGAGGGAGGATGGGGGCGTGGCTTGCATGGAGGGAGCGTTGGCCGGCAGGCCATGTGCGCGCGCCAGGGAACTTGCGGCTGGGTGCCATTGCGCATGCTCAGTTGTTTTGTTGTTTTGTGAGTGTGTTGTTGTGTTGTTTTTCATTTTGATTCAATTTGTTTGTACCTTGTGGGTTGTGGTAGGTGCATGGGAATTTTGGTTAATTTCCGTTGGGGAGTTTTTGAGTTTTGCGGCTCTGTTTAACGCCCAGAACAGACTTATATATATAGATATATGTACAGTGGAAACAAGAAATGGATTTTAACAATATCTACTCTATTTAGAGATCTATGTTGGTTCCTCTCTCACCAGCTTACATTTGAATGAGAGATTTGAAAATCTAGCTACATCTTCAGTGGAGGCCAAGCATCATCATAGATTTTGGAAAATCTCCACCTGTACTGAACCACTTTGGTTCCAAATGATTAGTTCCTCAGCTGAACTTCACTGAATTTCTTAAGTAAATCATTCTCAGGCAGAGATGAAAAAAGTATGGGCTATGGGCTCTGTTCAGGCCATTTTATCTGCTGCTAGGAGACCCCAACATCCCCCAAATACCCAACTTGAGGTGGGGGTATAGCAAAAATGCCCCATATCCCTATTTTGTCAGATCCATGATGCATGCGTGCATTAATAGAATACCTTGAGTGTCTGCACAGCCATTCTTCTTCAGAGCTGATTTTGCCATGTGGTGTGGTTTATACTACAGTGCTAATGCATATTAAATGCTTCATTTTGAACCTCCCTTTAGTATTGCTTGTGTCAGTTTACTGGGCTTAAAGCATATTACAACATGCTTTCAGGGCAGGTGTAGTCTAGTGGAGATAGTTTGAAGCTACATTAAATGGTCAGTGTAGATGAGGTCTAAGTTACTTGGTGGGATAGGAGATTGCTGGGGCTGCAAACTGAAATATTTTTTTCCAAGGAGGCCTACGTTGCAATCTTGTCAGAGCCAGGAAGCTGTATATTTTTTTATTTTCCCAGGCCATTTAAACAACTTTTAATTCTAAACAGATTGGCTTTTATGGAGCATTTACTGCTGTTTTAATTCTTCCCTGTGATATTGTTCCTCTGTTGCTGTTGTTTATGTAAATTTTACTGGAAGACTAAGATAAAATTCCATAAAATGTAAGAGTGCAGCTGTATTATAGTTATAACAGTCTGATACAACTTTAACTCTCACAGGTGTATCTTAGATACAGTACAAACTTGTATCTGCTAGACAACAGGGGTATGCTCCTATGAGCTACACTTTCCTAGCAAAGAGGTCCAAGGTTGAACCTGAACTGTAGAACTGAGGCAGTTTGAGACCACTTGTACTGCCAAGTTTTGGGCTTCTCTGACAAATAGTGCTGGTACCTCATCAAACCACTGTTCCAATGATTCCATGATATTGAACCATGGCAGATTAAGCAGTGTCCAAGTGCATTAATTCTACAGTCTAGAATCATTCTAGGTGTCTCACCCAATTAGAAATCTTAGGATTGTGTTAGATGGTAACAAGATGGATAAATCTAATAATGTGTGATATAGGGTATGCTTGTAGTCTCCTAGAGGCAATCCTACAAGTAGGTGAGGATGATTTTCAAAGGTGGAATGACACCTATCAAATGTCTATCTAGGTTAACACAGAGATTTCAGGAGACAGGCCCGTAGCCAGGATTTCGTTTCGGGGGGGGCTAAAAAATTTTCAGGGGGGATTTCGGGGGGGGGCTGAGTTTCGGGGGGGGCTGAGTCTGAGTGAAAGAGGGTCTAGCCTAGCAAACCTTTTGTATCATTACCCCAATAGCCCCATACATATGGGATATATTGAGAATGGTGATCAAATCATGATATTAATAAACATAACAGTTTAAATAATGCACCAGTAAGGACTTTTCGCGAATCACCATGAAAATTTCGGGGGGGGCTGAAGCCCCCCGAGCCCCCCCCCTGGCTACATGCCTGTCAGGAGATAATTCTTGGCAAATTAATTGGTCTTTGGTTGGATCTACATTGCCAAATAACGTAGTTTGGAACTTTGTTATATGGTCAGTGGAGGCCCATATTCAAAGTTGTATCTCACACACACAAAATAAGCTTTTCCAAGTTTTCTGGTGGACTTTTAAAAATCCAGCAGCATCCCTGCAATTCATAGACAGATATGCATAGTAGAGTTGAATCTTCTACACATTTAAGCCCTATTTTTCTCAGTGGGTTTGTGTAACCATCTTTGCAATGGTGGAAAACGAAAAGCCAAGCCAAAATAATGGGGAAAGCAAGCATTGACACTATAGCAAGAAATCTGAAAGTTATTTTTGGGAATATACTTAGCAGGCTACTCTATATTGGTTGGGGGGTTTTGGGAAGTATAGTTCAAAAATCATATCCAAGTTTTTTTATTTTCAAGCTTTGACCACAAACAGTGCCAATACACTGTCCAGAGTGGCCACCAATGCCATCATCCTTTACCTAAACCCAACAGCATATGGAAAGGGGCTGGATCATGCTTGTTTCGCCATGACCACCACTCTTTCTAGATCAGTGGTTCTCAACCTGTGGGCCCCCAGGTGTTTTGGCCTACAACTCCCAGGAATCCCCGCCAGTTTACCAGCTGTTAGGATTTCTGGGACCTGAAGGCCAAAACATCTGGGGATTCACAGGATGAGAACAACTGTTCTAGATGGTCATGGAGCTCTATGCAGGCTCCTGCCATCATGGGTGCTTCTGCTAATGCAGAACTGGACACCTACACAACCAGCAAGATGGAGTTCTGGTGACCATCTAGGAGTATCAATAATGGCAACATGAAGTAGGTAATCCCAGCAAAATGGAAGGGCTTCTGGACTTTGTGAATAATGGGCCTAGGCTTGACATAAGCATGCTAGATCCAGGGCCATACCGAGGCATATTTATATTGGGCTAAAACCAAAGGTGGGTTCCTTGGTGGCACAATGGGTTAAACCACTGAGCTGCTGAACTTGCTGACCAAAACGTTGACAGTTCGAATACGGGGAGTGAGGTGAGCTCCCACTGTTAGGCTCAGCTTCTGCCAACCTAGCAGTTCGAAAACATGCAAATGTGAGTAGATCAATAGGTACCGCTTCTATCAAAAGATAACTGTGCTCCTGCAGTCATGCCAGCCACATAACCTTGGAAGTGTCTATGGACAACGCTGGCTCTTTGGCTTAGAAATGGAGATGAACAACACCCCCCAGAGTCGGACACAATTAGACTTAATGTCAGGAGAAAACTTTACCTTTACCCAAACCATGGGAGAGCCTCTGTGTAATGCCACTTCTTCCTAATTTACCAACGCCAATATTCTCCCTTCCTAATATAT
The DNA here is from genome assembly GCF_037176765.1 of Anolis sagrei. Lineage (NCBI taxonomy): Eukaryota > Metazoa > Chordata > Lepidosauria > Squamata > Anolidae > Anolis > Anolis sagrei. The sequence goes on along the minus strand of NC_090025.1, from coordinate 123,378,116 downwards.
CTTCCCTGCTCCTAACATTCTTCCAAAGAAGAATGCTGCCTCCAAAACCTCAATTTTTCATTGTATTTTCAAACACTGTGCCTTCGTGCCAATTGTCATTAAAAGGATTCTTTAAAAGAATTAGACACCAGGCCACTTAGTTTTGCCTGATGCTTTTTTACCTAAGAAACCACCGAAATCAGGGTGCCTCAAAAGCGAGGACGGCTGGCAATGTGATCATTTAACTTAAATGATCCCCATTTCTTTGAACTACCTCTTCGCCATCTGTTCTCCTCTATAATTATGAATCTAAAAAGAAAAAAGAAAAAGGGGAAACATTTTTCACGGTTTCGTTGCTCTGGTGCCTGATATAAAGGGACTTTAAACAGTGTGTGCATTTTTAGTATCAGGCGGCAACAGTCTGTGATGTTTTACTCATGTTTCAGGCACGATTTGAATAGAGGGAAATGCTTACCTTGTTATAATGTACCACTCGCACACTTAATTATAGAAAGAGGCCGGGGGATTTTTTTTTTTGTCTTGGCCTATTATGCTTGTACGCAAAATAAATACACATGCAGATAAAATAGGAATGCCTTGACCCCAATGGTTTTGGATTATTAGTCTCCTTAAGAAAAGACAGGCTTATCTAAACATGTTAACATTTCCTTAACCGTATGTTTCCTGTTATTTAATGGGCAGCAGTGAGGTTTTATTTTGATCTCCTGGGACGCATCTGCATGGAGAAACTGAACTAATCACTCCTTCAGTTAGCCATGCAATATTCTGAAAGAATGCAAACATCACGTTCTGTAACAAGGGCTTGGGGGATTCATTAGCACATTTCTCTTTATTATACTGAACACCATTTCTATTTTAGCATCAAGAAAGTGGGGGAGGAGAGAAATGAGGGCTCAGAATGTTGAAAATCCCCATCAAACTATATCTTACACTCAGGGGCGTAGCGGGGAAGGGGCTAAAAGTTCAACCCAGCCCTGAAATGTGTCAGGTTAAAAAAGAAACCTGATTTACTCATAACTTGGTTAACCAGTTAAAATTCTTGAGTAAACCAGGTTTTGGGTGGGGAAGGTTAGACCCCCCCCCCCTTTTCTGGCTACAGTCCTGCTTACGGTATTGGAAAAAGGGAGGTCACCAAAGACACAGAGCATTGTGTCAGAGATGAAAAGTAAGCCCTGTTCATAGGGGGATGTATTACAGTCAACCCTCCACAGTTTCTGGGGTTAGGGGTGCAGGACTCATGCAAAAGTGGAAAAACACATATAAAAGATACCATGTTTTTAACCTGTGTAAATACCTTTTTTAAAAAAAAATTAAGTACTTCACCACAGCTCTTTGGTCAATTTCTGTTGAACGTTTCCCATAGAATCAAGCTGGAGGACCTGCATGTTGCTAGAAAAATGTCCATTCTAGGAATCTCTAGGTTCTTCAGTGCAACTCTACAATGGAGGTTGACCACACAGTCATGCTGGTAGATCTCAGGATTCCTAGAGAAAATATATTAATAGAGTCTATTAATAATCATACCCACAAAGTTGAAACCTGCAAACAAACTGTACAGTCTATTCCAGAAAAAGTCCAAAAATTGACCAAAAAAATCATGATACATTCAATTGTTCCTTCACTTGAGACATAGTGGACCACAAAGTCACCCAAAGGTATTTTCTTGTACCATTGGTGTAGTAAATTTTGAAGTGTGTGTACTTATTATGACAATCCCCTCAGCCACTCCTTCAAGGAAAATCCAGAAATGCAGGCATGTGGGTTGATCCTTAACAGTAAACTAGTTGTTGTAGTTTCCCTCTTGATTTTGAATGAAGCTTTCATAAAGCTGAATAATTATATTCTTCTGTATTTTTTTTGCATCATCTCATATTTTTGGAGAAAGCTTTTTTTTGTCTTACTACTCTTATAGGCCAGTCTGGAGCAAATGCAAGAAAAGGTCTCTTTAAGGTATCAGATCTTGGTATTTAGATTCACCTCAGGGCTGCCATAAATTGTAAATAACATGAAAGTACACATTAACAAAGGTCACAACAATATATTATTGCTGTGAAAAGTCTATCCCAATCCTTCACTCCATCTACTGTGTGGTTTGCAGCTATGCTCAGTATGTATCTAAGGATAATGGTAAACACCACCACCATCCCAACTTAATGCAAACATTCCCATCCTCCAAGCCTGTGAGGACTGAATTCCGGACATTGCTGCCTAGCACTCCTCCATGCAGGTGCAAGTTGAGTAAACACAGCATCAGATAATATAGTAATCTCTTAATGTTCTGTTTGATTCATCACTTAAATTACCATGTATACCCTTTATGTCAATAATGCTTGCAGAAGACAGGCGAGATTGCAACAGTCTTTCCCAGCAGAAGAATCAAAAGAGAAAGTGAAGGCTGCTGCTTTTTGCCAACTATTTCAACAACCTCCTGCACCTTGTCCATTCATTTGTGCAGTGCTCAAATGAGCAGGGAACGAGGCCTTGTGCTTTTTATATCAACAGGATGACAAACCTGTTCCAGATTTTAGTCTAAACTTTCAAAGAAAATCCAAGATGTTGAAACCCTTCCTCAAAATAGGGTCAGAAGTTTCACTTCCTTTATATTTGGACACCAACAGCTATCATTGGGAAGGAGTGAAAGTGAATGATATTTAAACTGACTGACCTAAACTGTAAACTCTAAAACCTTCTAAAAGTACCTGATTAAGGCAATTAAATATCTTAATTTGAGCAATAGCTAGAAAGAATTGCACAAATGGAGAAACAACATCATGTGTTCTTTTGAATTGCAGTTGAATTACTTCCTTTTAAACGAGCTTTGCATTTCAACAATTAACTTGTTCCATATTCAATATATTAATTCTTGGCCAAACTGCTTTTTTTAATTTTCATACTGCAGGGTAAGAATGTGTTTCTTATGGAGATAATTCATATTGTGATTTGCCAATGGGGCATGAGCAGTTACAAAGCTGAAAATCATTCTTTTTAAGTTCCCTGCCATTGAAAAATAAAACTGTTATATGTTTCCTGGAATGAGATAAAGACGGGTGGCCATTAAATGTACAAATCTGTGAATACTTGGTTCAGTCTCAATTCAATTATAAGCCAGAAGTCATGATGTTGTTAGAACTTCTATCCACTTGAAATTTCCATCACAGAAAGGGATTGAGACCCCAAATTGGGACAGTTAATTTTTTGGATCACAGCTCCCATTGCTGCTTCCTTTCTCCCCATTTCCCTCCCTCCCTACACATACACACAGTTTGACTGATTCAGTGATGACAACTAAAAGAAACACATTCTAACAAACTGAGCCAGACTGCCACATGGCTTTTCAAAAAGTCCAAATAAGCTCTGGCAGACTGAAGCATCAAAGAGCATCATTTAGAGGCTGTTCAGAGAACAGTACAATCTCTAGTAGCAGCTACATTTAGCTAAGAACAAAATGCTACCATGTGGCATGGTCATATTGTTCTCTCACTTTCATTTTCAACAACATTTTGATTAGAGCTGGTCTGCAATTTGTTGCCTGCGTAAAACAACGACATCAGAGAGATGGGAAAAGTTCATTCTGGAACACATTGTTTCCACTGATATCTCTCACTTCTTTTATAATCAAAAAGAAGGAGAGGGAAAGAAAACAACTCTGTGACAAGCTAGGCCAGGAGACAGACAAGAGTCTACTGAAATGTCTCTGGGTTAGCTGTTATGGATCGGCAAAGGTTAGTGACTCCCTAGTCTCTCATAAGGGTAATCACTCCAAACCTCCTCCTATTCCAAATTCGGCTGCTAAAAAAGAATGATTGCAAAAAAAGCCTCACAGTGAATATTGTGTTAAAGGATATACTAGCTTGGTTCTGCTACTGACATGTCTAGTCCAAGACTGTTTGCAGCAAATGGGTCCCTTGCCACAGCCAGATCAAGCTGCATAGCATCCAAAGCTGAGCAAGCAATGTGGCCAATCAGGCAAGAAATCTTGGAAGTGCCTTTCCCTATCCTTGAGAGTAAAAACACAATAATGACAAGTGAAAAATATTATAAAATGTGTTGTCCTTTCAAGCTACCCCAAATCTGCTGTTTGAATTGGATACCTCTCCTTGCCTAAGAATAGAGCCATCTCTGAAGAGTGGTTACAAATTCCTCAAATTTAGGGCCCATCTACATAAGCTCAATAGATATACTACTATCAGTGAAGTTACTCCTGGCTGTCTTCATAACATCAAGAGTCTTCTGGTTCTTATTGTGGAGTAAACCCAGTTAATCCAGTTTAGCTGTTAATAATTGTTGGAGGATGCTCTGGATTTTGGCCGAAACTCTAGAATAGCCCTGCGGTTTGGGCACAGTATGGACAGTACAACTGGATCCGATGTAGACCGGTCTAATAATAATAATAATAATAATAATAATAATAATAATAATAGTTATTTGTACCCCACCTCCATCTCCCCAAGGCGACTTGGGGCAGCTAACATGGGGCCAAGCCCAAACAATTACACTAAAACAAAATAAAATACATACAGGGAAAATATGATAGACCAGTGGTTCTCAACCTGGCCTCAACTCCCAGAAATCCTAACAGCTGGTAATCTGGCTGGGATTTCTGGGAGTTCTAAGCCAGAAACATCTGGGGGGCCCAGGTTGAGAACCACTGTGATAGATTGTGCCTGTGTTGTTGCCATTGCTGGTCAGTCACAAGGCTCTGTGAAAATGTCTGGCTGTCATTAGCACCTCGTGCTAACATCAACAGTGATGCCTATATGGCCAGAGAGAAAAAACGGGGAAGGAAATCCCACCTAAGAAGAATGGGATCCTTCTCAGGGATCATTTGCTTTTCCTTCTGAGTAATAACTCACAGCAAGGCCCTCATTCTCAGTAATTACCCCTACCCGTTCTGGTCATATGGGCATCTTTGCTGATATCAAAATAGTCATCATGGCCAGGAGCTTGCACTAAACTTTGTATCTGGCTGAGAGCAGTGGTGGTGACACAGACATAGACACAGTCCAGTGGGGGTCAATATGTTCTTGCCTTATTTGGATGATGTGTATGCCAAGATGGCACCAATATGAGCATGGCTGTATCATGTGGCCACCTCCAGAGTTAGTCTGGATCATTTCTGCTACAGATTGACTGAGGTTTTAGCAGGCAGTGCGGGCAATCCTTAAGACCCTTGCTTACTAATTCAGTACGAGAGTTTTGAACTGCTGATTGACCAGGCATGCAGACTAGTGATCTACTTTCCTATCTCATAAGAGGTCGTCATGCCACCGAAATTTACCTTGAAGCAAGTTTCACTGATTTATCCAGTATCTAGGATCTAATGGAGTTTCTACTGAATCTCTCAGTTCTTGTGGGTTTTTTCGGGCTATATGGCCATGTTCTAGAGGCATTTCTCCTGACGTTTCGCCTGCATCTATGGCAAGCATCCTGAGGATGCTTGCCATAGATGCAGGCGAAACGTCAGGAGAAATGCCTCTAGAACATGGCCATATAGCCCGAAAAAACCCACAAGAACTGAGTGATTCCGGCCATGAAAGCCTTCGACAATTTCTACTGAATGTTACTTCTTTCACCAGTCCACAATCTCCTTCCATCCTCCAGTCCCTTCTATATCCTAAAAGCCTTCTGTAGTTGGAGAACTCTCTGGAAGAAGTTCTGTGGGGCATGGAGATCTGCAGCAGTAGGAATAGAAGAAAGAAGTCCCAATTTTTTGGTACTAGACACAGAAGTATCTGACTGGGGAATTTGTAAATCTGAAAGGGGGCATTAAACAGTTGATATTCCCTTCTCTTTTGGAGGTCTGAGCATACAAAAAGGCCAAGAACCCGCAATTACTATTAATCTCTAACAGCAGGAATTTCCCAACTCATGACATGCAATACGCCTTTCTGAAAGCATGTCAACACATTACAAGCCAAGGCAGCGATGACGAGGAATATTGTCCCATGGAAGAGTATTAATGACAAGGAAGGAGGGATTTGCAGTTAAAGCCAGGACCGTACGTCTAAAAAACGAAACCATCAATACTCGCATGGCTTGGTTATAGGCTAGCTGGGTGATGAATGTAGTGGGATTTTCTGCTGCTGCCAGGAAGGTGTGTGTGCCTGCAGTATGTAAGCTGTTTGGAAACAAACATGTTTGTGATTGTGGAACTACAATCAGGGCCTCTCAGTTGAACTGCTAAGGTGCCCAAGTCTGTACATTTAAGAGCAGGTTTTTCATGAACAACAGGTTCATTGAGGACAAATTCCCAGAATGTCCTTGTAATTATGGACTTAGCTTAGGTCCTTAATTATTCAAGTACTGTGATAATCAAAGGCACGTGAAAATCACGCACACGCGCACATGCTGCATTGTGTACATATCTGATTGACCAATTATTTAATCAGTTAAACAGAAGACCAATAAATGTTAAGGTTTTCTTAATTAAGTAGAATTCTGATAAACACAAATCACTAAGGTCTTATTTTTTAAAATACTAAATTATTTTAAAATAATATATTAATGATTAGGCCAAGAAACTGCCTTAAGGCTAAGTTATCTTTTCACTTACACAACTTTTCCAGAGCGATACTCTGCATTTCATCTATGTTACAGGACACACGAATTATCTGGGAGTAAGCCCTACTTAGTTCAACATAGATCGGGTTGTGATGCATCACTGAGAACATAAACAGCAGAGGTGAAGGAAATTCAGACTTCAGGATGTTTGGAACATCAACTCCCTTAATCCCAGCTGCACCAGTACCTTGGGAAGTCTGACTTGGCCACGGTGGTCCACGCTCTGGTTACATCCCGTATAGACTACTGCAATGCTCTCTACATGGGGTTGCCTTTGAAGACTGTCAAAAGCTTCAATTGGTCCAACGGACAGCAGGCAGATCACTAACAGGAGCAGCGCTCAAGGAGCACACAACTCCTCTGCTGCGTCAGCTCCACAGGCTGCCAGTTTGCTACTGGGCACAATTCAAAGTGCTGGCTTTAGCCTATAACACCCTAAACAGTTCTGGCCCAACTTACCTGTCCGAACACATCTCCCCTTATGAACCTTCCAGGAGTTTAAGGTCATCTGGGGAGGCCCTGTTCTCACTCCCGCCTTCGTCACAAGTACAGCTGGCGGGGATCAGATCACCCCCTTCCCTTTTAACATTCCGGAAAAAAGTCAAGATGTGGCTTTTTGAGCAAACGTTTGCAAACACAGTGTAACAGACATAGGAAAATGAATGACTGGACAATGTGACTGGATTATGTTTTCAACTAGGAGACCCTAATGACACATGTTTTATTGATTTTGTTATGGTTTTATGTTATTTTAATGTTTTTAATTGCATTTTATGATTTTAGTACTGACAGTAAACCGCCCAAAGTTGCCTCCGGGCTGAGAGGAATGGTATATAAATATAGTAAATAAATAAATAAATATAGTAAGTTAAATAAAATACTTATAACAATACAATAAATAAATATGATAAAACTGAATATATAAATCCTATTTCCTTATCACCCCTACAATTTACCCTAACTGGCCCCACATATGTGGTTCTCAAACATATTGTTTTGCTTAAATACAGAGCTGTTTTATATGTTATTTTTGGGTCTTGGCTACACATAAAATATGGTGTTCTGATGTGAGATTCCCAATAAATTGATGTGTTCTTGGTAGTACTGTATTTGTTTTATCTGCAAAGCACTCTGGGATTTTTCAAATAGAAAGCAGTATGAAATGGTCAGTATTTAGGAAGAACAAAAGGACGTAGCTTCAAGATATTTCTGTACAGTGTTATCTATTGTGATCCTCAGTAGTGGCAAAACTTGTTTAGTGTTTGGTCCTGGAGTCCTATATCTCCAACCCAATCTGCAGCCTAAATGCATTAATGTATAAGTTATGCACTGATACCTATGATCTCATGAAGCCAAAGAAGAGTCGGCTTCTGCTCTATAAGCATCCTCTTTCACCACTTATTCCTTTCTCAGGAGAGATAAAAAAAAAATCTTAGTCTGTACAAGTCTTTGATCCTCGGCTCTTTGGTTCACCACTGACTTACTGGATAGCTTATGGCAAGTCACTTAAGGTTTCTTCTTTCATTTCCTTGTCTGGAAAACATGGATAATAATATCAACAATTTACTACACAGGGGTAATAAATTAATGTTTGAGTCTTGCCTATAAATGTTTGCAATGTCATGTAAGTACTATTTTCCATGTCAATTGATTTTTCAAAGGACAAGCATTCCATCTGTCTGAATACAGGGAAATATGCCTGAGGTTTTCTTTAATGCAGTCAGAACTCAACAAAGAGGGGGGAAAGCGGGTGGAAAGGATGCTGTTACATTTCACCCATATGAAGTTCTATAATAGCATTGAAGGGTGGAAGTGGATATTTTTGACAGTGCTTGCACCACAGATTAAAATACAGTACAGCCCCAATATCCGCAGGGCTGGGGTCCATGGTTTAATGTAGCTACATTCGACAAAATATGGCCTTTTTAAAGCATTTTCTGCAGAGCCTCCGGTGGCGTAGTGGGTTAAACCCCTCTGCCGGCAGGTCTGAAGACCGACAGGTTGCAGGTTTGAATCTGGGGAGAGCGCGGATGAGCTTTCTCTATCGGCTCCAGCTCTCCATGCAGGGACATGAGAGAAGCCTCCCACAAGGGCGCTAAAACATCTGGGCGTCCCCTGGGCAACATCCTTGCAAACAGCCAATTCTCTCACACCAGAAGTGACTTGCAGTTTCTCAAGCTGCTCCTGACATGACCAAAAAAAAAAAAAAAAAAAAGAAGCATTTTCTAGGTTCTCCACCATGACTCTATGGCATTCTTGGGCCAGACGTTCTTCATTTCAACCAGGTTTGCTATTATCTGCAAATTCACATATCCATGTGAAGTCCAGGAACGTATCCTCTGTGGATACAGAGGCCAAACTATACTCCAGCAATATTAGTCATACTGTATATTATTTTATTTCTTCTTGCTGCTCCATCTCTCAGACAAAATTAAAGCGCACACACACACACACAATGACTCACAACACAGGAGTGCTATTTCAAACATCTTAGGATTTCAATATTTGAAGGAGGGCCTTCCTACATAAGCCTATTCAAGGTTTGTGGTCTGTGCCCCGAAGGATATAGGAGAAGGCCTTATCTCCTGTGGCTCCCATCTATGGAATATCCTCCCATTAGAGGCCCAATTGAGACCTAAGTCGCTGTCATCCCAGTGCCAAGCAAAAACATGATTACCTACAAAAATCTTTGGGGTTAAATTGGTTGTAAACAAATCCAACGTATATATGGTTTTGAGTTGTTTCAACATATTTTATCTGGTTTTAATCTGCCTTCTTTTAACTTATGATATTACTTAACATATTTTAAGCGTTTTATCATTTGCACCATTCTAAACTCATCATGTTAATTTGATTGTATGCTGCCCCAAGATCTTAACATTTTAATCAACTAATCTATATCAGTATCTATATATCTATTTTCTATATCTCTATCTATATCTATACATATAATAAAAGTCAAAGTTTGTATGCGGAGGACAAAAGTGTGGCGGTGTGGCGGTGTATGTGCCAGCATTCTGATTGGCCAGCCTGAAAGTTCCAAGATTCTGATTGGCTGCCGCTGTGGTGCTATTTGCATATGGTCTCTGATTGGCCAGCTTTACAGGAGCCCCTGGTGGAGAAAAGGGTTCATGACAGAAACGGAGACATGAGAGAAGGAAATTTGCATATGGTCTCTGATTGGCCAGCCTCAATTCCAAGATTCCGAGATGACAAAGAGAGGAAAGGAAACGGCCAGAGGGGGCTGGGCCAGAAAATTACCAATACAGACCAAACTTGGCACACAGAGCCCCCATGACCCACTCTACATCCTACTGCAGTTTGGAGGAAGATGAACCATGGATGTTGGGACTTGCACTACCATCATTCACATTCTGAGACCGCTGATAACCTCATCTAATGTCCGATCAAGACCAAACTTGGCACACAGAGCCCCCATGACCCACTCTACATGCTGATGCTGTTTGGAGGAGGGTTGACCATGGATGATGGGACTTGCAGTACCTTTACTCACTTACTGAAACCACTGCGACCCTAATCCAATGACTGATAAAGACCAAACTTAGGACAGAGAGCCCCCATGCCCCACTCTGCATCCTGCTGCTGTTTGGAGGAGGGTTGACCATGGATGATGGGACTTCAAGTACCTTCACTCACTTCTTGAAAACATTCAATGACCAATAAAGACCAAACTTGGCACACAGAACCGCCATTATACACTTTCTCTAATAACCCGGGCAGCACCGGGTCCCCAAGCTAGTCCATAATAAAAGTGAAAGTATGTATGTATGTGACTTCCACAAACAGGATCCTACTTCCACAAACAACTATGACCCCCACTAATGAGGAGCCACCATTGACATTGCAGATTATAGAGAGCGCTTTGAAGATGTACAAATTCTGTCAACCCCCTGCCAATGTCCTCAACAAAAACAATACTGCCCACTACCCAAGTGAACACTTTCATACAGGGACAATTTCATTTCATCCTAGATTTTATGTGTTTCCTCCATCACAGACATCTCAGTGTGTCTTACTCTCTCCATTGGTGTGGAAGCTTGTTTTTTGCTGCCCTGGAGACGAGGACGCAGAACAATGGCTTCAAACTACAAGAAAGGAGATTCCATTTGAACATTAGGAAGAACATCCTGACTATGAGAGCTGTTCAGCAGTGGAACTCTCTGCCCCGGAGTGTGGCGGAGGCTCCTTCTTTGGAAGCTTTTAAACAGGTTGGATGGCCATCTGTAGAGGGTGCTTTGAATGCAATTTTCCTGCTTTTTGGCAGGGGGTTGGACTGGTTGACCTATAAGATCTCTTCTAATGCTATAATTCTATGATTCTATGAATTTGCATGATCCTACCCACTGCCTCCCCATAACCCTTTCCTAAAAGCAGAATTGATCAGAAACTAAACATTCTGGAAGGGTTCGGGGGACTGACTAAATATGATGGAAATTGTAGTTCACCCTGCATCAAGACAGAGTACTATGATCTCCACTGACAATGACCTGGAGCCAATTTTGGTACACATAACTTCCATGAACAACGAAAAATACTGGAGAGGTTGGGAGGGGGATTTACCTTGGTTTATAGGAGTTGTAGTTCACCTACATCCACAGAGCACTGTGAACCCAAACACAATGGATTTAGACCAAACTTGGCATGCATATCTGATGCACCCAAATTTAAAAACTGGAGGGGTTTGGGAAGGATTTTTATTTCACCTACATCCAGAGAAACTGTGATTTGTATCAAACTTGGCACACAGAACTCCCATGACCAACTGAACATACTAGAGTAGTTTTGGGGGAATTGACCTTGATTTCTGGGAGTTGTAGTTCACTTACATCTGGAGACACTGTGACCCCCACCAACAATAGACTGGGACCAAACTTGACACACAGAATGCCCATGACCAACTGAACCTACTGGAGGGGTTGGGGGGGGGGGGGGCTGACCCACCATGGTGGGAGTTGTAGTTCATTCTGCAGCCAGAGAACACACTGAACCCTACCAATGACAAATCTGGAGAAAACTTGCCACACATGCCCAACATGCCCAACCAAATACTGATGGATTTTGAGGGGGTTAACCTAGCATGATGTGAGTTGTAGTTTGTCTAAAGAAGGACTCAGGATGGGAATGACTTGGGAATCGCTGGGCACCCAAGCTAGTAAATAAATAAAACAGCCATACTTGGGGAAATTCTCTCTTGGGAGACAATTTTCAACATGTGATTAAAACAGTTCTCTTTTCTCTTGACCAATGCAATATGCAGACTGCCTTGTAGTGGGATAATTGGTGATAAATCGCAAGTCAGCATGTTCCGAAGTTGCTGATGGCTACATTTATTTGGGGGGGGGGGGGCATCACCCGAATCTACTGTTCTTTGAAAAAGCTCCTTACATTTTACATTTCTGGCACAAATAAATACTTCTAAATACAAAGTTATTGCCAGTGATACAATGAAATAGCCCAATTCATTGTTTAATTCACATATGCTTTTCTTCATTGAGAAAGATGATTTCATCAAAGCTTCACAGTGGAGGTACCAGCACAACACATTCCTGAACTCACTACATTGTAACCATGACCACTCCACCCAATCAGGAAAAAATGCTTATAGGTCTTCCAGATGATAATATCTACCCTAAATATGTATATTTACATGCACGCATCTCTAATTAAGTAATTATTTTAATACAACACTAACCCATAAAGGCAACATGAAATGTGTTTGAAGGATTATAATTATGTGCATAGCTTTGTTCTCTTCTTATGAATTTGATTGATCTAATAGCCCTACCTCCCCATCCATCTTACAAACAGACTGGAATATGAATGTGTTCTGAATCACAGGAATGCAGGCTTGGAATTATGCCCTTTATGACAATGGCCACACTCTTGGTTTGCATTGGCAAAACTCAGATCATAATCTGGCAGTGAGGCGTTGAGCAACTTCCACAGTTTCAGTATGAAATAGTTGGTAAACCAGTCAAAACTTGCTGGATTGGCTTGACTTCAGAAGGGCTGTTTGTGGGAAACTGTTCAAGAAACAGCAAACTGACAATCCATGTTTTTATCTGTTGCAAAGAGGGGGGGGGGGGGGGGAAGACATCCGCTGGTATGTCACCTTAATGCAGCAACATATGTTGTTACAATAATAGGAAAGGCTATCATGGCCCAGAAAGATGACATCAAGCATCTTAAAAATTCAAAGTATCCAAGAAGTCAACATTTTTACCAATACTGATTTCTTGTAAGAACCTATGACACTGTGTAACACAATTTTTGTTTCTGGGTTACAAATGTCATTTCCTAATTGGTTCTGTCATAAAGACCTGGGAAAGGATTATTAAACTGCAAACGTTTTGTTTCTGCAGGACATCCTGCAACATATTTTGCTGTAATCTATATAAATAAAAATATAATGTTTGCTTGTGAGATTAATATAACACAAAAAACCGCTGGAAGAACTGACACCAAATTTGGCAGCAAAACACAATTCAATCTATGTCTTTCAAACAAAAAACCTTTAAAAATGAAGGGGAAATAACTTAAAACTCCCCCAAAAGAAAAATACCTTACACAGCATGCGCAAAAGCCTCCCTCCCCAGCACTTGAGAAGAGTGACGCACCAACCGTTGTGTGGGAAGAGAAGCCTAGCCATGGAGTCCCTTTCCATACACAAAAGCAGAGTTCTCTTTCTTTTGGGGAGGGGAGAGATTGAGGAAAGGAAAGAGGGGGAGGAAGGAGAAGGCCTGGCCGATGGGAATGACCCGGAGGGCCTGGAGGCTTGGCGAGGAAAGTCCCGGCAGCAGCTGGAGCCACTGTAGTGCCTCCTTGAGGCCCAAGTGGCCACCAGGCAACCCTCCCCTCAATACCAGAAGATTGCAAGGCAAGCCTGGCTGCATGAACCATGAAGGAGCTGGCCTTACCTACTTGAGGAGCCAAGTGCATATGCATAGCCACACACACAGGGGCTTTCTTCCAACTGGATGGCTATGAGTTGGGAGGGCTTAAATGGTGTCTTCCTTTGCAGCCAAAGGAGGTTGGGCTGCATAGCCTTTGGGGCTCCCTTCCTACTGAACGCCCATCTGTCGGGAGGGCTTTGGAGCCGAGAGGTCTGTTGCATAGAGGCATTGAAGCCGCAGGCGCACTTTCGTTGTGAAAAAAGGCTCACCAGCAGTCAAAATAGCTGAGTTGGTCATTGAAGTTGTGGGGAAGCTGCAATTGCAGCTCATGGGCAGCGCAGAGCCCAACGAAGTAAACAGGGCCCTGAACTGGAAGAGAGGGAGAGAGGCTGGGGAGGGAGTCCAGGGAGGGAGGGGGATTGCTGGGAAAAGGCCCTTTGACAACATGCAGGGAAGGACAGGCACGGGAAACCCCTTGGGGTATAGGAAGGGGCCCCAGAGGCCATCCAGTCCGAACTCATTTTGCAATAAGGGAAGACACCATCAAAGCCATCCTGACAGATGGCCATGCAGTTGGAATTGAGCTCCAAAGGCCATCCAGTCCAACCCCCTTTGGCCAAAAAAGAAAAAAAGAGAGAGAGACCATCACAGCCTTCCCTGGGCCACAGCAATGCAAAACCAGCTCTTTCTCTTTTCTTTCATTACCATTAAACCATACATGGCCACAGCAACGCATGGCTGGGTACAGCTAGTTTCTCAATAAATATCTGATTGAGCCTCAACCAATTCAACATAGTTTGTGGCAGCCACAAAACCAAAGTCTCTGGAGTATAACAACTACTTTCAAATTAGATACCACACAATTAAACAGAAAGAACACTTGCAAACCAAGAGCAAAAATTATTTTCAAATTTTATTACATAGTGTTACCACTCCATTGAGAACTTCTCCCTCGACAAAAAGGCAGACAGTGCAGAAATACAACAATGCATATTTTACATACTTAATTTATGATTGTAATTGCACCAAAGGCTTTAGAGACTATGCTACCCTAGATCTTGGCAATGCACAATATGATTTCTATTACTTTAATATAACACTTTAGGCAATATCTACATTCATTTATATGCTTAAGTCAGCATAAATACATAAGAGACATTCCAAATTGCTGGTTGCATGAGATGAGACGTTGTGGGAAGGGGGAGGTCACAATTACAACAGATTTGCTTTGTTTCAGTTTCCTTGCCATGCAGACTGGCAAAAACTTTCAAGAAAGTGAAATGTGGATTAGTGTATGCAACTTCTTTCCTTAGCAACCCTAATTTGAAACCTTGGGTAATGATAATATGTCAAAACAACCAAACATCAGAATCAGTGTTGAGTCAACATTGAATCAATTGACACAATGCAATTGTCAGTCCTAGAATTCACCAACCTCACTGATTGTCAGTTACCAGGATACACTGAAAAGCCAGATATTTTAGTATGAATCCCAAAAAGTGGGTTACTGGTCAATCAATTGTCCAAAAGCCACTTGTGGCATGGAGCCTCAGGCATTATCTTATGTGGCCCATGGAATAATTTTGAAAGCTTTTTAAAATGATCACTTCAAACCTACACATGAGCAATCTGTTCCTCCTCTAGCAACTGCTGGGCGAAAAAGAAAATAGAAGGAAACTATGAAAGGCATAGAGTTATTATTCATGGTCCCATCAACATACACCTTCCCAATAATGAGATGTCTCCCTTGACAGAATATCTCTAAGAAAATTCAGCCCTTGGTATAAATGGTTGTACAGTACACACTTTTGTTGTGATCTATTTGTATGGGGCAGTTAAGGAGAAACCATTATCTAGATCCTGTCCTAGCCTACATTAGTTGTACACATGGCTTGGTCCAGAATCCAGGATGTGCAGCAATATTTACTAAATGCACCTTTCTGGGTCAACTGCTCTATTTACTGCAACAGAAAGTTCAGCTCCATGTGCCCTTAGAACATAAGCTCTTCATAAAAGAGAGAATTGGAAACTGTGTACATAACCATGCCTCTGGGCCCTGAAGAAATCACTGGATCTGGGACATATTGTAACAGAGACACTCTTGTTGATCAAACAGATTGCAACAAGAGACAAGAGAGGAAATAATATTTTCAGTACATTGAACCAGTGCCAGTGACTACAGAACTGCAGCACAGAAGACATAGAGTAGGTATAGGAAGATTTCAAACTTGTGAAACCAAGTAATTTTTTTTATCCCTCCAAAGTTTCCAAAACTGGTTTTGACTCTATTCTTCATTGTCATAACTGTGATAATATTTTACTAGGAACAGTGAAGAAGATGTGGGATTGCTATTGATCAATGTTTACACTCTGTGAATAACAAATGTGGTTTCTTGGCTATTGTTAACTTCTGCTGCAGTGTCAAAAAAGGTATCATTTAGATACAACTGTGATCTAGTTAAATTATGTAGAGAAGCATAAACAAATAAACGTGCAAAACATTTGTTTATGAGCTGCTCACTTTGTAAGGCAGTGCACATTTTTATAATTCAGCACAACGGAATATAAGAATCCATCTCCTTCAACAACTCCTAGAAGCTGAGAAGACACCGCATGCTACAGTAGTTTGCCCAAAAATGGAAAGTTGTAGACTATAGTTAGTTAGTATAGTAAGATACAGAACACATTAATATTGGAGTTGCTTCCTTTCCAGCTTATCCACTGTTTTCTTTTCACCTGTTCCATTTGCGAACAGAGATTTCCCTCTTGGTTTAACCAAGAAAAGTCTGTAAAAAAAATTAAATGTAGTTTTATATGCAGTACATGCAAAAAAAAATCAGGGATTTTAATAGACCACAAGGTAAATATGAGTAAACAGTGTGATGCAGTGGCCCCAAAAGCCAATGCAATCCTAGGCTGTATCAATGGGAGTTTAGCATCCTGATACAGGGAAAGAGCAGTGCCACTTTAATCTGTCTTAGTCAGACCTCACCTGAAGTACTGTATCCAGTTTTGGGCACCACAATTCAAGAAGAGTATTGACAAAGTGGAAAATGTCCAAAAAAGGGCAACCAAGATGCTAAAAGGTCTAGAAACCAAGTTGTGTAAGGACTGACTGAAGTTGGGTTTGCTTAGTTTGTAGAAGAGATGACTGAGAGGTGACATGCAAGGTATCTTTAAATATATGAAGAGATGCCACGTGGAAGATGAAACAAGCTTGTTTCAGATGCTTCAGAAGCTACATAAAAAACCAGAGGATTCAAACATGAAGAAAATAATTTCCACTTAAATGTTCAGAAGAACTTCTTAAGAGCCATTTGGAGGGTGGTGGACTCTCTATCTTTGAAGGTATGTAAGTAACTAGTAACTTTATTTTTATACTCTACCACCATCTTAAACAAAGTTTAGGTGGGTGGGCCTATTTCATGTAGAGTAAGGCACCATAACTGTGCAACCCATATCTTTGGTTTCATGTAACCATATCTTTGGGGGATAGTATCTCTTGGTTTGCTAGGTTCCCCCAAGCGATTCTATGGCACTGGTGTCCAACCTTTGGTCCTCTGGGTGATTTAGACTTAAGGTCCCATAATTTCTGACAATTGGACAAGCTGGGAATCACAAAAACCTAGAGGACCAAAGGTTGGACACCACTATTCTATGGGATACTTCCCCTAGATGTTACCATAGAGTTACACAGCAATTACGAGCAAATTGTTAAACAGGAAAACTTTCTGGATATATCTAGGTCCTCCAACACAACTAAAATATGTTGGAACTGGATATGAGGTGATTTAATGGCCTTCAGTCACATCTGCAATTTCATGTAATTGCAATCCTGCCAGGAATGTTTCCTTCTGCAGATACCGGAGTCTTGTTGTATGCATCTCTACATAGCAGGAGGTTGGATTAGACAGTGTTTGTGTTCACTTCCAATTCTGATTCTATGATTTTAAGTTTTGCTTAAGTTTCATTTTCCTTTACTTGCCCAACCCTAATTATTTACTGTTAGTCATATAGAGAAGGACTCCTCCCTGACCTCACTGATAAATTCATTGCCAGGTTTCAGTCCTTCTTTTTCAAAGGTACGGAGCCAAGGCATGTTTATTGCTAAGGAGCATTATCACATCCAAGGGGCATAGTGCATTGGACTAAACTAGAAAAAGAACCTGGCTAGATAGAAAAAACCTTGAAACATTTTGTAATCAGCTCCACAAGTGGCATGGCATTCCCAGCAAAGATACAGGTGGCAATTTATATGCCACCTGTATCTGTGGCATATTACAACTATATGTTGCATTGTTTTGCATTGTTTAAATGTTTCCGTTTTCTGTACCTGGCCATGAAATCTGTTTATATAGGGCAGGATATGAATAGTTGAATAAATAATTGAGCACAGTATAACTACACTTTGACAAGTACACTCAGGTGTAGCCTGTTGAAAAGCTTTGGAGAACCTGGCTTTTTATGGTGTGGAAAAACGTTTGGAAGGGTTTCAGTAATCCATATGTAGGAAGCAACATTTAGGAATCAAATGAAGTATTTAAATAAAGGTAGTGTCAAAATCTAACCCCAAAGGAGTGAAGGTGAAGATCCCAAGATCATAGCTTTGCGAGTTAGTTGTTGTAGTCTCAGGCATATGTATTCATTAATGCATCGCCTCCATAAAATGCTATTTTATACAAGCCCTTGGCAAAAAAAACCCACAACAAAACTGGCACCAGATTCTCTTGTCCTCCCTTGTAAGAAACTATGTGAATGCCTGTGCTGAGTAAGGCAAGGAAAAGGGTGGGGTCACATGATAATTTAAACAATAGTTAAGCCAAAAGCCACGGCAAAGCGATGCCTTGAAGAAAACGCCCTCCCTGTCATCCTTATCTGATTGAAGGGACTAAATGCAAGTTTCGCTTAAATGCACACATTCTCACTTTCTCTCCCATATGCAGGGAGTTTTTATTCATTAGAGAGGGAGATAAAAAGCATATACAAGCTATCATACTAGAGCATCTTGAGAAGATCAGACGTGCAAACAAAGTCTTGCCACGCCCCAGAAAGAAATTTCTGGAATGTGACCCATTTCATTATTATTCCACCCCATACTCTGTACAACTTGCCTGAGGGTTCCTGAAATCCTATGGGAATATTAACACTATAGACTTAGTTTAATAGTTATTCCCTCTTCCCTAGGGAACTATGAAAAAGTCTGAGTGAGATTGACATATAATTCTTAGAAAACTCACCAAACTTCCAGTCTAAAAAAACGTAGCCCTCTTTAAAATAAAAATAAAAATAAAATGAATATAAAGCTAACTGATACTTTTAGAGAAAAAATGACTTGATTTCTTTAAAAATCTGCCATTTTAATTATGTCCAATGCAGTGATTCTTAACCTGTGGGCTGCTGATCACCAGTGGGCCGCAAGGATGAAAATCTGGTCCACAAGCCTCTTTTCTCTTTATTTTTTATTTTGTTTTATTTATTTTATTTCCACTCCTTTCACACCACCTGCCACTCCTTCCCTGTTGCTGACCATGGCATATGTTCTGAATCGGAAACTAGAACTAATGTGGTCTATCCAATGCAATTTTCTGAATCAGCACCCCAAACCTAACCTAAAGTTGGCCAAAAACTGATTCGTATAATCCTTTTGGTACTAATGTTGGAAAGTGGTCCTGGTCAAAGTACTTCCTGGTCAAGTGGTCTCTGATCAAATAAAGGCTGGGAACCACTGGTGTGATTATCTTCCTAAGCAATCTCCTGATTTCAACATGCAGTATGGTTTCATTGGGTGCTTCAGTGTTTTATGGGAAATGTGATGTGATAGCAACCACGGCTTCTGTGCTGGAATACTGGTGAATCTGATCCGAAAGCTACCTAGATGATATCGAGCAAGAATTTGGAGGGTCTTGCCTTGGAGGCAGAGACCTGGCAGATCCACCAAAGAGGGTCCTCTTTAATCCTTGCGAGAAGGAAGCGCCCAATGAATTTTCCGATTTTTCCCAAATAAAATCTCACCAAAGTTGAATAAAATGCCACCGAGTTATTTCATTCCAGCTGGAGAGGATGTCAAACTGTAATCAGTTGCCAAAGCCACCATAAAGCACAAGGCAAAACAGTACAATTTTATAGAGAAACAGAGCTGTCAAATTCAAACTTCCCACTCCAGCCCCCCTCCCCCTCGCCAGCTTCGTGTTGATTGGTTGGAGTCATCAGCTGGAGGGGAGGCACAGCTGGCTCAGCAGCACCTTAGCCAATCAGAGAGCCAGCACTGCTTTGATCTCCCAACCAATGGGGAGCAAGAAGGCGGTCCGGGTGGGAAACAATGAACCGGGAGGAAAAGATGAATGGATTAGGTGACTTAATGTTTGTACAATTGCCGGCAATAACTTTTAAGTCCTCAAGCTGGCTTCTTTATTGTCCATAGTGCTTGAAATATACATCTTCATCTGACTCGAAAGTTAGACCCTTTGTAATTCTTAGGTCCAGGACATGGATCTAAAGTTGGGATCTGACTGTGATCAGCCAGAGGAGCGGAAACAAAGAAAGAGGCAGCGGTGACATTTAAATCCTCCGTAGGCAGGATGTCACCCTTTGTGAAGAATGCTTAAATATGCCATGGGGTATATCCTTCAGATGGGCTAACTTGGGTTACTCTGAGGTCTGGAGGATTATGCCAATTGTCCTGTTGTCCATGCAAGAGTTTCTGTTGAGTCCTTTTGTCAGGGGATTTAGTTGGCATCAGGAAATGCGAGGTTTTTCCTGTAGCCCTGAGGTGCTGGGTTCATGAAGAGGTGGCATTTCATATTTTATATATTTTATATTACATATGGGGCAAAAGGGAGGCATACGGGGGACCATACGGAATACACCCGCCAGAGTCCATTGAAAGTTCATAAGTCATAGTGAGAGTCCGTTGGATTTGAAGGGAAAAAGTTTTTTAAAAGTTTTTAACGTTTTCCAAAGTGGGCAAAAGTTTGATAAAAGTCCAAAGAGTTTGTGAAAAAGGGGGAATGTCTTTAAAAGTTCATTGCGTTTGCACTGGGATCACTGCAGAACGCTGAGGATCAGGGTCCATCAGGGAGAAGAAAACTATGAATCCCATCTCGTCAAGGGGCCAGGGTGGCCTGTCTGCTTCCTGGGGGTCCCAAGGGGTGACCGCAGCAGGTTCCCCAGGTTACCAGGCTTCTGGGCATCGACAAGACAGCAGCAGGAACAATGTTGCAGCAGGGAGCCATGGATCGTAATCAGCTGATCTCCACATGGAGTTTTGGGGTGAAAACGGTTATTCCCAGAGCGTAGAAGTCCAGAATGAAAAAGCGAGATAGCAGTTAATCTTAGAATTAGTCTAGGAGAAAAATGGCACCAGTTTGGAAGCGATCTGTTGACCTGGAGATACGAGGGCCCAATGAGTCTCCACATCCGCGGTTGAAAAGAACGCAGTCTCGGCCTCCCCGGGACACTGGAAGAGCATCCTGGGTGAGCCAGCAGCAATCTGCGGCTCGGGAGAGGGAAAGTTCATGCTGGAGAGAATTAGAGGCAGTAAAAGGACAAATGTATCATTATGGAGAGGAAAAAGATACAATTAAAATATACTTTATTGGGGGATTTATTACAATGTTAGGGCAAGGGGAAGAAAGCAAGGCAGAAAAGTGTCTCTAGTTGAAGCTGCTGCTGTGGCCACATTCCCAGTGATGCTGACCCATTGGACATCTAGGAACTGTGGAACTCCCTGCTGCAGGTCAGATCCATTGTCCGCCATTATTGACAGCTCCTTTAAAATTTAGAATCAAACAGAGTGGCTTCATCTCCCCACCAATATGAAAGCCCCCAGCTGTACTGAATTAAATGCAGTTTACTGAATTACCTACTGCTGACAGATAAATATGAATCTAGGGAGACACTGTTGGCCATTTTAAAGGAGAAACTAATGAGTGAAATCAGGCACTGTCCTTGAACCTTAGCACATCAAAGACAGGATCTACACTGCTATATAATCCAGATTATCAAAGTAAATCATCCAGATTATTTGAACTGGGTTATATACCATATAATCTGGTTCAAAGCAGATTATCTGTATTTTATATGGAAGTATAGATGGGGTCTAAGATTCTCACCCTTTGATTGGGGGTGGGGTGGGAGAGAAGAAACTATGGTTGGTCTGGGCCCTTCCACACAGCCCTATATCCCAGAATATAAAGGCAGAAAATCCCACAATATCTGCTTTGCACTGGGTTATCTGAATCCACACTCAGATACTGTGGGATTTTCTGTCTTGATATTCTAGGATATAGGGCTCTGTGGAAGAACCTCATGTTCTCTTCTACACTGTCATATAAAATCCAGATTATCTGCTTTGAACTGGATTATATTGCAGTGTAGACCCATATAATGCAGTTTAGAGTAGATAATATGGATGATCTGCTTCAATAATCAAGTTTATATGGCAGTGTAAAAGGGACCTCACTGAGCAACCAGTTTCTTTTCTTTAGTTGCAATGCGACAAAAGAAATCCTTTCTAGAAATCTTTAGGCCTCTTCTAAAACAGGATTATGGAGACATTTAATGTTGTTTATCATTAGATAACAAGCCCTTGATAACAAGCCCTCTGATTCCAATGGAGCTTAGTCTCAAGTCAAGGATGTTTAGGTAGAATCACAGCCTTAGTCTAAAACCAATTGTTAGTCCCAACTTGATTGACTCATTGAATCAACAGGAACTTGGTAAATTGATGTGTATGTAAATTCCATTGATTAAACGAATCTACTCAAGCTGGGACTAACAATTGGCTTTAGCCCTTCAATTTTCCTGTTTTATACAGCGAATAGACTAGTTGTGATGTATCTAGAATAAACAATGGAAAATATTCCTAAGAAAAGAAAATCTATGCATTTGCCTATAGTCTCACCAATTATTTGTTCAACTTCTTAAATTGTTAATTAGTAGTCTGAGGAATGCAACAATAACAAGACAATTGTCAACAATGGATTGAAAAACAAATGCAAAAACAAAAGTTATTATTGTAAAATGCATATGCATGTCAAGCGCACCACATAAATCACACTGAAAAGCTACCTTTAACCACAGGTCATGTGGTAGCTGGGCATAAAGGCAACATACCTTAGTTATCTCTAGATAAAACATTAAGCAGAATGGTCATAGGAACTGACAACATAGCAAAAGGTTGAAATGCACCCAGATGATCCTTAATCCGAGATTACCAAATGAGCCATTTTTGTCGATGCACTTTCCTTTAAAAACAGACCACAATTACAATTACAACACAGATCACCCCTCTGAGTTGTGCTGTACATAGAACAGGGTGTCTCAAACTTTCTGAACTTTGGCACCCTTCCTGAATGTGCTTTATCATCTCCCCCTGCCAGTGTCAACTTTCTATTTACAGAAGAGAAGACTATGGTCCTCATGTGCACTATGCTATCTCCCTCATTCTCTGACCAATAAATTTGAATATAATGAGCAATCTGTAGATTAGAGCAATATAATGCTGTGTTATGACATAAAATCAATGTTACAGTTTACTACTAAGATTCTGAAAAAAAGATCACCATTCATCAACATATTTTGTTGTGATTGTGTGCCTTCAAGTCATTTCTGACTTAGGGCAGCCCTATCATAAGGTTTTCAGGGGCTGAGAGTGTATGAAGGTCAAGGTGACCCAGTGGATTTCCATGACACAGCAGGGAATTGAAACCTGAAATGTTGATTCATACATATTCAAAAAAGTAAGCTATGTAAGCTTGACCAGGGCGGGTCAGCGCTGCTTGTGTTATTGGATCTCACAGCAGCATTTGACACAGTCGACCACAATCTTTTGACCCACCGCCTTGCTGTTGCTGGAGTCAGGGGGACAGCTTTAAACTGGCTATCCTCCTTTCTTCACAACCATGGACAGCGAGTGGAGAGGGGAGGCCTGGTCTCTGAGAGGTCCCCTCTATCTTGTGGGGTTCCTCAGGGGGCCATTCTCTCCCCTCTGTTGTTTAACATCTATATGCGACCACTTGCTCAGCTGGTTCAAGATTTTAGGCTTGAGTGTTATCAGTACGCCGATGACACTCAACTGGTGCTGAAGATGGAAGGCCGACTGGACTCTGTACCCGATTCTTTCCATCAGTGCCTCGAGGCCGTGACTGGATGGCTGCGTGCCAGCAGGTTGAGGGTGAATCCAGCAAAGACGGAGATCCTATAGCTGGGTCGACCGGGCAGTGGGGACATCCAGCTGCCTACCCTGGATGGCGAGGCGCTACGCTCGTCACCATTGGTAAAGAGTCTGGGAGTCCTCTTGGACCCTCTGCTGACGATGGAGGCCCAGGACTCCGCCATCAGCAGAACTGCCTTTTTTCATCTGCGGCAGGCTAGACGGCTGGCCCCCTACCTGTCCAGGGACGACCTAGCTACAGTGATCCAGGCCACGGTCATCTCAAGACTGGACTACTGTAACGCCCTCTACATTGGCCTTCCTCTGTCGGTGATGCGGAAGCTCAAGTTGGTACAAAATGCAGCTGCTCGGCTTCTTGCAGGAATTCTGATGAGATGCCACATAACACCAATCTTACTACAGTTGCATTGGTTACCAATTGAGCACCGGATCACTTTCAAAGTGATGGTACTCACCTTTAAGGCCTTACATGGTCTGAGGCCGATGTATCTGAGGGACCGCCTCACCCCCTACCAACCCCAGCGATCCCTCCGTTCTGAGGACCAAGATCTATTGGAAGTCCCCAGTGTCAAGACCTTGCGTCTGATGGTAACCAGACGCAGAGCCTTCACAGCAATGGCACCATCACTCTGGAATACTCTGCCACCTGAAGTCCGTGCCTTGCGGGACTTACCAGCTTTCTGCAGGGCATGTAAAACATACCTGTTTCAACAGGCGTTTAATGTTTGATATTACTGTTTTTAAATTGTTTTAAATTGCTTTTAAATTTTGTTAGATTTTAGCCATCCTTGTAAGCCGCTCCGAGCCCCAGGGGAGTGGCGGCATATAAGTTTAAATAATAAAATAAATAAATAAATAAATAAATAAATAAATAAATATGAAGAATTGCAATTTTGGTGGCTGGTACTCTGTAAGACAGTGCTACTCAAAGTGATAGTCCCTGGACCAATGCCAGTCACTGACTGCCAGAACCTGGCAAGTTTCCAGGATATAAACAATTGTAACAAATGGACATAAATTCAGTGCAGATCCCTAACACACTGGAAATTAATTGCAGTTACACACCTCAAACAGTTTGAAAAAGAATGTTGTAAGGTATATATGTATGTGTAGGTTTTCCTTCTGTGTGTTTTCTTTTTGGTGTGCTGCAGAAGTTGGTATTCCTTTCCTCTCTCCGCAGCTTCCACTATGCAGATATACTCATTCTATACCTTGTGATGAATAGGCAGGACTGAAGGAGTCTCTGGCTTTGTCCATGTAGTCAAATGCACAATGATTGCAGCCAGAACTCTGGAGGATCCTTTGGACTTCAGCATTTTCCTCTCTGACTATGGAAACTACAACCTGACACTTCTCTAATTCTCCCGTGTTGCTGCTTGTGAACCTTATGTAGAAAACTAGAATGCAAAAACAGACTGCAGTCAATCATCCACGTTCACAGAGTTAGAGCCTCAGGACCCCTCTGAAAGCGGAAAAACTGTGACTGTAGGCCGGCCTTTTTTTTTTTTTTACCTGAGACAATACTTTTGTAGCATTTGTAGGTTCTCCAATGTGATTCTCTGATGAACATCCATCAAATACCGACCATAGAGTTGAGCTGGAGGACCTACAATTCCTGTGGGTGGATCTATACAGACCACTTATGTCAAGATCGAGCCCAAGTGGCAAAGTCTGATCAGCCCTGGAATCATCACCATCGCCCCAAGCCACTGCACTGCTAGTCAGTCACTCTTACTGTCTCCATCCCAATCTCCTCGTCAAGGCAGCCAACAAGCTCGGCACGGCTCATATTGGTTGCTTATTGTCTTGAATGATACTGGGAGGGGCACCAAGGCATTACCCCCTCCTCTCTCTCTTCCTTTCCTGATCACCTCATTGCTTCAGCTAGTGTCACTTCAGGAAACAAGTGACTGACATGAAGCATGGTGTAACTACTGGCTGCCACACCGAGAACAGGTGTCACCTGAGTCTGGAGAATATGCATTGACCATGTAAATAGATATGAGTGGTTCTGTCCAACTGTTTATATGGGCCCAAAGTTGCGACTTGCTCCAGATTCTGGAGGAGAAACCATGACACATTAAGTTGGCCTTGGCCCATGATAACCTGTAATAGCCACCAAGTCATGGATTTACCTGCCCTTTTGTATAGATGTATCACAGGTAAGTGTTTTCTCTAGGCACTTGCAGATCCTCCAGTGTGATCCTATAGTCACTTTCTTGTGGATATTGACCATACAATTGTGGTGGAAGATCTGCAAATACTTAGAAACACCATATTATTTCAGACACATGTAGGGCATCAGTCTTAATGGCAGCAAATACAGAAATCCATGAATCAGATCTGCAAATGCTTCATCGACAAATGTGGATGGACAGCTGTATTAGTATTTTATACTCCCTGGCTATCTTGAGTTCCAGGAATAGAGTTTCTAACTTTGAAAAGTATTAGTACCTTATAATTCTTCTACATCTCTAATGAAGTAGTAGAGCCCTGGGAAACACTATGGAAGAACTTTTGTCAGAGTTGTTAACTCTTGAGAAGAAAAGACACACATAATACAGACGCTACGGAGGCCTCTAATATCGAGCAGGCTGGCAAGTTGTCATTACTTCCTTTAGTAACGGTGATAATACTTTTATGTAATACCTTATCAGAATGAATTATGTACACAATGCTGATGTGGTCGAGTATCATCTCTGAAATCTGTATTTGGCAGATTGGCATGGCCCTCTGTACCACTGGCAAAGTCCACTCTAGTATGAGTGCCAGTTCAGTTGGTTAATCATTTATGCTCTCTTCCCAGCAAGGAACAAGTACATTGCCTTTCAGTCACAGCAACCCCAGGTCACAGTGCAAGATGATTTTTGTTGCACTTTCCTCTATTTGGCTCAACAATAAAACATAAATCCTGACTCTGTTTGTTCTTCTTCAAGATACTATAAGTTAAAGGTCTTTCCTTTCTGTTCTTTACTTTACATCTTTTTCAGAATCAGGGAGGCTGGCAGATTCTTGAAGACTTTGGACTTGGTGGTCTTACAGACCCCTTCTCTCTGTACATGTTAACTTGTGGAACTGTCTCACTACACAGTTATTTTGCTATATCCTCTTTAACTGCCTAGGAAAACCTGGAATATGTAGCTCTGATAGGTACTACTGCTCTCTGACTGAAGATTTTAAATACCTCTCCCTAAAATGCAGATCTTAGGATTTCACAATATAATGATGATGATAAAACTTTATCTATAACTCACCATCTTTCCCCGAGGAGACTCAGGGCAGTTTACAGAAATAACAAAATGGCAAATATTCAATTGATGCTGCCATGCCATCTAAAGTGAAATCATGGCACTATAAATGTGTATTATGAAAGGGCCCTAGAGCTTGGAAAAGTTATATTTTTGGACATTTCCCAAAATTTTCCCCAACTAATTGGGAGAATCTAGGAGTTATAGTCCAAAAAGGTAGTATTTCTGAACAGAAATTTATGTTAGTTTGTTTACAACTGATAAGCCAGGTTTACCACATTCAGAGGTCCTCCTGTTTATTCTTCTAAGTGTCACTGCAGACGTCTCCTCCAAAATCCTACCTTGAAAGACCTACAGTACAGCTAAAGATGGAGGGCCAATCCAGATGTGGCATTGAACATATGGCTAGACACCATGTCTGTGTTTTTCTCTTTAAAAAACTAACAGCTGGTGCCAGCAGTAAGCAATTTTCATTGAGACTGGAACATGGACGGAAACAGTATTGAACATTCTCTCCCATTCATGATGAAAATTCACTCTATGTACATGCCATTAACTTTTTTTAGCTACAAGGCAGTGCTTTCTAATGATGAAAAGTCATATTTAGTTTAGCAATTCTGAAGCAAGCCAGAATATCTATTTATCTGTACCAATATATGCACTACAAACTGCCTTTTGTTTTAGTTGCTGGTGATGATTATATCCAAACTTGCAAATACGGCTAAAAATGCCTCAACTCATAAAAATATTTTACCAGCCCATATGTCCACACAAAGCAATAGAAGTCACACTTGGTAGGTCTGGAGCTTGGGTGGGTACACACTTTTTTATTTTTTTTAAAAAATCCAGTTTACAGAAATGTTCCTATTTGTCACCTACAGGCAACCGAGCAGATGGTTATATACAATCTGTTTTATGTCTGCTGCGTTCATGTTGCCTCAGACCATTTAATTTTTCCCAGATGCAACTTTTCAAGCACCTGCATTGCACACTTTTAAAAACATTGTAACTGGGAAGTTCAGAGGCAGAAACATTTTTCTGGATAAATGAATGGTTTGCTTGCCACCATCTTTTATAATGATGCCCTGTAGTGTACCATTCTCAGGAAGAGTTGCAAAGCAAGCATGAACTTGAGAGTGTAACAAGGACAGAGCTAGTAAACCTACAATAGCTTTTGACGTATGCCACATATTTGTGGAAGTAAACAACACTACAATGAACAAACAAGCGGTGAATCATAGCAGACATGCTAGGTGAAAAAAATATATTTCAGTAACAATTTCATATTACATACCAAAAATAGTGGGCAAAGGGATAATGCAGATTTGAAAGGAATCTGGGAGTTGTTGTAAAAACATATTTCCATCATCTGGCAAAGGATACATTGCAGACATACGTGAAACATTATGTGCACAGGCTCAGTGTGAATGCATGCTCAGGATGGACATACCTTTCCATGTTCCAGACATTCCAGAGAACTAACTTTTCCAGTTATTTCACCTGAAAGTGAGTCAGAAATCCATGATGATGAATAGCTGTCCGTCCAAGCGTGTTTCCAAGCTAAAGGAAAAACACACGTTCCACTTCTTCATTACCCACAGAGTACCTTGAGGTATAGATGGGTGAGCTATCCAAACACTTTTCTTAATTAATTTAGAAATACTTGAGTATTTTTCATAGCAAAAATTAGATTATCTTAGATATTTTTTCATGTCCTATTCAAGGACAGGAAAATATATATTCTAAATGAATCAATGATTTGCTTGTCACCACCATTATTATTATTATTATTATTATTATTATTATTATTATTATTGACTTGAGGAGATATATGATAGTTAAAATACATATATTTAAGCTGTTTTATGGTATTTATATGTTTTAACTGTGTTAAAATTTGAAATGTTATATTTATTATTTGTATGTATAATGCGGCTTTGAATTTTGCCATGAGCTGTAAGCCACTCTGAGTCCACTTCAGGATGAGGAAAGCGGGGTATAAATATGGTAAGTAAATAAATAATACAGAAAACATAACACCTTTAAAATACATATATTAAAAGATATAGAACAAAGATCAAAACACATTAAATTCATGCATACCAATACATGTACATATGCATACCAATACATGTACATATAAAATTGATGGTTTAAAATTGACTGGGTAGGCTTGCTGGAAGAGAATTCGGTCTTGAATGCTGACAGCTCATTTAGCTGTTGAAACTCTTTTGGCAGGTCATTCGACAGTCTCAGGACAGCCAATGACTATGTCCTCTTAAGTGACCATTGCCATTCAGGTTCTGGCTGGTTGGATAAAGAGTCCCACAGATTACCTTCTTCCTCCTTATACAAGAGAAGGCAATGTTATAGAAAGCCTAGATCCAACCTATGTAGTGCTTCAGAGGTAATGGTCGTTATTCCATGGGTTTAACTAGTACTAATTTTGGCTTTTTCAAATGGGTTTAGATGGTAGCCTTCCGACAATGTTTCTTCCTTTCTGTAGACATCCCATCTGACCCTGTTTAAACAGTGTCTGCAGTCTGTTCTATAAAGAACAGGGCAGCAATCAACTTCAAAGTAAAGAAGCACAGCCAAATCATGCTCCTTTGCTTTCCATCCTTTTCTTCAGCCTCCCTTTCATCCCTCCAGTCAATGATGAATGGAGTGTGTATCATGGGCAGACTCAACTTGAGAAGAGTCTCACCACAGCCATTAACTAGAAGCAGTAGAAGCTCCTAAGAAAAACCCTAAATTTGTATTTATTAATTCCCTGGTGTTGTGGCAATTGAGACTTGCTCAGGTTACTATGTTCCAGCTCTGCTGACTTTGCAAATGCTGCTTTTAATGCTTCTGAACCCTGAAAACATTTCCAAGCAAAAAAAAAAAAAAAAAAGGGGGGGGGGAGCTGCTTTGAATGGGATGGGTCTTCACATTTCTACCTTCATTTCTTCCTCTTCTTTCTGAAGTCATGATAAGATTCCTTCCTTTATATTCTGTCCCTTGCTTATTTCTGTCCCTTGCAACAATACATTTTATTTTTATTTTCCTTTCCCAATCTTTCAGAACAAAAAGGTTATATTTATATTTTAACTTTTAAAATATAAATATAATTTGTTGAGGGAAGTCATCCCCCAACAAATGTATGAAAACATTGTTATGCCTGTGTGCCAAATTTGGTCCAGATCCACAAGACTGAGAAATGTTGGAAAAGGAAGGTAATAAGGAAAACCATATAAAAGAAAGATACAGCAGGGTAAAATCACATCCCAAGAATTCAAATCTCGAGATCTTTAGTCCCCGAAAGACTTCCTGTAATCAGAAAGAGGTGGAGAAAGGATATGGGATGGGGAGAGGGAATGGCCAGGAGAAACAGATGAAGTAGCCATGGGAGTATGTGATGCTGGTAAACACACGTTTTTAATCTTGAGATGGGAAGGAATGGGTGTTTATGAAGGCCACAGCAATCATACCATCAGATTATATAACAAACTACACACTAAATACAAAAAGAAGATAACTCTGGCAACTTAAGTGGAATAACGTCCTATGACCAATACTTTGTACTTTACTTGGAAAAGAATTGGCAACGTAGAATGATTTTAGTATATATGTAATATGCTCACTCCTAGATGTACCCATAACCAATCTGGCTGCCATATTTTGAACCATGTTTTGCATTACTTTCCATTTCACCACCACTTCCTCACACACAAAGTCCCATTTTTCATTTGCTAATCTGTAAATTAAAGCAGGAAGTAATACCAAAAGAAATCCTAAGGGAAACCAGAACTAGAATCAAGTCTTTATTTGGGAATATATCCACTGAAATAGTGGGAAAGAGTATATCTGAGGAGACGTAGTTCTTACTAGCATACTCAGAGCCAAAGCTGAGTGAATGATAATAGAAATTAAAAATTAACTCACCTTCTTCAAGCACTATGGTAATTTTAGCAATCTATAACAACATTTAAACAATGTGGAATAGAATATGAGAGAGCAATTTTTTATTAAGGCCATTAAAGAAGCAGATTTCTTAAAAAAAAAAAAAACTGAAGGTACAATATGGCTTCTTTGCCTACAGACTCGATACCCTGGCCAATTTTCTCACACCAGAAGAGACTTGCAGTTTCTCAAGTCGCTCCTGACATGACAAAAAAAATTATTCAAGCTCCAAAAATATCCTCCTCCCCAAAAGTGTCTGTGGTTCTCCAATCTTCTCTAGGTTCTCCAATGCTATTCTATGGTATGTATCTAGCCCACCTATAGTCAAAATACAGGTTTGCTATTATTCACAATTTCAGGTATCCATGGGGCAATGGTTCTCAACAAGTGAGTCCCCAGGTATTTTGGCCTCTAACTCCAGCCAATTTACCAGCTGTTAGGATTTCTGGGAGTTGAAGGTCAAAACATCTGGGGACCCACAGGTTGAGGACCACTGCCACAGAGTGAGCTGTCTTGGTTCATACTCCCAATTGACATGGAAGCCACACTGTATGCAGACTTAAAAAAAGGAGCTGCCTGCCAGTCTTGAGCAATTTGGCTAATTCTCCGTGAATTTTTGTCCATTCGTCTTCTGATAGCAGCCATTGTACATCATATGGGGAAAAATCCCATAGTTTTGCAATCATCCTACGATTTACTTCAGTTTCATGATCTCAAGGGGATAAAATTCTCTGAATGCTTAAAAATTGGCTTCATTTAAAAGCAAAAAACAGTGTGATGTGTTTCAGTTAGGAAATAATTACATGGTCTTCTTCAGACATTTCTTAAAAATAAAACAGCAGTGCCTATAAATTATTAAGTATAGTCAGAAAAATTAATTAAATAGCAGAAAATGGACTTGTTCAAATGCAGACGAAGCAATAGACGAAGACCAAATAAAGACATGACATGAGTTCCAATAGCATGGGTGGGGAAGTGCAGGTGGTCCCTTGATGGCACTTTTGCAGTCTCTGAAGCCACCTACTCACCAGTATTCCCAAGGCACCATGAAATTCCAAAATGAAGGCTTCATGACTAATAGCCACCAAGATACTCTTTTGCATGCCTAAAAGTTGCTGGCAACTTCTAGCATTAAAAGAAAGAGAGAGTTCAGTATCCACTTTGTCCACACCATGCATTAATTTTATATAATATATTCCTTCTTTTCTTCCCCCTACAATACACAAACAGGTGGTTATCCTTTCATCTCCCACAGAAGCTGCCTCTGGCTGCCCCACCCTACAGAAGGTGGAACTGGCATTCAATGCCAGGGCAAACCCCATATGCCACCGCAGAACAGGTGGTAAGGCTTCTCCACTTTCCTTGCAAAACAGTACACTTAAAAGGATTATTCTGGATTTTTTTTTTAAAAAAAAGCGGATGCCTCACACTTTCCTTTTGAGAAAACGGCTTTATCTCTCTGATAGTTTTTGACGCCATTTTCTGCCATTTGTGGTTGGCAGAGAAGGCATAGTACCTCACAATATAGGTCTGTAGATTTTTTCCCCCTCTGGGGACATGAGAGCAGAGTTTCAGCCTTAAAGGAATGCCTCTTTGCCTCCACTTTTGCTCAGCTTTTCCATCCATCTTGTACATATTACAAATGCACCTCAGTGGATTTGTAATATGTGCCGAGGAAATTGAAGTCAGCAGTGTCCCTATTGGGATTTCTCCATTTGTGATGTAGGCAAGTGGGCAACAATACATCCTACAAGCATTTCAAAAGAGAAAAATCTTGCAGCTAAGAATGAAAGGAGCTTTCATTCTTGGAGAATTGATTTTCTTCCTTCAAGGTCAGCAAGAGGGCTAAGTCAACTGTTCTTGGTCCTGGTTGGTGACTGGTCTGGCTCTAAAACTGAATTCAGACAGTAACAGATAAAATAAAATAGTGCCTTAAAAACACTAGCTGTTTGCCAAACCAAATTTAAAATGAACAATGAGCAGAATCCATCTCTCTATATAAAAATGAGCATATCTATGTATGTTTATTTCTATGTATGTATGAATGTATGAATGTTCCAAGGTAGTTCCAAGATTGTATTATGGATCTGGACCAAACCTGGTACACAGACCCATCGTGATCCAGCTTAAAATACCCGAAGGGTTTTGGGGAATGATAGATGATTATAGTTTAGATCACCCACATCCAGAGAACTGTTTGAACCCCACCAATGACAGACTTGGTACACATACCCATCATGACCAACTGAAAATACTGATGAGGTTTGGAGGAGACTGGCAGAGGTTGATGGGAGTTGTAGTCCATACACAACCAGAGAACCATGTCAATACCACTGATGATGGATTTGGACCTGGCATACATACCATCATGATCAACTTAAAATGCTGGAAGGGTTTGGGGAGGAGGGTCACAGAGGACACTGGGAGTTGTAATCCACTAACTTCCAGAGAGCTGTGTGACTCCCACCAGCAATGGACGTGGAGCAGACTTGACACACATGCTGATCATGGCCAATATAAAATACTGCCAGAGTTGGGAATGGGATGACAGAGGATGGTGGAATTAATAGTCCACCAATCTGGAGAGCTGTGTCAATCCCACTCATTTGCTCTTCTTTTCCTAACCAATCTCACAACTCACCCTACCTATCAGTCTGCATCTCCCAATATACTTACCCCTCTCTTACACAGCCTGGATATAATCAGAGTTGCACCCCAACAACCCATTTGACCAGTTAAGAGCAGACTTTTGACTTTTACCCACCCAGACATAGGGCTTATCAGACACATCTAGATTGATGGGAATTCTACCTTACTTTACCAGATCTAGGGGCAATCGGAGTTACAGCTGGGCAAATCTAGACCTGATCTAGACCTGTAACCTGACCAGGTCTTGGGCTGATGGGAGTTGCACCCCATCACCTGTACAGTTTTATAAATGATCCTTATCATTATCACCTATACAATTTTATACCACGCTCTGGTTACATCCCGTCTTGACTACTGCAACGCTCTCTACGTGGGGTTGCCTTTGAAGACAGCCCGGAAGCTCCAATTAGTCCAACGGGCGGCAGCCATGATACTAACAGGAGCGGGGCGCAGGGAGCATACAACTCCTCTGCTGCACCAGCTCCACTGGCTGCCGATTTGCTACCGGGCCCAATTCAAAGTGCTGGCGTTGGCCTTTAAAACCCTAAACGGTTCTGGCCCAACTTATCTATCCGAACGTATCTCAGCCTATCAGCCCACCAGGACCCTAAGATCTTCTGGGGAGACCCTGCTCTCTATCCCGCCGGCTTCACAAGTGCGGCTGGCGGGAACGAGAGACAGGGCCTTTTCTGTGGTGGCCTCTCGGCTTTGGAACACCCTCCCCATAGAGGTACGATCAGCCCCCTTGCTGATGGTGTTTCGGAAAAGATTGAAGACATGGATGTTTAAACAAGCATTCGGTTAATCCGTTGCAACGAATTTTGATGACTAAAGGATTGGTTATACATGGATGATGAGTTTTGGATTACGATTCCAGTTATGAGATGCATAGGATTGTTATTGGTGGCCCAATAATTTGTATTGTATATGTGTTTTTATGCTTTTAATTGTATATTGTTGTTAAGTGTTGTAAACCGCAATGAGTCGCCGATTTAGGCTGAGATATTAGCGGTATACAAGTGCATAAATAAATAAATAAATAAATAAATAAATAATGATTCTTATCATTATGATGCACCCATTCATAACATTAAAAACCAACAAATGCTTTTTCTAAAAAATAGAATTACAAAATACCTAAACTTGGCAATGCCGGTTACCTAAGCTAGTGTGTCAATAAAAACAGGTTCATGAGTGCACATGGAATGGGCAGTGAGGGGGCATGCAGCACAATGGTGTATCTGAAACTTTGTTCTTTGGTGTTAAAGTCAGCCAACTATGCCCTCCAACAAATTACTCAATTCTATACTCCCTACCACTATGATCATCCCAAAGTCTATAACCATCGGACATCTTCACTAAGCTATTTGAGGTGTTTTCTAAAGATTTTGGAGAAGAGTGCTTTTGTAGATCCTAAAGTTCCACCTAGCCTGCTGTTACCAACATCTTATGTATGTGTGGTTCTGTTTCAGCTACATAAGCAAGTTCAGACATTGAGGCTGCTTTAAGTTCAGTGGTGTAGTATAACCAGGGCTCTTAAGGCTATAGGCCTATTGGCCAACCCTTTGAACTCTCTATTCACTCTCAGTTTAGTTGTACATTTCACAATAGCTGGAGGATGTATAGATTTTTCTCGGTGACACTGTATTATGATAAGTTCCCTGTTGTAAACTAAAGTACTCTGAAGTGGTTTAGTCTTAAGTCAAAAATTAACTCTCATTAGTTTTATAAAATAGAGCCAAAGCTGTATTGTTGTGAGTGCTGAACATGGACATCAGGAGGTTGGGTTAAAATACCAACTGAACCAAATAAGCCCACTTGGAAAAGTACAGTGTTCAAGCCTTAGTGGAAAGCCATGGCAAACTTCATTTGAATTAATCTAACTGGGAAAATCATCTGATGGAATTTCCACAAGTTAGAGTCAATCTTTTCAAGGGTTTTCCTTCTTCTTGTTTTTAATTACTGTCAACTTTGATTTATGGTGACTCTGTGAATGATAGAACCTCCAAGTCACCATATAATCAACAGTTCTGCCCTGTCTTGATGCTTAGGATTGTGGCTTCCTTATTTGAATCTATCAGTCGAGGACACAAGTCTTCCTCTTCTCCTACTGCCTTCTACCTCATCAAACATTACTGTCCTTTTGCATGAGTCATGATATGATCAAAGTACAAAAGTCTCAGATTAATTATCTTTGCTACTAAAGGGACCCCAATATTCATTTGCCCTAGGACCCACTGATTGGTCTTCTTGATAGTCTATAGCATCCAAAAGAACTCTTTTTCAGCACCACATGTCAAATGAGTTGATTTTACTGCTATCAGTTTTCTTCACTGTTCAGTTTTTGCAACCATACACAAAAATCGGAAAGAAGATGATATGGACAATCCTAACTTTAGAATTTAAGGATTTTTTTTTTACATCTCAAGATCCTTCATTAGCTGTCCAGCCAACGTTTATCTTCTTTCTAACTTAAGTCTTCATTCTGAGTGACTGAGCCAAGGTATGGAAATCTTGGAACTATTCCGATATCTTCACTTTAAAGGTGCACACATTATCTATGGTCATTACTTTTGTTTCCATAATGGCAAGCTTTCAGGTTTTCCAGAATCTTTCTTCAGGATGGAGGGTGCAACATCAACTGTATATCTGCTTTTACACTTTGTTCTCTGATGCTCTTTAATAATCATCCCGTCTATTTTCTGCTGGTAGTATGGTGCCATCTGAATATCTTAAATTTTTGATGTTCCTCCAACTTTCATGCCTTTTTCTGAGTCAAATTCTGCTTTATGTGTGATACAAGTGAAGAATATAGGATAATAAAATGCAGCCCTGTCTGGCTTTCTTGCTACTTTGGGGGTGTCAATAAAGGGACTGTCACAATGATGGTTGACACCTTGTGCTTCCGAATATACCACCATGCAGTTAGGTAGATGGATTTCAGTGAGTATGAGCTTGTGAGTTAGACAGGATCCTGTGACAAGAATTATATTAAAACCAATCTGCATGCTCGTCACCCACTGTGTCTGTGATTATCTCAGCTCTGTGTCAGTCCCAGGACCAGCTCTGCATCAGATGTGGTCTTGGTGTAGAACTGCTTCTCTCTTTCACCCTACATTGATTCCCTTTCAGCAGGTGCACTCTATTAGAAAACTATACACACCACAGCTATGCGCATGGGGCAGCAGCAAGAGTTCAAAGTGGCCCTGTAATTTGTTACTTATCTTCTCGCCTAGGGTGAGCAGCAATTGCAACTGGTAAGCATCCAAATTGTATGACACACTTGTCTTATTCTGAGAAGAAGCCAAGCTTCAAAGATAAAAGAGTGCTCCTGAGTTTGTTTGTGTGGCTTTTCAGCCACCGCACCCCAATTCCTTCTGCCCTGGGAACCACCAACTCCTCAGAATCAAATTTAGGATTCTACAACACCTTCACTAATATCATGAAAATGGCAAGCTTTCGGGTTTTCCAGAATCTTTCTTCAGGATGGAGGGTACAACATCAAATGGCATAGCAAAATAAACAAAGTCCAAAAAATCTGGCAAGAGAAGTGTAATAAACCAGACTTTGTTCTTTCATCCACTCCGAAAGTCTTATACCACCCAGCCTGAAAAAGTACTCTGCAAATGTGAAACTTTGCCACATCTGTAACATTTTTGTGCAACTAATAAAGATATTACAGAGCTTTGGGTCTTGTTGATACTCAGTGAACCCAACTATTTCTTTTCTGATTTATATATTTTGAAATTTAAAACAATATGACAGAGAATCTAGAAATATAGCCTAATATGGCTACATTTGCTATTTAAAAATGACAGGAAAACTGAGACAATCAAGTAATTTAATGGCTCACTCCTACGCTCTTGCCTGCTAAAAAGTCTGATACCTTAAGTACTAGAAGGCTAACTTTTCTCCCAACTGTGATCCAGTGGATAGATTTTAAATTTAAAGACACTTGCAAGAGTTATATATCAACACAAACTACAACTGGACTTATAGCATTATTTCTTCTACTTTTTTTGAAATGTATGAAAAATTATTTTTCTTTAAGAAAGATTTTGTTTTTCCTTTTTGCTATAATGTTACACCATCAGACTGTGAACTTTAGTGAATTTACTTAGCATAAATTTTTGATTAAAATGATTGAGGCCATAACATTCAAAGATGAATGTTTAAAAACAACAACTCTTTTGTTGTCTGTGGTCCCATTTTACATCAATGCTCCTTCTTCCCATTATGCTATTTGTTGCTGGAGGGTAGCCCCCATAAGTACTGACAGGGACTTTTCTGCAGATAGAAATAACAGTAATCGTGGCTGGGAATTGGCAGATGTGCAATCCAGATGGAGTGAATTATTTTTCCACATGGAGAGTAGTAGTGGAATAATAAATATTGTGATGACTCATTCCCACCACTTCTAATACTACTTTAGTGCACAGGAATTTAAAATGTATAGGTGAATGGTGCTCTCAAAATTAGAACCCAGAGCACCACCTTCCTTATCATGACTAAAACACCACATCTTTAAAATGCAGATTTATACCTTTCTGAAGGTGTTTTCAAATGAATAGCTCTTAGCCAGTCTGAAGATAAAGTACTACTATGACTGTATCTATACTTACTAGATAAATCCAGCTTTAAGTGGCCCAGAGGTACTTTGATACAATCCAATAGCATCCCTGGAGCCCTTTGGCCACCCATAGAGCCACTTGAGTTGAAGGCGCATCAAGTCCATAAGCAAGCAGCTCCCTCTAAGAGGCTTGCTGGAAATGCTAAATATGTGACGTCAACAGCAAACCTCTGAGAGGTAGCTGCTAGCTGGAGGTGATGTGGTCATGGGTCCATTGAAGATGTGGACAGTGGATCAGGACAGATCCAGCCTAAACTGCCTCCAAAACTTTCTTTTGTTCAGGATGTTCTCTGACCCAGATGTAGCACTACTGTTGTAATTTAACCCTTGTATTATGTTCCAGCAACAGCTGACTAGTGAGTTCACTGTATTTTGGTCATGTAGATTAGGCCTATTCCAGTTTTCTTTCCTTCAACTGATTTAATGTGTGAAGAAACATGATGGAAGAAGGGAAAAGACTGGACGGGTACAAATACAAAATACAATTGTCTGTATCTCTTGGGGGGTGGGGTCAGGTATGAGGCAGGGCAATTCAACACTTGAAAAAAAATAAACTGGAAGCACTCTGGTTCCTGTAAACTAGAGCAACCGTGAGGTGAAGCAGAAGCTAAAGATGCCAGATAAGGTGAGTAGAGAGGGCAGTGCCTCGTGAAAAGGTGCAATGCTAATTAAAGCCAGGTGTTTGCTGCTATGTTGTTTTTCTTCAAAGTTCATAAATGAAAAGCCACATGTCTCACTCATACAAATCATTACACCAGACTGCAGAAATCACTGGGTAGAACAACCTGAAACTCATAGAAAGCAGCAACAAGGAAAATGCTCTTGCGTTTTGCGAGTGTCCAGCATTTCAAAAGGAAACAGCATGAAAAGTTTCTGCAGCACACTTACCATAAGTGACTTTAGGGCAGCAGTGGTGCCTTGTGCACTGTCAAAGTAGGCAATATTCAACAGTTAAAGCATTTCCTATTGCAACAGAGATGGGGCACACGCGTCCCTGTGCGCAAAGGCATAGTGGTATTTATTTATCGTATCAGAAGCGGACCAAGGGTACAGTTGTAATGTATTTTAAAAACACAATTTTAAAAATTGGCATTATAGTAAATGTCCTTTGACCAGAAGCTGGCCACTTGGATTGCCTCTGTTGTTGCTGTAAAGTCCTGCATTGTGCATGTCATAGGGCTCAGACTGCATTGTAGTAACAGTCTGATGTTTGCTCTTCTCCACACTTGCATGTCATGGACTCCACTTTGTGGCCCCATTTCTTAAGGTTGGCTCTGCATCTTGGGGTGCCGGACTACAGTCTGTTTAACGCCTACCAAGCCACCCAGTCTTCTGTATGCCCAGGAGGGAGTTTCTCGTCCAGTCTCAGCCACTGATTGAGGTTCTGAGTTTTAACTTGCCACTTTTGGACTCTTGCTTGCTGAGGTGTTCCTGCAAGTAGTTCTTAGAAAACTATTTCTTGACTTAATGTGTTGGCATGCTGGCTGATAGCCTTACAGGGGATGGGACGGA
Source organism: Anolis sagrei (assembly GCF_037176765.1). Lineage (NCBI taxonomy): Eukaryota > Metazoa > Chordata > Lepidosauria > Squamata > Anolidae > Anolis > Anolis sagrei. The sequence continues at coordinate 123,338,483 of NC_090025.1, read as the reverse complement.
GATGTCACTGCCTTGGTCCTTTCATTATTGGCTGCTACTTCCTGGCGGATGTCAGGTGGTGCAATACCGGCTCAACAGTATAATTTCTCCAGTGGTGTGGGGTATATAGACATCTTGTGATAATGCAGCATCTCTCATTAAGAGTCACATCCACTATTTTAACATGGTGAGATGTGTTCCATACTGGGCATGCGTACTCAGCAGCAGAGTAGCAAAGCGCAAGGGCAAAAGACTTCACTGTGACTGGTTGTGATCCCCGGGTTGTGCCAGTCAGCTTTTGTATGATATTGTTTCTAGCACCCACTTTTTGCTTGATATTCAGGCAGTGCTTCTTGTCAGAGCACAATCCAGGGTATTTCCCAGGTATTTGGGTGTGCTTTAATGCTCCAGTCGGATTTGAGGGAGACGTAGTCTTGAAAGGGAATTTTCCCACATGCCCTGATTTACTGCTATATGTGCCTGCTTAACTTATGGCCTCCTCCTTACACTGCTGCCTGGGCCTTTGAGGGGACTCCTAAGCTTTTGAATTTGGAGTGCTGGTGAGCCTGTTCCCCTACATTTGTGCCCCTTCAAGAGCACAGTCCAAGGTAACTCCCAAGTATTTGGGTGTGCTGCAATGCTCCAGTGGGATTCCTTCCCAGATAATCCTCAGAGCTTGAGATGCTTGTCTGATCTTAAGATGGAAAGCATGCATCTGTGTTTGCATAGTGGTGAATGTAAGTTACACTTTTAATATCTGATGGATACAGTGACTGTATCGGATGGATAGGTGTCCCTGGTGACACGGTTAAACCCTTGTGCTGGCAGGACTGAAGACCGACAGGTCGAAGGTTCAAATCTGGGGAAAGATTCGAACTATTCAGGGACATGAGAGAAGTCTCCCACAAGGATGGTAAAAACATCAAAACATCCGGGCGTCCCCTGGGCAACATCCTTACAGACAGCCAATTCTCTCACACCAGAAGCAACTTGCAGTTTCTCAATCCGCTCCTGACAGAGAAAAAAAATCTGATGGATACAGTGACTGTATGTGATTGATAGGTGCGCCTGGTGGCACAATGGGTTAAACCCTTGCACTTGCTTACTTACTTACTTAGGCGATCCCTCGTTTTCCGAGGATGATTGTCTTCCAGTGTTCTTGTGGGTCCGTATGTGGCTGTGGAGCCCTATTCTTGCTCTGCATCTTCTTCTGCAGTGAGGGCATTGGTTTCCAGGTGGAAGGCGGTCTCGGTTGGGGTTGGCTTGATGCGCCTTCCTCTTGGCACGCTTTTCTCTTTTGCCCTCCATTCGTGCCTCTTCAAATTCTGCAGCACTGTTGGTCACAGCTGACCTCCAGCTGGAGCGGTCAAGGGCCAGGGCTTCCCAGTTCTCAGTGTCTATGCCAGAGTTTTTAAGGTTGGCTTTGAGCCCGTCTTTAAATCTCTTTTCCTGTCCACCAACATTCCGTTTTCCGTTCTTAAGTTCAGAGTAGAGCAACTGCTTTGGGAGACGGTGGTCAGGCATCCGGACAACGTGGTCTGTCCAGCAGAGTTTATGGTGGAGGACCATCGCTTCAATGCTGGTGGTCTTTGCTTCTTCCAGCACGCTGACGTTTGTCCACCTGTCTTCCCAAGAGATTTGCAGGATTTCCCGGAGGCAGCGATGAAGGAATCGTTCCAGGAGTTGCATGTGGCGTCTGTAGACAGTCCACGTCTCACAGGCATATAGCAGGGTTGGGAGGACAATAGCTCTATAAACAAGCACCTTGGTATCCCTATGGATATCCCTGTCCTCAAACACTCTCTGCTTCATTCAGAAAAAATGCTGTGCTCACAGAGTTCATGCGGTGTTGTATTTCGGTGTCGATGTTGACTTTGGTGGAGGGGTGGCTGCCAAGGTAGCAGAAATGATCAACATTTTCTAATCTTATACCATTAAGCTGTATCACTGGCATTGGAGAGGGGTTGGCTGGTGTCTGCTGGAACAGCACCTTGGTTTTTTCAATGTTCAATGACAGGCCCAGCTTCTCGTATGCTTCTGCAAAGGTGTTTAGAGTGGCTCGTAGATCTTCTTCTGAATGCGCACAGACAACATTGTCATCAGCATACTGGAGTTCTATAACAGATGTTGTAATCTTGGTTTTGGCTTTCAGTCTGCTGAGGTTGAATAGCTTGCCATCTGTCCGATAGATGATTGGATGGAACCAAACTCCTGAAGGACCAAAAATCAATTGCACTACATTGGAAAGAACACTACCAAAGCCTCCTGAACCGCAGCTCCAATGTGGCCGAAGAGGTTCTCTCACAAATCCCGCAACAACAAACCAGGGATGAGCTTGCAGCACTGCCTAGTTTGGAAGAATTCATCAATGCCATCAGCCAACAAAAAAATAACAAAGCCAGCGGACCTGATGGGATCCCTGCTGAAATCTTTAAACAGGGAGGACCTGAGCTGACATAACTCCTCCACCAGCTCTTAGAAAAAGTGTGGGTGACCGAGAAAATCCCAGCAGATTTCAAGGATGCCACCATCATCACCCTCTTCAAAAAAGGGGAAAGAACAGACTGCGGAAACTATCGAGATACCTCCCTTCTAACATCAGCTGGGAAAATCCTCGCAAGAATCCTTGCAAACTACCTTCTCCCCCTCTCAGAAGACACCCTCCCAGAACGGCTTCCGCCCCTCCAGAGGAACAGTGGACATGATCTTCACTGCACGACAGCTCCAAGAAAAATGCAGAGAACAAAATCTACCTCTGTATATAGCATTCATTCACCTTGCAAAGGCATTCGACACAGTGAATCGCAGCGCTCTCTGGACCATCCTCCAAAAAATCGGGTGCCCTAACAAATTTGTGAACATCCTGCGGCTCCTCCATGATGGCAACAGTCTTGGACAGCAATGGCTCCCAAAGTGACCCATTTAAAGTGGAATCTGGTGTCAAACAGGGATGTGTTATTGCCCCAACTTTATTCTCCATCTTCATCGCTATGATACTTCACCTTGTTGATGGGAAGCTTCCCACCGGAGTGGAAACCCTTGTGCCGACAGGATTGAAGACCCACAGGTCGAAAGTTCGAATCTGTGGAGAGCGCTGATGAGCTCCCTCTGTCAGTTCCAGCTCCCCACGCGGGGACATGAGAGAACTCTCCCACAAGGATGGCAAAACATCAAAACATCTGGGCATCCCGTGGGCAATGTCCTTGCAGATGGCCAATTCTTTCACACCAAAAGTGACTTGCAGTTTCTCAACTCGCTCCTGACATGGCAGGCCCGTAGCCAGGATTTTGATTGGGGGGGGGGGGGGTGAGTTTGATTGGGGGGAGGGGGGGCTAAGGATCTATCCTAGCAAGCTTTTGTATCTTTATCCCAAGACACCCATGCATATGGGATATATTGAGCATGGTGATCACCTCATGATATGAGTAAACATAACAGTTTAAATAATATACCAGTAAGGCCTTCTCCCTGACCACCCTGAGAATTTCGGGGGGAGCTGAAGCCCCTCAAGTCCCCCACCCCACCCTGGCTACATGCCTGTGACACGAAAAAAAATCTGAAGGATACAGTGACTGAAGCTTAAGCAGCTGAAGGGGAAAAGAAATGGGCCTGGGGCTGTTAGGAATTGTGGGAGTTGAAGTCCAAAACACCTGGAAGGCCCAAGTTTGCCCATAGCTGGTGTAGCCTCATGTAAGACAACTCAGCTGCATTGCACTGCTTTATAGGAGTCTACGCTGAGCGCCAAATGCAATTTCAAATTGCCTTATAGGGCAGTGGGGATGCACAGAGCCTAAACCCCGAGCAGTGGGTGACATATGGTGACAATAATGATCATTATTATGGCCTTTTTTTGTTGGGAAATAAAACAGAGGGGGAATTGAAAGATCAATACAAAAGGCGGGAGAGAGAGAGGCGAGGCAAGGCAGCCAGGAATGAGTGAGGAGAAGGCAGCACGAGGCTGATATCCTTCCTTGCTGCCTTGGCGCCCCCTCTGGCCAAGGAAGGGAACCTTTTCCTTTCGTTGAAAAAACCAACGCAAGAATTCAAAAATTCAAACGGGAGACACTGCGGCGCGTGCTTCTCTCTCTCTCTTTCCCTGAGACTCTTTGTCGGGATGGGATTTTTTGGCGGGCAGCAACAAAAAATAATAGTAAAAATAATAATAATACGTGTTTTTGAGAGGGGTGAACCCTCTTGGACTGAGAGGAGCGACACCTGACACTCCCTCCTCCTCCTTCCTTCCTTTGGATGCAGATTATCATCTGCCACCACCATTCGATAGGGCAACATGAGAAGTCCAGTTCCAAGCCTAGCACCATATCATGGCACTCTGGGGCTGCCTTCCAATCAGATTACCACCCTTTTTTCATTATGATGATGCTAATGGTGGTTTTCCCCGCCTGCTTTATTATTATTATTGTCTGTGAGGGGGATATAAATGAAAGCAACACAGTGAGGGATGCTAGCATCCGTGATTGTGCAGTGTTTTTGCTCTGAGGGGCTTTTCTGCCCATGTGTGTGTATGTATACAAGGGATGCCTTCCACTTGGAGCGCCTCGTGGCACAGAAAACCCCTCCTTTGAGCCACTGCAGTGAGGCTTCCCGCCTCAGGAAGGATTGGAGGAACCTCCTCAATGGCGCGTTTTTGGGAGCTGGGGAGGGGGCTGCAAAGGAGCAGGAAACGTGGGGGAAGCCCGCCTCGCCCTCGCAAGGGGCTTCATGGCGGCGTCAGGGCCATTTCTGTCTTGTCTATCTATCCTCCCTTTCCTTTCTTTCCCCCTCGACCCCACCCCAGACGCAGTGCCTCAAACTCCCGCCAAGATGACCTTCCCCTCAGAAAGGGGGGAGAAAGAAAGGGGAAAAAAAAGGGCGCCGAGGAATTCCCGCCCTGAGCTCGTAAAGCCCCCCTCCCTCTTTTTTTTCTCTCTCTCGATGCATATATACAAACCCACCCTTCCCTCGGATTGGCTGGAAGGAGGCCTCCATTCCCCTATACCGCCCCTCTCATTGGGCAGCCGCTCAGGCGTATGCAAATAGCCCTCGGTTTCTCTTTGGCGCGCGCTCTCTCCTCCTCCTCCTCCCCCCTCCCTTCCCTTGTGTAACCCTGTGATGAGAATTTTTCAGACAGTAACGTTGCGCGTCTCTTACTATAAGCAAATAGTCCCGCAAAGCCTCTCTCTGGGTTTCAACCTCCCCTCCTCCTCCCCCTCCCTTCCTTTTCCCGCCCAGCTTCTATTCTAATCGAGCGCGCGGGGCGAGGTTCCGCAGTCCTCCGCTCAGGAGGGAGGGAGGGAGGAGAAGAGGAGGAGGAGGCCTCCCAGCTACCTCTTTTCCCCCCGCGGAGGGATCTACCCGCGTGCGTGTCTGCGCTTTTTTCTTCTCTTTCCCTCCTCCCTACCAAAATATTGAGAGTTAAGAGGCAGCTCCTCTGTGTAATTGAGCCCAGAAGAGAGAGAGCAGGAGCCAGGCAGAGGCTGAGTCGCTGTTGCTGCTGCTGCTGCGGAAAGGCTTCCCGTCTTCCCTTCTTCTTCACTGCGGCTGGCTGGATTCCTATTCCCAAGCCAAGGACTGGATTTTAAAAATACAAACTTCCAACATATTCGGCTTCGATGGCGCGCTTCTCCAACAATTAAAAGTGTGACACCACCAGAAACCTTCATTATTATTATTATTATTATTGTGTGTGTGTGTGGCGCAATTTCATCTAAAGGACACGTCTTCGTTTGGATTTGGGCTGCTGCTTTTTTTACTCACACCTTTGGGGACATTTCTACATTTTCTTTTTGAGAATTTCGAAGAGACAGCTGCTGACAAGTCTTCTCTCCCTTCCCTCCCTCCTCCTCCTTCCCAGCTTTGGGAAGGAAGGAGCTGTTTGCTCCCATCAGCAGTTTGTTCCCCTCTCTTTCTCTCCATTATTATTATTATTATTGCTCCCTTCCTGGTGAAATCCCCGGGAAAGGTCCGGATCTTGCTTCGTTTTGGGTTTTTTGCCTTCTTCCTTCCCTGCCTGCTTTCCCTGGCGACTGGTTTTGTTTTTGGAAGATGTTACTCTCCAAGTTCGGCTCCCTTGCTCACCTTTGCAACCCAAGCAGCATGGATCACTTGCCGGTGAAGATCCTCCAGCCAGGTAAACAAACACACACACATCCTCTTCTCTCTCTCTTTCTCTGTCTCTTCTTCTCTCATGTGTTCCTTACCTCTGCCCAATTTGGGGCACCTTTCCTGACCAAATCTTGTCAATCCCCATCTTGCAAAGCCAAGGAATCCTAAAGATGTGCGCCTTCAAAGGGCTTGGGAGTGGTGTTGTGTGTCCTGTGATGTGGCGTTTCCAGATATTTCTCACAGTGCACTAGGAAGGCAAGAGGAGGAAACCCCGTTTTCGCATCAAACGCCTCTGTCGTTGTGATGCTTCGATTCCCCCCACCCTCTCCTTCTCGCCACATAGATCACAGGAATTGATGTACACACATGTGTATATTATAGATTATGGGGATGCCTTGAGCTGATTTTTTTCCTACCTGCCACATCACAGGAATTGATGTACACACAGGTGTAAACATATGTATGTGTAGGTCTATATTATAAGATTATGGGGGTGCCCTGAGCCCAAACCTTCACAATCAAAACAAGGCTTTTCCAATTATAATTGCAACATTCATACTTGCCTCCAACAGACAAGAGTTCTTTTTCCCACCCAAGACCTTCGACACATATATAAACCTCCCATGCTTAGTTTCCAATAGACCTCACAACCTCTGAGGATGCCTACCATAGATGTGGGTGAAATGTCAGGAGAGAATGCTTCTGGACCATGGTCAGAAAACTCACAAAACAGATGTATGGGTATATATCTACCCAGACATATCTCTCTCTGTGTTTTGTTTGTGAAGGTTTGGGCGCAGGGCATCCCCATGATCTTCCTTGCCCTGGGGCTGGGATGCCTCCTTCTTGCCTCCCTGTCTGTCAACAAACTGCTTCCCACATCTTTCTTCTTGCCCTCCTCACTCTGTCTCCCTTTTCTTTGCCTCTCCAGTGAAAGTGGAGAAGGAGCCGTTCGATAAAATCTATCAAGTGGGCTCAGTCCTCGGCAGCGGGGGATTTGGCACTGTCTATGCCGGGAACAGGATCGCAGATGGCTTGCCGGTAAGAGGAGGCGCCCTCCCTCCTTCCCCTCTTCCCTCCTCCGCCCCCGACCACGAGGCTTTTGTTGTGTCTCCCTCCCTCCTTCCTTCATGGCTGCCCTTTCCAGAATCCGAACCCTTTGGGTGGCGGAAAAGGCGGGGAGGGGTTGCCCAGAAATCCCAGCCTGGAGCCGTGAAGGTGGGCAATGCCACCTGCCAAGCAACAGGCAAAGCCTCACCCCACCCTCGGGGTCTTCACACATCCCCCTCCCCATCCTGACCTGTCTGCCTTCCCTTCCAGGTGGCCGTGAAACATGTGGTGAAGGAGCGGGTGACCGAGTGGGGCACCATTGTAAGTATCCCGAAAGACTGTCTTGTTTGGCTTGTGTGGAACTGTGCATTAATAATGGAGGGCTGGCTATTGTTTGCGCGGGTTCCCCCTTCCCCGCCTTCCAGCCTCTGTTATTGTTTACGTTGGGGGGAATTTGGTGGGGTTTTTCCTTCCTCTACTCCTCCTCTGCTTCCCCGAGCCCCCCTCCACCCTCCCCTTTTGACTGCGGCAGCAGAGACACTGTGGACTTCCCCACTCTGTCTTCCCAGCCTCTCCCCCCCTCCTGTATTGCTGTTGGAGTTTCCATTCAGCACCAAAATGTGTGACTTGTGTTGAAATGGCCAAGAAAAAGGATTTTCCCTTCTTCTGGCCTCCCCTCCCCTCGGAACAGAAAGCTCACGACGCTTTTCCTTTCTCTCCTTCCCCTCCTGCCTCCTTTTTTTAGGGTGGAGTAATGGTGCCCTTGGAGATAGTCCTCCTGAAGAAAGTGGGCTCGGGCTTCCGAGGGGTGATCAAGCTGCTGGACTGGTATGAGAGGCCGGACGGTTACTTGATCATCATGGAGCGGCCCGACCTGGTCAAAGACCTCTTTGACTTCATTACCGAGAAGGGGGCCCTGGACGAAGAGACGGCCAGGGGCTTTTTCCGCCAAGTGCTGGAGGCAGTGCGCCATTGCTACAACTGCGGCGTGGTGCACCGAGACATCAAGGACGAGAACCTCCTCGTGGACCTCAGGACGGGGGAGCTGAAGCTGATAGATTTTGGGTCGGGCGCCATCCTGAAGGACACAGTCTACACTGATTTTGATGGTAGGTGCCCCTCCCATCCTCAGCGTGCCTGTCTGTCTGCTTCTCTGTGTGTGTATGTTGTGCGCGCGTGTGTCGTGAAAGTGCTTCCACTGACGCATCCCCTCTATCTTAGTCACATTCCTACCACCTACAACTAACAAAAGATATTTCTGCTACAGCAGCGAGTCACAGACCTGCTGGTGATTAAATTCTTTGCACTGAAGGCGGTTTTAGGGGGCGTCAGTTGCGTAGGAATAGAAGTGATTCCAGGCAGTGACGCAGCAGTTTATATTTTCCTTGCCTTGGGAAGGCGGGAGGAGGCATTTTCCTAGTGTTTACAATTGCCTGTTCCTTGTGCCTCCCCGCATCTGTTTTTATTTTCTTTCTTCCTCCATTCCCCCTAATAATATGTTCCCTCTTACCAATCTCCTTCCTACATGATGCTTTAGAAATCCCGCATTGCAGATGGGAGAGGGTTAGAATGACACCTCTCCCTTTTTCACTTGAGCATAGATCGCCTCTATTTTGTTGTTGTTATTTAGAAGCCGGAATTGCCATTTGCATATGGGTGGAAGAAAGGGTTTCAAGGTGAATGCGATAGATGGAAATGAGGGATTCTTCCCTGCCACCACCCTTCCTTCCCCAAGTCAGCTGCAGCATTTAACATCTGTTTGTTGTGAAACCGGAGCCTCGTGCCATGTGACCTTCAGCATCACAAATTCCAGTTTTTATTTGGTATCCAAGTAACAGCTCAGTGCAGAGGGAGGGCAGTTGCTAACCGCCTGTGAAGCATGAGGCAGATTTCACCGTCCTTTTTGTTATTATCTGGAATTCCTTTTTTTCTTTGTTCCTTTTTTTAAAAAGGCAGCAGTTTTGTTTAGGCTGCTTAACCATATAGATGTATTTATATATAGCAACCGAGATCTGAGTTTCACCCCTCTTTTTTGAAATCCAGCCCCCTCCTTCCGTCCTCTCTCCCTTTGTCCTTTTGTGTCTATTTTTGGTGTGGTGCTGCAGACGCCACGTGGTCAGGGCAGGAGAGCTTTATGTTAGTAAACAGTCAGCTGCCGGGAAGCAGTGCTTTCTACTGCATGGAAACAGCACATGACCTAAGGCCCTCTATTAATAATATGATATAATACATAGAGGCAGTTTCATCTCTTGAATCCCCCCCCCCCCCCCTAAAAATAAAGCATATGTGATGTGGATCTTTTCCCTTAAAGTTGCACTTTAGCTGGATTTTAAACAAAAGACACTCCTCATCAATGTACAGCAGAGAGCTTATTAGCAGCATCATGACCCAGCACCAGTAGCCCAAGGTGATAAAAAGGACAAAAACACAGAGACCAATGTTATCTCTTCCATAAAAGGCTTTTCTTTATAGCAAAGTATATGATTGCACTATTTACAAAAACAAGATTTCCATAACAAATAAAGTAACAGCCTTCACATTGGAGCTTCACACATGAGGCTTCTCTCACACAGAGGTTTACCTCACACTCCTCAGGATGACACTAACTTTGGCCCACTAACTCTAACAAGCTTCGGCTTACTAACTCTACTCAGGACAACACTGGCTTTGGCTCACTAGCAGGCTCCAGCCTATTAACTCTTTCAGTGCTCGACTCACACTTTTGTAATCAATAATACCTAGTTAGTATTTAATATTTCTGACATTTTTGTGATCTTTCATTGCAGGAACACGAGTATACAGTCCTCCAGAATGGATCCGCTTTCACAGATACCACGGAAGATCAGCCACTGTGTGGTCCCTGGGCGTGCTCCTGTATGACATGGTCTGCGGAGACATCCCTTTTGAGCAAGACGAAGAGATCTTGAGGGGACGGTTATACTTCCGAAGAAGAATTTCACCTGGTAAGCTTCAGTTCTTCCCAGATTCCCATCACAACTCCAAAGCTCCCCTTCAACCCATTGGTGATGTTTTGATTCGCTTCCGCCCTAACCTTACCTTGTGTGTGTTTTCCAGAATGCCAACAACTGATCAAATGGTGCCTTTCCCTGAGGCCTTCCGACAGACCAACACTTGAGCAAATTTTCGACCACCCCTGGATGCACAAATCGGAAGTGGTGAAGTCAGACGACTGTGACATAAGGCTACGGACCATTGACACTGACGTGTCTAGCACAAGTTCAAGCAATGAGAGCCTGTGAAAGACTTGAGGACCTTGCAATGGGAGGGGAGCTTCAAGCAGGAGGAAAACAAAACAAAAGAAAAAAGACCAGAGTGCTGCTGCTGCTGCCATTATGTAGGAGGGGCTAGAAAAATGCATTCATTATTCTGTAGTTTGAATCTTTGTCTGAGGGAATTGATCTTTTTTATTTCCCCTTCCCCTTTTGGCTGGTTTCTGCTTTGGAATGAGAGATTTCCTTTGGAAACGTTCATGTTTGGGGAGTTTGCAGGCCAGTACTTAAGTCAAAAGACTGACCTTTTTTTTTTTAAATTAAAGAAAAAAAAGCAGTGACCTCTTTATAAATAACATGGTAAATCTTTTTGCTCTCATAGAGCCTGGACTAGATTTTATTTGCTTTTTTGAGTGCCTTTTTGAAAGCTGCTTCAGTGGGACTTTCTTTTTTTGAGCTGTGTATGTCCAAAGAAGATCCAGTACATGATAGGATTTGGCTCCCTTTTAGTCACGCCAAGTGCAGTGGGGATACAACTCCTATGATGCAGTGGAAGAACATGTTCAGTGATTGAATGAAGTAGTCCCATCCACTGGCGATGGAATACTTGAACACAAACATTTCACTCCTTTTTCCGGTTCTCTTCCGGCTCTCCTTTTCCTCCCCCCAAGACAACCTCTGCTGCTCCACACTGTATTTCCAATAAGCTGCACAGGTTATCAGCTGTTTTATCAGGAACACTTGCTCATATTCCATTTTCATCATCTCTACCACTGGGCACTTAAAAAAAGGCCCTTTCTCAACTCCCCCCCACCTGCAAGTCTTAAAAGTATGTATGGGCATGTTAAATGCACAATCAATGCAATATTCAAGGACTTTGTGTGTGTGTTTTTTCCATACCTGTATAAAATGTTTATGTACATTTTTGGGTTTTTTTCCCCCATGGACTATACTATTTTATTTATTGTCTGGAGTTTAGATGACCTCTCACAGTCTCATCTGTGGCTATTTATTTTAGCTAATTTATTTGTTTAGAAGTATCCAACACTGTGCTTCTCTCTTTTCTCGTCATGGACTTTCTTACAGATGATCCAGATCATTTTTTGTACATTCCTATCTGTCTTGTCTGTCTCCCTTTTACTTTTTTCCCCTCTCTTTTTGGTTTTGTTGAAAAAGTTAAAAGTCTGACCATGCCTGTTTTGTTTTGTTTTTTTTTTTTTCATTTTTTGGTTGGAAAGGTGGAAAATTGTACAAAGTCTAATTTAAGGGAACTAGAATGACTTTAAAAGTTAGTCGGTATGCCTTTTTTGTCTGGTATTATTTACATACCAGAATTGTAAAGTAATGCTGTTTGGAAGGGTTTTAAATTATTGGCATTGTACAGTCTTTGTGCATTGGCTCTGGAAGGAAGAATGGCAGAGTCATAAACCTTAATTTATTTTAATAGCTGTGTGTTTTGTGATCTGGTTGCATTTATGCAGCTTGGACTTTTTTCCCTTCTGTTTAACGGTGTGAAATGTATGGAGATCATATTTTTTTATACAGGTATTTCAATTAAACTTTTTTGTAGATAATCTGTGTGAAGCATTCCTTTGGTCTCAACAGGGCCCTGCTGGCTCAGTGTCTCATTGCAGCCCTATCACTGTCTACTCAGAAGATAAATCCCATTGAATACAGTGAAGCTTATTCTACAGCAGACCCTACAAAATACAATCCTAGCATGTATTTGGAAATAGACACATGTTTTAAACACAAGATTTAGGCTCACTATGATAGAAAGCACACATAATATGATCCATGATAATCTGTTAAGGAAAGGTAAAGGTTTACCCTGACATTAAGTCTAGCCGTGTCCAACTCTGGAGGGTGATGCTCATCTCCTTTTCTAAGCTGAAGAGCTGATGTCTGTAGACACCTCCAAGGTCATGTGGCTGGCATGACTGCATGGAGCACCGTTACCACCCCACTGGAGTGGTACCTATTGATCTACTCACATTTGCATGTTTCCGAACTGCTAGGTTGACAGAAGCTGGTGCTAACAATGGGAGCTCGCCCAACTCCCCAGATTCAAACCACTGACCTTTAGGTTAACAAGTTCAGCAGCAGTTTAACCCACTGCACCACCGGGGACTCTAGGGGCGCAATCTTCGATATTCTGTTACAGCCTGGCTAATGGTCCCTGCTTCATGCCTAGATGGTTTATTAGGATTCCCGCAGTACTCGCGCATTCATTGTGACCATCTGTGTGCTGGATGAGGCCCTTACAATGGGCCCATTGCCAACTGAAACATACGTCTCCTGGAAAGTTTCTGCTAACATGTAAATAGTTCTCAAATGTTGCTGCCGGTTACCAGAATGTTACAATATTTCTCCCTAGTATGAAGTACATTTGGAGAAAGGATCTATATATCTCAATATCATGAGAAGTTACACACTTGCTATCTGCCTCCACATATGCTCAAGAAAGGAAAAATTCACTTGTAGAATAGGGTGTATCCCTTAGCTTTGTAAATACATTACTTTGGAAATCTCAGAATAGGATGTTCAACAGTGGCCTTCCAGAAACTGAACTGCAACTGCCATGATGCCTTGCTGTTGATCATGTTGCCTAGAACAGATGGAAGTTGCAGTTCTAACATCTGTAATGCCAGTCATACTATAAGAAGTGGCCTTCCAGATGTTGCTGGTCTACAGCTCTCATCACACCGGACCACCGGCTAGAGCAATGGGAATCATAGTGCCAATGTGCCAGAGGACTGCAGGTCCTCTCCCTCTGTTTTAAGCACTCAATTTAAGTCTGCATTGAGTGCTTTGGGGTTTTCTCCCTGCTTTTGACCTGACACAGCAGGAGGAGGTTTTCACTCTGCTTCTCCCTGCTGTGCTAGTTCTCCATATGTGAAAAGACTTCCTAAAGGGCAGAGATGGGACGATTCAGAGATGCACTCCAGTCTGCACTGTGGATATTTCAGCACTTTTGAAGTGCCTCTTGAGAGGTTCATAATATCACTGCCAATGTGTTACAGTACTGGAAGCTTCCCTCATGACTACATATATATGTCCCTTGGTGTAACTGATGTTAGCATGCCGTAATTGATGAGGTTTCTTATGCTCAGAAAATGAGTGACCCAGCAAATGTATCCAAGATGACAAGGAAATATTTCCTTAAATGTCTTGAGTTGTAACACTGCTGACAGACCCAAATACTGAGACACCTGATCCGATAGAAGGTTTCACTGTGAAGGGAAAATTGCTCTCCTTCCCGTAGAGATGATAGCGCAGTATCGAGGCTCAGACACACACACACACACACAAGCAGGGATATTAATAGTTCCATTTCTAAAAATCTGGAATGCCAGGAAGAACCCGGCAGGAACAAAGGGCTTCCTTCTTTACTGACAGAGTTGGTTTTTCCCCTAAAGGGATGACAATCAAGCTATCATAAACCTCTTCCCTGTTTATGAAATAGCTAGAAAGGGGAGGGAGGTGGGAGATGAGCAAGATAAAAAGAAAGACCCCCCACCACCGCCCCCAAAGCAGTTTCGTCATGCAGGGTGTTTGATCCCCCCCCCCCCCGCCCCATCTAGTTCTGTTAAGTGGAAAACCAACGTCATTCTACAAAGTGTTGCACTTTTCTAGGTCAGTGTTAAATTACAGAAAGATGGCGAGGCGGCCACACACACATCATCTGCCTTCAATTGCACACTTGAAGCAGCGGCATTTTCTCCCAACTTTTCAAAACTCAAGCGCCCCTTTGTAAACAAGGCTCTCCCTGGGTGTGTGTGGATCCAAACGGACAAAGAAGTCTTTCTTGCAATTGTGGCTTTCAATTAACAAAGGGGCTAATTAAACCCTTCTCTGATCTTCCCGGCCTCCCTGCCCACCTCTGTGTCATGTCTATTCAAAAGGAGTGGCCTGGATTACTTAGGCCTTGGTCCAAATGATAGCAGTTTTCATCCAACTCAAGACTAAGCAAGGGTGCTGGGGCCGGAGACCAAATTTTTTATCATGTGCCCTCCTCAATGCGTTTCACATGCCCGCTACCCCAGATGTGGAAGTAACATGAAACTATTTCAATTTCTGATCATGACTCATGGTCAGAAATGGGTTTGGATCATCATGGGTTTGGATTAGTAGAGGGTGGGAAGTCAACAAAATGACTTTAGTGTGATGTGGTGCTATTTTTATTAACTTTGTATTGTCGAAGGCTTTCATGGCCGGAATCACTGGGTTGTTGTAGGTTTTTTCGGGCTATATGGCCATGTTCTAGAGGCATTCTCTCCTGATATTTCGCCTGCATCTATGGCAAGCATCCTCAGAGGTAGTGAGGTCTGTTAGAACTAGGAAAATGGGTTTATATATCTGTGGAATATCCAGGGTAAACAGACTTTGTGTCAAAAACATTGCATAAATAAGTCTAAAACTGATAAAATAAAGGGGGCACAAGCAGCTAAATAATTTTTGACCAAAAACGGGCAATAGTGACCACACTGTGACTTTACACAATTCTTCCTTTGTGGGTGAGGCAAACCATTTTGGCCAAGCATGCAGATGCGGAGTTGTTTGTTCTGCTCCACAGTCACACAAGGTGGAGGATTCTTCTAGGAACTGCCGTTTAGCCACATTGTCTTTTGATCTCCCAACATCACTTCTGAGTCTGTTCAGGGACTTCCAAGCTGCCCTGAACTCCAGAATCTTACTCCAGGATCTTAGTTTGATCCTGGAGTAAAACCCTCAGGGGCCATCCATTTGGAATTTCCTGGTTTAGCTGCCCAGAGGGATACTCTTGCTGTTGCTGGGGGAATATTAAGAGAAGTGGTGGTTCTCACGAAGCTTTCCCTTGATTTGAGTCTACTGGGAGGAGGCTGATAGCCATGTAGTTTGTGGCTTTCACAGTGTTCAACCTTTTCTCTCTCATTGTTAGCAGCAACTTCCCATCGCACATCAGTGTGGTGGGAGTAGGAAAGCAGTGCCAGCTAGCTTACTGCATTATGTAGTAAGCTTATTGCATTACTACATTTTAGCAACTGGGATCTGTTTATTAAGTGTAGGGTTCTGTGGTCTTCAAAGCTTGGGGAACACAGAATGGATGGAGACCACATACGATCCATGAACTAGATGTTCCTCATCCTGTTATATCCGATCAACATGGAAGTCATAAAAGAAAAAGACAGAGGTAGACCCCCTCCCAACCCATTAGCAGTGAGTAAGTCCCAGAATCTTCACATACATATCTTCTACTGAATGTATTTATTTGTTTGGTGTATTTCTGACTCTCCTGAGGCAATAAACAATTAAAACCGGTTAAAACAACAGAAATCACAAAGTCCCACATGAGCTACATCTTCTGTCAGATGCTGCAGGGCCTTTTAATCCTTCTACAATTCCCTTTCTGGGCCATGAAACTAAAGGTCGGAGACATTCATCTTGTGACAGTTGATTTCATGAAGCAACTTTGCCTTGGAGTCTGACAGTCTTCTCTATGGAAGCTCTTTCTTCAGTCTGAGAACAGCAGCATAGGTGTAGCATAAATTTATTCAGCTTACTCTACAGAATGAATGCATTTTGACATTGCTTTAATGACTATGGCTCAATACCATGGAATCCTGGGAGTTGTCATTTTGTCAGGTACCAGCAGTTTTCGGCAGTGAAGACCTTGCAAAAGTACAAGTCACACGATTCCATTGCATGGGGCCATGGCAGTTAAAGTGTTGTCAAACTTCATTAATTCTACAATGTAGAAACAAAGAATTCATTTGTTTTGTTATTTGAGACATGAGCAAGCGAAGACAATTGGTCCCCTAGGTTTTGCCTAACTACAGCTCCTATCATCCTCTAGCTAGAATGGCTAGCAGTAACTGGGAATTGCAGTCAACGTGTACATTATTTTTTGCTGTTTTGTATTTATTTCATTGTAATGTATTACCAGGCTTCGCCTCATGTAATCTCCTCCGAGTCCCCTCTGGGGGGATGGTGGCGAGGTATAATTAAATATTATTACTTACTTTACTTACTTACTTAGGCGATCCCTCGTTGGACGAGTAAGATGGTCTTCCATCATGGGTTTCCTTGTGGGTCCGCATGTGGCTGTGGAGCCCTATTCTTGCTCTGCATCTTCTTCCGCAGTGAGGGCATTGG
The DNA here is from genome assembly GCF_037176765.1 of Anolis sagrei. Classification (NCBI taxonomy): domain Eukaryota; kingdom Metazoa; phylum Chordata; class Lepidosauria; order Squamata; family Anolidae; genus Anolis; species Anolis sagrei. The sequence continues at coordinate 123,321,987 of NC_090025.1, read as the reverse complement.
TTTCCAGGTGGAAGGCGGTCCCGGTCGGGGTTGGCTTGACGCTCCTTCCTCCTGGCACGTTTCTCTCTTTCACCCTCCACTCGTGCCTCCTCGAATTCTGCAGCACTGCTGGTCACAGCTGACCTCCAGCTGGAGCGCTCAAGGGCCAGGGCCTCCCAGTTCTCAGTGTCTATGCCAGAGTTTTTAAGGTTGGCTTTAAGCCCATCTTTAAATCTCTTTTCCTGTCCACCGACATTCCGTTTTCCGTTCTTGAGTTCGGAGTAGAGCAACTGCTTTGGGAGACGGTGGTCAGGCATCCGGACAACGTGGCCTGTCCAGCGGAGTTGATGTTGGAGGACCATCGCTTCAATGCTGGTGGTCTTTGCTTCTTCCAGCACGCTGACGTTTGTCCGCTTGTCTTCCCAGGAAATTTGCAGGATTTTCCGGAGGCAGCGCTGATGGAATCGTTCCAGGAGCTGCATGTGACGTCTGTAGACAGTCCATGTCTCACAGGCATATAGCAGGGTTGGGAGGACAATAGCTTTATAGACAAGCACCTTAGTATCCCTACGGATGTCCCGGTCCTCAAACACTCTCTGCTTCATTCGGGAAAATGCTGCACTTGCAGAGCTCAGGCGGTGTTGTATTTCGGCGTCGATGTTGACTTTGGTGGAGAGGTGGCTGCCAAGGTAGCGGAAATGGTCGACATTTTCTAATGTTACACCATTAAGCTGTATCTCTGGCATTGGAGAGGGGGCGGCTGGTGATTGCTGGAACAGCACTTTGGTTTTCTCGATGTTCAGTGACAGGCCAAGCTTTGTGTATGCTTCTGCAAAGGTGTTGAGAGTGGCTTGTAGATCTTCTTCTGTATGCGCACAGACGACGTTGTCATCAGCATACTGGAGTTCTATAACAGATGTTGTTGTGACCTTGGTTTTGGCTTTCAGTCTGCTGAGGTTAAATAGCTTGCCGTCTGTCCGATAGATGATTTCCACTCCGGTGGGAAGCTTCCCATCAACAAGGTGAAGTATCATGGCGATGAAGATGGAGAATAAAGTTGGGGCAATAACACATCCCTGTTTGACACCTGATTCCACCTTAAATGGGTCACTTTGGGAGCCATTGCTGTCCAAGACTGTTGCCATCATGTCATCGTGGAGGAGCCGCAGGATGTTCACAAATTTGCTTGGGCACCCGATTTTTTGGAGGATGGTCCAGAGAGCACTGCGATTCACTGTGTCGAATGCCTTTGCAAGGTCAATGAATGCCATGTACAGAGGTTGGTTTTGTTCCCTGCATTTTTCTTGGAGCTGTCGTGCAGTGAAGATCATGTCCACAGTTCCTCTGGAAGGGCGGAAGCCGTTCTGGGATTCTGGGAGGGTGTCTTCTGAGAGGGGCAGAAGGCGGTTTGCAAGGATTCTTGCGAGGATTTTTCCAGCAGAGGTTAGAAGGGAGATACCTCGATAGTTTCCGCAGTCTGTTCTTTCCCCTTTCTTGAAGAGGGTGATGATGGTGGCATCCCTGAAGTCTGCTGGGATTTTCTCGGTCACCCACACTTTTTCTATGAGCTGGTGGAGTTGGTGTGTCAGCGCAGGTCCTCCCTCTTTAAAGATTTCAGCAGGGATCCCATCCGGTCCGCTGGCTTTGTTGTTCTTTTGTTGGCTGATGGCATTGCTGACTTCTTCCAAACTAGGCAGTGCTGCAAGCTCATCCCTGGTTTGTTGTTGCGGGATTTGTGAGAGGACCTCTTCGGCCACACTGGAGTTGCGGTTTAGGAGGCTTTGGTAGTGTTCTTTCCAACGTAGTGCAATTGACTTTTGGTCCTTCAGGAGTTTGGTTCCGTCTGATGAGCGTAGAGGCTGTATGCCATGGTTTCTTGGCCCATAGATGACCTTTGTGGCTTTGAAAAATCCTTGAGCATTATGGGTATCTGCCAGGTGTTGGATTTCTTCAGCCTTCTTTGTCCACCAGATGTTCTTGAGTTCTCTTGTCCTTCTTTGGACCTCAGCTTTTGCACTGGCGTAGATCTTTTTCTTAGCAGCACAGTTGATGTCTCTCTGCCATGTTTGGAAGGCTTTCCTTTTCTTGTCGATTAGCTGTTGGATCTCGATGTAAATATTATTATTATTATTATTATTATTATTATTATTATTATTATTTATTACAGAACCACAGCTGTCTGCCTTTAAGGAGCATGGAGCAACGGGTAGACTAAACAATGTCAGCATTGAGATTCTCCTGCCCTCCCTTCATAGCCTCAAAAATGAATCACTATTTTTATTTAGAAAAATAAAAAAATCTACACATTATTTTAAATGGAAGCTTTCATCATGATCCCATTTTAAGTAAGGACCATGGTGAGAAATTCTTTACTCCCACTAATCTCATCCATTTGTATGGCTCCTCTATATTTAACACCATGCTCATATAAGCCCCCCATTAGACACCAACACATATTCCATGCAGCCATCTGTGACCCACAGTAGCTCATGTCATCTCTATCAGCCGCATCATCTGAAATGGATCTAACAACCAAAATCCTATTATGCTACAAAGAGCTTTAACCAATATATTTGCAGATATCAGGGTGCTATTAAAGGTAGGGAGGAACCGGATAAGTAAAAAAAAAAAGCAAACTATCAATTGAAAAGGACATTTTAAGTGATATATCTGGGGTATTTTTTAAAAACCACATTGCTCACCTAATGTATTTTGTGCTTTTACACTGGCTTAGTAAAGATCTCACCTGCAAGTAGACATTTGCAAGAGCTGCCCTTCTCCCCATTCAATATTATTCAGCATATTCCTCTCTGAATCTCTAAACAGCATTTTCAGTTAATCAGAAGTGAAGAAACCTGCTTCTATCTGGCTAAATATGGATCCAACCCTCATTTAATTAGGTTTCGTTTTCTCAGAAAGCAGAACTGAAGGGGAAAACCCACTTCCTTAAAAGCGGGTATATACTTCCAGGTAAAGAGGCCAACTTTTGATGTTGTCCTTGTCTTGGATAATTCACAGTGACTTGACATACAACAATTTCACATCTGAAGGGTATTTCCATACCAATGAGTTGTTCACAATCACAACAAATCATCATTTGCCTTTGAAACATATATACAATGGGCTCTTGGTCTCCACTAGGATTTGGTTTCAGGAGCCCCTGTGGATACCAAAATATGTGGATGCTCAAGTCCCACTGAATACAATGGTATTGTTAAATGGTGCCCCAATGGCAAATCAAGGTTGGCATTTTGGATTCTTTATAAAGAATATTTTCAAGCCATGGATGATGGAATCTGTGAATGCAGAATAAGTGGAGGCGGAGCCTAATTGTATGTCCTAGCCGTATCAATCTACTTTAACTACCATGGTTCCATTCTATGGAATCCTGGGATTTTTAATTTTGGTATTTAACATTCCCAAAACATTTTGGTATTTAACATTAGTTCCTCACCTGACTAGAAACCACAGGATCCCACAGGATGTAGCTGTGGCAGTTAAAGTTGACTCAGTGATACAATTAAGCAGACTGGAAGGCCCTCAGAAGAATCTTCACTAGGTAGACTCAGATGGCTGTAGATTCCTTCATATGGGGCACATCTACACTGTAGAATTAATGCTATTTGATGCCACTTTAACTGCTATGATGCAATTGTATTGAATCAACAGAACTGTAGTTTTACACGGTCTTTAGTTCTTTCCATCAGAGTTCTACTACTTCATTACACTAGAGAATGAATTCACTTTAAATCTGGTTTCTGCCTCCTGCAGAATTCTGGGATTTGTAGTTTAGTGAGGCTGTTAAAGGCTCCTCCCTAAACTGCAAACCACAGAATTATGCAGGAGGCAGCAACTGGATTTAAAGTGGATTAATTCTCTAGTGTGATGAGGTCCCTAGGATCTAACCTAACTATAAATCCCAGGATTCTATAGCGTTGAGTCATGGCAGTTAAAGTGGTGTAAGACTGTATTAATCTTTTGGTGCAGATGCACCTTTCAGCAATCACCTCCACTTCCCACTCATCACTTAAATCTCCATGTTGATTACTTTAAATGCCTTCAAAATACATTTTTTGAAGACCAAAATGCCCAAACCATCTTACCATAGTATCATACAACAAAATAGAAATTTCAGAAATGCCTGATGAGATTGGATCTCAAAGCTATTTTTTCACATACTCTGTTAAATGCGATCATTGTTTTGAAATCAGAGGGATCTTTTTCTACAAAGAACCACCCCCAAAGCCCGGTCTTGTTCTCTTCTTCATGCTGGTACTATTTCATCCCCTATTTCTGCTGAACACAAAATAAGGCAGGCAAGAGAAGAGAGAGACCTCAGATTGTGTTGAGCTGTGGGTTCATTCAGGCACAAAGTCTATTGGGTTGAAGGCTCCTTCCATGTGGAAGTTTAGCGACCTCTGTTGGTCTGACTCACATAAACTATCTGCAAAAAAAAAAAAAGTGACGGCTGAGATGCTTCCCAGACACCGTTGACAGGTGTCGTTAAGAATGGAAAAAAGAACACAGATAGGCCTCTGAAATGTTCCACCATCAGGCAGGAAAAGATTCCGTTATAAATAAATCATAGACAACAGTGCAGCGTTTCAGCTTCTAGAATCTCACAGGGCAGGAGAGAAGCTTGAGTGTGTTCAACATTGATTTACCTGTTGCAGTTTAGCCCCAAAACAAGCAAAACAAAGGCAGAACTGCTTGCCATTCTGTATTTAATACTACACTGGTGGTCCCCATGACAAAACCTAGGAACATTTAGCGGTCTTGTTGAGGCTGCCAACCAACCAGTCATAATCTCTTCTGGGATTGTTGTTGCTGTTAACTGTTGTCTTCAACTTATGTTGACCTTGTGAAGTCATCCTATCTTTAAAAGACCTTTTCAGGTCCTGCAGACCCACAGAATGATAGAATTATAGAGTTGGAAGAGACCCATAGGGCCATCTAGTCCAACCCATTGCCATGTGGGAACACCCAATCCAAGCTCTCCCAACAGGTAGCCAACCAGCCTCTGCTTAAAAACCTCCAGAGACAGAGACTCCACCATGCTCCAAGGGAGTGCAGTCCACTGCCAAACAGCTTACTAGCAGGAAGTTCTTCCTAATGTTTCAATGGAATCTTGTTTTCCTGCTATTTGAATCAATTGCTCCACACCCTAGTCATCAAGGCATCCGAAAATAAGCTTGCCTCTTCCTCCTCAATGTGACATCCTTTCAAATATTTAAACATGGTTATCATGTAACCTTTCAGCCTTCTTTCTTGGGGTTGTCACTTCCTTGATTGAGTCCATCCATCTGGGGTGAGGTCTCACTTTTTCCTACTGTATTTTATGCTGCCAAGCATTTTTAGTAAAGTCCCATCTTCTCATACCGTGTCCAAAAACTGACAGTTTAATCAGCTTGTCTTCTAGGGAGAGTTTATGTCTGTACTACAACCCACTGATTTGTCTTCTTTGCAGCCCACAGTAACTCTTCTCCAGCACTATATTTTAAATGAGTTGGTTTTCTTCCAATCAACTTTCCTCACTGTCCAGCTTTCATAACCATACATAGAAATATGGAATACGATGGCATGGCCAATCCTAACTCTAATATTCAATATTGTATCTTGATATTTTGAGATTGTCTAGTTCCTTCATTCTTTTCTTCCAAGTCCTTGTCTTCTTCTGATTTCTTGACTGCAATCTTCATTGTGATTAATGACGATGGAAAAGCTTGAATTATTTGACTTGGAAGCTCTCTGGTAAAATTGAAATTTAGTGAAGTGTAAATCTAAAAACAATTCAGAGGGGACTTAGAAACATTAATACAGTTTAATGCTCTGCTTGGAGTTCAATGCAGATTTTGACAAATTTGGTGATGCTAAGGTCGAAGTATCTGTCACTAGGAACCTGTGGGGACTCCATTGAAAAAAAAAAATGCCACAGGGCCCTTTTATGTTTCACAATCATAACACGATGATTCTATTTTAATCAGCATAGCTGCGTCCAGGGGCGGCTCAACACATTACACAAAGGGAAAATAGACCTTGACATATGCGAGTTGTAGTTACTGGGATGTATAGTTCACCTACAATCAAAGAGCGTTCTGAACTCTACCAATGGTGGAATTGAACCAAATATGGCACACACATTCCCAACAGAAAATATATATCAGTGATTGGGTGGGGGGGGGGGGGGGCGCACCAAAATACTGTTTGCTTACCGTTGAAAATTACCTAGGGCCGCCTCTGGCTGCATCTTAGGGAATACTGGGACTTGCAGTCTAGAAAAGCTTTCTGGCTGAGAATTCTCATTCCTTCTCTATAAACTACAAATTCCATTGGATGGAGTCATAGAAATTAAAGAGGAATCACAGTGCCATAATTTTGTAGTATGAAAAAGTATCTACATGGTAGATTCTTGAAAATCTATCATTGTTTATAGATATCGAATGCTCTTCACAGCCATTTCTACTGTTAGAGCCTCAAGGAAGAATAGATGCAGAATTTCCTTCTCTCCTCGCAACTCCACATTTTAGTGCACATTCTTCTATTCTTGATGAACACAGATATGACAAGAATGAGTCCTGGTGTTCTGAATTCTATGCTTAGCACTCCAATTGTATCGTGTGAAATGGTCCCAAAGGCCAAGAAATACAGTAGAAATTCACTTCTGGACTGTAGGAGGGCTACAGTCAATTAGAAAGGTGGATTATCACTTTTGGAAGTTTCCACGTGAGACAAATTACCCTTTTACACAGGCATTTAATCTGGAGTATATAGAAGCTTTAAAAACCCCATTGCTTTCCAGAGAAACTCTACCTGACTTTTTTTAAAAAAAAATTATTGCCAACACAGGTAGAATAATATCACAATCCATCACCATTTCAAAATACGTGACAAATATTATTTTCTTAGTGTTCTTATCCTTACCTATTCCACCTTTATCTCCCACTGTATCTATTGATTTTACACCCATCTCCCCCTCCCCCCACCCCCATTCTCTGGGAACAGTACTTATCTTCATTCAAATATTATTTTAATTGAACAATCGTGGAAAGAGAATGGTTCAGTTCTTTATATCTTTCCTTTCCTTTATCTATAAATCTTCCCCATTTGTGAACCCAATTCTTCTTGATTCAGCATGTTGTATATTTGGCTCTTCTTTCAAAGATCTAGTCTTGGAGCATAGAGTCTACTAGGCAGGCCTGTAGCGAGGGGGTGGTTTTAGGGGTTCAACCCCCCCCCCGAAATGTTTCTGATTTTTTTAAAAAACTGGTTTACTCATGAATTTTAACTGGTTAACCAAATCCCCATGCTAAGTCTATGAGATGCAAAAAATTAAGAGTCCCTCCAGAACTGCAAGCACTATCTCAAGCAAATATTGACAATTTATTCACACTGTCATTACTTGCAGCAATAGCCGATGTAGTGAAGCAACCAAGTTGGGTGTGTGTGTGCTGAATGCTCTCATTAAGGAGGCCAGACTTGGTGGAGGTGGTTGACAGGGGCGGAGCTGCAGGCTATTGAAGGTTGCTCTGCCCCCTGCTGTGCTCTTTGCTTCAGCGTCAGCTAGGAGGCAGGTTTCAACCCCCCCCCCCCCCGAAATTTTCAACCCTCCCCGAAATTTTCAACACCCCCCCCCCCCCCAATTGTCAACCCTCCCCGAAATTTTTTTCTGGCTACGGCCCTGCTACTAGGTAACCGTACCATTTTTTAATTTCACACTTTCTGTGGTCTTTCCCCAAGGCCTCTACCTGACTATGTTGCCCCAGAGGAATTCTCCCAGGACATCTGCATTCATCTGGAACAATCTAGATTGGTGGGACATCCACCAGACATTTTCTATCATCCCCGTCCCTGTCCCCATCCCCACACACTCATAGTTGCAGAGATTCACTGCAGAGCATGCAGTGAGAGCAAGAATGCCAGGGTTTAAAAATGTAGTTCTGCACTGGTGCCCTCCACACCTGTACACCACATGAAAATCTATTTTTTTCCGCATACTTGGAATATAATGGTCTACGTTGCCACACATTTTTCAGCTGGACCTGGATTTTCTCCAGACTTTATAAAACATGGGCTTTCCCCTGATGAATGCAGTTCTGCCTGGTTTATGTGCATGATTTGGTCACAAATTAATGTGGATTATAAGGCCTGTGTAGATGAGCCTTAGTGGAATAATGGAAGTCCAGGGAGTTGAAGGAGTCATGGGTCAAAAATAGCCTTGGGGGATTGCATGCACTTTGCCTACCCACAGTGAACACAATGTAGCTGCACTTAACTTTAGATTAATTATGCTCATTAGTTTATTTATTTATTTATTTCACAGTTTTCTATACCGAGCTTCTCAACCTCATTGAGGGACTCAGCCCGGTTTCCAGCCATAAAAAACATATACACTCATTAAAATATCATATATCACAATTACAAAAACAACTTTAAAAACACAATATATAAAACTACAGTGGTCAGTCGTCCTATTAAGATGGATCTACATCAGCTTCCATCCAGGGTCCTGTGGTGTTGTTTTATCTCTTCAGTAACAAAATGTATTACAAGTAAAAGAAATATTTCAAGAACCTTTAAGGAAATGTTACTAAGGATCTTTAAAATTCTTTATCAGTATTTCTTTATAGCATCTTCACATGGAATTTGGTTATGAAGCATTGAGATAAAATGATAGTAAATCTTCATGGTCTTAATATGGATCAGTGTGTTAGTTGTCTAATTGTATCTGAAGAGATCACAATGTACAGGAGGTTTTCTGCATCACCTCCAAGGAACATAATAAATGGATTACTCTGGTTGTTTTCAGAAATGCCCGTTCCCAAAGTTCCCAAATCAATGCTCACAATTGACAGCTGACTCCCAATTTCCAGTCAAACCAGACATATGCCATCCCTAAACCCTTGTTCAGCATTTGTCTGTATTAAAATTACCCAGATTAAATAAAATTAATTGATTTTAGAATGGATTTCATTAAATCAGTTCAAACCGATTGCACCTCTTAATTTAACCAAGACTGAAATCAATTGACTCTTTTGCTATGCCTATTTAAAGATCATACAAAAGGCATTTGAGGAGTTATCTCTATTACTAGAGAAAAAGTATATATAATGAATTCCAAGGACTCAGCCCCTCAGAGTTCAAATAAAAGAGTATCTTGTTTATATGGAGGTTTGTACTTGAAACACATTTGCAATTAAGATTACCTTGATTAATGCCTCCTTGAACTGCTATTCAGAACAACTTGATTTATGTTTTATTATGAGTAGGTAATCCAAGGCCATCTTAAAGCATGGTGATCTGCCTCTTCCTAAAGAAAACCTTCCTGGACTCAGAAAATCTTAGTTAACATTAGGCCAGTGGCAAATGTAATTTCCTGGAAAAACCCTTAATTGGAGGGTTGACAACTAGATCAAAAAATCTTTAGATGAATTTATTTTTCTAGATGCATTCCTATCAAGACTGGTTTAAGATCAGAAACTATTTTTTCCAAATCAATCTGTACAACTGGGAAGGAGCTTGGTTGTGGTGGTGGGAATTATAACTGTTGGTTGTCTCTGATTTCCCAGTGGCTTTCAATATCATCTACCATGGTATCCTTTCAGAGAGCCTGTCCAAGCTGGGAAAAGGGTATAGTTAGGCATTCATTCCTACTTGGATGTTCAGCACCAAATGGTGACTCTTGGGGAATGCTGTTTGGCTGTATGGGATCTCAAGTTTGGGAATGGGTTTACGCCTCACCCTATTTAACAACTGTTCAGTTATCTGGAATTTTTGAATAATAAGTACCCTGAGAACATGCAGCTTGATTTCCCATGTTCATTTTCAGCTGGTGAGGCCGTAGATGGGATTAATTGATGTTTATCCTTGAGAATAGTTCGGATGACAGCCAATAAGCTAAGGCTCAAACCAAGTAACATTGAGGAGCTGCTGGAAAGATGAGCGTTATTCAGTGTGTACTAGATGGCCTTGCATTTCTTCTGAAGGAGCAACTTCATAGCAAAGGAGTTCTCCTGCAACAAACAGGACAGGGATAGCTTCAGTGCTATGGACTAGGTTTTTACTTTTTACTAGCTTTGTTACTATCTGTAAAGGGATAACCTAGCTTTAGTGATCTATGTTCAGGTGACCTTCATGTTAGAATTCTGTTGTGTACTATATATGGGGCTGCATTTGAAGATAATTCAGGAAATGCAGCTAGTTCAGAATGTCAGCACAAGGTTGATCACAGAGACCAGAAGGGTTTATCAGACAACACCTACGTTGGCCAGGTACAATGGCTCCCAACATATATTTTTACACAACTTCATGTGCTGACTTTAAGCTATAAAATTATGCAGCTTCTCCTATCAAACTGCATAGATCCTGAGTTTATCACTGGAGCCTTTTCTCCAAGTACACCCTCTAAGAAAAGGTGGTGACAAAGTAGGGATGCATTGAATCCCCCCCTCCACCCAACACACATCATACTGAATGCTTTCCCATTCTCAGACATTTGATAAGACATGGTTGATCAGTTTTTCAGTTGCCAACCTTGATAGTCCATCAGATTTGGTCTTGGGAGGAGGTATTTATTTTGTTATTTATGTATTACTTTGCAAATTTCTGAACAGCTTAATGTGAAGAGGTTTATTTATTTATTGTATTTCTATACCTGGGGGGACTAAAAGTGGTGTACAACATAATAAATGGCAAAAATTCAGTGCAATGAAGGGATTGCATGCTCCCTGTATGCCGCTCCAGTAAGGACTCCAGCTGCCCCCTTTGGACTGCTTGAAACTTCCAAATAGTCTTCAAAGGCAATCCCACATAGAGTGTGTTGCAGTAGTCTATTTGAGATGTAACAAGAGTGTGGACCACCGTGGCCAAGTCTGGCTTCTTGGGAATTTTTAAAATAAACGATTTTATACACATGTGGTGGAAATGCAAGAAAGTTAAAAAAAAATAGCACCAGATATACAAGATAGAATAAATTTTACAGATAAGATTTGAGTTCAAACCAGAATACACTTTGTTAGGAATTACAAATGTCGAAATGGATACAAACACAAACAAGATTTTTTTTTATTTGATAACAGCAGCAAAATCACTCTAGCCACTCTGGCTACATCCAGACTGGACTATTGCAATGCGCTCTATGTGGGGCTGCCCTTGAAGACGGCCCGGAAGTTTCAATTGGTACAATGGGCGGCAGCCTGGCTCCTTATTGGAGCAAACTATAGGGAGCATGCAATGCTCCTATTAAAACAGCTTCATTGGCTGCTGAGAAGTTGCGGAGGCAAATTCAAGGTGCAGGTTATGATCTATAAAGTCCTAAATGGTTCGGGCCCCGCTTATCTTCGCGATCGTATCTCCTTCTATGAACTGGCACAAACTCTAAGATTTTCCGGGGGAGGCCCTCCTTTCGCTCCCACCACTGTCACAAGTACAATTGGTGGGGATGAGAAAGAGAGTCTTCTCGTTGGTGGCCCCCCACCTCTGGAATGCCTGTCCAAGGGGAATAAGACAGGCCCCATCTCTCCCCTCTTTTCGTAAGAGCTTGAAGACCTGGTGGTTTCAACAAGCCTTTGAGAATGACCAGTTCTAGCCCAGCCCCAAACATTGTTGAATATGGCCTTATACTTCCTACCTATTACCACTAATAGGCCCTGGAAATGAGCAGCCACAGTCCTGTACCTGATATTGCTGTTAGCCTGTTATAGCACTGTACTTAATTCCCAGTCCCCTCATATTTTGAGTTTGCATTAGCCTCGGCCCGGCCTTTTAATTGCTCTGAACAGGCAGAATTATTTTTTAATATATATGTGTTATTATGATAATTTTATGCTTATGGTGTTTTGTAAGTTTTATGTTATGCTGTTTACGCCCTGAGTCCCCCTCGGGGAGAAAGAGCAGCATATAAATAAAGTTATTATTATTATTATTATTATTATTATTATTATTATTATTATCCTAATTATGGAAATCTCACAAAATACCCACCCTAGAACATTGGATTCTTAAAACATTGGATATCAATGAACATGGACATACTCACACAAAAAATGACACATAGTAACATAAAAACACATAGAACAGAATGGGGAAAGTTTTTGAAATTCATAAAAAAGCAAAATACAGAAATTTATATTCACAAGATACAAAAGAAACTCTAAGAATCAAGTAATAGGAAAACGTCGACCAAAGGATACAGCAATCATCAAAAAGAGGTGAGTCTACAACCTGGACAGACTACAACCCGTACAAACACTTCGTCTCCCCACCCCTTACAGGGTTTTTTGGGGTTTCTTTTTCTTCTTCTATTTTTACCTTTTTGTATCTAGTAACTCCCCTTTTCCTATTTTCCTCAAGCATATTGTTCTCACTCTTTTTATGTAAACAAAATATCTTTCAATTTATATTACACAATTTATTTTCTTTATTTTGTTCCTTCTCTTTGGAGCAATTTTTATTCTCAATAAAAACATTTTTTTTAAAAAAATAGACATCTAAGCAATGGAAACAATAGCCTATTATAAGGATAGGTCCTAACTAAGAATGATATCCCAAAATGAAACATCATTATCTACCAATATTAATTAATAGTTCATTTAAAACAAGGTTGAATTTACAAGTGAACAGTGATGTTTACTGGACAAAAAGGTAGCTTCACATAAACACTGATGGAGACTTAAGTTGGAGGTTGCTTTCCAGGAAAGAGAATTTCAGGGAGTAGGGCGGGGGGGGGGGGGGGTTAAAAATTGTGTTCCATTGACTGCAAAAGGAATAGTAAATAAAACTATCAGAGGGCCACTGTCATAGTGCTTTTATTAAAATAAATCGGTTGTGTGATCAGTTGCACATTATTATTCCATTTTGATTGCCTACCTCTGTCCTGTGAAACCCCACAATTAACAATTTAGGGGAGGGGGCTTTTAGACTTTTAGAATGCTCAGCTACAGACTTATTGTGCCACATTAAATAACATGGAACCGCAGTTATCTGATTATGTAGTATGAATGGACTTCAGGTCGAGGAACCTCAGAAAGGATACTGTGGTTCAGGAAAAGATAACTAGTCTGCTTCTAGACTAGATGAAATATTTGGGAGTAGTTTGCTCCAGAGCTGCCTTAGATACACCACGGGGAGCCCATACATACCAGCATAGATGTATCCCAAAGCCCTTTTCCAGTCGATATGGTTGGCTGCGCTGACAGCACATTGGCACTGGTGCTCTGTCATCCTGAGGGGTGCCAATACTGCCATAGTTTTGCCAGCTTGAAACAGATCCCCAGCAGAGTGTTGCTGGCAAGATTGCTTCTGGTGATCTCCCAACAGATACTGCCAGAGGTGATGCTGGCAGCAAGGCTCTGCAGGGAAGCTGGTTCTGACTGGTGAAACAGCAGTGGGTCTTTTAGACATGTGGACTATAGATTTATTTATTTACTTACTTAATTTCTACTCTGCTCCATCTCGCCCTGAGGGGGACTCAGAGCAGCTTCCAATTTTGGCAAATATTCAATGCCACAGTTATACAAAAATCAACAATGCATAACACAATTAACCATTAAAATCAAACAAGCATATAACATACAAATTAAAACCAATTAATACATATAAACACACACACACACACACACATCATAGCACCAATTTCAAAAACATAGTTGGTTGCTTTTTATGTTGGTTCCATGAGAGTCTATTGCACTTTAATTTACTACTCGCCAAGCACCTGCTTCCACAGCCAGGATTTGTTTTTCAGAAGACCAAGAGGGAGGAGGCTGATCTGATGCCACTGGGGAGGGAGTTCCACATCTGAGGGATCACCACCAAGAAGGCTCTGCCTCTCATACCCACCAATCATGAAGGGAATGGGACTGAGAGCAGGGCCTCCCCGGCAGATCTTAATGTTCAAACTAGCTCATAGAGGGGAATACATTTGGACAGATTGTTCTGGATCCAGTATGATCCACACTTCAAAAATATCAGGATCGCTCCAGAGTTTCTGGAAGCTCCAGAGAATGCAGTTTTTCTTGTGCCAGAATATTAACTTGAAGCAGCCCTTCTGCTGAGGAACTGGCTGTACATTGTGTGAACTGCTCACAATGGGTTGTGAGTGGGTACATTTTATTTGGCTTTTGTAGACATGGGACAAAATGGTCCAAGTGTTACAGTAATGCTTCTTAAGGGGAGGATTTCAGTCTTTGGGGATCTTCTGCTTAAGAAAAAAAAAAAGGATTGTGGAGGGGACATGATTAAAATAAAGAAAATTAGGTATCATCTATAGAAAGTGGACAAGTAGGTCTCCCTCTTTGTTTCCTCCTTTCAGCATCAAGGGTGCCCCAGTGAAACCAACTGAAGGAGCTACCGGACAGTTAAAAGGTAGTACTTTGTCAGACAGCATCTGAGGATTCCCCTTGATAAATGAAATAATAACTCTATTTTGCATTCTTGAATAAAAACCTGGAATGAAGTTATGATTTAGAAAGGAGTAGAATCCTAAAAGCTGCTGAAAGCTGCAGTACCCACATCTCCTGCTTAAATTAGGCCCAGGAGGCTGGTCTGCAAATCTGCTTTGCAGAAAATGAAAATACTTCTTGGTTGATTCATAAACATAATATTTAGAAGGTTGTGGACACTTTCTTCCTTGTGCTCTCAAGTCCTTTATCTTGAATTAGGGTAAATGATAGCCTGGCAAGAACGCTGTACTTTCCAAAGACATAAGCAGAACATCAAACAGCTGAGCCTCATAATTAGAAACCTGAAACCAGGGGAGAAAAATTACAAATGATTACATGTTGTTCACGCAAAATCTGCAGACACGTACACTCCTAGCAGAGATTTAATTAGAAAATTAAATTAGTTCCTTGCATATGTCACACATGTATGCAGGTTACATTCTTTCATGTTTAATTATGCTGAATCTATAACGAATTGGGTCAATGGTGCTAAAGCCTACAGCTGAACGGGTGTGATGGCAAAGAATCGTTGATGCAGGACCTGAAAGGTTGATACCTTGTGTGTGTTTTTTTTTCTTTTATTAGCGGGGACTATTCATCATCTACCACAATTGCCACCACCACTATTGAGTTTAAGTGCAGTCTTGTCAGCAGCTGGAGAGGAAATGGAGTTGCCCAACAGCAATGATTTTTGTTGATTTTTTTATTATTATTCTCCTTGCGGAAGTTGTTTTATGGATTGTTGTGATGAGATCCTGAACCTCAATATTTACCACTACATCACTGTACACAATGCTCTTCACAGCCATTTCCACTGTTAGGGGAACCGATTTTTAGAATGTCTGCTGTTTGTTTTCTTTAATAGGGAAAATTATCCATATGGCCAGCATCAAGAACTCACCCAAGACCTAGAGAAAGGAGCTACATTTTAGTGGAAATGGAATACTGAGAATTGATTAAAGAGATGGATTCCCTATACATCAAACATATTTTCCCTTTCCCTGAAGGTAAGCTTGGTGGTACACCAAGAACCCTGGTTGATGCATCTGAGATAGGTTCTCCACTGATATATATTCATGCTTGTTTGCCCAATGAAGACTCAGCACAGTTTTTGGTTTTCTAGAATTTACTAAAAATCCAACAAATGTTTCCATTAACCAGTCAGCAATTCACCACAGTAATCTTCAGATTCTTAGACAAAAAAACTGGACCCCCAGTTTAAAGATCCAGCTCTGCACATTGCATCGGTTTGCGGCTTTTCATATACTACTATGCACAGTTAGATATCCATATAAATGCAGGGGGGCACCTTTTGATTATATACCCTAACTGCCTCTCGATCATCTGTTTATCTGTGGATAATTTATGTCCCTCCTGTCTGCTGTCTTCAGTTCAAATCACAGTGATCAAAGCAGTTCTGCCTCTAAGGACTTTATCATCCCAGCTTGCTGTCTTGTTGCAATCAGGTTCTTTATGTGAATGAGAACATTGTTGTTGGAATGATCACTTTCACACCTTGCCACAATTGCACATTGCTGAAATTTTGTTGAAGCAAGTTCCTATAATCTGTCTTCCACGCAGCATTCATTTCCAACCTACCTTTGTCCTACCAAGAGCATGGATGCCGTGTATTTATTTATTTATGATATTTATAGCATGCCTTTCTCAACCTTACGGCGACTCAAGGCGGGTTACAGGTTGGCACAATTCGATGCCATACATCCATAAAAGTGCAATTAAAAACCATCAACATAACAATATAAAAACATATATGAAAACCATTAAGACACCTAATCATCGGTGTCATCTTGTTAAAAGTGTTTCCAGTAGCATTTTCTAGCCATTTCATGTTCATCAATTCAGTTTCATGTTATCTATTCCACTGCATTCTCAAAAGCTTGCTCAAAGATCCAAGTTTTTATCTTTTTTTCAGAAAGTCAGGAGGGAGGAGGACAATCAAATATCTCTGGGGAGGGAGTTCTAAGGCCGAGAAGACCCTGTCCCTCGTCCCCGCCAATCGTGCTTGCGAGGCAGGCAGGATCGAGAGAAGGGCCTCTACAGATTATCTTAAACTCCTAGATGGTTCATAGGAGAAGAAACATTCATACAGGTAAGCTGGGCCAGAAATGTTTAGGGCTTTATAGGCTAAAGCCAGCCCGGTAGCAAATTGGCAGCCAATGGAGCTGATGCAACAGAGGAGTAGTGTGCTCCCTGCACGCTGCTCCCATTAGTAACCTGGCTGCTGCTCGTTGGATCATTTGAAGCTTCTGAGCAGTCTTCAAAGGCAACTCCACATAGAACATGTTGCAGTAGTCTATACGGGATATATTTTCTATTTTCCTTTTCCCGCACCGAATTTTGCTGCAACTGCATTAGTTATTCCGCTAATATTGGGACTGCAGCAGTTTTGTAATTATTAAGCAAAGAAGAGTGATGAAAAATAATATTAAATGTATTAATTATTTTTTCTGGTATGTATGGATGATCCAATAATTATTTAAATGCTATGTGTCTATGGGGGAGACACAACATTGTGTGATGAGCTTCATGTAAAGATACTTTTATCCCATCACAATTGCACTTTATCAGTCTTGTGCATTAAAGTCCTAAATCTGCCAGAGGTAATTATCAACCTATGGAAGTGAACCTGTAACAGCCCACATCCTTCTCTTTGTCCAAGTCTTGGGTACATTCTCACCCAAATGCACACCACTCTTTGGTGCATCTTCCACCATGCCAAACTACAAGATCTTGGCAACCACTCGAGACTTCCTGAAGCAGCATGTTGCCTCATTTACCTGTCACTTTAAAATGAACAGTAGACACTCCTTCCTGTTAAGCACTAGGAAACATTCTGCAGTCTTTGGGCTGTGTCAGAAGCACTTGGAAAATATTGGATGTTTTGAGTGATCATTGCCAGCACTTGAGAAGCATTAGCGGGACTTGGCAATCTAGTCAGCGAGCCAAACAAGCTAAGTACTCAGCAATTTCACTTTCTTTACCCAATGGAAAAATCTGACAATGTTCAATGGGTTCCATTCCAAAAGCACCAGAAATAATCTCCTGATCTACTAAGTGTCATCCTTTACCTTTACCAAGTGCAATTGGACTACACACCCACTATCCTACTAGGCTCTCTGCCCAATCTGATAGGTTCCACTCTTTTACTTGCAAAATGTACAATGGGGATGCTCAAAGTGCAGCCACCTTCAGGTCACATGAGCCCCATAGCAAGGCCCCTAAAATCCCAAGCTCCCCACCCCAAAGCAATTTTTGATCCCATATCCCACAACTCTTCCAATCTTCTTCCAACTCTGTCAGATACCCTAAAGGCCTGTTAGATCCCCCGTCCCCATATTGGCTAAAATAAAAACAGGAAGTTATGTTTTTATTTCCTTTTTCAATTTCTACCAGTTTGGAGCATTTTCTGCACTGGTTTTAAGCCACTGAAGATGCTTGAACAAAAAAAAATATGCACAATATATTTATTTTAGAGAACATGCCCTCTTTGGTACACTGTTGCTTCCCACTGAACAGATATGGGAGTGAAAATGGGCCATCCACAGCTGCCCACACCTGGTCTGGAAAGTGATAGGAAAATATAAGGACAACTTGACTGAATCCTATACAGGAAAAAAAAGAAGTAGACACTGGCTATTAGAATTTCATTGTCTGCTGTGTTGCTGCTTCTGCAGGCTCATATAATACGGGCCAGAAGTGGAATGCACAATTATGGTTCTGACCCACATTGTGGCCCGATAGGGGCACCCTGAGCCATCTTAGTGATGGAAGGTTGTCCCAACTATCCAGCTACACTGAAGCCAGTTCAGCCCTGCTGGACAGAGGCCCAAATGCTACCATCTCTCCATCCAGGCTACAGTGGCAACAGGTCTAAATACCTGTTTCTTGGCAGCCTCACTTCCTGCTTCTGTGTAATGTGACAAAAAGAGTGTGGAAGATATGCGTTCCCCCCACCTTTGCTCCTGCTGGCTCCTTTGCCAATCACATGGCATGGAACCAGGAGGAGAGACTACAGAGAGGCAGGTATGTGGCTCTGTTGGTGTTGTAGCTGGCAATGGCAGAGAATGAGAGGGTGGGATGGCTGTTGGAATCAACTGTGTGTTTCTGCACTGCCAGAACAAAGGGGAAAGCCTGAATTCTGGTTCAGGATTCAGGCTTTCCCCTGTGTTTTTTAAACCTGGGGTGCAGGTGTCAGCCTCATTAAGCAACCTTCCCTGGGTTAATCCAGATATGTCCATGTGTGTTTTGTGGCCATTCGTGAGTTCATCTGACTCCACATCAACCTAAATGGTCACAGTGTAGGTAGGACCTTACTGATGTAGCCTGTGGTATCACACTAATCTTTTCTCCCTCCCATATATGTGGTTCATTCTAATCAATGAATTCTCTACACCACAAATGGTCCTCTGTTGATAATCTAAAAGTAAGCATCTACAAGGGCTAATAGAGATTTCATAATCCTACCCAAAACTCAGAATTCAACCACTGAGCTGTTACAAGATGGAAACTTGTCGTATTCCGAACAAGTAAATCTTACTCAAAATTATCTAAACAGAGTGGTAGTAGCCGCTTAGTATTTTAGACAGGGGAATTTCCTAGATTCATCTGTAATGTGTCACTTTCTGTACATAAAACATGTGTTTTATATTCAACTAACCTGTCCAAATGTATCTCCCTCTATGAACCTGTTAGTAGATTAATATCTTCCAGGGAGATCCTGATCTAGGTCCCACCGGCCTCACGGATGCAGCTGGTGGGAATGAGGGACAGGGCCTTCTCGGTGGTGGCCCCACGATTGTGGAACTCCCTCCTGAGTGAGATCAGGTCAGCCCCCTCCCTCCTGACCTTTAGGAGACAGCTAAAGACCTAGCTGTGGAACCACGAGTTCGGCCCATCATAGGAATATTTAAAGTCAAAGTGAAAGTTTAAAGTGCAGTGACCCAGGACTGTTTATGGGCAACGGTTATGTCTTTGTGTGATATGTGATGTTATTTTATGTGATGTGTTCAATAATGTTTAATGTTTTATCAGGAGAGGGTCAATTTTGATGTCTTATACTTTTTTTATCAATGACATTGAATTGTTGCCAACACTGTGAACCGCCCTGAGTCCCCTTTGGGGTTGAGGAGGGCGGCATACAAATACCACAAATAAATAATAAATAAATTTAACACTGAGCCAGAGCCCTTCCTCAAACCACCACTGTATCTAACCCCACAAATCCTGAATTTGTTAGTATTCTGTGCCGTCAAGTAGTTTCCAACTTATGGTGACTCTATCATGGCATTTCCTGGGACTGAGTGTGTGTGATTTGCCCAAGATTACCCAGGGGGTTTTCATGGCCAAGTAGGGAATCACATCCTTGTCTCCAGAGACATAGCCCAACACTGCACTATCCTAGCTTTAATGTGAAAGTATACCCTGTTTTATTGTTTTTAAAGTCATTTTATCACATTGCATCCATAGGAATTTTCCTTAGAATGAAGGTCTGTGCATTATCATATTATAATCCTTTCAGAAGACTGGCAAGCTGACAACATTTCACCCGCAAAAAGAGGTGAAAAAAACAAGATATGGCCAAACATTCATGCCCCAATTTCACTTTAAGATGCCCTGGAGGAAAAGAAATCACTTTTCCCATTTCTCCTAATTCTTCAGAAATTTGGTAAGCAGAGAAAATATACTTCCCTGAAATTTAAATCAATAGTCCTAAATTATTTAGAGAGACATTTCCCCACAGGAGCAATTGAGTTAGGAAAACTACTGAGACTGCTGTTTTCTATCTCTTTCTCTCAGTCTCTCTCTCTCTCTTTTCCCCTCAGACAACCAACATGGCCCATTGTGTGATCTTTGCAAATCTGATGATGCATAGCGTCTAGACACAACGCTGCTACAGTTATCTCTATATCCTCAGAATCATTTATATTCCAAATACTCTGTCAGGCAGACCTTGCTGAAGGCAGACCATCCTCGAACAAGAAATTAAAGTCTACCGTGTCAAGAAAATACTTGAACATTTGCTTCTCTGTTCGTGTTTTTTAAAAAGCTGCTCTCAGTAGCTCTGGTTTTGGCATCCTCCCCAAACCCGACACCTCCAATAGATCAACAGAAAGGAATAAATATTTTGGAGCTCCATCATCAGACAATATTGATTTCAAAGGATGATGCTCATAAACACATACCCCTCGACAGGTGGAAGAGAGAATAAATTACTTTCTTGGGAGGAGATCATTGTTACGATCGGATTGTTTGGATGGGAAGGCCAGGTGCTTTCCATTTAAGCTACCCCCTACTAAAGGAAGAATAATAATTTATAATGTTTGTTTTCTCTTTTGGCAAAATACTGGGAGGACATACAATTACATTACTGACTGGTACTTTTCCAAGTTTCCCCAGGCCATCTGCTGGCAAACTGTCTTAATAAGAATAAAGACACTTCTCCTATTCCATTCACTTCTTGTTTGCTGTTCCTGTATTTCACTTATCCTGAATTCAAATTCAGGGCAGCTGAATTCTAAGCAGCTCAGGACCCTATAGGTCAGGGGCGTCCAAACTTTTTAAGCCAAGGGCCAGTTCATGGTCCCTCAGCCTGTTGGGGAGCCAGACTATAGTTTGAAAAAACATAAATGCCGTCTTATGCACACTGAAAGAACTATCTATCTATCTATCTATCTATCTATCTATCTATCTATCATGTGGCAGAGGTGTCCACTTACACAGACAGCCTCCCGCCTCCACAAACAGGCTATAGTTCCAAGTGCTGAGAAGACTCCAAAGGCACTCCCTCAACTGAAATTGAAGGTTATAGTGAGTGCCATGAACATGTAGTCCAAACGCTGCCAGTGTCCTCCCCAAACTCTACAATCCACCATCCAAGGAATGCTTTCATTCAGGGAGAATTTCATCCTAGATCTGATGTGTTTCCTTTACCACAGGCAAGCATCCAAGGGTTCCTTGTGTGGAATTTGCATGACCCTGCTCACTGCCTATCCCTTAACTCTTTCCTACCCTTTCCTATGGCACACAGGAAACACAGAAGAATTGATCAGCAACTGAACAGACTGGAGGCGTTGGGGGAACTCAACAGGATGGACGTTGTAGTTCACCCTGCATCATGGCAGAGCACTGTGACGCCTTCAATAATGGACCTAGACTACATTTGGCAAGCAGAACCCCCATGACCAGGTTTGGGTGAATTGACCTTGATTTATAGGAGTTGTAGTTCACCTACATCCAGAGAGCACTGTTCAAGGTCAATTCACCCAAACCCAACCAATGATGGATCTGGACCAAACTTACCACAGGTCAGGAAATTTGCAGTACTTTCACTCACTTTCTGAGACCACTAAACCCCCACAAATGACAAACCTGGACCAAACTTGCCACACAGATATCCCCCCCCCCCCCCCAATAACCTACTTTACATCTTGGTGTGGTTTGGGGAATGGTGGACCACAAATGATGAAATTTGCAGTACCTTCATCCACATCCAGAGACTACTGTGACCCCCCAAGAATTACAGACCTGGACCAAACTTGCCACATAGACACTCCATGACGTATTTTACCTCCTGGTGAGTTTGGGGAGAAGTTGGACCAGAGACGATGGGAATTGCAGTGTCTTCCAGAAACCACTGCATCCCGAATGAATGATGCACCTAGACCAAATTTGACACACAGACTCCCTATGATGCACTTTCTTTTCTGGTGAGGGTTGAGGGAGGATGGACCACAGACAATAGGATTTGCAGTACCTTCACTCACTTGCAACCCTCATGAATGATAGGCCTGGACCACACTTGGGACACAAAAGCCCCATGACCAACAGAACATACTGGAAATGTTTGTGGGGGACCGGCCCACCTGTGTGGGAGTTGTAGTTCACCCTGCATACAGAGCACTCAAGCCCATCAATAACGGATCTGGATCATACTTCGCACACAGACCCAACATACCCAACTGTGAATACAGATGAAGTTTGGGTGTCATTGCCCTCAGAATCTGGGAGTTGTACTTCACCTGCATCCAGCGAAACCGTGGCCCCCACCAACAATTGACTGAGGCCAAACTTGGCACAGAGAAGCTCCTTGACCAACTGAACATACTGCAGGGGTTTGGGGGAAATGAACGTGATTTTGGAAGGTGTAGTTCACCTACATCCCTAGAGCACTCAATCCATCTGATGACATATCTTGACCACACTTGGCAGACAGGCTCAGCATGGCCAACTGTAAATACAGGATTTAGAAGTGATTGCCCTTGACATATGGGAGTTGTAGTTCATCCTTATCCAGGGGCTGGAATTGGCCCTGGGCTGGACTTTGGGCATGCCTGCTATAGGTCCTGTCCGTGCTCTATAAGCCTGCAGACAGCTATCTTCGAAAGCAGACAAGAGCACGAGACAAGGAGGCTGGTCCCTTGAAGCCCTGTACTCTCACACTAGTGCTCCCTCTGGCACTAGCTCTTAAGTCAAAATGCTGCTTGTATGTCAAAGTGAAACCTGGGCCAAGCAGTGGCTCTTAATTCAAAGTGCTCTTAAGTTGGAATGCTCTTAAGATGAGGTCCCATTGTATTTGGATCACACAAGCATTTATTTGGACATGAGTCTCTTTGGGGTTACAAAATAGCCAATAACATACTCAGCACAAATTTTCTAAGAAAAAAAGTAGTGCTTGAGTTATTGCCTTCAGGTATCTGCATGTAACATTTCAATTATAATAGATAAGATAGGTGTTTGTCTCCCTCTTTTCCTTCAAAATATGCCAAGTGGTTGCCAGACTTCAAAGATGGTTACATAAAATCAAAAGAAGCTCAGTACCTGAATGTGAACAATGTGTCATGAAATGGAAGCATTACAAGGATTTGTAGTCAAAAATGCATGCAACCATGATGAAACAGAAGTTTAAAAATAATCTGAGTAATTATAGGAGAGAAATGTGGAAATAGCACTCATTAAAATGTAGTTGTGTGCCATGGTTGGTCCTTAATTACATGTTAAGGTGTCACTGAGAGGAAATTTAATCACATTTTCACATTACTGATTAGCATTCCATACCTGCCAGATTAAAACCATTAAGGGAAATGTAGATGTGCAAGGTATTGCTAGAAGTCTACAGATGCCAACATCTTTCACACCGTAAAGATGCAGGCATGAGAATATATTGGGAAAGTAGTATTAAAGAAATAATTGGGTATGAATCCCATTGAGTCCATTGGTAGTTTTGTTGAATTATATAAAAGGTAGACAGTAAAGGAAGCATCATGTATTAATTGGCACCTTGTTATTGACAGCTAGAGTATTATTGGCAAAATATTGGAAGAACAGCTTGCTTCCTAGTTCAGATGAATGGTTGATCAAAATGTGGCAGATGGTCTCAATGAATAAGTTAACTTAGTTTAGACATTTGTAGTGTGCAGAAACACACTGTTAATTATATTTTGTAACACGTCTCCTGCTCTTTCTTGCTTGAATAGGCTAAAAGAACTGCCCTGACTAAAGTGTTACATTTCATTTAATAATGCAGTGGGACCTTGGTGTCTTCTATGATTTGGTTTTAGGACATACATTTCCCACATGGAAATAGCATCCTTTATATAAAATGGCAAAATCAAGTTTTGTTTTTTTGGATGAGAGATAGGCACCACAAGATGCAGAGCCAACCTTAAGAAATGGGGCCAGAAAGTGGAGTCCATGACATACGAGTGTGGAGAAGAGCAAACCACAGACCACCTATTACAATGCAGTCTGAGCCCTGCCACATGGACAATGGAGGACTTTCTCACCGCAACACCAGAGGCACTCCAAGTGGCCATCTACTGGTCACAGGACATTTAGTACCATGCCAAGTTTTAAAACTTTGTGTTTTTTTTTAAAAAAAATACACTACAACTGTGCCCTTGGTTTGCTCCTGATACAATAAATAAATAAATAAATAAATACAGATAGCTGACATCGGAAACCCATCCACACTGACCATTTAATGCTAGTTTCAAACTGTGACAGCTAGACACCAAACACCCAGGAAAGTGCACAATAGAAAGCCCTCAATGAACATTAGTCCACTGTGGATTGTGTAATCACCATTTGGATCTCAAACTGATTCCAGGACTTCCTATGTAATCATCTGCTCTTTCTTCAATACTTGTTTGAAAATTCATTAAATAATCAGTGTACATAGAGCCTCAGTGATTTTTTTTATTTTACTCAGCTTGATATGCATCACCATGTTTTATCGGGGTCAATGCTGGACCATGGCAGGGCACAGGAATTGAGAACAAAGGTGCAGAAAGAGAAAGTCCCCATGGGAATGACGTGGTTTTCCTTCTGGTCAGCTTTCTTTCAATGTTTCTTGAAGCACTTCAGCATTAGTGGCATTCTGCCAAATGCTCTGCATTTTCCAATCCCAGTTTTGAACATGGGATATACTCTAATCAGCTACAGTGTGTTTTCAGGTTGATTCCAGACTTTCTGGTGAGTTTTTTAAACATGCTGTTTGAGGCTTAATGCATGCTGCAATATGCATTAGAGGTGTACATTTTGTAGATACCCCACCCTTGAGCTGACTTTGAACTGCATTATATGTCTGTGTAGAACTGCCCCTTGTATGGGAAGTTACGTTGAGCCCACTCCTACTTGCGGATAAATACTTCTTTATTTAAACAGTTATTTACTGATTGGCTGGTTGTAAATAAGGGTCTTTTAATGGGAAAATTTGCCCTGTACTGACTTATTTTGCATTTTTTAATATATTTAAACTTTTTTACAGTATTGTTGTTTTAACATATGGCGTTTTAACTC
This sequence comes from Anolis sagrei, assembly GCF_037176765.1. Taxonomy (NCBI): domain Eukaryota; kingdom Metazoa; phylum Chordata; class Lepidosauria; order Squamata; family Anolidae; genus Anolis; species Anolis sagrei. Next base: position 123,296,755 of record NC_090025.1, on the reverse strand, counting down.
TTTTTTTAAATCATCTTGATTTTAGCATTATCTTTTAACTATGTAAACTGCTTTGTCTCTCAAGTCAGGAGAAAAACAGGATATAAACTAAAGATGTAATAAAAAAATAGATCAGGCAGTTAGTACCATAAAAAGTTCAACTTATGGCAGTTTATGCAATATCATCCAATGCATATTACTGTAGGAGAAAATCAAATTAGATAGCCAGCATCATATATTGTTGGAGTGTTGGATTTCGAAGTTTAGGAAACCAGGATAAAAAACTGTCCTTTGAGATAAGTTCGCTGGCTGATGTTGAGCAAGTTACACCCTTTCAGCCTCATAAAAAAGCAATGGGACACTTAATCTGAAGAAATCTTGCCAGGAAAGTCCCATAGTAGGTTCACCTTTGGGTGATCATAAATTTGAAAGGAGTCGAAAGTACAAAAATAACAACAGCTTCAAAATAATGGCCAAACCAAATATTGCACTTTGTTGTTGTTGTTTATTCGTTCAGTCACTTCAGACTTTTAATGACCTCATGGACCAGACCACGCCATAGCTCTATGTCAACCGTCCCCACCTCCAGCTCCTTCAGAGTCAAGCCAGTCAAGGATACCATCCATCCATCTTGCCCCTGGCCGGCCCCTCTTTCTTTTTCCTTCCCCGGCTTTCCTGTCTTCTCATGATGGGGCCAAAGTACTTAATCTTTGCCTCTAATATCCTTCCCTCCAATGTGCAGTCGAGCTTTATTTCCTGAAGTATGGACCGGTTGGATCTTCTTGTGGTCAAAGGCACTCTCAGAAGTTTCCTCCAGCACCACAGTTCAAAAGCATCTATCTTCCTTCACTCAGCCTTCCTTATGGTCCAGCTCTCACATCCATAGGTTACTATGGGGAATACCATTGCTTTGACTATGTGGATCTTTGTTGCCATTGTGATGCAACTATTTTATCGAAATGGGTTGCACTAGCCTCCACAATTGTTTTCCCTCTCTTCCTGCAACCCTCTGTTCTACCTGAAATTATCTCCAGTTTCTTGGATCAAGTTCATTGGGTACCTGGGAAGTTATAGAAAGAAAGGAGATCAGATACTGCCTCAAACTAGTATTGCTAATGGAAGCAGTTCTTTTGGTGAATAATCTTATTGGGTCGTGGCCAATAAGCATGGACTTAGTGTAAATAAAAAAATTGAGATACAGTAGCCAATAGGCTTGTGCATTTCAGCTGAACCTCAATCTGTTTCTGCTGGCCAGATTCCGGTAGACCCCCATATTCATTTTTGCACACCTCTCAAAAACAGGCGGATAGCCAGATAGCCTTTTTCGGTCTGCACTCAAGAAATGCAACTAGATCCAGTTCATTGGTGGCAATGGGGAACTTATGAGGCTCCCTTTTATGTTCCTGAGACTCTTTCTGTTCTTCCCTTCAAGGAAGCCTAGGTTTCAGCAATGACGTTAAAGAAGCTCCCTTCCTGGGACCCTTTCCTTTCTTCCCTTCAAGGGAGCCTGGGTTTTAGCAATGAGTTTATGGAAGCAACCTTCCTGGGATACAGGCATGTAGCCCGGGGGGGGGGGGGGCTTGAGGGGCTTCAGCCCCCCCCCCCCAAATTCTCATGGAGGTTTGTGAAAAGGCCTTACTGGTGCATTATTTAAACTGTTATGTTTATTCATATCATGATCTGATCACCATATTCAATATATCCCATATGCATGGGGGTATTGGGGTAACAATACAAAAGGTTTGCTAGGCTAGACCCTCTTTCACTCAGACTCAGCCCCCCCCCCCGAAACGCAGCCCCCCCCCGGAACCCCCCCTGAAATTTTTGTAGCCCCCCCCCCCCCCCGAAACGAAATCCTGGCTACGGGCCTGCTGGGATACTTTCCTTTCTTCCCTTCAAGGGAGCCTGGATTTCAGTAACAGGGCTAAGGAAGCAAACACAGCTTGCGTAAGACACATCACTGTATTCTTCTATTCCTATTGGCCCAACAAGTAGGGCCCACAAGGAAACTCAGTTCGAGCAGCACGCAGCAGCCTCTTTGTGCGCCATGTGATGCTGAATGGGAAGAGCCATGATCGGCTTCCATGTGGTCTCATAACAGACAAAAAAAAAGTGATGGCTGGATCCCTTGCTGTTACAGTTATCCAACCAAGCAGAACAAGCTGGATTGGCTGAAGAGAACAGACTGTATAATTCAATTTGTTGCCAAAACATTTAAGGAGATAGTGCTGAAAAAACAATATGAATCCCCAATTGTGATTGAGGGGAAGAAAATATTAATGATGAAGGAGATCCCAGGAAGGCTTCTCAGAAAAAGAAAAGAATTCAATGCACTGGTGGTTAAATTGAAGAGCAGAGGAACCCCATTTCGCTGGCTGTTTCCACAGGGGGTCTCATTCTACCACAAGGCAAAGAGACACTATATTACAGATACAGGGAAGGTTGAACAATTTCTAAGGAAATATGCCCAGGACTTCCCGGATGGAGAAAGACTGCATGCAGGCGATGAGAGACAAGGACATGGAAGGGGTAAAGGGGTGCTACAGGAAAGGAGAGAGCCAGAGTGGAAGGAAAACGAGAAGGAGTGCGCTCAAATGGAGGAAGAAAAAGAGGAAAATGATGAAGAAGTGGAAGAAGAAGAAGGAACAGCGGGGGAATAGACTAGTAAATAATGGAACATTAAGAGCAATGTAATATGTATCAGGAAATGTAATGTATTTTCGTTTCTTATTGGAAAGGGTGGGGGGTGGGGGGGATAGGATGGGGTAGAGTAGATTAAGATGTCTATACAAAGTGTAAAAATTATAGCTTCCAACATTAACGGTTTAAATAACGGCTACAAACGCAAGAAAGTGGTTCATTACTTGCAGAAAATCAAACCAGACATAGCATGTTTGGTTGAGACACATCTAATTTATGAGGATAGTCACCTGTTAAAAAAGGAAAGGTTGGGCCAATTATTTACAGCATGTAACAACAAAAAGACCAATGGAGTACTGTTCTATATAAGAAATGAACTGACACCAGAGAAAATATTTTGTGATGAGGAAGGTAGAATATTAATAATAAAGGTGTGTATTCAAAAAAACCCTGTACTATTAGTTGGAGTGTATGCTCCCAACAACAAACAAAAAGCATTCTACAAAAAGCTAACACGCATATTAGCAGAATATGGTGAAAAGGAAATGTTATGGATGGGGGATTTTAATGGAGTCATGGTGCCCAAAGAGGATAGAGATAGTAAAGTAAAAAAGGACAGAAAGGAAGGCAAACTCCCGGGATCCTTCTTAAGGGAAATCCAGCATTGGGAACTTTATGATATTTGGAGGGTCCACAACCCAACAAGAAAAGAGTATTCATATTATTCACATAGACATGGCACATCCTCAAGAATTGACCTGATATTTGGTACTAAGGAACTAGTGGGAAAAACAGAGAAAATTGAGCTATTACCTAGAGTATTAGCAGACCATAACCCAATATCAATGAAATTAAGAATGGGATATAAAAGAAATAGAGCTTGGAGAATGAATGATTACATTTTGAAAATTAAGTCACATAGAGAGAAACTTAGAACAGGAATTATTAATTACTTAAAGGACAACTCTAAAGAAGGAATGAAGGAGGGAATAGTTTGGGAGGCTGGAAAAGCAGTAATTAGAGGGTTACTGATACAACAAAACTCGATTTGGTTCAAAGGAAAAAACAAGGCCCAACTGGAGTTGTTGGCAAAAATTAGGACAAAAGAATTAGAAATAGAAAAAGAAAAAGGAACAAAGATGAGAATACAAGGAGAATTAAAAAAACTGCACCAACAATATGAACAGCTAATTGCTAGTGAAATAGAAAGGAAAATGATGTTTAATAGATACAACTTTTTTGAAAACGCAAACAAACCAGGGAAATTATTAGCTTGGCAAATAAAAGATGTAAAGAAAAAACCATTGATAACGAGAATAAAAAACAAAGGTGAAATTATCACTGATTCACAACAGATACAAAAACTATTCGAAGAATACTATGCAAATCTATATAAAAGAACTCAGGGGGAGATCAGGACAATCTCGCAGTATGTAGAGGAGACAAATTTAAAACAAATTTCAGAAGCAATGAAAGCTGATTTAGATAGAGAAATCACACCAGAGGAAGTAATTAGGACAATAAATTTGGCTAAAGCAAACAAGTCCCCTGGGGCAGATGGACTCTCAATTCTATATTATAAAACATTTAAGGAAGAGCTGGTCCCATTGTTGGTGTCAGTGATGAATTCGGTAATGAAAAAGGGAGAACTTCCAGAGTCATGGAAGGAATCCATAATTGTTTTAGTGCCTAAACATGATAAAGATTTAGATTTAATTAAAAATTACAGACCAATATCCTTGTTGAACTCTGATTATAAAATATTCGCCACTATATTGGCAAACAGAATTAAGCAAGCACTGGCACAATTAATACATAAAGATCAAGTGGGGTTCCTCCCAGGAAGACAAGTAAATCAAAACATCAGACTGATATTGAACACCCTGGAAATAGCAGACAAAGACCCAAACAGAGATCTGGCATTGTTCTTTATTGACGCAGAAAAAGCTTTTGACCATGTTAGTTGGGTTTATTTGGAAAAAGTGCTAGAAAAATTCGAAGTTGGCCACCAATTTAAAAGGGCAGTAGGGGCAATATACACCAATCAAAGAGCAAGATTAAAAATAAATGGTCAACTATCAGACTACATTGACATACAAAAAGGGACAAGACAAGGCTGTCCGTTGTCCCCACTATTGTTTATTATGGGATTAGAAATTCTAAATGTAAGGATAAGGGAAGAGAAAGAAATCACTGGTTTAAAGATCAGCGGCCAAGAATTAAAAATTAGGGCTTATGCAGATGATATAGTCTGTATCCTAACCAACCCACTACAAAGTATTAAAAAACTATTGGATACAATCCAAAGATATGGTGACATATCAGGATTTATCATAAATAAGGAGAAATCTAAATTTTTAGTAAAAAATATAGATGTTAAAAGTCGCAAGAAATTGGAGGCCGCAGCAGACTGCGAGGTGACAACGAAAGTAAAATATCTAGGAATATGGCTTTCAAACAAAAATATCAATCTATTCCAGGACAATTACGTTAGAACATGGGAAGACATAAAAAAAGATCTCACTAGATGGCAAACAATCCCCCTAACTTGGATGGGCAGAATTGCAGTAATAAAAATGATGGTACTCCCCAAAATGTTATTCCTGTTTCAAAATATACCTATTATTAAAGGAACAAAAATCTTTGAGAAATGGAAAAGAGATATTACTAATTTTATTTGGACTGGGAAAAGAGCGAGGATAGCATACCGAAATTTAATTGATGATAAAGGAAGAGGGGGGCTAAGCTTACCCGATTTAAGGACCTATTATGAGGCTGCAGCAATGTCCTGGCTGAAAGAATGGATAAAATTAGAAAACAAGACCCTAGTAGATTTGGAAGGATTTGGATTACGATTCGGCTGGCACGCATATGTGTGGTACAATGGAGATAAACTAAATAAAGATTTTAATAAACATATAATTAGAGGGGGACTATTGGATATTTGGAAAAAATACAGTAAAGGTATGGAACCAAAAACCCCCCTTTGGCTGAGGCCACTAGAAGCAGTCTCAAGACCAACCTTAAGGGTAGAAACAAGAACATATAAAGAATACTTTATTAGAGAAAATGAAAAATGGAAATTAAAAGGTCGGGAAGAATTGGAGATTAATGATTGGTTTCGATATCACCAACTGCATGAAAGATACAAAAAAGATTTGAGGATTGGATTTGCAACCAAAGAATCAGAATTGGAAAGAATTTGGAAAAGGGGGGATAAAGGGTTAATCTCTAGATTATATAAATACATACTAAGTTATAACATGGAGGACAACAGAATCAAGACAGTAATGATATCCTGGGCCAAGGACCTAGGCAGACCAATAGAATTGGACAAATGGGAATACCTATGGAATAAAGAATTTAAATTTACTTTATCGGGTTCAATCAGGGAGAATCAATACAAAATGTTTTACAGATGTTATATCACTCCAGCTACATTGGCTAAAATAGACAAATCACAACAAGGTATTTGCTGGAGGTGCAGGAAACAGAAAGGGACATTTCTCCACATGTGGTGGACCTGTGTGACCATACAGGAATTTTGGGATAAGGTAATTAAGGAGACAAATAAAATGTTACATAACAAGATTAAAAAAAGCCCAGGACTGTGTCTGCTAGGTCTACAGAGAGAAAATAATAATCAAAAGGACCAAGAAATATATCAATATAGCTTTGCAGCGGCAAGATTGACCATAGCCAAAGATTGGAAAGGGGAAAAAGGTCTAACCAAAAAGGATTGGAGGGAAAGAATGCGAGAATATATGCTAATGGCCAGATTAACTTATAACAGGAGGAATAAGAGTAATGAGGACTTTCTAGAAAAATGGAAGTTGGCCTTAGCATATCTGAATAGAGAGTCAGTAACATAGAGGTGCTCCATTAGGAATTTAGGTTTACCATGAATAAGGATAGATAAATAGGCTTAAAGGCTTCATAGTGTTTCGGTGCGGGAAGTCATGGTGAAGGGTGCACGGGTGTGGGGACGAGGGTTTAGTTCGTTCAGGATAGGGATTTGGGGTTGAGTGTAAGGTCTGGGGTATGTGTGTAAAATGCCATGTGCTGATTTCCTGTATGTTATGAAAAAAATTAATATTAAGCTCTGACTGAAAGCAGTGGAAAACAGCCAGAAATAGCAAGTTTATGTGTATTAAGATATGTAAATGATAATAATTTGTACATAACGTCAAAATTAACTGATTGATTGAATAAGGTAGATAGGCATGTACACGTCAAAAATATTGGTACCTGATTATATCTGTTTTGCCATGGTTTGCTTTTCTGTTATGTACCATAATCAAAATAAACAGTTTTAAAAAAATCAAAAAAAAAAAAAAAAAGAGAGAGAACAGACCACTCTGCATCCATGCACAAGCCTAGTAGCCAACTAATACATTGTTAAATCATCTGTTACCTCACTTTACCCCAAGAGTGAGGTAACATATGGCCATCAAAGATCACATGGGGAATTTATTGCATTTATTTAGGTGCAAGTCCCATGGATTTCAGCAGGGCTTACTAATAAGTACATGAAGATAAGATTTCAGCCTTAAAGTTAATTATGGTGATTAACAGAGGGACACACCAGAAGCCTAAATATATTTCTGAATATCTTGTAGAGCTTTGAAGTACCTAATGCTAAAGTTCTGAGATCTTTGGAGGGGAGGTAGAGCATTCTTAGGCCACAGTACAAAATATATTTGCTCAAAAGACAGTAGCAGTTGCTTCCAGATATGAATGCTTAGTTTGTTATCCAAATTCAAAACCTTGTTGATTGTTTCCTTCAATTAACACAGAGCTAACCTCATAACAAGGTTTTATGGCTGCTTTTGGTTTTAGTAGCTTTCTACATCAGCCCTAAGAAAGTGCATCTAAACCAATAAAACTGATTCGGAGCTGATGGGTGCATTTGCATCCTGGCCAGGGCATCAATCAATAGCTTTCATTTTGTTTAAAGGCCAAGGGCCAAATGAGAGTTTGAAAAGTCCTTGTAAAATCTTTGGGTAATTTTGAGATTGCGACTAATGAAAGATTAATGAATATAAGTACCCCTTCCCAGCCCATCTATTTACATGTGACTTCCAGTTTCATCTCCACTGAATAGGTGGAAGAGCAATATAGTGAAACCATCTTTGCAGCAAGTATTGCTTACTAGTTAAATTTCATGGGTGCGACCATAATTGTTTTTACCAGAGTTTGGAAAAGTCAATTTCTTTGATCATCAGCAAGTGCCAGCCAGCATGGTCACTCCTCATGCATGACAGTTTGCTTTCATGTCAAGAGTATAATGGATATGCTTATAATTCTGTTGTTGTTGTTGTTGTTGTTGTTGTTGTTGTTGTTGTTGTTGTCAAATTGACTTCAATTTAAGGCAAAATTATGAATGAGAGAACAAGTAGCTTTATCATAAACACCCCTTCTTGGGTTTTACAGAATCAGGGTTGTTGCTTCTTTGATTTAGTCTATCAATTTGGAGTGTCATCTTATTTCCCTATTGCCTTGTTTATACATGTTATGCACAAAGTATAATGGTTTCATTTTGGTTTCTAGATTACTTGATTTCCTCTATTTTTTATTTTTTAGCAATTTGCAGAATCTGCAGGACTCTTGCCCAGCATGACCTTCAGGTTTTTATAGTGTTCAGCTTTCACATCCATACATAGAAATTAGATATAGATTGGCATGCATAATCCTAACTTTAGTGTCCAATGATATATCTTGACACTTTAGGATTGTGCCTCGTTCCTTCATAGCTGCCCTACAAGTCCCAGTCTTCTGATTTCTTGACTGCAACCTCCACTCTGATTAATGACTAAGCCAAAGTATGGAAAACTTTGAACTATTTCAATGCCTTCATGATTGCTTTTTTTCTTTACATTTTCATCCCACTTTTCTCTCAATATAGGGACTCAAGGTAGCCAGTACAAAGTTATGTAATTAATCTAAAGTCATTATTTTCTTTTTCATACTTTTCAAACATAACCATACCTTTGCACTTTCTTCCTTAATTTTCTTTGGTGATTCCAAGATTTTTATTTTATTTTTATTTGCTAATTGTATGGTGTTATCTGCATATTTTAAATACTCTTTCCTTCAGTTTTCAGGTCTCCTTCCTCCACATCTAATCCTGAGCTATGTGTGATATTTTCAGTGTACAAGTTAAATGTACTGGCTAAATGGATAGAATGATAAAATACAATCTTGCCAGACATTTACTTAATCCCAGATATTCAATGAGCTGTCCAAAATACTGAATGTATTTGGGCTTGGTTTCAGCACCCTGGAATGTTCCTTTAATTTTTAAAATTAATTTTAATGTTTACCTTTTTTTGACTAAATTATCTTCCCAAAATTGTGCATTAGATCCACATAATATGGTGAATACTTTTTGGGGTTTCAGGGTTTTGAAAATTGAGGTGCGCATTAGATTTGATGGTGCATTGGACTTGAGTAAATATGGTAATTAAAATGAAATCTGTAAGTGCTGATCGTATTCCACAAATACATCTATAACCTGGATACCTCCTTTAATATCTGAACACACTCAGAGATATTCCACTACATTCTGATATGGAAGTCACTGGCTAATCCTGAGATAGGGCCTTTCCAGGCAGGCCATTATCCCAGGAGCATCCACATTTTTTTTAAAAAGCGGATGCTCCTGGAGGCCTGTCCACACCCACCCCAGAAAGTGCGCACTTCCTGGGGTGGGTGTACAGATGTTCTTCTGGGACTGGCCCGGCATAACTTCTGCAGACCCTACCCCTATTCCCCAAAGCCCCCAAACCCTTTTGAAAACAAAGGAAAATGTACCCGGCCTTCATTACAGTGTTGCCGGAGCTCTCCCAGCATGTAGAAATGATGTGCCAGGAGATTGGGGGGACAATTTTCCTCCTTCCCCCACCCCCCACCTCCACCCCCGTTCTCCTGCCGCATCATTTCTACGCCCCAGGAGAACTCCAGCAACACTGTAATGGAGGCCAGGTAAGTTTTCCTTACTTTTCAAAGGGGGTTGGGGGCTTTGGGGGAGGGGGTGGGATTCCCACAGTTTTCCAGACTAATTTAGTCTGGAAAACTGTGGGAATGGTAAGTAGTGGATTTATCCCGCGCCTTCCAAGAAGCACAGAATAAATCGACTATCTAATGAATTCACCACATACCAGGGTTTTCCTGGTTTGTGGAAAATTAATTGTGGGTTGGCTATAACATCATTTGGATAGCCACCTTTTTATTGTGGAAGTTTCCACAATAAAGGGGCTGTCTAGAGCTGCCCATAGTTATAGGTTCCATATACCTGGCACACACTGTTTGAGCCATTAATATGCATTTGCTTTTTCCAACATTACTATCTTGAACCACTGTCCTCAGGTTTGGTATCAAAAGGTTTCATAATAATTGTCAGATTTTTTTTAAGTGATCTTAACTTTGCAAGGTCTTGTATTCCATTTAGAATTCAAAATAAATATAAGGAATTATCCAGTGAGCAATTGCTCTTATTGTTACTAGAAAGCTGGAATCCATCCTTCTTTAAATTCTGGCTGGACTTGCCATTTCAGAATATTCTCAGTCCTCCAGCCACTAACAAGGATAAGAAAGAAAGACCTATGTGATATGGCCACAATATGAACTATTCTTCACTTCCTAGGAGTTGTACATTCCTTCAAGCATTCTTTTTGGTAACTGAGGGCAATGTGAAATTCTGATGGATATTTGCAATAATAAGACATTGTGGCCAGACACTATTATATCAAGGCCTAAAATAATGATGACTAGAGTTTGGAGAGGAGGATGGGTTCCCTTTCACAGCTTCAATTAAAATGAAAAGCTGTGACTGTGATTTTGTGGGGGTGGAGGTGGGAGAAGGCTAGGACAGAAGTCAACACTTCAGCCAACTTGAGTCTCACTTTTGAGAAAAGGGTAGAATATAGATTGATTGGTTGATTGATTGAGTTATGGTGGCTCATGTTTTATTTTCTAGCAGGACTTGCATGAAAAATAAGCTACTCATCAAAACACAATACCAAAATGTATTTGCATTAAAGTTATAATTTCCACTCTATGAGCTGATTATTGTTCATTTGAAGAAGGCCGATTCCATCCCACCCCCAATAATATGCTTCAGTTCCTCTCTCCAGAGAAGTTCCTCCTGGCTTCACAAATGTTAATTAAGAATACTAGTTTAGATTTAATAAGACGGGTCTGTTCATTCTTCTGAAAAATGATGAGATTATTTATTTATAATAAAATATATTTTCCCTAAAGTTATGGAAGTGCTGGGTTTAATCAGCTGAAAGCTAACATTGCTTTGTCTCCATTTTCATGAGAAATAAAAATATTCAAGTGGCTGAAATTAATTAAATTATTATTAAAAGTTGTATTTTCATTACTACTATTTTAAAAATGTCTTGATATGTTTAGACACTAATTCTTCTTGAAAATGAGAAAATGCGCAAATATCTTTACATTTTCAACAGTAGAGAATAATGTTGTTATTGCTTATCACTTTCAAGTCAACTTTGACTTATGTGGATCCCATGAATGGGATACCTCCAAGAATCTCTGCTCTCCTAGGACTCTTCCAGACAGGGCATCCAAACAATGCTTCAAGTAAAAGAGGATTAATTTGGGACAAGGCAGGAAAACCCTGCTTTATCCTATACTAAACAGATACCCCATTAGAACCCCTCCCCTTCATGGCATGTCATTTCTATGCACTAGGAGGCCTGCCATAGAGGCCTCATGGTGCCCAGTAAGTTTCTTCTTATGTTAAGGGCTTTGGGGGGGGGGGGGGAGTGAGTGGCTCCATGTCTGTTACCGTGCTGGAAAGGGGACACTACCCGGGAAAGCCTGGCTGTTTTGGGCAGGGTATGGGGACTTAAACCCGTTTTGAAGCTGGTTTCTTTAACCTTCTCCAAAGCGAGTATAAGCTCTATCTGGAAGTGCCCCAAACTCACCTGCTGTGGTTTTGCCGACTCAGGGTCATGGTGTATTTGATGTGTTAGTCAACATGTAATGCAAATTTCCTCTGGTCTTCCATTTTACTAAACATTTTTGTTTTTGCTAAAGAGACATTTCATAGGGAACATCCATTCCTCTTCATATCTAAGGTCTGTTTACATCAGGAATGGACAAAGAGTACTCAAGAGCTAGGAAAGCTGATAGGAAAAGGTTAGCATGTTTAGTTAACCATTAATAAAATAAAAAATCTAATTCAATTATATTTACATTAGAAGTCATGTAAAATTCGCTATTACACATGTTTAATTACCATTTAGGTTTCAGTTTAAAGCCTATAGTAGACCCTTATAAAAATGAAGCAGAAAAAAGTCATCAGTGATTATATTCAACCTCTCCCCTGCCCCTTTTTGTTCCTTTATTGAGCTTGGGAGAGAAGGAAGCAGCTGTATTAATTCTGGAAAACCCCAACCAAATGCTCTCCATGTTTTTTATTTCCTCTTTCTCATATAATCTCATCTCATTTATTAAATTTCTTGATTTCTCCATGGATCCTAGCAAAAGCCCATGGGATAAGAGCTTAAAAGTTTAGTTTCCAGGAATGGATCAGGAGTCCCTATGTTGTCTCCAGTATAGAATTCAAGAGGACTATCTGGGCCCAAAGAAGAGCAATTTCCTTCCAACCTGCTCTTCCTGTTTTGTTTTTTTTTTTAAAAAAAACTTTTGAATTAATTAAAAAGAAATACAGAGACATGGTGTCTTTGTACTCAGCTCCAATATGGCCAAGAGGATGGGGCCTCTACTTGCACCAATTGTATATTAAGACAACCTTAAATACCAACTTGAGCAAATGTCTTAACCAAGATGCAGGCCCATAGCCCCATACCACCATTTCTCTTCTCTGATATTTTAAAACTTTGCCTGGTGATGAAGTCAGTAAAATGTAGGAATGTTTTCTATTTTTTTCCTGCTTTTTGGTGTGCCTAAAAAGGGATAATAAGCATTTGGGATTTTCTTCTGTTTTACTGGTGAAAACACCAATCCTGAACACATAAATGCACAGACATTTGGCAGCTAAGATTTATGGAAGACACTATCCTGAACCCTAATCTGAAGAGAAGTCTGACAGTTAAGATTTGATCTTAGTATTTTGCTATCTGCATTACACAGATGTGAAAGGAGAATATGTTTGAACAAGGAACATTATGGGTGAAATTTTATATCAGCTACCCAAGAAAAACTCTACATTTTTGTATTTGGCCCCAGATGTCTTACTTCTTTTTTACCACACAATAGCTCTTTCTGCTTCCTTAAAACCACAACGTGACCCACTCCAAAACACAATTGATCTAGCTCTGAGCATGATTTATACTAATGGTACTTTAACCACTGTGCAATATACTTCATTTCTTGTAACTCATCCATAGACTTTTGTGATTAATTAGAAGGCATCTGTTAGGATGAAAGCACACCAAAGAGCAGGGCTACGTTGTCTTTGAATACCTATTATTACTCTTATCTCCTGACAGAGACGGTAGAATAGTTTCTTAAAGAGAAATGTCATAACTTATTCTATCCCTCTGGATTTCCAGGAAGAAGAAACCAACAGGAGCAATAAAATAATGGAAAACTTTTAAACAACTAAAATCAGGCTGTCAGTTGGTAATTCTGTTTTAGCTGTTGGACTGCTTTGATCAATGGGACAGCTGTGTAATCAGGTAGAATAGGCATATGGTTAATATAATCCTGCGGGGGAAAAATGTAAGTTTTGTAGAAGAAAAAGGTGGTTGTGTTCTTTCCTAAGGCACTCTGTGCTAGGCACTCCTCATGGAGACCTAGGTTTTTATATGCTTCAATTGTAGAAACCTCCTTTCCATTAATTCTGGGGTTTACTGCAGAAATGAAGTACCTATACTGTCTATACCAATCACTGAGCAGTTCCTTTTGCTAGTGCCCTGTTGGTGCCAGCTGTATTGAGAAACGAAAGAGGCTCTAGAGATCTTATTGCAAACATATGTGAGTAATGGAATACACACACAATTCAAAGACAATCAGACTGTCCTTTGGAAATTATAACAAAGTCTTTTGTTATATAGATCATGTAAAACTGTGGATTTCTCTTAAAGAAACAGCTGTACCACAACATTTGATTGTACTGATGTGTAACTTTAACCTAAAGTCAGGACAAGAGGTTACTATAAGGACAGAATACAGAGAAAATAATGGTTGGTTTGGAAAAGGGGTCAAGCAAATCTGCTTTTTATCACCATATTTATTGGATGCACAACAGGACTGATGAAAGTACTGTGTCCTATCTCCAGTTCTCCTTGGCCAGTGGTTTCCAACCTTTTTTTTTACCCTGGACCACTTTGGCCAAAGACCACTCTCTAACATTAGTACCAAAAGGGTTACAAATCAGTTTTTGGTGAACTTTAGATTCAGTTTGTTTATTTGGGGTGCCAATTAAGAAAATTGCATTGGATAGATCACATTTCTGATTCAGAACACATGCCATCAAGTAGTCACCATCTGCTCACCCACAGAAAACAATATTTAATAAGCCTCGGCACTATAAGAGTGTTTCGCAAGACCAGTCACTCTTGTTGCAACAGTGTAGTAATGGTGAGGCAGCCGACCATATTTTTATTCTTTTGGACCACTGGTGGTCCATGGACCACAGGTTGGGAACCACTGTCCTAGGCAGTCTATCCCTTCAAGCTTCTTATCATAATTATATACAGAATCAGAGGACTCAGATGAAACAGATGGGGCTGTAAATCAGACAGTAATAACATCAATGAACACTGGATTTTTACTCTGATCTTCTCCATACAGTAGTATAATCTACCCCACATTAGAGACTCTCCCAGCATTGTGTAGAAACTTCAAAGAACTACCATGTTGTGGAGAAACAACCAAAAAAGTCTGTTTGTATTAGTCCAATTGCATACTATGCAACATGGCTCCTGCTCAGAAACTCTGTCCCTATAAAAACAGAACCAGATCTCCAAAATATAGTTTTATACTTTGGGGTAATGTCACCAAGTGGCTCTAGTATATATTGCTAAATATTAGGTGTGTTTATATGGTTTAGAACAGTGATTCCCAAACTCCTCCTCCTCCAGGTGTTTTGGACTTCATCTTCCAGAATCCCTTATGATTGACCAAGACAGCTGAAGCTTCTGGGAGTTGAAGTCCAAAACCCCTGGAGGAGGAGAGTTTGGGAATCGCTAGTTTAGAATAAAAAGTGATATATTAAGTACTGTACTTGTCATTAACAGAACAATCTCAAATGCAACCAATATACTGTATCTTGCCATCATTTCAGTGTGACCCTCATGGCACAAACCCACTAAAAATTTTACACGACTAAAGTTCCATTCTGCAGCTCTGGCATTACTTTTGTACGCATTTCAAAAGGAAAAGATCATCCTGTTCCCTGTGAAGTGACTTTACAGGCCTTAGTATATACACCCTGAACACTTTTTTTATTTTTCTGCATATAAGAGAAGATACTAGACTACATTGTTTTCCCTTGATATAGCTTAAAATTTGCCATTTTCAATAGCTGTAACATTTATTCCGTCTGATTTCCTCAGGTTGCTTGACTTTGCAACCAACCTTCCACAATTATTTCCAATGCTCATGTTGTTTTCACTCTTAAAACAAAATGACACCGTAAGCAAAATGCTCTCAACTGGATCAATCTTTCCATATGTGTGTGCTGGCAATACTAACATTTCATTAATACTGGCTTTTGCATAGAATTGAGCATATATCAATGGACGTCAAAATAAATATTGACCTCAAGCATTACTTTAGTCAATATTTATATCTTCATTTGATCAATCCATCTGATCACCTGAAAGAATCCGATATCCAATTACTATTTATTTGAGGACAGGGGAAACTGTATAATACTAGTGTAAGTATTACTCAGGCTAAACTAATGCTCTTTTCTTACAAAAGAGACTAATAAATGATAAGGCATCTCATAAAAGAGGTATGACTCATTATTTTCCATTCAACCAAATGCCAATCAGCGTAAGCATAGCCAAACAAAGATTATATGTTGCTGTTAAATGTCTGATACTCAGTAGGCATGCCCTGGGTACAGCTTGCTATTATGTTCAAAACAGGAAAAGTCACATCTATTGATATTACATTGTATGCTGCTAAAATGGGAAAGGGAAAATGACGTGTCAAATGTGCTGGACTTGGCTGGAGCTGAGTCATTGCCAATGTCATATCAACTTAAAACCTTCACAATTAGTCATTGTTAGTTGGGGAACTGGGATCTAATACAACTTTTGAAAAATTCAACATGAGTATAGTAATTTTTCACGATGTTAGGTTGACTCCTCAGTTGGTTTTTTTCCAGGCAGTTGTTCTACAGCTTGATTGTAGTGCTGACTTGGTATCCAAGATCAACACAAAATATTCTTAGAAACACATGGTCATAAAAATTGCATGGCTCATCTGGTCATTATGCTTATGATGAATCATGTCTAGAAATCATGAACTGCTTCCAAATTAACTCAGTTGAACATGATTCCCAGTGAAATCAAAGGTACAAGTGAGTAACTTAGCTTTAATGGAAATTGGTCAGGCCTAGAAGTAAACTCCAATGAGGGCTTGCCTACTTGAATAAAAAACCTGGACTTACCACAAATCCAGTGCTGGCCATCTAGACAATGCAAGGTGACTTCCAGTAAGTAACCAAAGTTTTCTACCCTTAAGCAAACTTTGCTGTAGTTTAGGCAAAGTTGGGAGATACTCCAAAGTTTGCAGGAAACTCCTGCATATCCTTGGGTTTCATGGTCATCTGGAGAGCTGGATCATGTCCATTTTGGCCTGATCCACTGTACAGGCAAACATTCCCCGTCCCTGATTCGTCCCTATGTCACTGCTGCCACTCCCCAGAAGCTCCCTGTGAACACTTGGCATTTACAATTGCATCTGCTGATATCAGAATGGAATTCCTGCAAGACCTGCTAGAAGAAAGGCTCCCTCTCTCTCTTCCCCTTTTGTGATGATGAGGCATTATCCCATTCTGATGACAGCTAACACAATACGAGATTATAGGGAGCTCCATAGCTGGTGGAGACAACATGGAGACAATATGATGGGACAGCATGGGGATCCAGGTACATGCTGGATCTAGGGGAACTCCAGGGCACATATGTGACCTGAGGTGGGACTTATTCACAGATAAATATAATACACATTGGATGGCAGCCTTAAACTATCTCCATCACAATAAATGTATTTGTTCAGGCTATGAAATAAAATGAAAACCTATTCGCTTTAGTCAGCTCTCAGAATAGGAAACATATGACAAAAGAAAACACTTAGCTGATGTAAAATGTCATGGGTGATTCTAAGTTTATCAAAGTGGCCAGTTGAGGCCCCAGGAAAATACCAGGAAGTGAAAAAGTCTAGCTGTATGCAGTCTGCCTTGGAATTCACAGTTGAACTTTGATAACTATTTTGAAAACTTTAAGTAGAAATTCTTTCCCTCACATCAAATCACAGTTGCAAATGAATCCTAGGTATATGAAAGGGGAAATGTAGCTCAGTTCACTAATATACAGCATAAATAACAGATTTATTGATTTGTTCTATGCAACAGAAATGGTCCTGGCAATCCCTCTAATCTTTCAAGCTTACTCAAGAGAAGTGCCAATATATGTCTGGTCTTGTGTTAAAAAAAGAGAGAATTATACATGTGTATATTTAAACTCAAAGCTCTCAGTATATCAAGCCTAAGTCATAATGCAACACACACATGGCTTAGGCTCATTATCTCTGCTCATTTCCTTTCCCAACTTCTGGGCTTCAGCTCTCCTCTCACACATCTGCACAACAGTGCATGAGTTCTCCAGCATGAAATGAGATGCCATGGGACGTGTTTAGTACTCCCGTACTTCTCTCGGTCTAATGCATTGTGGTCCCTGCCACCACTGTCATTACTGTGATTTTTTCTCTTATGTCCCTTTGGCATTTTTGCATGAATAAGGAATCTGGAAACTCCTGATTCAACTAGTAAGAACATTTTTACTCCCTTTAATTCTGAATCTTGGTTTTTTTCTTATTTTTCAGGACAAATTGTATTCTTATTTCTGGAAATTCCATAGCTTGCTAAAAATACAAATAAATCAGTCCCAGAAAAAGAAACCAAGCTTGAACACTCTCTAGTAGCCAAGTTGATTAATCAGAACCTGTCGTACTTTGGCTATATCATGAGAAAGCATGGCTCATTAGAAAAAACAACAACAATGCTTTGTTGAAGAAAAGCAGCAGGTAATAGAGGAAATCTGCATTACAGATATACTAAATCAAGGAAGACACAGCTCTGAATCTAGAAGAGCTGACCACTCGTGATAGTGTGACGTTTGGACACTCATTCATAGGGTTGCCATAAGTCGAAATCAACTTGTTAGCAACAATAGCATTTTAACTATGAACCAAGATTTTTGGTTTTGGCTCCAAACATCCAATCTATCCTTAGTATATCATCTCAAAAGGAAGCCTTTCTGAGTTCAATTCTATACTGCTAAGTAAGAGATGGAGACAATAGTCCTAATTGGTAGACGTCCAGTTGATTTTCATTGTGTCAAAGTTGAATTGAACTACTTCAGTCTGGCACAATATCTAGACTAAAAGTCCTAGACATGTATGGAGTTGCCCCGTTTTGGAATTCCCTGCTCTCAGTTTTATTGCTTAATATGCTATAATTAGTAAGGTTTATAAAAATAGATTTGGATCATCAACTGTCTGAAATAAATCCAGTGGGTAAAAAGTGATAATGATCCTGCATTAGAAATGAAAGAGGAAATATTCCCAGAAAAGAAAAGTGTAAAGTTTGTGTTAAAGCATAAACAAGAAAATACAATAGTCTTGGGAATGGTATACTTCCCACCCCCAACTTTCTGTTTGGGTTTAGGACAAGTGGAAAATTAAACTGGGAATTATTTAATAGCAACGAGACATAAGGTAAAAATATTGAACAAACAAAAATGTATGTCATTTTTATGATGATTTCCATCTGTAGCTATCAGCCATTCTGTGATATACATCATACCTTGCTGGCTTATTAGTTTGTTTTTATGAACTTTCACTCTCTAAGGAAATCGTATTTTCTGTCCTTTTTATTATTTTATTGCAATTCATTGTGAAACACCTGCCAAAAGAAATCCTAGGAGCCTCTACAGCACAGGTATTTTAAATCACTTTGAGGCTATATGCTATCAATTTGTAGAAAGTTATATTGAGTAATATTCCTATTCCAGGTATTGACATTTTTGATACACTGAGGTTTGGAATACATCACAGTCTCCTAAAGGGGAAAAAATGTTGTGAAACCACTACACATTTGTTTGATCAAAATGCATCAACACCTTCTGAATGAGTGAGTCGAATCTTTATTATATTGCTTTTATTTCAATTTGAATGAAGGAGAAAGCTTTGACTTGTACTAGTACAGAAATGGCAAGCGTTAGAAATCACTAAATATTTCTATAGGTTTCAATAAAGACTTTGGTTTATCAAAGGGAAAGCTATACAATTAGCAATTATTTATGGTTATTCACTGGTTCAATTAAGATATAATGATTTTAGTCCAATCAACCATTGTTAATTAAATCAAGAACAAGCACTCTGTTTGTTCTCTTCCTCTTCACTTCTTCTTTCTCTTTCACACCATAATAAAACACTCCTGGAGTAGTTTCCCATTGCCTCTAAACTGTAAATCTATGGTTTAACTCTTTGGTTTCCAGTCAGAGACTAAACCAATTTTCTAGTTTGGAAGTCCCAGGAAACTGTGGTTTAGTAAAACTTGGGACTATAGTACTATAGCACATAAGCAAACAGAGGAGAGGAGGAACAAGACAATATTCATGATAAGCCATGGTTTATTGGCTGAGATAAGGACATGATGCTTTCAACTCTGAATTGCAGAAAGTGCTTCAGTGTAAAAATCAAACAAATGTATTATGGCAGATCCACAATGAAGATCACCTACATATACATATATATGTATGTATGTATGGCAAAGAGATGCCATATATGCCTGTGTTAAAAGTCATAGAAATACTGCACTGGTAAAGGCTGTTCAGCCCTTTCCTACAGTGGATCACTGGTGGGGTCATCACAATGAAGATGGCCATGGTAGAGAGCCTCCTGGGCTCTGGCATTTCATTTGTGGTGCACTTTTTCTGTGAAGGCTTAACTGGTTATTTGTTTTATTTTCCAGTAATCCATGCCTCTTGCTGTGTGTCCCAGAAGATTAAGGAGACCCCAGGCCTACTGCAGTTGCCTGCCTTAGATTTACTTAGTGTCTTTAAAAACTCAGCACTTTTAAGATGCTGTAACTCATGTTGTTCAGTATTTTTAGAAGTTGTTTAAATTATTCATTGATTTGAAACTAGGATTGTTTACATTTTGTATAGTTTTTTATCTATTCTAGTCCCTGAGATATCACAATAAAAGACAGATTGTTTTAATTAATTAATATGGAAAAATACTATTAGGGACAGATCTTCATTGCACCTAGATAACATTTCAGAATCATTCTTTATGTTTGCATTTTGAAGTCCTAAGTGAAACCTGAAAGAATAATAACGTTAACGCTTTTGACTGTGCTAAAGATATCTAGAAAAAGATGTATTTCTTTGGACATTTTACAGAGAGAATTTATACTCTCTCTTTTGTGAAAATCTCTATTACAATCTCTGGCATCCTGCCTGTGTCTGCCTTGAAGTTGCTTGTCAGCTTATGGTGACCCCTTGAATTTCATAGGGCTTTACTTTGGCAAGAAATACTTGGGCAGTTTTAGAAGCCCCTAATATTCACTATTGATCTCCCATCCAAGTACTAACCAAGTCCACCTTATGAGACCCAGCATGGCATAGTGATTTGAGTACTGGACTATGACGCTGGAGACTAGGGTTTGAATCCCCGCATGGTTATGCATAACGTAACCTTGAGCAAATTACATACACTCGGCCCCAGAAAACCCTATAGTTCATTTTAAGGTTGCCATACTTTGGAAACATCTTCAAGGTACACAGCAACAACCACCCTCATAGGCATGGTGATCTCCTCACAAAAATAATCTATTGGGTTGTCCTTTTTTAAAGGTGAAAATGCAGCAACTTCTAACCCCTCAAAATTGCAGGAAAAATATTCTCAGTTAAGCCTAGCTGAACCGTGTCAAGATGCACCATTTCCTTGGCTACTTCAGCAACTTTGGGCTATCTCCGATTGCGACTTGCATATTTTATACCAAACAACCTGCCAAATGTCATGACGAGGTGAATAGGGAATAGAGAAATCATTCAAAGTGATGGATGAGCTGCAGACTTGATTATTTATTCAAATTATTCCCCCAATGACCGAGCCCGGATAGTTGCAGACAGCATTTTGTCAGAATCATTAGAAAAGGGCAAAGATGGCAAGAATTTAATGACCAAATTAGAGTTATTGAACAGGCTGTTGCATGACAATGCGGGGGTGCAGCTCCCAGGCAGATCTACCTACTTTTACCAATAGACATCATTAGGGAAAGCTGTTTTTGCAGAACTTTTAGGCACCATTTGGTATTGAGATGAAAGTCATTTATTAGGCTGTAAATTAGTTCAATAGCAATTCTACCAACTCCAGCTCTATATGGGGATGCATCTACACAGAAGAATTAATGCAGTATTGCACCAAATCAAATCACTTATTTCAGTCATAGACCAGCACAGGAAATAAAAGTCACATTTTCATACAAATTTGGTATGTTTAGTACATTTCAAATGTAAATATAAATACTGAAGCACAACAGGGGGTGAGGGAGTGGAAGGGGAAACAGGGTAAAAATATACAGGTCTATCAGCAAATTATAGAATCAAGGAAGATGATTACTGGATACACAGTTAACTTTTGGGACCAGTCATCCTCTGATGGATTTTGTATGCTGCTGCACAAAACTTTGCAGCATTGTAGGTTGAGCAGTATTGCCCCACTTTCAATGTCATCATACAAAGCTAGGTTCAGCGGCAAATACCGATCTAGCCCCAGTCATGCATGTAGCTAGCCGGCTCCATTCACACGATGATGTGCCGGCTCTGTGGGTGCAGAGGGGCAGAACCGGCATGCAACTGCTACCAAGGCAAAACAGGAGGTTTCAGCTGTTGCCTGTTGTATGGGGGGAAGCTGCATGCACCACAAATGCCCCATGCTTTTCCCCATGTAATTGCCCTCCTGGCAGGGAATGCGATACGAAGTGAGGCAAGGTGAGGGGTACCAAATTCCACCCCCCACAACAAAGAGGAGTGCTGCTGCCAGCAGTCTCCACTAGTATGGTGAGGATATTTAACTGTCATGGCACAATGCTATGGAATCCTGAAATTAGACGTTTTGTGAGACATCATCACTCTTTGGCAGAGGGGGCTAAAGATCTTGTAAAATGATAACACCTATGATTCCATAGCATTAAGTCTGATATGGAAACACTGATATAGAAGCAGCCACCCACCACTACAAATACTTCCTTGTTACATTTCCTTCACCTTCATGATTTCTCCTTGTTTTTTTTCCCCATTTTCTTTATTGCTCATTCTTTCATTTCAGAATGCCATGTTTCACCTCAATCTGTTGAGTCATTTTCTGCGTATAGTAGGGCACAGAATAACTCTATTTATTCAGGCCTCTTGATTTCTTGATGTAATTGCAGAAATGTGGTTGTATCTCAGCCATCAAAAGTTGGGAAAACACAGTACTAGAGATATTGATGGTGTTCATACAACTCAGGGCAGCATTTTGGGAGTAATCCCCAACAAATAATTCTCAGCACGCAATGCCAGAAGTCAATAAAACAGTCAAAGCCAACTAACAATGGGAAATATGTTGCAATAAAAATGACAGGTGCCATTTTAAAACAATGATTACAGATCTCCCTAGTGGAAGTCAGTTTCCTGTAAAATCAACAAATACAGAATAAGAAAACATATACTACTGCTACAACAAAAAACCCTAAGGGTTGGGATGGGGGAATCAACACTCTCTAAGATGCAGTTTTGCTGATCCAACAGGTCCAACTAGATTCTTTTTGCAGGATAAAAGTAATTGGCGGTAGCATTCATTTTTTTTTTTGTTTTTTCAAAGATGAGGGTCAGGATATCATTGGAGTCAAAGTTCAAGTAAACAAGTCAGGTGAGCTGGTAGCAAGCAACAATGAAGAATGGGATGAAAGCAGTAGTAGCAGAAATAAGAAAATAACAGCAGTATTAATTTGATGGTCAGCCATGGAATAATAAGACCAGACACAGAAAAACTGGATTAAATAAGGGCTATTTATTCAACCTATTTCTTGTTTAAGTTGAACCTGAAAGAAGCAAGAAGGGTGAACAATTTGATCAGGGTTCAGATGAGGCCATCTGTTTACTTTGGACTATCTCTTCAACCTTCCTATGAGCTCTGAAGGAAATCCAATAGTTGGGTTGCTCCCCAACCGGTCACTTACCAAAGTGTAAACTCAGGGTATTTCCATCCAAATCCATATAAGTGAGAGTAAAACCCTCAGTCATCCTCAAGGGTAGACACCTTCTCCACTCCAGATCCTAGGACATGAAGAGGCAGTTCCTGAGACCTAACCTATAAGTGAGAAAGTGTACACTTAAATTCTCACCTCCATCTACTTGCTACAGATCAGAATCTGCTCTGTCCCTGTCAGTTCTTTTGACTTTTTTCTATCCTCCAGTGTAATTCTATACCCTAGAATCATGCAGTAGAGCAGTGGTTCCCAACCTGTGGTTTGTGGACCACCAGAGGTCTACAAGAACTAAAATATGATCAACAGCTTTACCATTACTACCTCATTGCAACGAGAACAACTGGTCTTGTGAAACCGAGTCTTATTAAATATAGTTTTCTGTGGGCAAGCAGATGGCAAATACTGGATGGCATATGTTTTGTATCAGAAACTAGAGCTGATGTGGTCTATCCAATGAATCAGCACCCCATATAACCAAACAAAATCTAAAGTTGACCAAAAACTGATTCATAACTCTTTTGGTACTAATGTTGGTGAGTGGTCCCTGATCAAAAGAAGGTTGGGAACAACTGCTGTAAAGTCCATAAATACTTAAAAGTGTTATCTCAGTTTCAAAATATATATAGTGGGCCTATTTTCATGGTTTTCCCAATCCTGCATCCCTAGCCCATACAAAAGTCTAAATGCTGATACATTACTTTCCCATAAATTATTACAGCTCATTACCTATTTCTCATCAAATTTATATACTACAGTATTTCTTCTAGCTACAGCATATATCAAATAACCCAATTTTATGATGGAATGTCTTCATTCAATTCACTATCTCTTATCAAATCCCTATATGCTTGGTTTTCTATTATGTCTCTCCCTCCTCTCTAGGGAGATTGACTGCACCACCCATAAGAAAAGTCTTTTGTATGCACACAAGCTATTCTTCTAGAGACAAATGAGTAAACTGATCAAATTAAAACAAGACTTTCTAAGCATCCATGAAGCTGGCAGATGAATCATAGCTTGACAAAGTTCATTTTTTAGACTGTACCTCCCAGTATTCTAAGTGGTCAGTACAGATAATAGTAGTCTATTTTCCCACCACATTCTGAATTGTGGATAGTCTAGAGGTGGATAAAAGTACTTCTTCCACTTTGGATATAATTCCAAGGGCGTAGAATTTTGGATCTAGGTTCTGTTGAAACACAGGCCCAGGCCTTTGGAATTGAACCCAGAGAAATCACTGGGCATCTTTTGCACACTTTATGTAGGTCTATGTGTCATCACGCATGCATACTGGGACATGTGGTTCAATGATGCTATTAAGCTGAATGTCATGCAGCATTCTCAAGTTCTCTGAGGATTAAATCCTCATTACTATTTTAAGACTTCCCTAGTATATCAAGAGATCAGCCATTAAATGATGAAAGCTAATAGTATCATAAGTCAAGAAGAAATACTATCGTAGCTCAAAGCTGCTCTAGAAAATGTCAAATATATGTACTGAATCAAACAAGTTCAACTAGTCCATTGTTTGGATTCCTACTAATATATAACCCTACTGACATTAAAACATTTAGTCACATTGTTTTCGGTGTAATGTTTAGCAAAATAATTGGCTACTGGATGAGCCCGTTAAGTAAATGAGATGGTAGTATCTTAGTCTGTGAGAATTTTCAGGACATATTATTCCCCTTGACTCTTTGGCTTAACCCATTATTTGGAAAAGTTTTTTTTATAGAATAACTCCAAGAATTCCCCAAATTGCATGGCCAGTGGAGATAATGTCTGATAATCCAGTAGTAATCCACCCTTACATTTCCAAATGTTATATCTTTTTATATCTCGAATCAATTACTTTAACCATAAATACAGGTTGTATCTTACACTTTTTGTTGAAATAACTCTATTTAAACCATTTTGTTTGAACGTATTAAGTTGCCTCACTCTAGCATAAATAACATATTTTGCAACAAGTTTTATATACATTTTGCTATAGTTGCAACTTTCAGCAGCACCTCCTATGGTCTGCTACCGCAGTCCAGTACATACAAGGGTTATCCAGAAAGTAAGGTTACAAGGCATGTAGCTCTCACGGGGAATTTTCTTAGGGGAAGTTGGTATCACTGCCATGTAGTGGGAATCCAGCGGAAGCAAATGAGCAGTGCCGGTCATTAGTAGCTCATCGACTGGCATTGTGGTGACAGTTAGAGATGAGCATCCTCATTCCATTTCCCTCCAAGTGCAAAGTTTGCACTGTAATACTCGATCTAAATGCTCAAGGCATGAATACCGCTGCGATTCATTGTGAAATTGTTTCAGTTTATGGAGATGACGTAATGTCAAGGCAGCATGTGACAAAATGGGTATGGAATATATTGTGAGACCATGAAGAAACTTCACAGAGCCATCCAAAACAAACATTTTGGGATGCTGACAGTGGAAGTCTGTCTCTTTCATGACAATGCATGTCCGCACACAGCTCATGCAACACAAGAGTTGGTGACTTCATTTAGTTGGGAATGCCCCAATCCCATGCCCAGGGACTATCATCTGTTCACTAAATTGAAGGAACACCTTGATAGAAAACTCTTTTCTGATGATGAGATGAAAATCAAAGTGATGAACTGGCTGAAAAAGGCAGAGGGACACTTCTATGACACACAGGCATCAAAAACGTGTTCCACAGATGATAAAATGTATTGATAATGTAATACCTATGCTACAATTAATGTAAGTTTTATTAAAATATATTCATTCTATGTATTTTTTTAAAAAATCTTGCAACCTTACTTTCTAGATAATCTTTGTATATAAAAGGTTCCTTCTGTTTGTTGTCTCAAAAAAGGATGAATCACTATGCTTAGTGAAATGTACCCTAGGACAGTACTTAGGGCAATGTGTAACAAATAAAAGCGCAAGATACATAAGGCAGTCTTGGAACAATTTTAGGACACAATTACATATAACATTATCTTGTGTTACTTTTGATATTTCATTTGATATTTTGATTTGCCTAATGTTGATGATGTTACTTCACTATGTATCTATGTATAAAGTCTATGAAGTGATACATCATGTGATGACATCATATTACACTTTGTTTATGCTAAACAGCACAAAGACACACGAAGAGTAATAGCTAAGAGTTTCTTAAAACACCTATTTTGGCACTTAACTAAATCCCACAACAGAAGAACCATTTGTTTCTGTTTTTCTATTGCAAAAGAGTTGACGATACAAAATTTAGCTCACGGCAGTTTAGCACTACACTTGCCCAGGACATGTTATAACCTGCCACCATCCAAAAATTTCAAAGATTTAGGGAAACAAAGAATGCATTGTCCTGAATGTTAATTTTGGTCCATGTTAGCCAAACACCAATCAAAGCTTCCTTTGTCTAGCATGGCATACCTCTTCATCTACTACTCAAGCCAACAATGCCATAGAAACAGAGGACTGAAATCCAAAAATAATTTAATGTGTGCTAAATTGTCCCAGTGAAACTGCAGGAGAGAATAGAGCAGGTTTTCCTCTTTTTAACCACAAAGTGGGCAGCTCTATGCTGATCTATACTGATCAAGGAAGCAAACCCAAAGATCAAGAAACTCAAGACATCTGAGTCTGGACACACACAAGAAGTTAAAACTCACTTAGTTCCATTGCATAGCCAGTATTATTACCTCCAAAGACTCTCCCATCCCACTGTTCTGATGCAAGCAGTATGTCCAACAGGTGCTCCTGAAGAGTATTCTAAGTTCCTCTACAGAGCGTCAGAATCCCAAAAACTCCAAATCAGTTTCAGGGGATGTAAAAGTGATTACCTGAGCCCAACCTTTTATCACATTGTCTGTTCCCTGGGCACTATAAGGAGTTCTGGGAGAATTCCTGATCTTATTTTCTGCAATCTCAATCTTTTTCAACCACTGCCTCTGTCTCCTTTCCCCCACCAGCTACTTGCTTAATCTGTAAATACCTGCATACTTGTATCCTCTACCTTATAGGATTGGACAAACACAAAACTATTTATAGATCTCAACCATAGGACTACTTTTTGTGACTAAGGGTATATCTGCATGGTAGAATGAATGTCATTTGATACCACTTTACGGCCATGGCCTAATGCTACGGGATCCTGGGATATATAATTTGGTGAAGCACCAGTACTCTGGCAAGGAAGGTAAAAAGCTACAATTCCCATGATTTTGTAGCATTGAGTCATATTATTATATTGTAGTGTAATCAAACTACATTATTTATACAGGGTAGATGTATCCTAATAATCGGTTATTCTGTGTGGATTAGCAGGGGCCAACAGGCAGGCCCGTAGCCAGGATTTCGTTTCGGGGGGGGGGGGGCTGAATTTTTTTCAGGGAGGGTTCGGGGGGGCTGAGTTTCGGGGGGGGGGGGGGCTGAGTCTGAGTGAAAGAGGGTCTAGCCTAGCAAACCTTTTGTATCATTACCCCAATACCCTCATGCATATGGGATATATTGAGTATGGTTATCAGATCATGATATGAATAAACATAACAGTTTAAATAATGCACCAGTAAGGCCTTTTCGTGAACCACCATGAGAATTTGGGGGGGGGGGGGGCTGAAGCCCCCCGAGCCTCCCCTCCCCCCCAGCTACATGCCTGCCAACAGGTTACCAGCACAGCTCTTTTTTGTGTTGCAGTTGTCCAGACACTTCATATGTCTCTTTTTCTCTGTCTTTCTTTGGGTGATCTCAATGTCATGTATATCATGGACTGTCTCTCATGGCTGAGTATAATTGTCTTCCAGAATCTTGGCAGTGGTTCTGTAAATGGCCGTGAAGAATAAGAACATATATGTCAAGATGGAAGGCAGTCCTTACAAGGAATTGCTTGATGTACCTTCCTTTTGCCCTATATTGGTGCTTATTCAAAATCCATAGCACCGTTGGCGACAGATGGCCTCCAGTTACAA
This sequence comes from Anolis sagrei, assembly GCF_037176765.1. Taxonomy (NCBI): domain Eukaryota; kingdom Metazoa; phylum Chordata; class Lepidosauria; order Squamata; family Anolidae; genus Anolis; species Anolis sagrei. The sequence goes on along the minus strand of NC_090025.1, from coordinate 123,268,699 downwards.
CACTTGAGACTGACTTTTATCATATATATATATATATATAGAGAGAGAGAGAGAGAGAGAGAGAGAGAGATCTGAGTACAAATCAAGCACCTTAAAAAGTGTTTTCATGTCACCAATATGTTTTAATAGATACACCCATTGAAAGTCAAATGAATGAAGCGTCATTATGTGTATGCTAAACCTTTGGAAATGTCTATCCATAAGCATGAAAATAGAGAGTTGCTGTGAGGTTTCCGGGCTGTATGGCCATGTTCCAGAAGCATTCTCTCCTGACATTTCACCCACATCTATGGCAGGCATCCTTAGAGGTTATGAGGTCTGTTGGAAATTAGCAAGTGAGGTTTATATATCTGTGGAATGTGCAAGGTGGGGTAAAGAACTCTTGTCTTCTTGAAGCAAGTGTGAATGTTGCAATTGGCCATCTTGATTAGCATTGAATGACCTTGCAGCTTCAAAGACTGGCTGGGGGAATCCTTTGTTGGGAGGTATTAGCTGGTCCTGATTGTTTAATGTCAGGAATTCCCCTGCTGTTTGAGTGTTTCTATCATGCCAAGCTGCCATATTCCTTCCATTCACACATGTTTCAAGGGTTGCATTATGATGCTTTAAACTAGACTTCTTTCATCATGATGATATGCAGTTAACCAGTTGTGGCTATATGAAGATGTCAGCAATTCAGAGTGAAATTTCTGAACTCACTCTGAAAGGACAATCAGATTTAGCTTTGTGGTAAGTTTGACACAGGAAATGATTTATGGATATGAATGAGTCATGGACCTTTGAACTCACTCATGTTTCTGGATATTTTACAGCAACATCTACCGCTGGAACAATTGGCTCACAATGTTCCTTCCTAGACCAATTAAAAGTTTATGCCATCGATTTTAAAACTATCATATTCAAAGGGGCTAGACATAGGAAGCTGGATAATAGTTTTGCTTATTCATTCAGACTCCTAGACTTTTCCATTCATTAAGATATAAGAGCAATCTAAAACAATATGGTGTTTTCAAAGCTTTAAATGTGGAATTTTTAAAAAGCTGAATATGCACAACATAACAGAATAAGATAGCTGTTACAATCAAAGTCAAACTATTAATTTAATATATGATTACTTGTAATTACTAATGAATTGCTAGTTTTGATTCATTTCTTTTATTGGGTACTGGATTAGGGTTTTCCAAAGACCAAGTTAGAAACACACACACACAGAGAGAGAGAGAGAGAGAGAGAGAGAGAGAATTTGCTTAAAGAAGCTTCTCAATACACTGCTGTTGTTTACACCAAGCTTTTGCCAAAATGTTTCCGGTTTTGTGTTAGGACCTCAAAGCAGTCTAACCATTTTCAGGAGAAAAGAGTTTGGTACTGCATGCTAATTAGGAATCTAACAAATGCAGGTCAACAAAACAAAGGAAAAGCTTTTCCGGAAAAGGACAAACTTGTGATTTGAGAAAGAAAAGCCAGGAAGTTTTAAAAGTGAAACAGAGGTGAATGAAACCCATGTAGCTTTTGAATGCTGTGAAACAAGATGATTTTTCAACATAGTTAGTGGGAAGAACATTTCATTAACTCCATCCTTATCACTTGGCTCTGATAAATGGAGATTTATACATTTTTCACACAGCAAAGAAACTCCATAGTTTTTTCCCCAAGAACAGAACTGTGCATCAAAACAAATTATTTATGTCAAATAAAACTTGTTAGTCTTTCAGGTGCCACAAGGCTGTTTTCTTTGGTGGAACAGACTACTGCAGTTAACACCATGCTCAGGAAGATAAAGATATGCAGGGCATCCAATATTTCTGCAGCTCAGAATGTCTTTAAAACTCAGTACAGTTTAGAAAATGGCAATCATTTCCTTATCAGGTTAAGGACGTAATCACATGGGACTTGGGATCCATCCAAGAATACTTTCATGACAGAGCCTGGATGGAGCTCTGACCTTCCTCTGTCCTGGAAGTATCTTAGGATGGAGCTCCAAGAACATGGGTGGCAATGGTTTCTCCTATGCGATGGGGAAGAGGGTGATGTGAGTGATGCGGGGCTCTTAAGGATGGTTTCCCCCACTGCCCAATGGATGTGCCACACTGCCCACTAGATTTCCCTGCTGTCCTCTGGCTTAAGGACCTCAATGTGATAAAGCCTTTAGAGCATTAGAAACTGTGTTCCTAGCAGAGCTTAAGGAAGTAACTTTTCTGGACAACTAGAATCCTCTCTGTGCCAACATGACTCCATGCTTTAGCCCTAAATTCGAAAAAATGCCAATAGGTTTTCCAGCTGATGAATCAAAGTTGCCATGCTTTTTTGTGTAGTTTCTGAAAGTGGTGCAAGCACTTTTTAAAGAGTATGCCAGCTTCTGAAGAATTCATTTTCTTTTCCTGCATGACTGCTTTCCAACTTAACATTTAAACTGGATTTGGGAGAGGTACCTTTTGGGCTAGAACTCCAAGAATCCTCTTGGCTATAGGTCTTCTAGGTATATAAAATCAAAAGCATCAGATGTGACCAATACATAAAGATGGTGCCCTGGATGTAACAACATTTTTGGTTGTGCATTTATTTATTTATTTATTTGCGACATTTATTTGCCGCCCTTCTCACCCCGAAGGGGACTCAGAGTGGCTTACAAGATACACACACACACACATGCAATATATTATACCATTAGCACAATACAATATCAGCACTAAACATCACTATATTGTACTATACAATTATATTGTAATATTATTAGTAATATTACATGTAATATAAAATATATAATTATAATATCACATTATTATTAGTATTATACTGTATTACATTATAGTATTATATTATATTATATTATATTATATTATATTATATTATATATTAGCATAGCACAGGTGACAAGGTGGAACTGTCCCCTGGCCTTCCCTGTCTTCACTCGGGCTCAGAGCAGCAGTTGGTGCTGGGGGGAGGGGTCTCCAACTGATGATTTTGGCTATGTGTTTCAAATAATGTACATGTGCTTTGGAAGAACTTGCACAAGAAGGTATTTCCTGGGAATTGGTAATGTCCCTTCTTTCCCAGATGCACAAGGGCAACTGGAATGAGTCTGGTTGCATCCCAACAAACAATCGGTAGCTGAGGAGATGAAGCTGTACCTAAGAGCTTCCAATCCTGAGTTCTTAACCACGGGGTGGGCGGAGTGGCAAAGAAGAAACAGTCTCTGACCCTCCAATGGTATAGACAAGAATTCATCCAAGTATGCTCACTAGATCTTGGTCTATATTTTCCATAATTAAAACCTATTCATATGCCCTAAAGCATATAGAGGATGTCATATATAAAAAGAAAGGATAGAATCGCAATTTCAATAAGATGCATAAAATGGCAGCTTGAATTAGAAAATCTTTCAATAGTTTGGTGTGTAGCAGAGAAATATCCAAGCCAGTGGCAGTTATAGGCATTTAATTAGCACTAAAACATAGATGAAGATATTTGCATCAAGGATTTTGAGCACCATGTGCTTTCTTGGCATTTGTGGCTATTGTGGAAGAACTACAACAATGCGTGCTGAAAAAATGATGCAAGAGATAAAGTGAAAGGGCTTTCAATCAGCAAAAGTATGTGGTTACTATTATGTATATGCTATAAATAGAGTCATTTGTGAAATGAGGCAGAAAGTGACTGCAAAGAAAAAGGCTTGTGATGGACCAGACAGCAAAATCCATTCCAAACAGGATTGCTTTAAGTACTGATTTTAAATGTAAGATTCTTTCTCATAATGACTTTGCCAACAAAGCTTTTCTCAGCTCTGTACAGAGCAAGCTGAGTCCATGATATGTTAGGTTCCCTTCACAATATCTTTGGATATAAGCAGAATCGGATACTGCATGCCAGATGGCCAATAACAGAAGATTTGCTTGGATGTCCAAATAACCACACACATTATTTTGCATTTCAATTATTTTAACCCAATAAAAATTTGCTTCAGAACAGCCCCAGATCCAGCATGTTTATCCTGAATCCAGGGACACTGTTAAAACAACCCAAAACAGTAGCCATTCTGCTGAACTTCTACCTCCTTCAAATTGCCAGTGCTGCTGTTCCTAGCCAACCCAAATATGGTTCACAGGCTGACTAGGGGCAGCAGCATCTGAGCTTCTGGCCATTGTCGCTACCTCTACTGATGTTTGAATGAGGAGGCCATGCAACCAGTAAGAAGGGGGTCAGTATTTCCTACTTCTTCCTGGTTGAATAAGTGAACCATTCTGACATCAGCGGAGGTGCCCACAATAACCAGAAGCTTGGATGGAGTTAAGATCAGCGACACCAGAAACCCAGATACAATCCATTTCCTTTCCTATGCAGGGAAAGAGTGATGGTAGTGGTATCTTTCTGGAAAGCTGAGCAGGCCGAATCAGGCCTGACCCCACTGTCTATGGTGCAATGAAGCCTGTGGAGTTCCGGCAAACTCTGGAGTATCTCTCAACTTTGCCAAAAGTAGGGCAAAGTTGATTAAAGGCAAACAGATGCCAGAAACCACTGTGAGTCATGAACACTACCAGAGGCCCATTTGCAGTACATTTTTTAAATGAATTTAGACAAGTCCTATGTTTCAACTGCTGCTCCTCTGCAGCTCATTCGCCATTACTTGGGAGTGGATAGAAGGGGATCCAATGGGACATACTTCATAAAATAGAACATAAAATTGCTCTGTGTATTTCTGGGGTGATTGTATTAATTTCAGTTGGACTTAAACTTGAGTAAATACATATCAGTTTGTGCTCTTCTTTTCTTTGTTTCTTTCTTTCTTTTGTAACTTGGTATTGAAAGGCTAAGACTGAAAGTAAAACAGCTGCAGCAACCAAAACCTCATATAACCCTCTTTTGATTTATTATTTTTAGAATACAACAGAACTCTAGATGCCACTCATAGTTTTATCTTTCAAAGCTCTCTGCTGGCAGGCTTCTCTTTGCAAAATATTTTGTCTCTACCACAAGCTATCATATTTATATTTTTGTTTATTGAAGCTCAATACAATGCATCCACTTCTGAATTTTTGCAACTGTACAGAATATTGAATTGTGAGCCATTTCCTGCCTCTTTCAGATTAAGATACAGCCACTGATAGTTTCTTGGAAAGCTGGGATTAGGAAGCTTTAGTGGATCATTTCCTGATACCTTATCATTGACCTAACCTTGTGCACATAATTGATTATAACGTCTTCATGTTTTGCATCTAATTAACTGCACGTACGTCATTAATTCTTCCTCTTAAATATCAATATCCTTCAAAAGATACCCCATCGTTTTTTTTCTTTTTAAAAAAACTATCTGAAGTTACTTCTGAAATTTCTTGAAATCTTGCAGAAATAACATTTTTTTCCAAGCCAACTTGGTTATCTAACTTTTTGAAAGGCTTAAAAAATATTTTGAGTCCTAATAAGCAAGCAATATGTAGGCAAAATAATTATTTCAGAATATCATTATTTAAGTCAATGATTCCCAAACTCTGCTCCTGCAGGTGTTTTGGACCTCAGCTCCCAAAATCTTTGACCATTGTCCAAAGTGGCTAAGACTACAGGAAGTTGAAGCCCAAAACACCTGCAGGACTGAAGTTTATAATCACTGGTTTGGATAGCTTAAAACAGTCACATTTTTTGGAACTACAGCTCTTAATGGACATGCTGACTAAGAATTCTAGTCCTGCCAAAAGTAACTTTTCTAACTAGTTATGTTACGATATGATCTAATGAATTAACTAAATTACATTCAACATTGGACTGAAGAACTGGAGACACACTCAGCCAAACCTGATTCTTGAGAGGTGCTGTTTTCACTATAGTTGCCAACAAAAGACAAATTAAGTCTTTTGTTGATATATGTATTGTGTATTATGTTTTTTATGCTTTTAAACTGTATATTGCCGATTGTTATATTTTGTTGTAAACCGCGCTGAGTCGCCGGCTAGGCTGAGAAGCAGCGGTATACAAGTATAGCAAATAAATAAATAAATAAATAAATAAAGTTCTGCAATAAATAGCAGTTGAGGGGATACCTCCCGCTTGTCATTCCAATATCCCTTATTCCTATAACAGTATTCATTCCCCCCCCCCCGCCCCCATTCAAACATCAACACCTCTTAGTTGCAAACCATTTCAGCAGGTAAGATCTGAGATTATGAATGGATGAGATTTTGTTTCAATTCCGTTCATCAAAGTTCACACAGATTCTTCTCCTATTTAGAATGAAAAGAAGTTGAGACTTCCAACACTGGAATTTGGAACAACCTAAGCAGACAGATATACCCATCTAGGTCAAATGTTTTTAGTGCTTAACTCTTAAAACCTGGTTTTGGATTTCTATCCCTACATTCTGTACTGAATTAGGGTTACAACCTATTTACTGGGTGGCGATAGGAGCTAAGCCTAATGTTATGGGAGGAGCTTTATCTGTTCTGAAGAGACAATTTCATTTATTTTCTTTTTTGAAGAATTTGCCAACATTTGCAAACGACATCCTATTTGGACAGAAAGAATCTGTGGTTTAATAAATATGAATGTGCAATAAAGTAATATAGTGGGCTCTTGGTATCTGCTGGTTCTTAGTTACAAGACTCTCCATGAATACCAGAATCTGTGGATGTGCAAAGGCCCATTTATATGCAATGGTGTAGTAGAATGTTGTGCCTTATATAAAATAGTAAAAGTAAGACGAAGGCTTTCATGGCGGGAATCACTGGGTTGTTGTAGGTTTTTCAGACTATATGACCATGTTCTAGAAGCAGGAAATGTCAGGAAAGAATGTTTCTAGAACATGGCCATAAAGCCAAGAAAACCCTACACAACTCAGTAAAAATTAAGACTTTTCAAGCCATAGAAGGCTTAATACATGGATTTAGTCTCCATAGATAAGGAAGGCCAACTTTACTTATGGATTTTCTCCTCTCTAGGTCTGATGTTATTCCACCACCGTGTCACCAAAGTAGAGTGCCTACTTGCAAAATTAGGAGTCAACTGGGACTTTAGCTACTTCTTAGAAGTCTTATATCAATACTATTTTGACAATTGTTAAAGTTTATCTGTTTCTATTATCAGAGTGTTGTTTTCAGAACATGGATAAGATCATATTTAATTGCAACTCACAGAGTCCTTAGCCAGTGTACACTCAGGAAGTGAGCTTAGGTGTATTGCATTAAGGTCTAAAAGAAACATTTACACTGCTAAAGGCACTAATGTCATGTATCTGGATCAGGGCAGACAGGAGGTGAAGATTTTTTTTTGTTCATGTACAGAGGCCCTCAGAGAAAATGAATACTGTAGTGGTAGCAGAACACCACGTTTCATAGTACAATTGCAGTCATTCAGTACACTAGTGTTGCTGCTAAAAATGTAAGTGGCTATAAAAATATCAATTGCTAGCAGGACTCCATTTCATTAACCTTTTTGAATTTCATATGAGTAGACTCCTGTTCAGTCTTATTCATTTCACACATCTATTTTATAAGCAGGCTCATGGTGTTATAAAAGCCCAGAATTGCTTATTAGGCACAAAGCAGGGAGAAAGACAAAAACTGGCTCCACTCACTGTATCTGCCTGGTGAAATAATTCAGACTCGAAAGAGAGCAGGAGACACAAATCTAAAATTAGAACCTCAGTACAGAAAAAGAGAGATACATGTCTAGAGAAACATTTTTTTTAAAGTAGGGAAAAATTTAGACATATGTCTGGGTGTGTGTGGCACATTAGTTCATGTTTCTGAGTGTTTATTTTGCCCAGCTAAAGGAGAAGAATGTCTGTCGTGATAAGCTTGGCAAGTGAAAAATAGGAACCCAAATGCAATGCCAAGCTGCCTTCCAGAGGTAAATTCAGTGATGTGACCAACATCTGTCACATACGGTTATTTCTGTCCCCAAGACAGAACAGAGTGTGTTGCATGAGGGCTATTTAATATTAATTTGCACTTGTCATGAACTCTTTGTTTCTAGTAACAAAGAAAATGTGCAAAATGCTATCTTTAGGCACTTGTGCATGTGACAATCACTCCATGAAGGCCACCTCCCATCATACCCTATGGCAGCTGCCTTAGAATGGCAAGCCATATTTGATTTGCAGTGACTCATTACTTTTTGGATTCAGAGGTTTTCTCTATACCACTGAAAAGCTCTTAACAGATAATTTATAATGATGGGGTTGATGTGTGATTAATGTAGTGGTGAGGAGAAGCACATGTTGTATAGTATATTTTGCAGATAGTCACCAAAGAATGCCAAATATCTTGATTGACCTTGCAATACGATTACCGGATTCAATAGAGGCCAATTTCTTTAATAGCAGTACCCAGAAGCATCTTCAACACATGGAGCTTTGTCCAATCAATCAGAAGGCAGCTCCAAGAGATGGGAAACTTGAACTCAAAAGACATGCTACTGCCACTCTTCCCCTGTTGTGGCTCGAAGGGGAATGTAGTCCTTTTAAAATACAGCTTTCAGTTTAGAGCAGAATATTGATCTTTTCATCTTCCAAGTTTTCAACAGCTATACAAACTTATAAAATAATAAATGAAGTAAAATGGATCAGGATTCATCATGTAATACATTATAATATATATTTACATTATTGCATCCCAACTTTATCATTCTACCAAAACAAATAGAAAATGCTAGCCATGATAATAGATTTCAATGTGTCTGCTCTATGTATTATCATGTTTAGGGGTGTGTGCTTAGAAAGACATAGAAAGAAAGACAAATAATAATGATTATAGTTATGATTGTGGTGACGTCTGCAGTTTAGAAGAACTTCAGCTGTACTTAGCTTTGGAAGAACTTCAACTTTCAAAGATCATCATTTTAGGACAAACTGATTTGAATAGTCACTTTTGAAGAAGAATTAAGAGCAGATACACTACTCTTGGACATGCCATGTAGGACCCTGAAGCAGTAGACTGGGAACCCTAGAATTCTGACTTCTGGACACAAAAGGATCCGTGGGAGTGACATCATGAGTTACAGGACTGTGTAACACTTGCCCCAGTGATGTTTGCTGGTTGTTCATAACACTATGTAACACGATGCTTGTTCCTGTGTTGCAAATGCCATTTTCCAAATTGGTTCTAACATAAAACCTCGTAAAATGTATATTAAACTGCAAAAACTTTGTTTTTGTGGAACATCCTGCACCACATTTTGCTATAGTTTTTCAATTACTATCTCATTGAGTCTCCACCAATTCAAAATAGTTTGTGGCAGCCACAAAAATGACATTTCTGGGTATAACAACTACTTTCAGAGTAAATACCACACAATTAAACAGGAATAACACTTTCAAACTAGGGGAGGGGGGATCAAATTTTGTCACATAGTGTAATCAAATAGTGTTCTCAACCTGTGGGTCTCAACCTGTGGGTCCCCGGTTATTTTGGCCTTCACCTCCAAGAAATCCTAACAGCTGGTAAACTGGCTGTGATTTCTGGGAGTTGTAGGCCAAAACACCTGGGTACCCACAGGTTAAGAACCACTGAAATAGACAGTATAATTGAGATGAAAAAGAGAAGATAAAATGGCTGTAGATTACACTAATGCAGGAAGAGTGAATGAGTGTGATAAAGCAAACATGCAAACTACTGGGTTAGTGTAAGTTTTTCAGGCCATGTATAACCTCACAACCTCTGAGGATACCTGCCATAGATGCAGGTGAAATGTCAGGAGAAAATGATTCTGGAACATGGCCATACAGCCTGAAAAACTTACAACAATCCAGTGATTCTGGCCATGAAAGCATTCAACAATACATACAAATTACCGTTACTGAATATACACATGCAAAAGTTGTTAATTCTTAACATTTTCCACACTTTTTCCAGTATGTGAGGAGGATATGGCAGAGCTCCAGGGGAATGGGGTCATAGAAAGAGTTTTAGGAATACCTGTAGTTCACTTTGTACACTTTGCTCAACTCTGCTCTTTGTTTGTGAAGCAGGTTGCATATAACTCTGAAGCTGTTATCCTGTGTACTTATTTGGAGTAAATCCCATTGAACTCCTCTAAACTGGCTTTCAAGTCAACACAAATAAGCTCGGGCTTCAAGACTCTACTTAACAGCACTTTCTAATAGGAGGATATATCTAGTCATGTTTGAAAATTGCAGCTTTGAAGATTGCTTTTTGAACGACAGAAGCATTGATGGGGTGTTACAGTTTCTGCACTTGATCTATTCAGACAAGTCATATTCCAAGGTAACGGCTTCTTTGGCATTCAAATTGCCACTTAGAGGTTGATAAAAAATGTAAAATAAATGCACGAATATGAGAAAATGAGCCTTATGTTGATGATCCATGCTCTTTTATTATTATTCCCTAGGTCAGTGTTTTTTTATACATATATATTGCCCAAACCATCAACACTTTTCTCTTTTTAAAAAATGGTTTTCAATTTTGTTTGTGGCATTGCTTTCAAAGAGAAAAATCATCACCTTCAGTCCAAATTCACAAGAGAGTAATATGACTATCTATCATGTTGTCTTGGAGCAAGCTAGTAAGATTTCAGTGCTAAGGATAGGGATAAAAGAAATTCAATTAAGTAATTGTAGAGTGAAAGCAATCAAGATTAAATGTATTCTCAACTGCTGAGCTCTCAAATTCTGTCTTCAGAAAGAAATAGCAGAATGGTTTTTGGGGGAGAAAACCCAATCACTTTGTGACAATTTATTACAGTTCAATGTCGTCAAAAGTCAAGAATTTGAATTTCCTTCCATCTGTCTGTCTGTCTTTAAAGGAGCATCATCATTTCTATATAATGACTCCTTGGAAAGTCCATTTAACACTCATGATATTCATGTACTTAACAAGCTGTGTGATTTAATTAGATTCACAAAGGTTTGGGAAAATCCTGCCATGCTAAGCAAAACTACCCCATTTTTCTTTTTTTTTCCCCCCTTCCTCCTGGAAAACAAACAAACAAAAAAAACCCTTCAATTTTGTCAAACTCAGGAAGAATTATATTGCAACCAACTGACAATAAAACAAAATAGAATGGCAATTTTGGACTTGATCCAAAATGTTTCTATTTTGAAGTGTATCCAAATGAAAATGAATGTTCGAAAGAATACTATTTTGAGCTATCGCTAAATAGATAATTGACTGATACAGCTAATACACTTAAATCTCTTTAGGCTGAGAGACCTGCTAAATATCCACAATATTCAACAATCCACAATATTTAGATATCTGATCATTTTTCAAAGATATAAAACTGGGTCAAATGACATAACAATAATTTATATTTGTGTATACAATATACAACAAACATGCAATACTTTGTAAGAGAAAGTGGTCTCCCACAGACTTACTCACTTTACAAAAGCTGGGTAAAAAAAGTGAGGTGATACCCTGCTTTCAAAACGCACAACAAAGAGAAATTTAGTGATATTGACTTAAGAAAATCAATGTGGCAAAGACTTTAAACTACATTGATATTTTGATCTGATTTATCCCATTGGTCCCTGGCTCTGGATGGTACTCACTGTCTTATGGCTATAATCATATAGTTGAACTCCTAAGTAGAAGGAGTAAGATACAGCACTGATTTGTCTATTGTTTACTATTTTGCTTTTTTCCAGTACAATGAAGCATTAGAAATTGACAAAACATTGGATTGTATGGGCAGCTATGGAAACTGGGCATATGGTCCTACAGAGATGGACATCTCCTCATACAGAATGCATAGAGAAAAGAGCAAATCTTTTAAAGCTTATAATAAGAGGAAAGAGAATTTCATGGGCAAGAAATTAACAAAACATGTGGCCTACATTTTAAAACTGGCTGATAGTTGACAGGGCTCATTTACACTGACCACTTAGGTTGGTATGCAGTTGGGATCAGCCCAGCAGTGACTAAATGCCACACATGGCTCATCCGGCTTAACTGGCACAACATCACCTTAATGCAGCCTTGCTCCGTGTTAAACAAAGTTGTAGAAAAGCTTGAATCCTGACCCATGATTCAAGCTTTCCCCTGACTTCAGGGTTGTCAAGACAACATATCTTGACTGTCAACTCACATTCCTGGGATGAAGAATTCCAAGAAAAGGGGATGGCAACCTATTGTTGTCCCTCTCCCCATATCACAGCTATCACCAGCTGCAACATGCCATATACCTTGATCTTTGGTTCTTTTGCTGATATCAGCCAGAACTCCAAAGACCATGTGAATGAGATGTTGTGGCTGGCAATAGCTGCAACACAAAGGCAGAGGGAGAACCCTAATGTGGCTGCCCAGTGGCACTGAGTGGCTGGGCAGTCATGAATCCCTCCCATCTCTGAGGCAGTTGAGAAAGTCCTTATCTGGCCACCATGTGGAACTGATCCAGTGCCTGAGGCACCAGATCTGCCCTTCATTAGTGGTCAGTGGACTTGTGAAGAAATATAAAAATTGTTATCTTATTTCTTCATTCCCTTCTCCTTCTGTTTTTATCCTCCCGACCTTTTATCACGTATTGTACATACTCATCTACACATCTAGAAATTTTAGTCAAAAATCGACCCAAAAAAACCAGATCAACTTACCCATGTGAAAAGTAAATACTGTACCTTAACTCCTGCTTAGAAAGAACCATCTTCTTTGAGTAGAAAAATGTCAGAGCGCAGTGTCTCCCAGGGGAACCTAAAAGAAGCACTATCCCACTTTATTCTCTCCATTATGGTTCAGCTTCAGCTTTTTTTAAATGCCTGGGCAGAGAAATGATGGCAGCAGGTTTTCTGCACTAAGCAAGTTGTGGTGGTTGGTGTTTCCTTTATGTTCTGGGACAGAGAAGCTCTTGCTTTTTGCCACCCTACTCAGACAATGCAATTAATCCTTTCTTGACAAGCTTTAAAAGTGTATTGAAAAATAAACCATGAGTAGAATGGTGAAATGCCTTTTTGAATATCTGCAGAAAAATGGTGGTGGTGGTGACTAGAAGCTGCTGGTCCCTGAGTCCACTCTGGCCCTTTCTCCTCCCTATGGAATGAACCTCAACTTGCCTATGGGTCATATCATAATTTTTGACTCCAAGTATATCCTTGATATATACATGGTCAACTTATACGTGAGTATATAAGGTAATTATTTTCATTGCTTGAGCTGTGTGACCATTCAGCTAAATTCCAAATAACAAAGTAAATGAGTTTGAGAGCTCTGCATCAGAAATGGTGGGAGATGGCTCAAATATTTGGGCAACCAAATGAGCAACTTATGAGAGAGGCCTATTTGTGCTTTACATATGTCCAAATATCTGGCAACTAGTGAGGAAAGTTAAACAAGTAGTCCTCATGGGCAAGAGTTGCATGGAGAGATCCAGTGTATGTATTTGCTTATCACAAACATAAATATCATTCACCTTCAGAAGTATCATTCACCTTCAGTCTAAGTGCATCACCCTTCCTGCACCTAAAATGCAGCACATGGCGAGCTTTGAAGATGAAAACAATACAGTTCAAAGCATTTCCACTATTATTTGTATCAGTTATTTTAAAAAGACATATTTCCATAGGTCTTTTTTAAAAAAGGGGGGGGGGAGGGTAGAAAGGCTTTGCTGAATAAAAAACAATAGCCTGGGCTGTTGTTTGTACAAGATTGCTCTTGTTTCTTAACCAGTGGGGGAAAATTACCTGTGGTACCATATTTTGACTCTGAACAGGGATTTCCCAACATTGCCAAAGGGCTCTGACAAACTGAACGTATTGGCTTATCTTCCAGTTATGAGAAATAGTCTTGTTCCTACATTCATTCTGTCAGAGTCTTTTGACAGGAGGTTGTCAAAAGTGACAAATCCACTTGTGTGCTTTTTAAGAATGTGCTTACGGCAGAAAAGAGGGCTAAATACATTGTTAGTACTACCTAGAGAAGACCTGTTGAAATGAATGGAAATTGATGGATTAATTCAATCTTACTAAGGTGGGATTTAGCCTTAAATTTACCCATAACTATTATGAACACAGCATAATTGTACATGCTTGAATACCTTCAATAATTTCAACAGATAGTGCTGCCAAAATACATTTTTCTCATTTTAATTTGCAAATTTCTTTATAGCTATACATCTAAGGAGTTTCTTCGGTATGAAGAAATGCTTACTTGCTTGGGGGGGGGGGGGGTCCTGATTTGCCAAAAGATAGTTGAAATTTAAATGAACATGATACCATGCCATAGTCTTGATTGACTTGGCACTTTCCTATTACATTTACGTATGACCACTATCTTCCCCAGGTAATATTGTCATTAACTAGGGATTAATGCACTAGCAGCCAAGCACATTTGGTGATGATAGACTGGGTAAAACATCCATACCATTAAGGATTGGGGAATATTCAACATTACCCATTACCCCACTTTTTCTGTGGTGAGAGTACTGTATGTATATGTAATGTGAAACCTGGAAGTACTAAACATAATGAAATGCATAAAATGATAGGTCACCTGGTCCAGTGTGGACCATATCTCCTGAATTAAGTTCTACAGCATGAATACTATCTCTGAACTCTGAGCACGGTAAATAAATCATATAACATTTGGTTTTGGAACACCAGAGTATCAGGCTCTAAGAGAAAAACAGAGATTTTAAAGAAATCCTTTGACAGCTAAGGGTTATCGAATTATTAAAGCAAAGGTAACCAGAAGGATTATTCTAGCAAATATATTAGCAAATGTTATGGGGAGCTTTGAAGATGAGAACAATCAGTTTATGTTTGATTCCAAAAAATGGGAAGCAAAATGTATGGATTTGAAGTTGACATGATCTTATCAAATAAACATATCACGCATTATACTTCACAAAGTATAAGAGGATGTGAGATCATGCCATTGGTCTATTTCCATTCCTTACATCTGTTTAATGAACTAATAAAACACGTTCATGGATAATCACTTGCCTTTTAGCTTAGCAAAAGTGAAAGGAGATATGACAGAGGAGTATAAAGCTGTGCATAGTGTATAGAAAGTAGTGTTCGTTTTTTTTTAAAAAAATAGAATCTGAGGTTGTGACTACATCAGGCACGGGAAAACTTTTTAGAAAAGGGGTCACATGCCTGGGTTGGCCTGGGCAGGCCTGCCGGGCTGGGAGGGGGGAAGGGTTGGCATGAGTGTGGCCAGGGGTGTTGCTGTAGGGGTGGGAGGCCAGGGGTGGTTGGCACGGTGCAGGGAGGGTTTCACACACAGTTGCATAGTGCTCCTGGGAGAGTCCTGCACAGCTGTGTATTGTGCAGGGTGCTACTCTTCGCAGGAGGACACTGTGGCCCACCATGTCCATCCATGAAGAGGAGGGCTCGGGAAAGCTCTGAGCAACCATGTGTGACTGGGAGGGTGGGAGCCGAGTCTGGGTCTGGAAGCAAGAGCTCAAAGGGCTGCATCTGCCCATGCCTGAGTTACAAGGACCAAATAAAGTGAACTCACTGTTCAGATGTTTCAAACAGTCCACCCAACATACAACTGGATTCACAGCAGAAGGACTGCATCTAGCCATTAATCCAGTACAAGGAGAAATGGGATTTACTCCAGGGCTTCCAGGAAGCTGCAGATCGATTCTGGTGTTTTGAAGGTGTGGACACCTGCATCAAGCTTGATTCTGTTGCCAGATAAAAGAAGCTCTCTTGCAGAGGCTGGCTGACAACACCACTTCTGGTGAGATCACAACAGTGCACTGAACCATGTGACCAGGAAAAGTGGTGTTGCCAGCATGCCTCTGCAAGGAAGCTGCTTGCAATTGGTGATGCAGAAGCAAGCAGGATGACCCCAATGTGTCTTGGCCTGGTTGGCCATCTGGACACTAAAAGTGTTCCAAGGATGATCCCAGGCTGCTTGGGGCAATTCTGGAATAATTTACCCTGGAATACTCTGGCACAAAGAAATGATGTGAAAATCCCCCCTCCCCCAGTCTCCTGGTGCATCATTTCTTCATGCCAAATGGGCACAAGGAGCACAGTTATGGCGGTCAAGTAACTTTAACTTTTTTAGAGGTACATTTGGGATGCTTCAGGGTAGCTGCATGCCATCCCAATTGTAATTAGGATTGCATGTAGCCACCCTCCTCAGGAAAGCCCAGGTTTTTTGGGGCTTGTGGGAATGCAGATCCATACCAAAATGATGTTTTAAAAACCCACTTTGATGTGGATTTTCATCCTGTGCGGAAGCGGCCCATAATGTTTAATTGGTTATGGATTTTGAGAACCTGCCCATATTCCGAATTCCAAGAAAAGGTGTCATCCTACTGCCTTCCTTGGTACATCTTATTCCCGAGGGGAAATGTGGCAGCAGCTGACAGACCTATTTACCATTCGAACAGCACAAGCTATGCATTTTTGAAAGGAATCCTTTGATCCTTATAATACAAATAAAGTACAAAAATGTTGGGCTTTTGAAGCAAACCACTGGCATTCCAATCATTCCTTTTCATAGATATGCTGTTGTCTTGTGGTATATCCCATGTTTTGAATGCTGTTTGTCTACTTGAGTATGCCAAAAACATCCAGAAGCTAATCCCATTATTTGAGGCTGCCTAAAATCACTAGCAGTTGGACATTCTAGATAGATAGATAGATAGATAGATAGAGATAGATCAATGGATGGATATCTGTTATGATTTGCTGGAAAAAAAAGTCACTTCCCATAAAATGATCTCATTCTTTTTTTCCCCTGCCAGTATCTTGCTGTTTAAGGTAAACTTTGCATATGGTTTAAAATCCTGCTGGAGGATGCACACTGGTTCAATGAAAGACTTCACTAAACTCAACTCATATCTTTTCTTGGTTATGCTATCTTTCGGGAATCTAAATGAAGGCCAAAGAGGGGAATGTGATTCAAGGGGGGATTGAATATGTTGTTGGTTAACAAATCACTGTTGGGAAGCAATATATCTTGAAATATCATCAATAAAAGCATAGAATCAGTGGCATTAAGTGACAAACTTTGCATGCCTTCTCTTTGCACACGGATCTGACAAGTCCAAATGTTTTAATGTTCTCACCAGAGTCTGAAAATATTATCTTTTGGACTACAAGGCTCCAAATTCTGAAGCCAGTATGGTCAGTCAGAGTGGGGCATTGTGACAAGATGAACCCCTAAAATCACCTGTGCATGAACTGTATTAACTTTGCTAGAATAACATTTAGAATCATAGAATCATAGAATAATTGAGCTGGAAGAGACCTTGTGGGCCAACCAGTCCAACCCCCTGCCAAGAAGCAGGAAAATCACCTTCAAAACTCCCCCGACAAATGACCATCCGGCCTCTGCTTAAAAGCCTCCAAAGGAGCCTCCACCACACCCTGGGGCAGAGAGTTCTACTGCTGAACAACTATCACAGTCAGGAAGTTCTTCCTAATGTTCAGGTGGAATCTCCTTTCTTGTAGTTTGAAGCCATTGCCCCATTGTGTCCTAGTCTCTAGCGCAGCAGAAAACAAGCTTGCTCCCTCCTCCCTATGACTTCCCCTCACATATTTATACATGGCCATCATTACTCCTCTCAGTCTTCTCTTCTGCAGGTGAAAGATGCCCAACTCTTTAAGCCGCTCCTCATAGGGCTTGTTCTCCAGAGCCTTGATCATTTTAGTCGCCCTCCACTGGACACATTCCAGCTTCAATTGCAGTGGCTAGAACTGGACAAAGGATTCCTAGTGTGGCCTGACCAAGGCAGAATAGAGGGCTAGCACGACTTCCCTGGATCTAGACACTATACTCCTATTTATGCAGGCCAAAATCCCATTGGCATTTTTTTAGCTGTCACATGACATTCCTGGCTCATGTTTAACTTGTTGTCCACAAGGATTCCAGTAGCTCAACAGTAGTGCATGTAAAAAAGATCATGCACAGTAGTGCATGATCTTTTTTACATGCACTACTGTTGAGCATGTGAAAGTGTTCATTTAAATTGAACACTTGTTAGAAACATTGATCTGTTTTGCTGGGACTTAAACAATATTTGCTGCAGCAAAACAACAGTGGTATGCAGAAATCCTACCCATACTACCTTCATCTGAGGAGCAATCCCTAGAGCAAAGCCCCAAGGAAGCAAAATGAATGGCCACTTTCCCACAGACACAAAAATGACAGTTGTAGTCTATGGCAGGCAAGCTATTGCAACCATGGATGCAATCTAGCAAGCGAGGGGTCAAAATCTGTCACCTCTCTTGTTTTGCTACCTGAGCTATTTGGTTTATTGTGGCTTACCTTAAGGTTGATTCTGGTAGTACAACAGGAGCTATCATTTTTAGCCTATGAGTGACATTATCAGATATTGCTCAACTGTGTTGTCAAATAGTTGATCGCAAACTGGAAGGATAGGTCACTGGGACAAAAGTTGTATATAACCAGCAGTATAAACAACAACAAAAAATGCAGTCTATTGCATAGATTTTAAAATTACTCTCAAACACTTTTTTACATTCTTAGTTTTCTCCCAAAGCTTGAAAGGTTACTTTTCAACAGGAATTGCTTAGGCTGGATCTATACTACCAAGGAATGCAGTTTGAACAGACATTATATGGTCAGCGTAGAGACCCATATAATGCAGTTCAATGATGTTCAAACTACATTATATGGGGTCCCATCTATACTGCCATAAATTGCATTATATTTCAATGCACAAATTGCATTATATTTCAATGCAATTGCATTATATTACAATGCAGTTCAATGCAGTTAGACTTCATTATATGAGTCTACACCGATCATATAAGGCAGTTTCAAATCTCATTATTTGACATTCTCAATCCAGCCTGAATGTCAGAGTTCCAATTTCCTCAAATAAACTATAATTAGAATAACATTTTACCTTACTGTTTCTCAAAGGTAACAAAGATTATCTGCTTATGGCTGTGTAGACTCAGGCCCCTTCTACACTGTCATATAATCCAGATTATTAAACCAGATAATCCACATTATCTGCTTTGAAATGGATTCTATTAATCCACACTGCCATATAATCCGATTCATACAAAATAATCTGGATTTTACATGTCTGTGTAGAAGGGGCCTCATATAATCCAGTTCAAAGCAAATAATGTGGATTATCTGCTTTGATAATCTAAATTACATGGCAGTGTAGAATGGGGTCTATTTAAGTTACTTTAAAAATCTGAATGCTGCAAGCCTCAGTTCTGTGGAACATAGCGCACTTTCTTCCATGAATGTCATTGTTGCTCAAAGAGTTACAAAAGAGCATGAGACAAAAACCCAAGGCATACCACAAGCCAGCACTTGACCCATGTGACATTCCTTCCTAAATAAGGGCACACCCTCATAACTATAAGAAATAATATAAAATACTGTTGTAATACTAGGAAAGGAGTAACATCCCTTTTTGTTGCTATTGCTGCCAGCCTTCAAGTTATTTCCAAGCAATGGCCACCCTAAGGCACACCTATCATGTGGTTTTGATAGCAAGATTAGTATAGAGGAGGATTGCGTTTGTCTCCCTCTGATGCTGATAGAGTATGACTTACCCAAGGCCACCCAATAGACTTCTGTAGTCAGCTGGGGATTCAAACCCTGGTTACCATAGTCTGGATCTACACTGTCATATAATCCAGTTTCAGAATGCAGATTAACTGCATTCTAGGGCAGTGTAGACTCATATAATCCAGTTCAACACAGGTAATCTGCATAGTCCAGTGCGTAAACGACTTCATTATGCTGGCTCATGAAATACCTTGCTGAAATACAATCATACTGTAACTCAGGGTGTATATACACAATTTAATCTGCCATGGCACAATGCCATGGAATCCTGGGAGCTGTAGTTTTATATGGTCTTTAGCCTTCTCTGCTAAGGAGTGATGGAGTGATGCAGGTACGCAGCTTGGGTGTAATCTTGGACTCATCGCTGAGCCTGGAACCCAGGGTTTCAGCGGTGACCAAGGGAGCATTCGCACAGTTAAAACTAGTGCGCCAGCTGCGCCCGTACCTTGGCAAGCCTGACTTGGCCACAGTAGTCCATGCTCTAGTCACATCCCATTTAGACTATTGCAACGCTCTCTATGTGGGGTTGTCTCTGAAGACTGCTCGGAAGCTTCAAATGGTCCAACGATCGGCAGCCAGGATGCTAACAGGAGCGGCACTCAGGGAGCACACCACTCCACTGCTGCGCCAGCTCCACTGGCTGCCAATTTGCTATCGGGCAACCTACCTGTCCGAACGCGTCTCCTCCTATGAACCAGTTAGGACATTAAGATCGTCTGAGGAGGCCCTGCTCTCGATCCCGCCGGCTTCACAAGCATGCCTGGCAGGGACGAGAGACAGGGCCTTCTCAGTGGTGGCCCCTCGGCTGTGGAACGCCCTTCCTGCAGATATTAGATTGACCCCCTCCTTGCTGGCATTCCAGAGGAAAGTAAAGACCTGGCTGTTTGAACAGGCATTCGACTAAGCAGTGTGATTGATTGACTGACTATCGGAACACGGAATATCAGATAACGAGTTTGGATTCTGATTTCATTTATGAGACCTGATGGATTTGTTATATTGATGTAGTGATGTATTGATATTGATGTTTAATGATTTGTGATGCTGTTGCTTTTAAATGCTTAATGATTTTGTATTGTGTATACCTAAATTGTTGTAAACCGCTCTGAGTTGCCTAAGGGCTGAGAAGAGCGGTATACAAATAAAGTAAGTAAGTAAATAAATAAATGGTGCCTCACCAAACCCATGTTTGCGTAACATTGAGCCATGACAGTTAAAGTAGTGTCAAACTGCATTAAATCTACAATGTAGATGCACTCTTAATTATGCTATTGCACATTACAATGCTATGCTGAAGTGGTTGAACTCTGTACTCTAGCATACTATTCCAGGCTGCAAGGGAGGCACTGTATTTATTTATTTATTTATTTTGCCTCCAGTATATAGTATCCCTGCAAAGAGTAATCTAGAACTTCAGGGGGGAAAAATGGCTCAGCCGAAATCTGTCTCTGGTGTGTTAGTTAGCTTATGACGTAATAAACTTTTGTTTTGTTCTCTGTGTATGTTTTCTTTTTAAAGATGGGGATGATTCCAAATATAGTCAGTCCTGCTGGAAGACTATCACACAAATTACAATAGACACATAGACAGATACATTTAGTTTCAAAGTATAGCACGTAAAAGAACTGGATAGAGATTTGAGAGAAAGACACAAGTATGTAAGAGTCATGTATAACGTATGAGGCGCAGCTCCTTTATAAAACAGCGAAAACAAATGTAATTAAGAGAACAGAAGGGTGGGATTTTTTGCTCTCCATATGAAGTTGTGCTATCTATAAATTTGCCACCTTGCTGTATCATTACAAATTGTAGGTCACCCCAGAGGTCAAGCACTTCCTGTGACAGTCTGGTTAAATCTAAGCTGTGTAATTCATGCCATCTGAAATCACATAAACGATAATGACTCAATGTTATGGAATCACATGAGTTGTAGTTTTACAAGATATTTAGCCTTCTCTGCCAAAGAGTGCTGATGACTCAACAAACTACAACTTCCAGGATTCCATGGCATTGCACCATGGCAATTAAAGTGAGGTCAAACTGCATTAGTTCGACAACATAGATTCACCCTCTGACGCTTCAAACCACATATGAAGTTGCAAGACCAGAGAATGATGACTTTTCCAAAGAATCATCATCTATAGAAGTCAAACCAACCATGTTATTTCAACTTTTGTGGCAAACCGCCTCTCCCAATCTACCCCAATCTCCCAAACTACAGAAATACAATAATAGTGCATTGCAAATAAAAGATAAAGGTTTCCCCTGACATTAAGTCTAATTGTGTCTGACTCTACAGGATGGTGCCCACCTCCATTTCTAAGCCAAATAGCAGGTGTTGTCTATAGACACCTCCAAGGTCATGTGGCCAGCATGACTGCATGGAGTGCCATTACCTTCCCGCAGATCTTCTCACATTTGAGCTTCTCACATGTTTTTGAACTGCTAGGTTGACAGAAGCTGGGGCTAATAAATTTGCCACCTCACTGTATCATTACAAATTGATACACCCCACTCCCCGGATTCAAACTGCTGACCTTTTGGTCAGCAGGTTCAGCAGCTCAGTGGTTTAACCCACTGTACCACTGGGGAGAGGGGGCATTACAAATACTTGCTGCCTTTTTAATAGCACCAAAATATCAATTGGTTCCCTCAAAGAAAAATTCAGCCGTATATAACCCCAAAATGTCTCCCAATCTCCAACATGCTAGCATAGCAATAGTGTAAACTTCAGCTGATCATTTAGAAATGTGAAACACAACATACATCAGAATTCTAAGGTGAATTAAGGTGTTTCGGTTGCCATGCAGCTAAAAGTTTGGGAAATTAAGGAAAATTCCAGAG
Source organism: Anolis sagrei (assembly GCF_037176765.1). Lineage (NCBI taxonomy): Eukaryota > Metazoa > Chordata > Lepidosauria > Squamata > Anolidae > Anolis > Anolis sagrei. The sequence continues at coordinate 123,246,395 of NC_090025.1, read as the reverse complement.
TTGCTGTTCTGTGCCTTCAAGTCATTTCTGACTTATGGTGATTCAAAAGCAACCTTTTCATGGGTTTTTTTTTTTTGTACGATTTATTCAGATTTGGGGGGACGTTTTGCTTCTTCTAAAGGTACATTTCTGTTCTGCCTAATGGCAGGCCAACCTGTGCTAAGGTATGGTACATTGGATTTTAAATAGTTGACACCTACATCATCTGAAAGAGGTCTTCTCTTCTCATTCAGTTCAGGATTTCTCACATTACTCCATGTTATGTTTAGAGGCCTAGGGCTCTTTAAAGTGAGATGTTGGATTCGTTCCAAGCCTTAGAAGATGCAGACTTTATTATTCTATAATTCTCTGATTAAGGCCACATGGCAACTGTCTTTGCTTTTCCAGATCCAATCAGAAAATCTGGAGTGGACTTTTCACTTTTCACTTAGTCCAAGACATTCCAACAAAGCTGATCTGGGTCCAGGAATGGATCAGACACAAACACTGGAGAAACACAATAAACTAACTCAAAGCTTAGAAAACTGTTTTTTAAAAAGCAATCTCTAGTATTTTATTCTCTGTATATCAGAAGTAACTCATTGCTATTATTAATTACAATGACGAATATATATATTAACTTATGGTATTGTTTCTTATGTTACTTACTACATTTCCACTTCTCTCTGACCTATTCTGGTCAAATATTTTATAATAATGTTTTTAAATGTTTAATGTTTTAAATTGTTTTTAACTTACTGTTTATTGTTTATGACCTGAATCCAAATTCCTATATTTCATTACTACATTTTTAAGTTAAGCTGAACTGTTCCTGTTTACTTGCTCTATTTCTATGCTATTATTCCTATGCCACTATACGTTTCTATCCATCTTGTTGACCACCCTATCCTTTAACTAGTTTCGCATATTGGCCCCTCCCTCCCATCCAAAAATGAGTCTGTTGTTGCTTTTGATGCTTGTTTTTATTGTTTATGCTGTTTTATGCTATTTTAATATTTTATTGTTCTGTTTTTAATTGTATGTTGCCTTGGGCTTGGCCCCATGTAAGCTGCCCCGAGTTCCTTCGGGGAAATGGAAGCGGGGTAGAAAAATAAAGGTCTTCTTTTTCTTCTTCTTAAATTGCTCTTATATTTGTTATATCTGTTTGTACATTGTGGCATAGAATTCCTGCCAGTGTAAGCCGCTCTGAGTCCCCCCCTTGGAGGTTGAGAAGGACAGGGTAGAAATGATGGAAATAATAAATAAATAATAAATATTTTGAGACAAATCGTCACTCCCAACATGTTTATACATGTTTATCTAAAAAGTGATATTCAAACATTATCAGAAACTATTACTTGTTATATCAATGAAGTAATTTTGCTCATACTTGTGATGTTATTTTTGACATGTGTCTTTGTTACCACAAAAAGTAACATGTTACAGGAACCTGTGTTACTTTGTAACCCATTATTTCCAAGCTCCTCTCTGTGCCCCTTTCCCAAATGGTCCTAGCTTTCATCCCTCCTAGTTGTCTGTTGTGCATTGTTTCAGCAATGTCTAGTACGGCTGTGCACAGATTTGGTTTTCACAATGAGCTTTGGGTGTTTCAGCTGTTTTGGCTCTTTCAACCAGCTCTGATGCCATTTTTTTCCTGGCCACAACAGACTACATAGCTGTCAGAAACAACTGCTTTGTGTTTCTTTCGGCTACATGTGGAGAGTGGAGAGGCAGTTGTGCACCCACACAGGGTTTTCCTATGAGCCCTGCCTGTGGAGCCAATCAAAATAGAAGAAAATCATAACGTGTCTTTTACCCAAACTGGGCTTCTGTTTTTCTGTTGTGAGCAGGCTTCTAAGAGAGACAGATTGGTGATATAAATTCTTACTGCCACTAGCAGATCTGCATGGCATGACTTGCTTTTTGACTCAAATAGCAACAAATAAGCACTTTACATTCTTACACAAGAAGCTGCCACCAATGCTGCCTTTCACATAAGGCGAACTTCAAATGTGGGGCAGAGGACATATCTTACCACTTCTAAAGCCACCATATAATGAGGAGGTAATTTATATCTTTTTTAAAGAATAGTTTCCATTGAAATAAGTTGTCTATCAAATAATAATAATAATAATAACAACAACAACAACAACAATAATAGTGCAGTTTTCTGAGCAGTTAAGCCCCCCACCATGGAGGTTGATTTTGCCCAGGGGCACTCTTGAGGCGCTCTTGGGGGAAAATAGACCTTGACATATGCGAGTTGTAGTTACTGGAATGTATAGTTCACCTACAATCAAAGAGCATTCTGAACTCCACCAATGATGGAATTGAACCAAATATGGCACACAGAACTCCCATGACGAACAGAAAATATATATCAGTGATTGGTTGGGGGGGGGGGGGCACCAAAATACTGTTTGCTTACCATTGAAAATTACCTAGGGCCACCTCTGGGTGGCACCCATAGGGGGGTGCCATACCAAGTGACAGTCGCATTGAGGAAAAACAACAGGAAAAACTCAGCTGTTATCAAGACCTCAAAATCGAACTGCAAAGGCTCTGGCATAAACCAGTACAGGTGGTCATCGGCACACTGGGCGCCATGCCAAAAGATCTCAGTCGGCATTTGGAAACAATAAACATTGACAAAATCATGATCTGTCAACTGCAAAAGGCCACCTTACTTGGATCTGCGCGCATCATTCTAAAATACATCACACAGTCCTAGATGCTTGGGAAGTGTTCGACTTGTGATTTTGTGATACAAAATCCAGCAAATCTGCTTTGCTGTGACATACTGTGTTTTTGCGTCAGTAAAATAATAATAATAATAATAATAATAATAATAATAATTGTATTGTTATTATCTCTGGCCACTAAATGTAAGAGTTATATGCATGAATAATTTCCAAAGTATCACTGTCTAATGTTAGAATTGAAGAAAAATAAGGGAAAAGAATTCATAATTGGGAGTGCAGTGTCCTCATTTTGCCTCCCCCCATGGCTACATTGTAAGGGAATACCCTTTTTTACCCAAATGCAAGTCTGTTGGGGTTTTCCTGCTTCTCAATGCAAAAACTGTCCTTCTGGAGATTCTTTTAGCTCTGGATAGATTGAGCTAGCTCAGTGAAAAGAACTTGCCAGGAAACAGAGTAAAACGGTTCACATACTTTGTATTTTTAAAACCTTTTTTGTTTCTTTTTTTGAAGAAAAAAACTAGCAAAAACCCAACATTAAATGTTTTGGTTCAGGGTTCATTTCCTCTCCTCTCTTTTGCCACACATGTTCATAAAAGTTATAAGAGAGCAAGAGGAACTAGAGCTGGATCACAGCAAAGGAATCCAGGACGTTTGGGGTACTGCTGGGCAAATTCCTCTTTAAAAAGCAAGCATCTCTTTTATGCCTAGATCAAGTGAACTTGGCAGAGGCAAAGTCATTGATGCTAACAGTGTGTGACAGGAAACAAGGCCATGTGACTCCTATGTTTTGTAAGCCTAGCCCTTGTGTAAGATTACGGTACATTCTTTTCCAGCGACTCTCTCAGAAATTTGAACTTTTAATTAAAAGGCAACATTGAAGCATGTCCAATTCTGGCAGCCTTAAAAGCAGCTCGTTCCTTCCCTGATTAAAATGCATCTTGAGTCAGCATGTGACGGGATGCTTGTATAATTGGCTTCATTGTCCATTATGTATGTGCGCACATATATAATGGAGATACATAACAGATCCTGGAGAATAGCACCAAAACTTTTTTTTCTTCTGTAAAGAAGCTTACAAGTAGCTAAAACTTAGTCATGTGATTTCCACCTTCCCCTTCACTGTACCTCTGCTGCTTTCTTTCTGTTATTCCACATGCGTACTCCCACTCAAAATACAAACTCACACACTGAGAAAATGTTGCAAAACAGGTGAATATTTTGCCTAACAGGAGGAGAAGAAAACGTGCCACATGATGAAGCTTATTTCTGGAAGATTAGAAACAGCATTGTAATCGTATTGTCAAAGGCTTTCATGGCCAGACTCACTGGGTTGTTGTAGGTTTTTCGGGCTGTATGGCCATGTTCTAGAAGCATTCTCTCCTGATATTTCACCTGCATCTATGGTAGGCATCCTCAAAGGTTGTGAGGTCTATTGGAAACTAGGAAAATTGGGTTTATGTATCTGTGGAAAGTCCAGGGTGGGAGAAAGAACTCTTAACTATTGGAACTAGGTGTGAATGTTTCAATTGGCCACCTTGATTAGCATTTGATGGCCTGACAGATTTTAGGTGTGGCTTGTTACTGCCTGGGGGAATTTATTTATGTATTTATGTATTTATTTCAGATATGTGTACCCCACCCTTCTCAACCCCCCCCCCCCCGGGCGGGCGCGCTAGGGGCGGCTTCCAGCCGGCAGTGATTTGATGCCTCCAATATGCGCATAATAAAATATATAATAAAATCCAATAATTACATACAATTAAAACATTAATTCAGTTTAAAATCTGTATAAATATAACAGCCTGGTGGCCTTATCTCAGCTGAATTCTGTGATTAGAGACTCCATCAAGCTTGTCCATAGTCTATTGTCATCATTGTTACTGTCATTGTCAGCATGATTACCTGAAGACCTGGTCCCACATCCATGTTTTAACTTCTTTCTGAATGAAAGGAGGGGCATAGATAACTTAATTTCAACAGGGAGCGAATTCCAGGTGGGGGGCCACCACTGAGAAAGCCCTGCCCCTTTTTCCTGCCAAGCGCATTTGCGACAGAGGCAGGGCTGAGTGTAGGGCCTCCTCAAAAGATCTTAAACTCCGAGGTGTGTTCTGCTATGGCTGACTTATCTGGCTGAAGTAGTCTGCAGTGCCTTTCATGTTCCTTGATTCGTGTCTGGGCAATTCTGCATTTGGTGATCCCTATGTAGACTTGTCCCCATCTGCATGGTATATGGTAGACTCCAGCAGAAGTGAGAGAATCCCCCTTGTCCTTTGCTGAACTTAGCATTTGTTGGATTTTCTCAGCATTATAATGGTTATCACCTTCCAGAAGCTAGAATCATGAAGATTAGATACTGGATGATTGAAAATAAGACAAAAAATCCTCCCAGGTGCATCAGTATGATTCAACATCTTCTCTTCAAGGTAAGAAAGTACAGCCAGTGCTTTCACTGATAGATGCCTCAATGCAAAAGCATCCATGCAGCAAAATGCCACATTTAAAGGAGATGCTGACATATAATTATCTACTGTACACATAATAGTTTAATATCAATAATTCAGTGATAACGCTCAGTTTCTCATAAACTGGAAAGCCTGCAACAATGCCGGTTTATTAGTATGATCACTATTATTAACATACTTCTATACGCATAGAATGTTGATTAAATCATTTTTCCACTGATTGTTGCTACTGCTTATTACTGCATGTGTAAGTGTGGTACTATTGGGACTTGTACTGGGAAGCAAAGCAAGACCAAACCTCACTCAAATGCAGTACATGTAGCCAGTATATCATAATGGCTAGTCATCACAAATTTATTCCAAATTAGAAACAAGTAGAACGGATGATGTGACATTATAATAATAGAATCATAGAGTTGGAAGAGACCTCATCGGTCATCCAGTCCAACCCCCAGCCAAGAAGCAGGAAAATTGCATTCAAAGCGCCCCCGACAGATGGTCATCCAGCCTCTGTTTAAAAGCTTCCACCACACTCCGGGGCAGAGAGTTCCACTGCTGAACAGCTCTCACAGTCAGGAAGTTCTTCCTAATGTTCAGATGGAATCTCCTTTCTTGTAGTTTGAAGCCATTGTTCCGCATCCTAATCTCCAGGGAAGCAGAAAACAAGCTTGCTCCTTCCTCCCTATGACTTCCTCTCACGTATTTATACATGGCTATCATGCCTCCTCTCATCCTTCTCTTCTTCAGGTTAAACATGCCCAGCTCTTTAAACCGCTTCTCATAGGGCTTGTTCTCCAGAACCTTGATCATTTGAGTTGCTCTCCTTTGGATACATCCCAGCTTGTCAATATCTCTTTTCAATTGTGGTGCCCAGAATGCCTTTGTTTATAAGGCATGGCATACACATATATGAGTGCAAATACATAGTTCCACATGGTTTTGTTTGCACAATAGGTAGAGTTCAGGCTGTCAGAATATCTTCAGCCCTGTACAATCTGTGGCACGAACATATAGTGTGCTTATGATTCGTGCAAAGACCTCACAATCGCTGAGGATGCCTGCCATAGATGCAGGCGAAATACCAGGAGAGAATGCTTCTAGAACATGGCCATACAGCCCGAAAAACCTACAACAATCCACCTCACAAAGGTGCTGGTAGTATGAGACATCACCAGTATGTGAGGCCCATATATACTGGCCCTTTTCTTCTTTACAGTATCCCATATCCTGATTTTCCTCCAGTGAGCTCAAGGCAGCATATGCTTTACTCTTCCTTTCACTTTTATCCTAGTAGGTCAGGCTAAGAGAAAACAAATGACTCAAAGTCATCCAGTGTCACTCATCCCTTAACCTCAGTCTGGATCTACTTCCAAATTCCAGTCTCACCACTACACCATACTGACCTCTGATCCATTATGAGAACCCAGATCAAAGAAAGCACGGAGAGGTCCAATGTGAAGCCAGATGAAGAAATCATGAATTGCTTTTCTATTCCATCCTGAACTGAAAGACCATCCAATGTAGCATAAGTCCTGCTGCCACTGATATGTGGCAGAATTAGAAGCAAGCTATTTATTGTTCCATGTCAGAAAAGAAAGTGGCTATTTGTTCAAGTCCACCATAAATACTACTGGTATAGCACATATAAAATCCACATTGAACTGGATTATATGGTAGTGTGGACTCAGATAACCCAGTTCAATTGTGAATTATCCACCTTGATATTCTGAAATATGTGTGGAAGGGCCAATGACCCTTCCAGATAGGGCCTATATCCCAGGATTTGATCCTTGGTAGGGCCCTTCAACTCAATCCCAGAATATCAAGGCAGAAAATCCCACAATATCTGCTTTGAACTGGGTTATCTGAGTCCACACTCAGATAATGTGGGATATTCTGTCTTGATATCCTGGGATATAGGGTTGTGTGGAAGAACCCTGAGATAATGTGGGATTTTCTGCCTTGATAGTCTGGGATATAGGGCTGTGTGGAAGGGCTTGTAGATTATCTGGCAGTGCAGACTCAAATCCAGTTTAAAGCAGAAAACCTGGGATCAGATCAAAGGCCTGTCTGGAAGGGCTTTTAGTGAATGCTTTAAAAGCTTGTTGCATCCTCAGTTCAGGGCACAGATAAGTCTTGAACTGAGAAATTCAAAGCTTTATTTAATAACTGCCTTCTCCATGTGTAAAAAGTGAGTGGGAGTATTGCTGAGCCTTTGACTGAACCATAAGCTAAAACCATAAGACGGGAAACTATTGCATAAGGGGGCAGATCATTTTCCTGAATATTGGGGGTACTATATGGCTGGCTATACCTAATTCCATGCAGCCTACAACTATTCTCTGTCTAATATAAATAGTATATGGTGTTTTTTTTTTCATATCAGGAGCAACTTGAGAAACTGCAAGTTGCTTCTGGTATGACAGAATTGGCTGTCTGCAAGAACATTGCCCAGGGAACACCCAGATGTTTTACCATCCTGTGGAAGGCTTCTCTCATGTCCCTGCATGAGAAACTGGAGCTGACAAGACAGGAGCTCACCCCGCTTCCCAAATTGGAACCACTGACCTTTTGGTAAGCAGTCCTGCCAGCACTAGGGTTTAACCCATTGCACCACCAGGGACTCCCTAATAGTATATGATAATATAACTAGAAAACATAGGAAATTGTGTATATAGTGATGGAGTCCCTGGTGGTGCAGTGGGTTAAACTGCTGAGCTGCTGAACTTACTGACCAAAAGGTTGCCGGTTTAAATCCAGAGAGTGGGGTTTGCTTTCACTGTTAGCCCCAGCTTCTGCCAACCTAGCAGTTTTACAACATGCAGTAGATCAATAGGTACCACTCCGGCAGGAAGGTAATGGCACTCCATGCAGTCATGCTGGCCACATGGTCTTGGAGGAATCTATGGACAATGGTGGCTCTTCCTTGTAGAAATGGAGATGAGTGCCAACCCCCAGAGTTGGACATGACTGGACTTAATGTAAGGGGGAAAACTTTACCTTTCCTGAGTGTATGTAATTGCCATGACTCTTGACTTCCCAATATGTTAAAATAATAGTACACAGGGCATTGGTAAGGGACTATCTAAGTGACTACTGCAAATCCTGCCCACTATTAGTACACCTTTGTAACTTCCTACTGCCTCACACACATGCCATGATTCACCAGCATTAGTCTGTCACTTTGGTCCAATTTAGAATTCATCCAGTTGGTCTGAGATTCATGAGTGAACATCATGAGTGAACTGATGTAGTGTTTAAGCAAGTATCCTGGTTTGAAACTATTTGTTTGAAGTTTTGTAATAACAAAAATACTGTCATATAGAGACTTGTGTACTGTTCGGAGCGTGACTGGCTAGTAGTGAGACATCTGCCTTTCTGATCACAGCAGGATGTCAGGGAACGCTCTGAAAGTGTGCTAATTTCAGCCAGTTGCGTGCAAGGAACAGGCCAGCCACCAGCTTCACAAAAGACTTCCTAACAAATCATTCTGCTGCAGGGCAGTCATGAAAGTAATGCAATCTGAAAATTGATAAGAGCCCGTCAGCTGTGTCATTAAAGACCAAAACATGTTACCAGACTGGGGTAGTTAAGATATACCCATTGACCCAGCCTTCTCAGCAGGAGGGCAAAGAAAGAACATGATACTTTCAACAAGACTAAAACAAAGAATTAGACGACACTGGTGTCCTTAAGGGAAGAGTCACAGATGTAGCCTGACCAAGACCAAGCTGTGCTTCTCATCTCATTTTGTCTCCTAAAGAGGAAAAGCAGTTATCCTAAATTCATTCTTGCAGTCTTAGGCCTGGTTCTGAGGTTAGAGGCCTTCCAATCTTTTGCAATGCACGGGGTCTTTTGTGACCTACTTCAGGGATTAGAAATTGCATTTTTGGAGTGAGGGGATGCAGGTTGTGTGTGCATTGCACCAGGTGATACCATCAGAGGGGGTGACATCAAAATGACTTTCTATAAAATTGTTGTGCAGTGTTTTGGCAGAATTGTAGTTAAATATCACCACAGATGCAGACTGCAGCCAGGAAATCAGAAGACATTTACTTCTTGGGAGGAGAGCAATGACCAATTTTGATAAAATAGTGAAGAGTAGAGACATCACACTGGCAACCAAGATCCGCAGAGTTAAAACAATGATATTCCCCGTATTAACCTATGGATGTAAGAGTTGGATCATAGGGAAGGCTGAGTGAAGGAAGATAGATGCTTTTAAACTGTGGTGCTGGAGGGAAGTTCTGAGAGTGCCTTGGACCGCGAGAAGATCCAACTAGTCCATACTTCAGGAAATAAAGGCTGACTACTCATTGGAGGGAAGGATATTAGAGGCAAAGATGAAGTACTTTGGCCACATAATGTGAAGAGAGGAAAGCTTGGAAAAGACAATGATGCTGAGGAAAATGGAAGGAAAAAGGAAAAGGGGCCGACCAAAGGCAAGATGGATAGATGGTATCCTTGAAGTGACTGGCTTGACCTTGAAGGAGCTGGGGGTGGTGATGGCCAACAGGGAGCTCTGGCATGGGCTGGTCCATGATGTCATGAAGAGTCGGAAGCAACTGAATGAATAAACAACAAATAACCACAAAAATGGCTGGTTTCTGTACATTCTAGCACATGGCCATACATCCTGGAAACCACACAACACCCAGTGATTCCAGCCATGAAAGCCTTCAATAATTAGCCCAGCTAACATGTACTGTTTTAATATTCCTACAAAGCAAAAATGCTATACTAAATTAATTTTTTAAGGTAATGAGTTTGGCAATTAGAAGTTAGTAGATGAGTTGGAGACTGTGACTACCAAAGTGGACACCTAGACCACTTCATTGTAGTCTTCCTATTTATTCATGTACAGGTTGGGTATCCTTTATCTCAGTGGCTCCCAACCTTTCTAATTTCCCAACCCCTAAATACAATTCCTCATATCGTGGTGACCACCCAACCATAAAATTATTTTCGTTGCTACTTCATGACTGGAATTTTGCTACTGTTATTAATCATAAGGTAAATATCTGATATGCAGGATGTATTTTCATTCACTGGACCAAATTTGGCACAAATACCTGATATGTCAAAATTGGAATACTAGTGGGGCTGGGGGGAGGGGTGTGATTTTGTCATTTCGCAGTTGCAGTTGCTGGGATTTATAGTTCACCTAATCAAAAAGCATTCTGAACTCTACCAATGATGGAATTGAAGCAAACTTGGCACAGAACTCCCATGACCAACAGAAAATACTGGAAGGGTTTGGTGGGCATTGACCATGAGTTTTGGAGTTGTGATTAACCTACATCCAGAGAGCACCGTGGACTCAAACAATGATGGATCTGGACCAAACTTGGCACAGACCCAATGTGGCCAACTGTGAATACAGGAGGGTTGGGGGGGGGGGGGTTACTGACCTTGACATATGGGAATTGTAGTTCACCCACATCCAAAGAGCACTGAACCCAGCTGATGACAGATCTGGACCAAATTTGGCGTAGAGACCCAACATGGCCAACTGTGAAATCTGGTGGGATTTGGGAAGGATTGACCCACAATTTTGGGAGTTGTAGTTCACCCACATCTTATGCATTTTCTAATAGGAGCATTAATGAAAAACAAAAGGAAAGACTGACTTTTTTCTAATAAATAACTTTACAAATTACTAAGCTGCTTCTGCTGTGCTCCTCCTCCTTCTGATGCTGCTGGGCCACTCAGTCCCACATCACATGGGCACTTTCCCTCCTGCTTTGAAGGGACTCGCTGGAACAAGCCTCCATCCATCCTAATGTGCTCTCCCTCCACCGTATATTCTCTGAGCATGCCTGCTCTCCCCTCCCCACTTGGAGTCTTAGAAAAAGCCCTCCCCTTGGCTGAGAAGCCACCTGAGAGGCCAACCAATCACAGCAGGAGGAGGGCATTTTGATGGGAGGATTCGTTATCTGTTTCTAAAAAAGAAGAGAATGACAGGTGGAGAGATTTTTAGCCTTCTCTTCCAAAAGGTTTCTTAAAACCATCAAAAATATGTGTTTTCTGGTGTTCTTTGGCAACCCCTCTGAAACTCCTTCACAACCCCTCCAGAGTCCCGACCAGGGCCGTAGCCAGAAATATTTTTGGGGCGGGGTTGAAAATTTCCGGGGTGGAGAGTTGAAAATTTCATGGGGGGTGGGGTTGAAACCTGCCTCCTAGCACATGCTGAAGCAAAGAGCACAGCAGGGGGCAGAGCAGCCTTCAATAGCCTGCAGCTCCACCCCTGTCAACCACCTCCACCAAGTCTGGCCTCCTTAATGAGAGCATTCAACACCCCTCCCCCCAACTTGGTTGCTTCACTACATCGGCTATTGCTGCAAGTAATGACAGTGTGAATAAATTGTCAATATTTTTTGCATCTCATAGACTTAGTATGGGGATTTGGTTAAACAGTTAAAATTCATGAGTAGGGATTCATAAGTAAATTCATGAACCCCTAACCCCCCCCCCCCCCCCCGGCTACAGGCCTGGTCCCGACCCCCAGGCTGAGAAACGCTGCTTTATCTGAAACACTTGGAGCCAGAAGCATTTTGGATTTTGGGCAGGTGGGGGGGGGGGGTCCCGATTTCGGAATACTTATATTTGTTTATACACACATAACAAAAATCTTAGAGATAGGATTCACATTTAAACATGAAATTCATGAAAGTTTCACATAGCTTGAAGGCAATTGTATACAATATTTCTAAGTAATTTTGTGTATGAAACATATTGTATACATTTTCAAAACACAAAGTAAAGGTGTTACTATTTTAGCCACCAACGTGGACAATTTTGGAGTACATTAGATTTTAAGACTCTGGAGAAGGGGTGCTCAACCTGTAATTTTATCTAAATTTGCTTCACGTCATGTAAATGAGAATAAACAAACTTTATCTTCTTTTAGCATCTCTCATAGTTATGCATTTCCACATTTTGGCACAATATATTAGAGACCATTGTAATGAAGCATTCTTACTTCAAAAATCACAAGAACTTCCCCATTTAACTTCTTTTGAAAATTGTTGCTGATATCTCCCTAAAATGATTATTGTAATATGGATAGTAACAGGCAACAGAAATATGAATTAAATTAATTTAAATTCCTATTAGATGTTTGGCTTATATAGAGGAAAAGGGGAACTGGCAGAATATGGAAATATACACTTCCCATTATATATTCAAGAGGCTGTCAACATTTTTCAAGCAGTTCAGTTGTATTGAGCAGCACCAACACTGAGCAGAAATGACAACCCTTCATCTGTCACTAAATCTTAAAAGGAGCACAAGTTTGTTTATCAAAGGAAAACATGCTGGAGTCTGCAAATTGTTCAGTGCAGCTGAAGTCACCTTGGAAGTGCCTGAGGAGCCGGAGGGCCCTGGCAAATTTGCATATGTGTAATGAACTTAATTTGCCTAACGAAGATGCACGGCATTGTGGGAGGTCAACATTTTGCAGTTCTGCAGTGCTGCTCATGCATTTTGCAATGTTAGACAAAAAGGCAAGAATTCTCAGTCCCAGGGGACTTTACAAAGGTGTGCCTGTAGGAATATCTGCTGGAAGAAGAAAAGGAGTATGGAAGATAACATACACACACACACACACACACACACACAGAGAGAGAGAGAGAGAGCAGGGAGATATTCAAAATTGTGTCATGACCTCTCAAGACATTATTAGTGCCACCTTGTCATTTGTTATCATTGCTTTGTATTTTCTATGCCCAATTATGATTCCTAATGCCATCGAAAATACTCAATTAGGATTCAAGAACCAACATTACTCACCAGAAATTTCTGTGTGCATCATGTAGACATCCAGTGCTGAATTTGGAGTATTTTTTTTAAAAAAAACTAGTGTACACAAGCCTCATGTGTACTACAAATTGGAATTAACTTTCTTCTGACATCCAGAATCTCCCAGTCCTGGACCTGGTTTCTATCACTGTTCCAAATGGATTGCATCCATAATATTTATATAAAAGTACTGGGGATCATATAGGGTGTCTTCTAAACGCCACCCTCTTTAACTCAGGCCCCTTCCACAAAGCTGAATAAAATCCTACATTATCTGCTTTGAACTGGAATATATGGCAGTGTGGACTCAGATAACCCAGTTAAGAGCAGATATTGTGGGATTTTCTGCCTTGATATTCTGGGTTATATGGCTGTGTGGAAGGGCCCTCAGCTTGCAAAACTGGCCAAACATCCCAGCTTCTGCCTCTATAGGAATAAATTCTGAGACCTTCTTAAACTAGATCATCCTAGTTTCCCTTACCTATGCACATTGCTGACAATAGGGCACACCTACACTGAACATTTAAATCTGTGTGGGGTTAGAGCAGGCTGCAACCAGCTATACAATGAATGGGGGCCAATCCAGATCAATTTGAAGAAAGGTAATCAATGCAGCTTTACCCCAGGTTAATAAAAAGTTGGGGGAAACCTGACAGCCAGCCTGTGCTCAGGTGGTCTGGGAACATGGGATGGCTGCCCCCCCCCCCCCCCCAGTGTCAATGTTAGCTACAGTAGTGACACAGCAACCTACCTGATCCTGGGAGCTTTTTTTAATGTTGTGCAACTCCCAAAGGCACTGAGAGAAGGAAAAACGGGGTTTGCTCCTCCATCCTCCCCTATTTCTTTGAAAGGAAGAAGAATTCCCCAGGATAAGGTGGGTGACTGTGCCACTGCTGTGTAACCAATAGTGACACAGGTGAGGGGGTGAAGGTTGAGCCTCTACCCAGTGGTGCCTAACCAGGTTTGGGCAGTAGGGACTCCCTGCTACCATGGTGGCTCAGGAAGCACCATAAAGTGGTCTGAAACCAGCATCTTGGACATCGGTTCCAGCCCACTTTATTTGGCTATATAAAACTGTCTTATCAGCCATGTAATTTTCTTTCCTCCACCATTAGTGAGAAGAAGGAAGAAGTGGGGGGATTCTTTACTCTCTGCAATCTTGGTAGCACCACTTCCCATTTCTTATCTAAACCCACTTCTGTCCTTTGCAAGCACTCACCAGTAATACTTTCTCATTGCCCAGTTATATTGTCTAGGCCTGAAGATGTTACTCCCCTTTACTATATCATTTTCTTATTTGATTTATATCCTAATTTTTCCTGAATGTTAGCACAGGTGTAAACATATTTTTTGCAGAGTATATTACTTGAGTTTTTTCTTTTGATTTAGGTTTATTGGATGGGCAATTTGTGTTGTGTAAGTGGATATTTGTGTGAGTGTTTATCTGAATGTCACCTACTTCATCTTCTGTGAGAGGGGTATTTTCTTATGGAAATAAATATATGATTTGTTTTTTTGAGGCCAAAAACCTAGTTTCTTGGTCAAGTGACTTGTTTAAAAACCACATCACTTTGTCTTTTTCTAAATTGGTGGTGGATTAGAAAAATATGGGTTCACACAACAAGTAGTTTCATGCTTGGGAGCACAGAGTCCAACTCAGCCTTGTAATCAAATTCTTAAGCAAAGAATTTCATTTTTTTTAACCTTTTATGAAATTGATGTTTCCTTAAAGGCCACATTCACAATAGCAGCTATTTTGTGAGCATATTTCTGACCCATCCTAAAATGACAAATATTGTCTACCCTACAAATGGCTGGGGACAGCTGATTCAATGACTGAAAAGCTTGTTGATTTAAGAAGAGCTGAAGAACTATAATATAATCACGGAGGTATCTAATCATGACATTAGTTTGAGATCAAATCCCACATATTTGAAGAAACTAAAATTTCAGACATGCCCATAAACCTTCTAAAATGCATTTGCACTAATTTGTTATACAAATTACATTCAGATGAATTGTGAAATATATCTTCACTAAGAATTAGAAATAATTCAGAGTCCATTATTCCCCTGCCCTCTTGATTTCCATTTCTAAACATATCTTCTGGTTTTCAGGTCTGCTTGCATATTGACTGCTATAAATATTTTACATTTTTATTAGGTTTCAGAATGATGCAACTTTAAAAACCCAGTTAAAATAAAATAAAATAAAGCAAATTAAACACTGAAATAAATCCTTCCTCCCCACAACCTCCTCACATTCTTGCAGCCCCATCCTTTAAAAAATACAACTAAAATAGATACATTGAAAAGCCCTGTTGCTGAAATTTTAATTAAACTCTCATTGAAAGTTTGAAGGACATTACTAAAAACAAACCAACAAAAATGTTCAGAAGAATAACTGATCAGTGTTACTTTTGAACCAAATCAAAATTTTTATAGAGTAACCAGTTATTTGGTGACTGCTTCCAGAAGCCGAGGGACATGTTTGTTGACGTTAAATATATTAGATTGCAAAGAGGCTACACCACTGAGTGATTATAATGCATTATCATAAATCCATAGAGGAAGCTTACTGATTTTAGTTCTCCGATAACTGCATAATATATTGCATACAGCCAAGCTATGCTTTGCAGTCATGAAAGCGGTAATAAGGAAAAGCTGTTACTTCTGAGTAGACATGTATGGAACTGTGTAAAGCTTTGTATGCTTAGTGGAAAAATGTTGAATTGATTAAAATATAATGTATTTTCTGGCATATAAGACTACTTTTTAACCCAGGAAAATCTTCTCAAAAGTTGGGGTTCATCTTATATGCCAGATGTCATCTTATAGGGCGGTGTTGGGACTCATCCTGGGTGTGAACCTGAGCCTGAATTTCTGATTGTATTGCCTAATGTTGATGTTAATGTTGATGCAAATGTTGATGGGCCTAATTTGGATAGTGAGGCTGAAGTGATCAATGAGGATGAGGCTCAAGATGGAGACACTTTGGGCAGTAAAATTCCTACAGGCTTTGATTTAGAGGCTTCAAGGGAAAAGTCAAGTTCTCATGAGAAAGTTTATGTCAGACCGAGAGAAGAAAAATCACTCCTTTTTTCTCCTGACCTGAGCATGCAAGATATCTTGACATCTGTTCGGATCAATGATAACACCCGCAGTTTGGAGATAAACCAGAACCGCAGGGAGGCCCAATGTTTACGTAGGTCCGAGAGAATCCGACAACTGAAACCAAAGATTAGAGTTAGCTGGAATCAGTTTCTGGGATTTAAGAGTGCCCATGAGGGAGATTTCCTCAGACCAAGCATTGTTTAAAATCAAGTACAAACCTCATGGGTTTTCCAGTTTCCGGTGGTCTGGTCTCTAAGGGAATTTCTGGCTTCAAGTGAGATTAGTAAGGGTTAATCTGTTCATGGATTTCTATTGAGAGTTTTCTGGACATTAATGTTTTGGATTTCCTGCAAGCTTACTGGACATTGCTGTTTGCTGTTTCATTTTGGCTTTTTTAACTTTGGACTTTATTCTATTTTATATTCATCTTTCAATAAAAAGGATTGCATTTTTCCTAAACCATGGTGTGGTGTATTAATGACAAGAGGGCCCTGTCTCCTGATCTGGAGTGCAATGGGTGGGTGCTAAAACTTCCGAGACATACTTGAAAATCTGAAGTCACCGCATATAGTGGGGGGCCTCAAAAACAGCTGTGGCTGCATCCTCACCATATGTGGCAACCATATGAAAGCAGCAAGCGCAACGCTGTACAAGTACAGTAGAAGAAAATCCACTTACCAGGATTTGTGGAAAGAAGTGACTTAACGAGGTCCCCATTATGAGGCGAGGGGGCACCTCACCGGGAAGGTGTAAGTGAAGGGCGGAGCAAGCTGCAGGAGTCTGGGATGCCTGGAGTATGGGAAAATGAGATAGAGCAGTGCTGTGCCCAGAAAATAACGCCTCTTTCATCGGTCTGGCCAGCCCTTGTATCCTATTACCATACCTCCTTCCCTGCCTCTCAGATCTTGCTCCCGAGGACTG
Organism: Anolis sagrei; assembly: GCF_037176765.1. Lineage (NCBI taxonomy): Eukaryota > Metazoa > Chordata > Lepidosauria > Squamata > Anolidae > Anolis > Anolis sagrei. The sequence continues at coordinate 123,229,418 of NC_090025.1, read as the reverse complement.
CAGTGAAGAGACGCAGGTGCACATGTGTGAGATCTGAGAGGCAGAGAAGGCAGTTTGGTAATAGGAAAATTACCATATTGAAATAAAATCTGATGTTTTTTAAATTTTTATTTGGTGTACATTGGAAGAGGGGTATTCTTATACAGCGAGTATAGCCGAAACTCTATATTTTAACTGGAAAAGTTGGGGTTATACACCAGAAAATACTATACATCTAAAAGATGACACTTCTTGAATTTACAGTGGAAACAAAAAAAAAAGTGGCTACTAGTGAACTCTTTCAAAAGGGTGGGTAGACGAAACCACAAATACTATCACACAGGCATGGCACTTGTATTTCCATCCAGCATGCTTTCATGCCACCTGCTCTATCCTGCACTCCTTTCTGTGTTCTTAGCTGTGCTGAAACAGAGAGCATGATACCTTCCTCATATTTAAGTTCTATTTATGAATAATAATAATAATAATAATAATAATAATAACAATAATAATAATAATCTCAGCTGTGTTATATATTGTTCTCTTGGGATCTTCTGCATTGCTGACAATATGCTTCATGGGTTTTTTTCTTTGCAGTATCTCATGGTTGTTTTAATAATGGTAATGGTTGATATTCTAGACATTTAATAGTTTCCATGTTGTGGAATGGTGACTCTGCTCCAAGTTTTAGCCCAAGCACTAAAGAAATTAGTGAAAACACTGAACTCTATCCTCAAAATAGGTTCAGCAACTTGCGCAATTAATATAAAGTTCAGATGTATACCTTATATCAGGCTGAGTTCTCTACTGACACAGAAGCCACTAACCACCATAGCGTTTTTTTCATGTCAGAAGTGACTTGATAAACTGCAAGTTACTTCTGGTGTGAGAGAATTGGCCATTTGCAAGGATGTTGCCCAGGGGATGCCCAGACGTTTTACCATCCTGTGGGAGACTTCTCTCATGTCCCCACACAAAAAGTTGGAACTGACAGATGGAAGTGCACCCCACTCCCAAGATTCGAACTGCTAACCTTTCGGTCAGCAGTCCTGCCGGCAGAGGGGCTACCCCATTGTGCCACCTGGGACTCCACCACCATTGGCTGAACCTTATAAAAAATTCAGTCAGCAGATTCCCTCTCCATCCAGAAGCCCAGAATGGTACAACCTTGAAAACAATTAAGCACGTGATCAGATTCTGCCATTTGTTTATATCAAAGCAAAGTTGCACCAAAAGCCTAACAGGGCATAGTATCTCTACGGATGTTTAATATAGGCTGGGAAGGGTGAGGCAGATAAATTGAGGGGATAAGAATTTTTCCTATTTTTCTAAAAGACATTTCCCCCCAAAAAACAACTGAGATAAAACTAACAGTGGAATGTTTTCATTTAGGATAAAGGAGAAAATGTTTACATTTTCTTGATTCAGTTCTTTTTGGGGAAACAAATGCTTTATGTCTGCTTAGCACTCATACACACTAGAAGACGCGAAATAACATTATTTGATTTAGCAGTGCAACTCATTTGTTCTGTATTTATTTCAAAAGCAAACAGATTCATTATAGTTTTGAACCTTGTAACTCTACCCGTACCAATAAAATAACAATTAAAAAGAAAATGAAATTTGTAAATATTTTTATTTATTTATTTATTTTACTATATTGGGCATGAAACTTTTACAATCTATAAAGGATGCATTTTTCATACATTTCTTTGAAAACATCAGAAAGAAAGGGTTTTCTTCATGGCTTCAAATATTTCTGGAAATTGTACAAGGAAGAAAGTGCATAGTAAGGCTGAACATTAGAAAAATAAAACAAAAATAATGCCCACAGATTATTTACTGAACTAAGATAGATGATAAAGTTTTCCCCTGACATTAAGTCCAATCATGTCTGACTCTGGGAGTTGGTGTTCATCTCCATTTCTAAGCCAAAGAGCTGCCGTTGTCCATAGACACCTCCAAGGTCATGTGGCCAGCTTGACTGCCTGGAGCTCCATTACCTTCCTGACAGAGCAGTACCTATTGATCTACTCACTGAACTGCCAGGTTGGCAGAAGCTGGGGCTAATAGCAGGAGCTCACCCCGCTCCCCGGATTCAATCCTGCAAACTTTCCTTTAGCAATTTCAGCAGCTCAGCAGATTAACCCACTGCACCACCGGGGGCTCCTAAGATAGATGGTGAAGATACTGAAATCAATCTAAGACTTGTCATTCATTAGAATAGAGACTGCAGTCAAGACATCAGAAGAAGGCTTTTCCCCCTCCATCTCCAACAGGATGCTCTCAGCCCAACATTTTGTCTGCCATTGTTAATATCTTTAGGCAGGAGGCACAGACAGCTAGGACTTTTGAACTATTATCTACTGATGTTATTTTGGATTCTTGTTTAATTGTCCTAATGGTTAATTTTCCCTGTAGCAGGGAAATTAACATATGTATTAGGAACTATCAGGTCTTAATGAGCTTCCCAGTGACACATCAAAGAATCAGAGGCAGTTGGTCCTTGCAAAAAATGTGTGAGAGAGAACACCTAAGGATCAAAGCTATCACTCTGATGGGAATTTGAAGCAGTGGCTTAATTGACCATAAGAAACATTTTCCCTTTTCACTAATCTGAATTTCCCTGAGCTGCCAGAATTGCAGATGAAAGTGAGAAGCTTCCTTGACCTCCTCTGACAAGCAAAATGTTTTTTTTTTCTTTCTCTCATGTGTAGAAAGGAAGATATTTTGGGAGTGATTTACAAGGTCTGGGAGCTGCAAAGGAAAGGTGTCAAAAAACTGCATTCCAGCTATTTCATACTCTACTGCGTCTTGACCCATAAAGAGATGTTAAAGAACACTTCAGTGCTTGTCAGCTTATATACCATCTTCGGTCTACGTCTCCTGGAGTGAATTTATGTGCAGCAGCAGTAGTACAAGGTAGTTTCTTTCTCATCTCGAAGAAACACGACTGTCCATTTCGTATGTGCCTTGTGAAGTTTAAGAAGGGGACACAGGGGAATATCAATTTCCCCATCAAGGCACAGGTTTGCAGCTTGGGAGTGATCCTGGACTCATCGCTGAGTCTGGAACCACAGGTTTCGGTGGTGGCCAGGGGAGCTTTTGCACAGTTAAAACTTGCGCACCAGCCATGCCTGTACCTTGGGAAGTCTCACTTGGCCACAGTGGTCCACACAACCTGTTACATCCCAAATAGATTACTGCAATGCGCTCTACATGGGATTGACTTTGAAGACTGTTCGGAAGCTCCAAGGAGTTCAGTGAGTGGCAGCCAGGTTGCTCACTGGAGCAGCACTCAGGGAGCACACAACCCCCTGTTGTGTCAGCTTCACTAGCTGTCAGTTTGCTACCAAACACAATTCAAAGTGGGCTTTAGCCTATAAAGCCCTAATCAGGAGACTTCTCTCATGTCCCCACATGAACAGCTGCAACTGGCAGATTGGAGCGCACCCTGCTCCCCAGATTCCAACTGCTAACCTTTTGGTCAGCAGTCCTGCCGGCACAAGGGTCTACCCCATTGTGCCACCATTGGTTGAACCTTATGAAAAATTCTGGCCCAGGCTGCCTGTCCAAAAGTATTGTCCCCCATGAACCAGCACGGAGATGAAGATCATCTGGGGAGGCCCTGCTTTTGGTCCAGCCGGCCTCACAAGTGCGGCTGGCAGGGCCTTTTCAGTGGTGGCCCCTCGGTTGTGGGACTCCTTCCCTAGTGACATCAGAGCAGCCCCCTCCCTATTAGGCTTTAGGAAAAAAGTCAAAACCTGGCTCTGGGAGAAGGCTTTTTGAAACCAGAGCAATCCAGTATTCTAAATTGAAACTCTGTGCAATTTGACCTCAGAATGGACTCAGAACATGAACTTTGGATGGCATGTTTTTAACTTCAAATCTTTTTTAACTCTATTTAATATGTTGCAATTTTAAAATTTTTAGGTAATTATGGTTGAAGCACAATGTATGTGCCACTGTAAGCCGACTTGAGTCCCCCTGAATGGGGTAGAGAAGGGGCGGGGTATACGTATGCCAAATAAATAAATGATAAGTTGTCTGCCTTGTTGTGCCAAGAAAGTACTATCTGAGGTGAGGCAGCTTTCTGGTCTTTGCTTTTTCCTACCTGATCGTCTATCTTTTAACTCCTCTTTCAGTTGGTTTCAATTGCTATCAAAGTAGCAATTATGGGTGACCTTTTGCTCTGCCTGCAGTCCTCCATCTCTACTGCAAGAGAGAGAGAGGAATGTCTGCCACATCTGAGAGACCTTTCCTTTCTAGGAGCCTGGGATCAATGTATCAATTAAATTAATTAGCTGATTATTACTCAGAATGAACGGCCAGGAGACAATCATAAAGAAATTAATTTTAATATAAATTGTAATAAAACCGCAGGTGGCTTACACCATCTTAAAGCTCCAGCTTACCCTGCATCTCACTCAGCCTCCAGAATTGCATCTTAATTAACATCTTAGATCAAGATTCAATGCACATTGAAACTGGAGTGGGGATTGTATGTGTAATGTGTAAATTGTATTACCAATATGCAAATGCATGTAAATGTAATTGGTAAATTAACCAATGAATCATGTGTGTTTTAGCCAATTACTGGACTCAAACACTTTTAGTTAATCACTTTGAATCTCTTTCACCAACATTGTAGCACTAACATACTGCATACAAAGAGGCATTATCCACAGGGAAATACTCCTGGTTGGATTTTGTGCAATAGGGATTTTACATACTTTCCCAATGAACAGCATTCAATAATTATTTAACAGAAGCTGCTTAGAAGTTTAAAGGAGGGCCGGGGAGGTGGTAGAACTGAGTGAAAGCCTGTTGTCTTTTTAAGTAAAACACCATTTTCTGAAAAGTTTGTGTATTGCAGAATGACAGCATATTACCACAGAAGATCACATTGTAGAATATGTGGTGTCATAGGCATGTTTCTCAGAAGGTGAAACTAGATGACATAATAATATTTTTCATACAGAAAATAGGATTGATTTTGCACCAAGTTCGCGTGTAGTTAATATATCTTATATTACATGTAATATTACTAATAATATTACAGTACAATTGTATAGTGCTAGATAGTATTATATAATACTGATATGGAGCCATGCTAATGCTATTGTATATTTATATGTGTCTATCTATCTATCTATCTATCTATCTATCTATCTATCTTGTAAATGCTGTTTCTGCACAAAACTGTCACATGCAACCAATGTCACGTCCAACCTGGACGGAAGTACAACCTGTTAGCAAACCTGACATTTGTGAGAGATCCCTAGTAGTTTTGTCTCCCTGACACATGACTTAAACAAAAAAAAGAAATCTTTTCACAATATATACAGCATTACAGTACTGCAATAAATCATAATTTAAAATCCTTCTTTTTTGTCTTCTACCATGACTCAAATCATAGATGTTTGCAAACTACCTCCCTGACAATCTCTTACTAATACATTACCCTGTATGCAGTTCCAGTAAATCCAAGATTATGCTTGCCAGGGTTAGTAAACACTAAAAATGTTTTGACACTTCTGTGATTTTTTAAAAATAATCTTTACACAGTCTTTGAATGCTACCAAAAGGGGATATGTGTGTCAGATACTTCTGAACCCAGGGAGGTCCTCTTCAAGGGGATACTCCAAGTTAGAAAGCACCTTCTCCTAACAGAGGAAATCATTCATGACCCACTGAGGGCCCTTCTAGACAGGTCTAAATCTGATAGACTTAAATACTACTTTCTACCAGGTTTGTGGTACCCTGCAATTTGTGGTCAGGGTGGCTAGATACCCAGGGGAGTATTGCCACCAGCCTCACCCAGAGTAAACCAGATTAGTTTGAGGGGTCATTTGGACTTTGGAAGGAAACACAGGCTTTAGCACTTTGTAAATGGGCCCTGAATTAATCCATCTTTGGTAGATCTTATCAGTCAAAACGGCAAGTATGCATGGGACGGAGTAATTGGGGAGTCTTTTCCACATCGTTACCATGCAACACAAGAGACCACTTCCGGGAAATCTGACCAGATAGAATACTGAGCAATTCTCCAGATGCTGAGATACTTATGCAGTGAGATTTCATATCATAATGATTATCAAAGTTTCAACAACTGACACAGGACCCCATCCCCTGCTGAACCTGAGTGTAATGGACAAGCTTAGGAGATGCAGGATTGATCTTCTTGTACACAGCTCTGTAAACAACCTGCCCATCAACTTCTGCTACCATTTCATTCTGTCTGATGGTAAGACTGGTCCTGGAAATGTGATTAACAAAACAATACGACATAAAGATGCTGTACAATCTCAAGGATACAACTGAAAGTTCTTTTTGTGCCTCACAAAATGATAAGATGAATAAAATAGAGTTTTATGCACATGTTTTTGAGAAAAAGAATGAAATGAGAGGAGAATGGGAATCCATCTCGAGCACTCTATTGAGAGATATCAGAAGAAAGGGACACAGAAAAATAACCATTTCTGCGTAAGACAAGAGAGCATTTATTACTGCTATCTGTTGCTAGTACATTCCGCTGGTATTCAGGTGATAGATAGATATGAAGGATGTAATTACCCAAATTATACGTGGCTACCCTCATGTGATCTTTGATACTTCTTTTTAATTAAAAAAAGATAATTGCAAGGTCAAGGGACTTTTAATCGAAAAATAGGAATATTTACTCTGAATAATTTTGAAACAAAAAAGCTTTAAAAACATATCAGAAGTAATCTTTTGTATGATTCCATTTGTAGCGACTTGGACACTATAAAAGAAAAAAGTCAGAGACCTCTCCTCTGTTAAAGGACTTGGATTGTGATGAAGGCAAAAGTGTAATCAAAGACTCAACATGAAACAGAAAACCTGGATGATAAATTAAAATGATATCTTCTTTTACGTGATGAATGTGTTCAGAACCTTCCTGCAAAACATTATTGCCCTCAAAGTACACATGGCCAGAGCCTGGAAAAAATAAATGTAGACCGTACCTCCTAGAATTCATCAGCCAACATGACTACTTACATGAATAACTCAGAGTGCATTTACACTATAGAATTAATGCATCTTGACACCACATTCACTGCCTTGTACTTGTAATTTTACAAGGTCTTTAGGCTTCTGTGCTAAAGAGTGCTGGTGCTTCACCAAAGTACAAATCTTTGGATTCCATAGGATTGAGGCATGACAGTTAAAGGGGTGTCTGACTGCATTAATTCTATATTGTACATGCACCCCAGTTAGTTCTGCTAGAACTTCATGCTACTAGTGTGTGCCAAAAAGTTATGCTGATTCTTAGAATATACTTATTATACTTCTCAAATGAAGATTCTCAATAAATATTCTGTGATTTGAACCTGGATTTCAGTGCTGAAAAATAAATCCAGAGTTAATCCGTGTTTCAAAGATTTCTCCAAAATAAAATCGGCCCAATCCAGTTTACCTGTCTGGTCCCAGCTTACCTGTCTGAATACATCTCCCTCTATGAAGATCATCTGGGGAGGCCCTGCTCTCGGTTCCAACTCCTTCGCAGGTGTGGTTAGTGGAGATGAGAGACAGAGCCTTCTCAGTGGTGGCCTCTTGGCTGTTGAACTCCCTCCCTCCTAACCTTCAGGGGAAAAAAACTAAAAACATGGTTATGGGACAAGGCTTTGGACAATAATCATTTAGTGCAATAAGTAAATACAGATTTGTGCAAAGATGACTGCAATGGCCTTGGACTATGAGTTTGGACTGTGTTTAATAATTGTTTTAATAATTTAATAATTGTTTTAATGTTTAATGTTTTTATATATTTTTTAATTTCTTGGTTGGTCGTGTCAGGAGTGACCTGAGATACTGCAAGTCGCTTCTGCTATGAGAGAATTGACCGTCTGCAAGCACGTTGCCCAGGGGACGCCCGGATGATTTGATGTTTTATCATCCTTGTGGGAGGCTTCTCTCTTGTCCCCGCATGAAGAGCTGGAGCTGATAGAGGGAGCTCATCCGCCTCTCCCCGGATTTGAACCTGCGACCTGTCGGTCTTCAGTCCTGCCGGCACAGGTCTTTAATCCACTGCGCCACCGGGGGCTCTAATTTCTTGGTTTAATGTATACATTTATTTTACTGGATGTATATTTTACGGCATCGAATTGTTGCCTACCTGTAAGACCTCTCTGAGTCCCCTTTGGGGTGAGAAGTAAATAAATAAACAAATCCAAAATATTTTGCAACCCTAAACCAATTCCATGCTGAAATGGAAATCAAAACAGCTGGACAGATAGCCAATGAAAGTACTCCCTTTACATACATACATTCATGTTCAATTTCAAGACTTAAAAAGGTAATATTAGCACAATCTTATAATCCTATAGGATGAAAAGGGGGGTCATGGTGGAGGGTTTCATTTTGCCCTACGGGTATGCCAATATATGCTGGAGATATGTGAAAAAGGCCCCTAGTTGCACAGGTGAGCTTCCCTTGGTGAAATTCATGCACTGATCTATCCCATGGTTGTCAGATTAGATGTCTAGAAGATATAACTGTGAGAGATATGTGGCCAAAACATTCATCTCCATGTTAAATTCTCCCCTAACATGTATGAACACTTGTCAAGACTGAGATACCATCTTTCACCATTCATTCAATATCATTGATGCTGAAATTTTAATGTACGGTTAGCAATTCTACATCTTTTGGGGAAGAGAAGAGAATTTAAAATAACCTATATACTTGAGTATAAGCTAAATTTTTCAGCCCTTTTTTAGGCTGAAAAAGCTCCCGTTGGCTTATACTTGAGTCAAAGTTATTTATTATTTTACTCTGTTGTTGTCGATATTATTTTACTCTATTATTGTTATTATTACATTTATTTTTTCCTCTATTATTATTTGTATTACATTTATTTTACTCTATTATTATTGGAAGGATTCATTAAGCACATTTACATTGAAGAAGGTTAGAATAATAGTTTAATCAGAGTAGGAGAGTCTTATCTTAAATGGCAGTTTTATGTAAATATTAAAAAAAACGACCTACTGATGTCTCACTTAATGTAATTTTATTGGTATCTATTTTTATTTTGAAATTTACCACTACCTTCTGCATTTCTCACCTTCGGCTTATACTCGAGTCAATACGTTTTCCCAGGTTTTTGTGGTAAAACTAGGTGCCTTGGTTTATATACTCGAGTATATATACTCGAGTTTATATACTCGATTCAGCTTATACTCGAGTAAATACGGTAGATACCATTTTGAGAGCTATTCCTGGAAAACACCTATAATGAAAAATTCCACATTTACAGCTATTCACTCTAACTGATCATCACACTGCCTATCCTTTGATCAGTCATCAACAGCTCAAATGGCTTTTTTTGTATCTGTATGGCTAGTGGGTATATTGCTTGAGGAATTCTGGGAGTTCTAGTCCAGTTTTCTTTCTCTCAACTCTTACATATTCTGCTCTGAAGACAGATGATAAGATAAGAATTCACATGGCTTATGTACAGTCTCATTATCCTTTTTCAATACTTTAGTTCTGTTGGGCTTATCTTTCTCCTTTCATTTAGTGTGTACACTCTTTATGTCGATGATTTGTTCACTATCATTCTCTAGTTTGGGGACATTCCAAACTAAAATGGGCAACACTTGTCGATGTATTATTGCTAAAGCTGAAATACAAAGCAGCCTCCCAGGAACAATTGCACAACCTGATGTCTTTTGTCTGTCATTTGTAAGTAGAAAATGGTTTCCCTCTCCTAACATCCAGTATAGATGAGAAATAAAGGAAGTTTTGTGACTCATCAAGGAATACACAGCCACAGTACTGCTACTCTGATATTTTTCCAACGTTTGTAGTGTAAAGACCACAGAGGCTTTGATGGATGTTGTGCACTGAGTGAAAGGTCATATGTTGGATCCCTTATTGTTTAGGCTTTAGTGAAAGCAAGCAAATCAGAACAGGTGTCGCTGCTTCTCTGCCTGAATCAACCTAGAGCAGGTATGGGCAAACCCAGGCCCGGGAACCAAACGTGACCCCCTTGGGATCTTTCTCAGGCCCTCCTCTCTCTCAACACCTTATCTTTCCTCCCTCCTTCCCTTCCCTCTTTTACCCTCCTCCATTCCCTTCCACCCTTCCTTCCTTCCTCCCTTTCTCTCTCTTTCCTCCCTTTCTTCCATCCACCCTTTTCCCCTTTCTTCCTTCTCTTTTTCCTTCCTTCCTTCCTCCTTCCCACCCTCCCTTACTTCCATCCATCCTCCCCTTCCTCCCTTTCATCCTTCCTTCCTTCCTCTCTCTTTCCTCCCTTTCTTCCATCAACCCTTTCCCCTTTTCTTCCTTCTCTTTTTCCTTCCTTCCTTCCTCCTTCCCACCCTCCCTTACTTCCATCCATCCTCCCCTTCCTCCCTTTCATCCTTCCTTCCTTCCTCTCTCTTTCCTCCCTTTCTTCCATCAACCCTTTCCCCTTTTCTTCCTTCTCTTTTTCCTTCCTTTCTTCCTCCTTCCCACCCTCCCTTACTTCCATCCATCCTCCCTTTCCACCCTTTCATCCTTCCTTCCTTCTTTCCTCCCTTCCGTCTTTCCTTCCTCTTTCTCCTTCCTTCCTTCCCTTTTGTCTTTTCTTCCTTCTTTTTCCTTCCTCCCTCCTTCCTTCTCTCTTTCCTTCCTTCCTCCTTCCCTCCCTCCCCTCCATCCATCCATCTATCCATCCTTCCCTTCCACCCTTTCATCCTTCCTTCCCTCTTTCTCCTCCCTTCCATTTTGTCTTTCCTTCCTTCTCTCTTTCCTTGATCCTTTTCTTCCTTCCATCCATCCTTTCCTTCCATCCTTTCATTCTTCCTTCCCTCTTGATCCTTCCCTCCCTCCCGTCCTTCCATTTTGTCTTTCCTTCTCTCTTTCCTTCCTCCTTCATTTCCTTCCTTCCCTTACCCCCTTTTGTCCTTCCTTCCCTTTCATCCTTCCTTCCTTCTCTCTTTCCTCCCTCCTTTCCATTACCAGGCAGCCAGTCCTCTTAGCAGGGCATGCTAGCACGTGGCCCCCAAGCTAGAAAGTTTGCCCATGCCTGATCTAGAGCTAACTCATGAAGTAACTGGAAACAGGACACAGTTCCTTTCCCATTTCTCCAATCTGGCCAGAAGGAGGACTTGTAAGTTAACCTGATGTATGTGAGAGATCACAGATAGTTTTGACTTCCTGGCACATGTCCACTACATATTAGCAACACCCACCTCTGCTTTATGGCCTATAGTTCATTGTTTATTTCACTTTAGTGTACACACAGTAAACAAGATCACATAAGGTATACCTCATCTAAAGATGTCTTTTACACTAGGTAATTATGGTGTAACTTTAACTCTACGTCTCCAACCTTCACAATCCTAAGATACAGTGTTTTGTATTCTCTTTCTGTATTCTCTTTTGTATTCTCTTTATTTACCTATAGGAGTCTGTAGGCTGCAGACATAGGAAGATAAAGTGGTTTAAAAGTCCTGTTACCTAAAGATGCCATTCACACTTAATAATAATAATCGCATTTTGATATCACTTTAACTGCTATGTTTCCATCCTATGGAAAAGGTAGGATTTGTAGTTTCATGCACTGTTTCGTATTCTCTTTCTGAAACCCTTATCACCTCACCTACCTAAAGTGGGCTAGCATAAAAGAAACAAAAAACATGACTCAGAAGCTGCTTATGTGACAAAATATTTGTTTTCAAATCTCTTGATGTTCCCATAATGTGAGCCTTTCTTGTTTCTACTACAGTTTGTAATCCAGTTTGTAGTAAGGACTGCCAATGGCAAGGATGTTTCCATTCATACCCTTGTTTTGCCTTACTTTCCGAGTCCTCACTATTTACAAAATGAACACAGGATGTACAGTACATCTTTTTACGCACTCCACTTTTGTTTTCCTTTCAGTGTACTTTCCTTGCCCTCATTCTGTTTGTCCTTTTGTTTCAATCCCTTGCCAGATGGTCTTCCACTATCACGTGGCCAGTGAGTCACATTTACAGGTGCAGCTTATAGATGCATCAAAGATCCAGGTAGTGGCCAGTTTTATCCATTAAAGCTTGGCATGTGATTAGCAGGCTTAATTAATGGCTAGTGACTCATGTTCTTAACATGGCATCTCGTTCTAACCAGTTTGCAGCAAACCTTGCTTGTACTAAAGGCAAATAGCCTCTCAGATGCCTAATACCTTATGCTAATGCATTTTTAAACTGCAATGGGACAAAGTTTGAAACTTCGGCATCTATAATAAATATGGGCTTGCTACATATCCTACAGCAACTAGTACTGTGTTAACTGGCACTATATCTTTAAAACTGCATTGTTAATGTTTACTGAAGGGCCATTATAGCACTATATCTATGTTTAGGGATCCCAAATTTTGTATTTTTCATTTAGGCTCAGAGAAACATTTGCATTAGGACTTATTTGGAGTGGACTTGAGCCAGCATGAAGGACATACAAATATTAGATGCTATGGAGCAAATATTTTTTTTACTTAAAACCTACAAAAGCAGATTCATAAAAGCGTATTATCATGATTTGCTAGTTATTTCAAACAAAGAAAGGATTCTGTTATTTTGAAATGTAGGGATTTCCCCTTAACATATTACAAGGTGTGAGCAGATAAACAGAGGTCATGTTCCAGGCAGTCTATTATTTTTAAAAAGTATAAATTCAGAGAGAAAAGGTAATCCTAAACTGTCATGGCTCTCTGAATATACATTCATAAGGAAACCATTAAATGAAAGTTAAATGTGAGCAACAGCAGGAACCATACTTGGAAAATACCTTTGTCATACATCCCCAAGAATCCTGTAGACCACATGGCCATGGGCAAATCCTGGATATTGTATTCCAAAAATAATATTTTCAAGTCCTAGATAGAATACAGAGAGAGCGGTAGGGGATAGTTTTATTTTTCTTGTCAGGAGTGACTTGAGAAACTGCAAGTCACTTCTGATGTGACAGATATGGCCGTCTGTAAGGATGTTGCTCACGTGACACCTGGATGTTTTGATGTTTTACCATCCTTGTGGAAGTCTTCTCTCATATCCCAACATGCTGAGCTAGAGCTGACAGAAGAAGCTCAACCCACTCTCACCAGATTCCAACGGCTGACCTATTGGAAAGCAGTCCTGCCATCACAAGTGTTTAACCCATTGCACCACTGGAGGCTCCAGGAGATAACTGAAACTGTAGATTTACCCTAAAAACCCATGTATAACCACCTCATCACATTGTGGGGGAAGCATGGGTGATTGTCCCTTTAAAAGTAGAGACGCTGCCCTCTTATATTGTTAGCAATCCCCTTTAGCATTCTGCCTCCCCTCATACTCACATGTGGAAGCTTCATAGCTGGCAATACATTCATCACAAGGTCAGTATTACTTTTTGTTTTTAATCAGGAGAAACAACACTATCAAGCAATCCCTTGCTCTGCCCAAAACTCCTAACATTAAAGGAGATGGACATCTGTTAAAAACATGGGATCCTATGGTTCTGCATCAAAGCCCAAAGGATACAAGAGACAGTGATCTATGTTCAAACCATTGCTGACAGCTGAGCAATGAAACAGGATTGCTGTTTCATTCTCATCACACCTGTTTTTCAGTTATAAACATGGGAGTAAAGTGTGATAAGAGGTAGGAGCTCTGAGCACGATTGCTGGCCTGTGTTCAGCATTCCCTCCTTTCAGGACATATCTCCCTCTTTTCAACTCTGGAAAATGGGATGAGCTCTGTGCCTCTCCATGCTCTGTGTCCTACCAGGGGCAAATTTCTCAATGTGATGAGGTCCATTATCTAAGTTCCCTCCTTTCAGGACACTTCTGCCTCTTTTCAACCATGGAGGGCTATGTATGACTGCCAGAAGTAGTTTAACTCATGTGATGAACTCAGTGCTTCTCCATGCTTGAGAAGAGGCTAAAGAATCATATGACTGGGGCATTTCTCAATGTGATAAGATGGTAAATATAGAAATTTTAGTCAAAAATTCATCCCCTATCCCCCAAAAAGGGGTTGAGTGATCCATGGGTCAATGTATGTATTACACTAATTCTTATCAAAAGGGAGCCATCCCCTTCTCTGAGTAGAGTGTTGAAAGAGTGAAAGCTTAGTCTGTCCTGGGAGAACCATAAAGATGAGATGGCATTAGTGAGTTCCCCTCTTTGTAGAATGACCCATTATTTATCCATGGGTCATATCAAAATCCACAATTGTGGACCTGCCTTTGACATATATGAGGGCAACTTATTCATGAGTATACAGTAGCTTTTAAACTCCTACTGAAGCAGAGGAAAAGACAGCCATGGCTCTTCCTGTTGTTAACTATGCAGTCATGTGTTCTTATGGCCAGGAATTCAGATCAGTATTGGAGCATGTGGTCTGCATGGAGAAGGTGAGACGTTCAATCCTTGGCATCTCCACTTAAAAATGTATCTCATCACAAATAATATAATGTGGCCATGGGAGTGCCATTGACATCCGGTCAACCTAAACATCTCCCAAAGAGCTGGACTTGATGTCCCCAGTTATTCTCTCCCTGCCTGTGCACATTTTTTTCCTGTGGAACTGATTCTAGCTGTAGTCACTCAATATGAACATGAGCAGAAGCAAGCTGAAAACAGGGGACTGTATCTTCCATGGTTCCATCTTACAGATTTGAAATTCTATCTTACAGATTTGAAGTTTAGGGAGGAGCATTTGTAATTGTTAATCAGAAAACTCTAGTGCCCCAGCAAGGTACAAACTATAAGATTCCATGGCATATTGTCATGGCTGTTAAAATGGAATATTATATTATCGTCATGTAATGTGAAAGGGCCAGGGGATGCTTTACTCATCTGCAGAAACAACAAGTCCAGGTTCCTAATCCATGTGGAAAGCATCCACATGTAAAGAAAGCTCTCGCATACTGAGTTATTGATCTCCCTGTTAGTGGAGTGAGGAAATCAGAGATGGAGCTCAGTCAGTACACACCTTTCTATGTATACACAATACATTTAGTCAATAAAGCTACATAATGCCTTTAGAAGTTAATTGTGAATAATGTTTTTTACATTACAACTATTTCCCATTGAAATGTGCTGGCCAACATGATTTTCCCATGGGATAAAGATCCTCGTACATCTTTTCTGTGCAGAGGACAATTTTCTACACTAATTTTGAATTTTGCATGCAAGTTGGTCATCCCAGGTAGGCCATTTGCCCCTTGGCTATGTTGATTGATGTGAGGAATAACTAGCCAATCTTATTTCATCTGTAGCCATGGTATAGATCAGGGGTCCTCAAACTTTTTAAACAGAGGACCAGGTCACAGTCCCTCAAACTGTTGGAGGGCCAGATTATAATTTGAAAAAAGCATGAATGAATTCCTATCCACACTGCACATATCTTATTCGTAGTGCAAAAAACACTTAAAAAACAATACAATAATTAAAATGAATAATTTTAACAAATACAAACTTATCAGTATTTCAGTGAGTAGTCTGGGCCTGCTTTTGGCTGATGAGATAGGATTGTTGTTGTTGTTGTTGTTGTTGTTGTTGTTGTTGTTGTTGTGTGCTTTCAAGTCATTTCAGACTTAGGTTGACCCTGAGCGAGGGCTGGGTAAATGACCTCAGAGGGTCGTATCTGGCCCTCAGGTCTTAGTTTGAGGACCCCTAGTATGGATTTCTGCAGCAATACAATTCCAGTGTGGACCTTTGGGAAGAATTGCAAACACAGCTAGATGCAGCCGAGGGGAAGAGGAATGGCAAAGGGTATGCTGAACCATGCTTGAAGTTCTGATGGAACTGGGCCTCATGAGAAACTTAGCATTTTTAGAATTCTTTCCCTTCTAGTAGTGGTCAGGCTATGGGCCAAGACATTTTCAAATTGGACTGCCCTGTTCTAATGCAAAAAAGGGTAACTATCTGCATTAGTACAAATATCACATTTCAAAACCTCCCAAGGCAATGAAACTATTCCATCTGTTTGTCCTTGTGCTCCTTGAGAACAATATACTGTTCATAGCTAAGTATGTCCCTGGAGGTCAGAATTCCAAAGCAGATGCCATCTCCCAGTTTCCGTTCCAAAGGGTCTGCCACCTCGTGCTGTCAGCTGCACCACAACTATTGAGTGTTTCCCTAAGGTCTTTGGAAATTCCGTAAATAGAGGTTCAGAAGCTTTTTGCCCTATGCCTTGATTTATCTGCCAGGAAAGCTTACACTAACTGCCTGGTGGCATTCTGTAAATTGCAAAAGGAAATATAGGGCAGAATGTTGGCCAAGACTTTTGTGAGTCTGAAATATATCCCACAGTGTCTGGTATTCATTGACAGTTGCCCATTCAAGTGAAACCAGGGCTGAACCTGCTTAGCCTTTGGGGTATTTATAACACAGTGCTTAATAATCTTTAGCACTTCTTAAAGAGAAAATGTTTAAGATTAGGAGGAGAAGGAAAGCAAAACAATTTATTCAAGTAATTACGTGCACCACACTTTTTGAGCACTGGTTGTTCATCAAGAAGAAAATTCTATAGTAATATGATGTGAGAAGCGTTCTCTGGAATAACTTACAGGAAGTGAAAAAACTATATACAATGTTCTGACAAAGAGCAGTAATATATTCATCAGTACATTCTAGAAAAAAATGAGACTCGTGTCAGATCATATAATCTGCCTTCGTCACTGTGCAAATACAATGTTAATTCAGGAACTTTTGTCAGCATTGGTTCCCTCGGTGCTCCAGGTTGACGTCACAGCCCATGAATAGCCCATACATAAGTGAAACAGTTCAGGAGCAACAAATACGCTGACGTACATTTACTGAAGATGTTTCCTGGTCAACATCAGTGAGCCATCCTTTTAAATAATAATAGTGTGAGGGGAGGGGGAGAGGCACTGAGACTAATCACAGGCTCTTCACACACTAAGGACATAACTGGAAAAATTATTTGTCGAGCTATCTGTAGCACACAGCACTGCCCTAAATGCTAGATGCTGCCTTCCTTTCTAGTCTGCAGTTTGAAGCAGCACAAATGGCTCAGTGAAACAGAGATGCTTCTAATAATACATCACTGATCTTTGCTTTCCAAGTAAGACCTGTTGTAATACAGGCGCACCTCGGTTAAGAAAGAATCTAATAGTGAAGCTCCTTTAAACAAAGGCTGTTTGTGTTTGATGTAGTGGTTGGAATGTTGGACTACAACTCTGGAGACCAGAGTTTGAATCTCGACTTTGCCATGAAACCCTCTGTGTGAGGCTATGTCTATAGTTTTTTGAATCATTACGGTCTTTGCCTGGTTTCAAGATGGCTATGATTATTGCTTTCCTCCAGGGAACATGAAAGAAGCTTCCCTGCAGGATTGCAACACATCCGGGCATCCCCTGAGCAACGTCTTTGCAGACAGCTGATTCTCTCACACCAGAAGCAACCAAAAGTGACTTGAAGCATTGGAAAGAAGTAAAAACATTTACATTTCTTTCTCTTTGTGGTAACTGTTGCTATTGGTTCCAGGGACGAGTGTCATGGGGATTGAGGAAAAGAAAAGAACAATATCTGCAGAACTACCCTTTCAATTCTCCAAACACTTGATACAGATATCCGTTGTTCCAAATTAGCCACTAGACTTTGTGTGCCTAATTTTCTGTGCTTCCTATTTCTCAGATGGTAGCTTGCCGTATCAGACCTTTCTTGTAAAATGACAAAGAGAGTGAAGATAAATCATTGTTCCTCGGCCCTTAAAAGGCACAGGAGCTTCAATGGCATTAAATTGCCAGAGGCAGTTAAATGAAGGAGAGCTGCATTAGTAACTGCTTAAATGTCGTTTTGCAAAATGTTTGTCAAACTTATAATGTGTGAAGTTATGCCACTGGCAAGAATGTAGCATGTTCTTTACCAGTGCTAAATAAACCAATGGGCAGCTCTAGGGTGTCTGTGTGTCTTTTTGAGCCCTCTGTTTGAAGGTACATGCCATTTGAAGGGCTGTGTAGTTTGACTCTGGTTCTCTAAGGACAAGGCCCTTAAAGATGTCCATTAATACACTGGCCAACACACATTTTTGAGCCTCAAATGTTAACTCTGTTTCAGGGTATATTTGACCTGCTGATTCCAAAAATGGCACTAGTTTCCCCCATCGGCTCTAGTTTTTGAGATACAGAACATATACCATATATCAGTTGCCATCTGGTTGCCCATAGAAAAACATGCTAACCATATCTAGAGCTGATGTTGTTTATCCAATGCAATGTTTTGAATCAGCACCCCAAATAGCCCCAGGAACAGCCCTTAAAACTAAAACACCAACTTTTTGTTGGGCTGTGTCAATATGATCCTCGGCTTACTTGGCAGTGGAAGTTCCACAGTGGTTTGAAGGTGTCAGCCAGGGTGGGGGACAGCTGAGATCATGCTACCTTTCCACTGGGGTTGGGAAGAAGACCTTATCACCGAACACCTGGAAGAGCAACACTGGTGGAGTTGTGCTTCACCAACAATGCTTTTGGATTGTGGCCACTGTATCCACTGGTGTGCATTGTGTAGTGTTTAATAATATATTATAGAATAGTTATGCTGTTTAAGTGCAGGTTGAATATCCCACATCTGGAATTCCTCAATCCAAAATAGTCCAGAATCCAAAAATGTCTGCTCAGATTGTGACATTTTAACTTTCTGGTGGTTTTTTTTAATCATGTCAGAAGCAACTTGAGAAACTGCAAGTCACTTCTGGTATGGGAGAATTGGCTGTCTGCAAGGACATTGCCCAGGGGTCACCCAGATGTTATACCATCCTGTGGGAGGCTTCTCTCGTGTCCCTGCATGGGAAGCTAGAGCTGACAGGAGGGAGCTCGCCCTATCTTGTGGATTCAAACTGCCAACTTTCAGGTCAGCAGTTTAGCCGGCACAAGAGTTTAACCAATTGTGCCACCACAGCTTACTTTCTGATGGTTCAGTGTACAAAGTTATTAAAATATTATGCATAAAATTACCTCTATGCTATGTGTCTAAGACAGGAGTTCTCAAACTTTTTAAACAGAGGGCAAAGTCATAGTCCCTCAAACTGTTGGAGGGCCGGATTATAATTTGAAAAATATATGAATAAATTCCTATGCACACTGCACATATCTTACTTATATTGCAAAAAAAATAAAATAAAAACAATACAATGATTAAAATGAAGAACAATCTTAACAAATATAAATTTATTAGTATTTCAATAGGAAGTGTGGTCCTGCTTTTGGCTAATGAGATAGGATTGTTGTTGTTGTGTGCTTTTGAGTCATTATAGACTTAGGTTGACCCTGAGCGAGGACCGGGTAAATGAACTTGGAGGGCCGCATCTGGCCCCTGGGCCTTCGTTTGAGGACCCCTGGTCTAAGATATATATGAAACATAAATGGAAATTGAATTTTGATTTGGTTCCTATCTCCAAGAGATCTCATTATGTAAGTGCAAGCATTCCAAGATCTGGAGAAGGATGGGGCGTCAACTCCCCCCCCCCCCCCCACTTTTGGTTTAAGCATTTCAAAAAATGGATCCTCAACCTGTATCATGTTAACTCAAAAAAAAAAATTCAACATTTTCCATTTTAATCAATTAATAGTGTGTGTGTGTGTGTGGGGGGGGGGGGTGTTATGTTTTTCAGCAGGTTGTTTTTGAGTGGTAAATGGACTTTAGTGTGAGTGCTATTGCAGTGAAGAAAATTCTGGATATTTTAAAGAAAATAATGTTCATGTTCACACCAACTTAGACATTTTTGTATTTACGGTATCAGGGATAGAGGGAAAAAAACAAGTGTGCCATCTACATTATATATTATTAAAAATTCATCAAAATAGACTTTTAATAAACAGCAGAAGACATCTTTATTTCCTTGGATTTTCTTCTTGAGTTTCTCACATGTGAATTGTTTTTAGCTGCACTTAGCTGTCTTCTGAACTGAGTGTTTATTACTTCTGGCATCTATTGATTTGTGTCGTTTCACTCTTGTCCCCCACAACAAGAGGTAAGCTACATTGTACAGACTTAATCTTTAAATTTGGTATGTTTTTATACAAGAAATAATTCAAATAAGTGCGTGCGTGCATGTGTACATACATAATTAAGAGCTCTCATGGTAGACAAATACTGTTTAGAACACAAATACCATGAAGTTCACTTTAGTTTGCTTTTTAAAGTCTTTTCTTTTTGTCTTAAATAAGCCTCCCTTTACTCCTTCGTTTGCAATTCCTTCTTTATTTTCAGGAAACAATGAACTGAACCCAACAACCCTGGGACGACCCAATACTTAAGGACACAGCAGCCCCTGGCTCTTGTTGTGACATGACATTCTCAGTTCGCCTTGTGACCAACCTAAAAGTGCATTTGATCACTCAAAACAGCTCTGTAAAGTACAGTAAATAAAGAGCCCCATGAAGGAAACTCTAAATACAGAGTAAAACTAAGATCCCATTGAGCTTCAGATATGAGTAACTGTTCTTTTGTTTTCTGCCTGGTCACTGTATACTCTAAACACATAAAAGGGACTCCACACATAACTGTAACCAAAGATCATATTCTCTCATTAAAAAAACAGCCTCTAAAGAAGCAAGAATTTAATGAAGTGATTTAGAGATCTGAATGCTAAAAGAACTTTTAATGGAAATAGTATGGGTTGACCTTTCATTTTCCATCTTGAAACAAGGATAAGAAATACACTACTTTGAAATGGGTAGCACCATGAATGTTTTGGGGGTTTTTTTGCGGGGAGGGGCTCTTTTGAGAGTCAGAGGGCTTGTCTACATGAGCCAATAGCCCACACTCACTATAAAGTTGCTCCTGGCTTTCTTTAGACACCCAGGGACTTCAATTTCTTATCATTAGCTAAACCAGGTGAATCCATTTTATAATAATAATAATAATAATAATAATAATAATAATAATAATAATAATACACTTTATTTATACCCCGCTACCATCTCCCCAAGGGACTCAGTGCGGCTACATGAGGCCGAGCCCAAAATACAACAATACAAGCAATAACAATAAACAATACAAGCAGTTTAAAACAACAAAACAGTAAAACAATAACATAAACATTATCAAATAAGACAACACACTTTAAAATCTATGGGTAGGCCAAATGTAATTAAAATTAAAAAATAATGCTGGACATGGGCAAAAAGAGTGATGGGATGGTTTGTGGAAACATACAAGCAAACTTAAAACAATATCAAGTGCTTTGGAGGACAAAGTGCTATGGGAACATTATTCTGGGAAGGCACATTGGAACAACCACGTCTTCAAGCTCCTCTTAAAGACTGCTAAGGTTGGGGCATGCCTGATGTCCTTAGGAAGAGAGTTCCAGAATCGAGGGGCCACCATTGAAAAGGCCCTCTCTCTCATCCCCACCAATCACAGTTGCGATACAGGTGGGAGCATGAGCAGGGCCTCTCCAGATGATCGAAGAGATCATGTGGGTTTGTATACAGAGATGCAGTCACGAAGGTAGGTGGGTCCCAAACCATTCAGGGCTTTGTAGGTGACAACCTGCACCTTGAATTGGGTCCAGAAAATGAATGGCAGCCAGTGGAGCTCCTTAAATTTTAGCCTCACATTAAGGAAAGTTGAGGGATGCTATGGAGTTTGGTAGAATCTCCCAAAGACCTACCCCACTCCTTAATTTGGGCACAACGTGGACAGTACGTGGGTCTGATGTGGATCAGTCTTTAAGAAATATCCAGATGCTTCATGCAAAGTGTTATTCTATTAATATGTCTTGACGCTCTAATGGACAAGAGCAGTTCTTTTTAAAAGAAAGAGAAGTTATTTTTTTCTTCCATTTTGATATAATGAGAAATTGTTTGATTAGGTAGTCCAAGAAAGATTGTGGTGTTTTAGTCATTTGATTGTACTGACTGGATTCATGAAGGCTGACATCTATACACAAACTATATATTTTTAAACCCGCACTATTAAAAGAGTCTTTATTATGCACTATTCTTTGTTTACCTTTGGGTTTCAACTTGTAATTCAATGCTGTATAATGTAAGAAGGTTTTTCCCTCTAGGGAAGCTATAGCAACTTTCAATGGATTTTAAAATAGCTTTTGTTTTGTTTTTAGTAAAAGAAAATAGTTATGTCATATAGATTGTAAAATATTGGAAGAAAAAAACCAAACATTTTGACAACTGAAAAAAGTGAATCACCATGATGCTCAATATAGCAATTCCTGCCTTATGTATCACTCATCCTGTAACTGCTGGAATCTGTATTGCAAAGGCATAAAGCAACAGCTGTGAAATGATTACATATTTGATAATGATGACAACAACAACAGGTGATAGGGAAAATATAATACTTTTTGGCTGAATCACTCTGGTTTGTAGGAATGATATTAATGAAAAGACTATAAAGCAGATGCTGAAATAGTGGTTATATATTTAACTTATACCATGTAGATGACGAAAGTTAGCACTACTGTTAGCCAATTTGAACTATCTTCAGTCTGGAATTGTTAGCTGTTCTTTTTCTTTTTAGACTCCTGATTCATTAGTACTTCCTTGAATGGTGTTAGCTTTCTAGTTTCTTTGCTGTTGCCTTTTCAGCCTGCACCCCTTAAGACAGGAAATCCATCCAGTATTTAAGCCATTCCACTATATTATCTCAGAAGTTGAAAACAAAGTCTGGAAAGCATGAGAGTGATGTTAATTATTGTATTTGTCAAAATACAGGCTCAAATATTGGCACAATCAAACTGTGAACATAACTGTGAAGAAAATTAAAAATCAGGCAGGGGCATGTGACATTTCACCATGAGTCTCCCCAAGTCCAATGTTAAGAGCAGGCTTTGGAAGAAACTTTGTAAAATCTATCCTTGGCTGCCCACCCTTCTGATCTCACCATACATATAGATAATCTGCCCATGGTCGTCCGTCCCCCCCCCACACACACACACACACACATACACAAACCATCATCGCCACCAACACCACAAATATTGCCTTTTCCTTCCCAGCCTTGCCTATGGGATTGGTGCTGAAGAATCCTCCCATTTTCCCATCAGCATCTCTTTCAATCACTTTCAATCCAAAATAATATTTTTCTTTAAGAGATGTTCAGAAGAGAAGACATTTTGCAGAAAGTCTCATGAGAGAAGGTCAAAGTGACTGAACTTACTATAGCGATAAGGTGGCTAAGGAATTTCTGTGCAAAGGTCCTTTCTTGCATTGCTCAACTACCTTTGATTGTTCAGTCACCAGACTCTCCAATTTCAATAGTATTTTTTTAGATCGAGAAACACAGATGTCTCAGAGAGTCTGCAGTGTGTGGAAAGAATATTCAGGAAAAGTAAGAGAAATACAGCACTTGCTAGGAATACATTGCAGTATCCAAATATTTTCCATCTTTTCTTGTGTTGCATGACTGTCTTAGCTGTGCTGTCTTCCATCTCTCACATCAGTGCCTGGAATAATTCTAAATAAAAGCTCTTGGAGGCATTACAAAATAGTGGCCAAGGAGCAGCATCAACAGAAAAAGAGGAAACTGCTTAAAACGAAAGAAAAAAACCAGGATTCATAACCTTGGATAGCTCCTTTAAGGTTTGGGTTCATTCCTGGAGTGGATTCAGTAACCCATTGAGAGCCACCATTCTCCGCTGTTAGGTTTGGCAATTCAGCAATACCAGAAATGCTGCATGTTCACTATCTGCATCACTTTGAAAATGATTGTGTAGCACTTGGAATTGAAGATTATTTTTTAAAGACAATTTTATTGGGTTTTAATCCAAAGAAGAAATAAGCATTGAAAGTGGGGGAACAATTTCTAAATAGGAAAGTTTAGAAAGGGAAAAGCAAGAGAGAAAGAGATAGAAGAAATAGGGGAAGAGAAAAAACAACAACACTGTTTGACTTCCTTCTATTCTTTGGTGGTTGTAAAAGAAAAGCAAAATTGTACAAAATAACTGGGAAATCTAGTACTACCCCATGTCTGTTATGCCATCTCATGACTGTTATGCTTCAAATTGTCAAAACTATATTGATATGTTTAAAATAGTCTTTAATCAGGTCCCAATTGGGTTTTTTTAAGGAGACCTTGATTTGGAGTGATCCAATAGGTTAATTTGTCCATATTCATTACTTCTAGCATTTTTTGTGCCAGTCTTCTTTTTTGGTATTTCTTTCAACCTCCAGTTTTTTGCAAACACTATTCTGGCTGCAATCACCAGATAGTTAAAGAGAATTTCCTTTTTTTTCTTTTTCTTTTTCTTTTTCTGTCTTCCGGAACGTCTAGTATTTCTAATAAGAAAAATTCTGGGTTTTTATCAATCTTTTAATTTAATGCTTTTGTATGTCTGTATTAATTTCCGACCAAAACTTTTTTGCTTCCGGGCAGGTCCACCATACATGAAAAAAAGCCCCCTGTTTGTTGGGCACATTTCCAACACTTATCTGATGTATTTTTATAACATTTTGAGATCTTATGTGGAGTAAGGTACCACCTATAAATCATCTTCATCCAGTTTTCCCTCAATTCGTATCATATGTATATTTGACCTTTTGATTCCAAATCTATTCCCATTTCTCTAGTTTTATTGTATGTCCTACATTTGTTGCCCATTTGATCATGAAATCCTTTATTTGTTCTGTTTCAGTGGTCCATTCCAATATATCTTGGTAATTAGTTTACCTTCTGATTTCATTGTGTTGTCCCAAAAAGAGTTGTCCTCTGCAAATCTGAGAACACTGTCCGTCTTAAAAAAAATCTTTGTCTATCTTGAAACATGAAAAATTTGCAAAAGTCTTTTTGATTTCAGGAAGATTACATTTTATACTATTTTTGTAATTATAAGGTAGAAACTAAGACTATACGCCTATAAAGCCCTAAACGGTTCAGGACCAGCCTATCTTTGTGATCGTATCTTCCCCTACAAACCAGCATGTACTCTAAGATCATCTGGGGAGGCTCTTCTCTCACTTCCACCACCATTGCAAGCATGGTTGGTGGGGACGAGGGGAAGGGCCTTCTCTGTGGTGGCCCCTCAGCTCTGGAATTCTCTCCCAAGGGAGATCAGACAGGCCCCCACTCTCTCAATTTTCTGCAAGGAATAAAAAAAACTGGTTGTTTTGTTGTGCCTTCAATTAGGTAGCTCACCAAAGAAGTTCCCGACCTTATCTAAGCTCTTGCACTTTGGTTTAGTGTCCCTTCTAACACTTTAATAATGTAAGGGCATTTGTCTCTTAGCCCAGCCCTCTGTTTGCCACACTTGCCCTTGGGGCTACATAGGAATAATCGCATCTAAGAATCATGAACCCGAACCCATTAATTGTTTGTTCAGCCACGATATTGCTTTATGATGTTTGTCTTATTATGATGTTTTATTATTTTTTAGATACTGACTGTATTTCTGTGCTTGTTTTAATCTGTATTTGCTGGGCACGTCCCTTGTAAGGTGCCCTGAGTCCCTTCGGGGAGATGGAGGCGGGGTATAAAATAAAATTATTATTATTATATTATTATTACATCACATAATAGTGGGAAGATTACTTTTTCTTTGGGAGGAAAGGTAGAAAGTTAATTTTAGTTTATGCACATGGGAGTGGGGGGGATAATTTAAATTGGAGATTTAATTAAATCTAGGGTGGACTTTAAAATGTTCATGGTATATTATGGTTCTTTCTGATTTGTTGTAACATTACAATTATATTACAATTTTGAGAAACTGAAAAACATAAAAAGACAATTGTTGTGTGGCCAAAAGGAGATGTTACGATATCTGAATTCTGTGTTTTATCCTACCAAATGCAGTGAAAACATTAGCAGAGTTTGTAAACAAATGAATCTGCCAGACATTTTTCATAAGTTATCAAGAGAATAACATGTTACAATTCCCATGTATACTTCCTTTCTCAAAAAAAAAAAAAAAAGCAGATTGCCTGCAACTATTACCTTCAGCTACTGATGTAGCCTTGCTAGATAAAACCTTCTTCTTCCCCAAATGAGGCTTCTTTGAAACTTAAGTTACTTAAAAGTATGTACTTTTATTCTGATATGTTTCCACATTAATAAAAGGTTACTCTAACTTTGAATACATTTGGGAAGAAATATTAGCAAAATAATCAATAAACAAATAGACACCATCTAAGCAGGAAAAAAATGGCTTTAATTGCAAGTAACCACAACATGAATGACTACAATGGTACAGCTACACTGTAGAATTAATGTAATTTGTCATGATTTTAATTGCCATGGCTCAATGCTATGGAATTACAGGAGTTGTAGTTGATGAAGGACCAGCACTCTTTGTCAGAGAGGGTTTTTTTTATCGTGTCAGAAACAAATAGAGAATATACTGCAAGACGCTTCTAGGACGCTTCTCTTATGTCCCCTAATGGGAAGCTGGGGCTGACAGACGGGAGCTCACCCCATCTTGCAAATTCAAGCCTCCAATCTTCAGGTCTTCAAGTCAGCAGTTCAGCAGGCATAAGAGTTTAACCCATTGTGCCACTGCAGACAGGGGTAAAGACCTTGTGATGCTCCTATAATTCCATAATATTGAGCCATGGCAATTAAAGTGGTGTCAAACTGTATTAACTCTACAGTGTAGATGCACCCCCAGCTAAGTAAATGAAAAGAAGTTCAAAATTATTTACACAGAATCCCAAAAACAGCAACTCAACCTTAAAATGCCCTTAAGATATAAAGTATCTATAGATTCAATGTAGCTTAGCTGCAGCCTTCTCCCAAATTCTATGGTCAGTGTCATTCTTGTTAAAATTGCCAGCAAATACCAGGTTATCATTTTGCTCGCCATCCTAATTCACTGATTCTGACTGACCAATATTTTCTTTTTTTATATATAATAGTTTTTATTAAGGTTTTAAAAATAACATCGAAAACTGACCAATATTTTCAAAGCACCATTTGTGAAATAAATAATGCCTTGAAGATGTTGACCAGATTCAGTAACCGCCTAATGCAGCTGAGTGAAAGTGCAGGTTTTATTACAATTGCAACAGGCAGTCTGTTGGCATTTCATTGCAAAAGTATTGAGGCAAGGGGAATATGAATGACTGTTAGAATTGGCAGGGTCAATGACAAGCTTTTCTGAGCCTCTAGGTTCTTGGCAGGTGCACAGCTAAGCCAAAATGCAGTACTGGGCCTGAAAACAGCAAAGAATTCCCCAAAGTGAAAATTGACAGAATGGGGACATTGATTTGCTAGAGTCAGGGATCAAACAACAGAGATGGTAAATATGGAAGCTTGGCATGTATGCATTACCAGGCTGCGATGCAGCTAGGACCGGGCTGTGGCTTAGCTAGTTAGTAGCCAGCTGGATTAAATCACTACTGACTGAGAGGTCATGAGTTCAAAGCCAACCCAGGTCAGAGTGAGCTCCCAACCATTAATAATCTAGCTTGCTGTTGACTTGTGCAGTTTGAAAGACAGTTGCATCTGTCAAGTAGGATATTGAGGTACCACTTTATGCAGGGAGGCTAATTTAACTAATCTACAACACCATAAAACCTTCCAGCAGTGTGTGCAAGAATGAGGAAATACTGCATCAAGGACTCAGTGTCACAAGTGGACAGTGAAGCGGCAGCTCCCCCTGTGACCAGAATCATGAAGTCGGAATGCTGGAATGTTAAATTGCCTCTGTGTCTGTCTATATATGTTGTATGTCTAAATTGCATTGAATATTTGCCATGTATATGTGCATTGTAATCCGCCCTAAGTCCCCTGCAGGGTGAGAAAAGTGGAATACAAATACTGCAACTAAAATAAATAAATAATAATTACTAAGAATGGAATTATACAGAAGAAATGAGAAAGATATGAAGCAGAAGGAATGTTCTTGAGATCTCATCATGACACTCTATGTTTCAGTTCCTTGTTTTGGGAAAAAGCTCTTGAAAGGCTAAGTACTATTATCTGATTTTGATGATAAGCATGATAGTGGTGGTGGTCATGATGAGAATGATGACATTTTAGGGATCTCATTCTGTTAAAGCATAAAGTGGAAGGAATCATCTTCTTCTATTTCGTGCCTTTCAATTTTTTAGAGAACCGGTGATTCCTTTGCCACCAACACACTCTATCCATTTTTACAGAAATTATAAAATATTTTCTGAGCTATTGCATTCACATGTGTTTTCTCTGCCCGTATCACTTTCTGTCTCTTTTTAATTTAAAAAGGGGAACCCTTGGAATGGCAGAAGCCCAAAATGTAGGTCAAAAAATGGGGAAATATAGCTACAGCTATCTGGTAATATATCAAAATTGCACAATTTCCAAAGAATACATTATTTTAAAATAGTTACCATAAAAGTTCCATGCAAGAGGATTAATGGTGAGGAAAGGAACACTAGGGCATATTTTGAGACCACTACAGAAATACCCACAATGATCTTAAATGAAGGAATCTGACAGGGCCCATCCCACATTAAAATAAGTACCTTTAGCCGTGTCTGTGCAATATGGGAACTCTGAAGATGATAAGTCCTTGACACCAAAAATCTCAGTTTCCACACACTTTAAAAACATGTTGAAGACAGAGCTTCTCCAGGAAACTGTTGGAAGTAGTCTTGTGTCATTTGATGAGCTTGGGGGTACTCCATCTTTAAAATGTTTTAAAATGTGTGGAAACAGGATGGAACCCTGAGTCTGATGAGGTCCCTAGAGTCCCCCAGATAGCTTGGCCATGTTGGCTTAGGTATTATGAAGGCTGTAGTCCAAAAGGTAACATTTCTGAGCTTGGGGGTGCATATGGAGGTTGAATAACCCTCATCCAAAAACCTTGAAACCAGAAGAATTTGGGATTTGGGAATGTATTTATTTGTTGGATTTTGGAATACTTATATTTGCACATATGTACATAATGAGATGTCATGGCATCTAAAGTGGGTGTCCCCAAATGCACAATGGGTTAAACCCTTATGCTGACAGGACTGCTGACCAACAGGTCAGTGGATCAAATCTGGGGAGAGCGGGTTGAGCTCCTTCTGTCAGCTCCAGCTCCCCATGTGGGGACATCCAGGTGTCCCCTGAGCAATGTCCTTGCAGATGGCCAATTCTTTCACACCAGAAGCAACTTGCATTTTCTCCTGACATGAAAAAAAGCATCAAAACACAAAATTAATTTGAATACTATTGTGGGTGAAGCAGAGTTTGCATACATTGAACCATCACAATGCAATTTCACATCTAAATTTTTCTCATTGCCTGTCTCAGCCATCCTTGTGAACAATTTAGAATTTCAGAGTATTTTTAAATTTCAAAATTCTAGATATGTGATGCTCAACCCATGATGTTAGTTACTGATATGTTGGATGAAGCCTTGGTTGTTATACTACTTGAGTGTGAAATGTGAAAGGACATTTAATCCAGAGTTATAGTAATATCCTATGCACAACTGTGAAGTAAGTCCTACATTAATGTTAGCTACTAGCGTTTTAGGGCAATATGTGTAGAATTGCTTAAGGTTCGATTTATACTGCCAGTTTAGAACTGCATTATATGGTCAGTGTAGATCCATTTAATGCAGTTTAACTGCATTGAACTACATTGTACGAGACTACACTGACCATATAATGCAGTTCCAAACTACATTATAAGGCAGTGTAGATCCAGCCTCAGTAGTTACCTACTTTTCACAGACAAACAATATCCTATTGCAAGCTATTAAAAGGACTTTCATTTAAAACCAGCAGTAGTAATATAAAAAGACAGCTGGATTTTATTTGCCTCTTCTGAGCACAGATGCACTATACTTTCCAACTTCAGAAAGGCTCATTTGTAAACACTACTAATAATAAAATAAAAGCTTTGGATGACATATGAAATTGGGATTTGAATTTTCCTCATCATTGCAGTCCTTTTTCTTGTAGTATAGTTGATTCAAAGGATAAAGAAGTAAACACTGGTGATTTCCCCCCAAGATTTAGTGCTTCCTTTAAAGTCTAAAATGTAAGGCAAAGCCTGGCCCCCACTGGCCATGTGGACAGGAGCCAAAACAATGTGCGGATGGGCTGCACAGACAAAACATATGGATTTTTCACAGCTTTTGGTGATAAGTGATGTTTTGCCTGTGTAACTGTTTGATATCATACGACTTTGTTTTCAGACCATGTTCGACGCTGTCTGAAAGCCTTTGATTTTCAGCCATCTTTTTGTTATTCCTCTCAAGACGCACTGCTTAATCTTTCCTGTGCAGACGCCAGCAGCGCGGTGGGCAAAACATTCGGGAACAGACTCTCCATATATGGAACTGAAAACAGACACTTGTTGCCAATAGTGCAGGCTGGTGTAATGACCATCTGATAGCCTATGATTAGTAGTTTAAACATTTATTTTTCAAAAGCTAACCATACTGGCAATTTGGCAAACTTGGTTCTGTATTCCCTGCTGGACTTCCTCCAGATGTTCTGGACTGCAGCCCCCTATAATCCCCACCCCATGCTTTTATTTTCCAGCACATCTGGGTGAAGGTGTTTACTGGCTTAATGCAATAGTCTAGCATTGATATTTTTCCTCCCTATCAAATCAGCTTAAAGTACTATCATACCAAAAAGAAGAAGAAGAAATACTGTCATTGTGGTTAAGCCATTCCTGTACGCAGAGAAAGTTGCTTGTTTCAAAGCTTCCTCTTTCTCCAGCCTGACTTCCAAAAAGAGCACTTCCTTGCATATATATATATTTAAAAACCTAGTGTTTTAAAATTCTCCGCAAAAAAGTTTTTTAAAGAGGGGCCCACATGACTCCGAAAGTTGCCTGTAGCTTTCCTGGCACTGAATTGAGAAATATTTCTTCATCTCGCGTTACATAATCATTTTTGACGCATTGTTTGTTCCAGCTCAGTGCCGTTTTCCTCAAACCGCAAATCCAGTGGAAGAGTAGAAATGTTCTTCCCCTTTGCTTCCCTTTCATGAGGCTACTAACACTAATCATTGAAACGTAAATCATATTTGCTAACTTCCATTTACACATTTCCTGCCACTATTCTAGTAAGCGCACACTGACAGCCAATGGTCAATGGCATAAAAACCCACATCTAAAACCAAGGGGGAAAGGGGACAACTGAAGACATGAAAATATACCTCATTTTCCAGTGTAATTCAAGTAATTCAAAAGGAGGAGCCCCCGGTGGTGCAATGGATTAAACCCTTGTTCCAGCAGGACTGGAGACTGACAGGTCAGAGGTTCAAATCCAGGGAGAGTGCAGATGAGCTCCCTCTGTCAGCTCCAGCTCTCCATTTGGGGACATGAGCGAAGCATAACACAAGGATGTTAAAACATCAGAAACATCTGGGCATCCCCTGGGAAATGTCCTTGCAGACAGCCAGTCCTCTCACAGTTTCTCAAGTTGCTTCTGACACAAAACAAACAAGTTCAAAAGTCATTTTCATTATAGGAATAAAGTATTATTATGATTCTAAGCTGTCACTATTGTTATGCCTTCAAGTATGGACAATGTGTGGAGTCTCCTGTGTCTGCAGATGTGCAACAAAAAAAACTTTCATTGTTGTGTGCTTTCAAGCCAGTTGCAACCTCTGGTGACCCTAAGGAGAGCAAGCCATGAGGTTTCCTTGTTACATTTTTCCCCAGGGAGACTTCACTATTGACTTTGCTCAATGGACAAGTTAACAGTGCATTTACACTGTAGAACTGATGTAGTTTGACACCCATTTTTGACACTGTCATGATGCAATGCTGTGGAATCCTAGGGTTTGTAGATTTATAAGTCTTAAGATTTCTTTGCCAAACACTTCTCACCAAACTACAACTCCAAGGATTCCATAGCATTGAGCCATGGCAATTAAAGTGTAGTCAAACAACTTTAGAATCATAGAATCAAAGAGTTGGAAGATACCTCGTGGGCTATCCAGTCTAACCTCCTGCCAAGAAGCAGGAAAATCGCATTCAGAGCAGCCCAACAGATGGCTGTCCAGCTTCTCCTTAAAAGCCTCCAAAGAAGAAGACTCCACCTAACTCCAGGGCAGAGAGTTCCACTGCTGAACAGCTCTCACAGTCAGGAAGTTCTTCCTAATGTTTAAGTGGAATCTCCTTTCCTGTAGCTTGAAGGCATTGCTCTGTTGCGTCCTAGTCACCAGAACAGCAGAAAACAAGCCCTCCTCCTTATGACTTCCCCTCACATATTTATGTATGGCTATCATGTCTCCTCTCTTCTCTTCTGCAGGCTAAACATGCCCAGCTGTTTAAGCTGCTCCTCATAGGGCTTGTTCACCAGACTCTTGATCATTTGAGTCTCCCTCCTCTGGACACATTCCAGCTTGTCAACATTTCCCTTAAATTCCAGTGTCCAGAATTGGACACAGTATTCCAAGTGTGGTCTGACCAAGGCAGAATAGAGGGGTAACATGACTACCCTGGATCTAAACACTAGACTCCTATTTATGCAGGCCAAAATCCCATTGGCTTTTTTAGTTGCTGCATCACATTGTTGGCTTATGTTTAACTTGTTGTCCATGAGGACTCCAAGATCTTTTTCACATGTACTGCTATTAAGTCAGGAAATAAAGCCTGACTGCTCATTGGAGGGAAGGATGTTAGAGACAAAGTTGAAGTACCTTGGCCACATCATGAGGAGACAGGAAAGCTTAGAGAAGACAATGCTGCTGGGGAAAATGGAAGGAAAAAGGAAGAGGGGCCGAGCAAGGACAAGATGGATGGATGGCATCCTTGAAGTGACTGGCTTGACTCTGAAGGAGCTGGGGGAGGTGACGGCCGACAGGGAGCTCTGGCGTGGGCTGGTCCATCAGGTCACGAAGAGTCGGAAACAACTGAACGAATGAACAACAACAACCACTATTGAGCCAGGCATTTAATTCTACAATGTAGATGCTCTGTTAATGTAACTTCCTCCAGGTTACCCAATGGATTTTCATAGCTGGGCAGGAATTCAATTTCTGGTTCCCAGAGTCCAGCACTCAACACTTTATATATCATGCTGGAACTCAGTTAGTGTCATTACTGCATTTCAAAGTAACTTTTATATTTTCTCATTTCTTCAAAATAACTAAACGATCAGTGCCTTAATACTAATTACACTAGTTTATTACATACCAATGATTGTATACTTGCATTTAGTTGTCCTTTTTATTTTTTAAAAATGTGAATTCTCCAAGTCTTGGGCTCTTTTTCTATTTATTCTTGTCTCATCACACACTACGCACACAAGTCAGCATGAAACATGACGCAAATTCATGCCTGAACCATGTAATATTCCTTTGCTACCAATGAATGAGGCAACATCCACATAACTGTTATAGTAACCAAAGGCTTATAGCACCACTGCCAATGGAATGAGGTCTTTGCTGGTTCATGTGGAAGCAGAAAGTGCAATAGTAATCCTTTTGTTATTGTGAAGCACAACAAATTATAATATAACTAGTCATTTGTAACTAGTTCTTTTCAAACTGGATGTAAATTAAACAGAACTAGATGCATGTAATATTGCCTATTCATTGTAAACTTCATTCGAATCTGGCATAATATGCTCCATATGCTTCTTTTGTCTGTCTCTTAGTCTATGTGTTATTGTGTCATACTCAAAATTGTGTACCTCATGTCTATGTTGCCTAGATCTATGGATTCTATTCTTTTCCTTTAAATGTAAGGGTTTTTAAAAGCACACTTCTTCTGAATTTGGGCTTATTTTTCTCCATTTTAGAAGGAAAAGTAATTTATACACGGTGGGCCAAAAAAATCATAAATGGGGTTTCAATATTTAATTACTCCTTTATTATTTGTTTTGTTAGCACTATGTACAGTATCGATTGAAATTATATTTGCATTACATGTGAAAAATCAAATCTCGTAATTCACATCCAATATTGTAGCATCATATACAGTATATATAGGAACTCTTGTGACTTTTGATTCAAGAATGAATGGACAATTTTTATGCATTTTGCCTTTAATACTTCAACAAGTTTTGAGACATACCTCTTTCAATGTTTCTAGCAATTGAAAGGTTAAGCTTGTAGCTAGTGTCTTCAGTGGATTGTTTTTGGATCCAAGTAAACATAAGTATTTTATAATAATAATTTTCTTAATCATTTATCTGCAAATTCCATTTTTTCCATCTCAGGAGTGACTTGAGAAACTGCAAGTCGCTTCTGGTGTGAGAGAATTGGCCATCTGCAAGGAAGTTGTCCAGGGGACATCCAGATTTTTTGATGTTTTTACCATCCTTGTGGGAGGTTTTTCTCATGTCCCCGCATGGAGCTGGAGCTGATTGAGGGAGCTCATCTTCGCTCTCCCCGGGTTGGATTCGAACCGGCAACCTTCAGGCCAACCTTCAAATCATTAGTCCTGCTGGCACAAGGGTTTAACCCACCCTACCACTGGACAAATTCCTGGGCAGCCATTATATTTCTAGACTTTGAGATTAAGGGGGCTTTTTTGTACCAACATCTTTTAGGGGCTCAATTTTCTAAGGTTCTCTTGAAAAATTAGCATTTGTTGGGTTTCTGAGCTACTGATTAGTCACCACTGGATTGAATCCATTGATTCAAATGTTGTCTGGTGAGTCAATACATAGGTCAACTCTACAGATTTGCTGCATCTACTCAAATGGGGATTAGTAATAGGACTCAGAATTATTATTTTTTAGTGTAAAAGATGGCTCTATTTATGGAATTAATCCTGCCATGTTTTCTCAAATGACTCCCTGCTTTTTGCCTTTGGCACCTATACACACACTGCCATCCTCATTATGTCTTGAGGTCTGAGATGCTTGAATTGCCAAGTTTTTTCTGGGTCATCCAGGCTTTTGACATATATGGCAGGCTTCCCTAACTGACATGTCTGTTCTCTCCCTGGCTCACTAATCTTCATAGACATTGGTGCATGACTAGTCTTCTCGACCACTCTGCAACTTCTGGCTGTTTTTTTGTCCACAGTGTTGCAATCCGTTATACCCTTCTGCCTTCTAGCAAGTGGAAGACATGTCACTTTTCTACGTTTCCTCCCATTGTGTTGTAATTATATTATGCACTTTTCTTCTTCATGACATGTTGCAGCACTCAAATAATTTGGATTTGTAAGAAGTGGGTTTCCAGGTATATATATATATATATATATATATATATACTCAGAAATCCACTTCTTACATAAAAATAATGAAATATGACAGCCAATTATGTTTGAATGCAATGTTTCAGAAAGGAACCTTCTGTATGCTAATTTAGTTGTTTTATGCACCACTGGACTTTTCACTGTCATATGAGTGACTATACAATGAATATCCATAGACATCATCTTTAAAACCCTGGATTCCAATTAGGTTTTCTGGGAAGTCAGAGAGAGAAAATGGAGAAAGGGAGAGAGTTTCCCATGTGCTGTTTATAGCTATTAATTCTGAGTGCCATGTTATCATCCCTCTTTGATCATCTCCGTAATTGCCTAGCAAGAGACGACAAACAGGGAGCATCTAAGTATTCCAGGTGAAAGCTACCATTTGTGTTATCTATTAGAATTCATCCTCATTGGACCCATATGGTAGGTAGGCACATTGGCCAATGCTCAGTTCCCTGTTAGGGGTTCACTATTGAGATATTGAAGCTCCTGGACAGCTTCTTGTTCTTCTTAGTGCCATTCCCTTTTCTGCTGTAAATGTGAGCAATAGTAGTGAATCTTGCAAGCAGACTAATAGCACAACCCAACAAAACAATTTGTTTTCTTGGTATCTTCTTTTTTAGGACTGTTCCTTGGGTTATTTGAGACACTGATTCAGAAAATTGCATTTGATAGACCACATCAGCTCTAGCTTCTTAGATATGGTTACCATGCTTTTTATAGGTGAGCAGATGAAGTATATGACATATGTTCTGTATCTCAAAAACTAGATAGGGAGAAACTGGTCCCATTTTTGGAATCAGCAGATCAAATATACCCAGAAATAAGTTTAACATTTGAGGTACCAAAATGTGTTTTGGCCAGTGTTACAATTGGCAGGCAGTTGAGCCACTGCCACTACTCCAAGGGTCTAGCAGCATAATATAACAGAGACTACTGTAGATTATCTGAAAGAATGTGTCTCCCCATATGAACTTGCACAGCTTTCTCTTAGTCTGCTACCATCACAGACTGGCTTGTGAAGAGAGAGCCTTCTAAGTGGCCTCTCTCATGCTTTGGAAGATAGGAAGGAAGGAAATGAAACAATATAAGGAGTAGCTTTACTTACAACTATAAAAAGTTTCATAACATTTCATGGTGTGTGGTTCTGCAAGCACATGCTTCATGGAGGGGAAAAAGACTGTACACAAGGTTTATGGGTGATGAACCAACTGAGACTAACTATAGACTAATAGAAATGCAGCCAGAAAGGGGATGCAATAAGATGGAAGTTACATACACATCTTGTGTCTACAATCCTAGTACAACAGGCAAACTAGTAAAATTTGCTCATGTTGACATCTTCTGGGTTCCAATCTAAGCAAATGAACAGTGGCAAGAGTACTGTGACAGACATGCATCCTCTACCAGACTTACACACTACTTCTGTATAATTCTGTAGGATCGTGACTGCTCTATGCCAGTGATTTAATCCAAAACCTTTAAGGTGCTGAACCGAGTTTATGGAGATAGTTTTAACAACCATGGCAATCCCCTATAATAATAGCTGGGTTAAATTGAGAATAGAGATGTTGGTGCTACTTTGCTGCCCTTTCGTTTCAGTATTTCCATTTTTATACACCCTGAAACTAAATTTCAACTCTTCATCATAAATATGTCATCCCATTGTCATTTCTATTGTCGTAATGCCTTATTTGGCATGATAACATCATAAATATAAGCAAGCTGTGGTTATCACAGCAAATTCACATGGACGGCATATATCCAATACACCATTTAATGTACTATTAATGTTTCGTTGGTTTCCCCTATTTTACAAGAGGAAAAGCACATGTTCTTATGGTCCCTAGCCAGGCTACAGAATGAACATGAAAACACACAATTAGTTGGTAACATGGAAATGTACTGTATTCCTTCTCTTTTTGCACGTGATTTTTCATAATTGCAACCTTATCTGCACTAAGGGAATGACACCATTAGATCCAAACCAATGGCAACAAAAATCAATGATGTGGTAAGCAGTGAAAGAAAAGAAGAAGAAATAAAAACACAATAGCATCCAAACGACATGAATGTAGTTCAGACTGATATTGAATATCAACAAAATCAGAAACATTTTGAAAAGCAGTGAAAAAAATGGCAACAAAATGAAATCATTGCAGTCGAATCCTAATAATCTTCTAATATTATCTGTGAAGGAAGTCATTAACTGTATTTACTACAGTCTAATGTGTCCCAAAATCTAATGTGCACCTCAATTTTCAAAAACCCGAAACCTAAAAAATAATGTTTGCTGCTGAATGTGATATGTAATGGCAAAAAGTGCACTCTTTGTCATTTGGCCAAAAAAAAGTGTGCATTACAGTTGCTGCATGCATAGGATTCCTTCTTTAAAACCAAAAGTGTTAGAGCACCACAGCTTCCAGCAATACAAAGGAAAACCTTGGGGTGCTGTTGAATGAATCCACTTTAACTACCTTGGTTCAATGGTATGGAGTCATAGGGGCTGTAGTTGTCAACATTCTTGAGCTTTCTCTGCCAAGGAATGCTGATGCCTCATCAGACTACAAATCCCAGAATCCCATAGCATAGAGCCATGACCATTTAATTAGAGATGATGTCCCTCAAAGAGGAGCTCTTGAAGCAGCTTCCCCTTTTGTTTTGTCTCAGCACTAAGATGACCATATGACACAAATCTAAATAGCACCCCAATTTTGGCTGGGATATTTAGCCCAAACAGGTGAGCATTAGATTTGAGTAAACACAGTATATCCTTTTTTACAGATAAGAACTTATAATGAAAAGTTAGCCCAAGCCTAGACTTGTGAGATGTATAAACCAGCTTTTGAAGCCCTGTTTATATTTGGCATTAATTATAACTGCAATTTTAGATTTTATTTACAATATTGTCATACTAAGGAACAGTACAGTAAAGGTTAAAACATGGGGCAGAGCTCCTTATCCTGTTCAAATAATTGTTGTTGAACAGAAGTATCTGTTGTACTTTTAAAATACTGTGTCTTGTCTTTTGTAGAATGAAGTTGAACTGGATGCAATACAGAACTAATGACCCATATTGAGATAAGGTTAATCGCTTCCAATGCCGTTGCATAGGAAAAGCTTAAGACTGCAATATTTCTTATTTGAAAGTCACTGAATAGTGTAGAAAGGAAGACAACTTCATTAAGGAGACAAGAACCCTAAGTATGCTGGCTTTGAAAAGGAGATATGAAGGTCATTTCGTTAATTGTAACCGCTTTCAACTTTGGGAGAACTCTCACCATCTCTTGGAGTGATAACAAACATGCAATATCCTTATCACTTCTCAATAGATTTACTAATTTGCTTCCCTTCTAGATAATTGCCTAACCTGATAAGAGAATATGATCCACGATAGCAATTTCATAGCATAATCAAAGTACAGTTGTGATTGTCACATGAAAAAATGTAATCAGCAAATTTTCCTCTCTGACTTGGTTCCATACAGCTCCTGGAGATGCACCCCGACACTGGTACAGTAAGAGCTGATGGCTTCCATGTCAGGGATGCAGTGGATCCCTCTCTAGGTTTTATTATAAACTTTAAATAATAATAAGAAAAACAGCATCATCATCATCATCATCAACAACAACAACAACAACAACAACAACAACACACTTTATTTATAGACTGCCCGATCTCCCCAAAGAGACTCAGGGCGGTTTCCAACAAACATTCAATGCCAGGGAAAAGACATAATAACAAATAATATCAAAACAATACACATTAAAGAAAATAGAAAAGCCATTAAATTAAAGTTCATGCCAAATAGAAATTAGCCAAAAAATAGAACGTGACAACCATAGCAAACATAATCACATAATATGAATTTAAGCCTGATAACATTTAAAACAACTAGAACCACGATTTGAGGTAAAATGGATCCCAGCAGTTAGCAAGCAGAGATTAATTCCAGTAGCTAGAAAGAATTAATATATCTAGGCGATGTCATATATTGAGACATATTTTGTTTCCTCCTCTTCGTACGCCAAAGTGCATAGGTGTGTTTTTAGCAGCTTTTTAAAGACAAGAAAAGGGAGGGAAGTTTTTAGTTCTTTTGGGAGGGAGTTCCAGAGGCGGAGAGTGACCACGGAAAAGGCCCCTCTCTTGTTCCCACCAGTTGTGCTTGAGGCTGGGGCGGGACTGAGAATAGGGCTTCCTCCATGGATTGGAGCACTCAAGCTGATTTGTAAACAGAGATGGTTCTGCAATTAGTCTGGACCTGAACCATTTAGGATTTTATAGGTAATGACCAGCACTTTGTATTTAGCCTGGAAGTAGATTGGTAGCCAGTGGAGCTGCAGCAGCATGGGAGTTGTCCTCTCACAATACTGCACTCTGCTTAGTAACCTGGCTGCTGATCTCTGCACCAGGTGGAGCTTCTAAACTGTCTTTAAAGGAAGCCCCACATAGAGAGCATTGTAGTAGTCCAAATGCGAAATACCAAGGCATGGACTGCCATGGCCAGATGATATCTCAAGGTATGGGCACAGCTGGCTCACAAGATTCAATTGTGCAAAGGCACTCCTAACCACCACTGACACCTGGGATTTCAGGGTCAGTGATGAATCCAGGATCATCCCCAGACTACAAACCTGTGTCTTCAAAGGAAGTGTGACCCCATCCAACACGTGCTGTAATTCCACATCCTGATCCACCTTCCCACTAACCAGTAGTGCCTCTTTTATGTCTGGATTTACCTTCAACTTATTAGCACTTATCCAGTCCATCACTGATGACAGACACTGGTTTCAGGGCAGGATGGCATCCTTTGCTTTTGGTGGGAAGGACCAATTGAGTTGGGTTTCATCAGCATAAATTTGACTCCGAACTCCAAAACTCTGGACCATCTCTCCCAGCGGTTTCATGTAAATATTAAACAGCATGGGGGATGGAATTGAACTATGAGAGACACCACAGGCCAGGGAGTTGAACAGGAGTCCCCCAACTCCACCGTCTGTGTGTGTTCCTCCAGGAAGGACTGAAGCCACTGCAAATCAGTGCATTCCAATCCCATCCCAGAAGGATACCATGATTGTTGGTATTGAAAGCTGCTGAGAGGTCCAGGAGAACCAGCAGGGACACATTCCCCCTGTCTAGCTCTCTTTGTAGATCATCCACCAATGCTGTCTCTGTCCTCTGGCCAGGCCTGAAACCAAATTGGGATGAATCCAGATAATCCGTTTCATCCAATAAACTTTGAAATTGTGAGGTCCATGGTGCTGAACCCTGTCCACCAAATAGTTTAGGATTCTGAGATTGCTCTTTTGAATTCCCACTGCATTCTTCACTTGCATGCCACTGATCATTACTGCTCAAGCATGGTAACTAGAAGCCAGAGACCCTAGAAATCAATTTCTTAGAATGGTTTCATAAATACATGCCATGTAGCATACCTTGCCATGAGGCATGGGGGGAGGGTTGTTAAAATATCCACATCAACTAATTACTTGGCAACTTGAAGATGCAGCACTGAGTGTCCTCATGGATGCTTCCTTCTGCCACTTTCTTCATGGGTGCTTCCTTCTTCTGCCACTTTCTTAGTCATCCAACGGCATAGCTTGGCTTTTTTTGAAATGTCAGAAAGAAGCAAAAAAAAAATCTGCCACTTCACCCAGGATTAGCTCAAGGCCTAAGCCCAACTGTCATTACCAACTAAAGTATGCTCACTGAATCATTGGGATATCAGGCAACATTCACATGAACTCTATTAACTCAGTGACTTTAGTTGGAATGAACAACTGGAGCCAAGACCAAGACATTCTGCTTTTTGAAGCAAAGGAGATATCAAACATCTTCATTTGCTGGAGGGCTGTGTTGAATTTGACTGTACCAGTATCCAGGACCTTATATGAAACTAGCAAGCTGGCATACACAGCCCTGTTTTCAAGAGAGGGGAGTGAAGAAAGGCTCTAGAAGAATATCTAGAGGGCTGTCATTGCTATCCTGCAGTATTTACCTCCTGAGGCCATTTCTTTCCTCTGCCTAATGGAAGGACTGGCTGTCATTTGACTATTTGATTAACTCAGCTAAAGAGGATACAGCTTGAGGTGAACTAGCAGACAAAGGGGCAGTGGTAGGCACTTGTTGCACCTATAGCAGGGGTGGGAAGACTCAAATTAATAGTCTCCAGTCACCCCTCCCCCCCCACCATCCCATTTATGGAGGGGGCACTGGAGACTGGAATTAATGATTTCAATGACAAAAGTGTAATTAGAGTTATGCATTCCTAATGTATCCATATCTGTGATACATATGTATTCAATAATGTCGCAACTACATAGGCATCATATATGTTCCTCAATTCCAATTAGGTGAGCAGCAGCCACTGCAAATGCTGGGAATCTGTGAGCCTGTCAAAGGAGATGCAACAGGCTAATGTTTCCACACACACCAATGTGCAGTTTCTGATGTGACAGTCAGAAGCAGGATTCTATTTCAAAATCCATGTTACAACAAGTTAAAAACCTCATTAAATATGTTTAAAACATAACAAATTAAAAGCACTACATGTTCTGTTAAAAGCTCTGTCTGCCACAGGATATGAAAACAGAAATGACTTTAACAGCTGGTGAAAAAACAGCATGGCCAGATGAATGTCCCAAGGAAGTGAATTCCATAACACGTGAGTAGCTAGGGTTTTCTCTCATGTCGTCATCAAAGATCTCTAGAACCTCACTAAGCTACAAATCCAGGTTTTTGTAGGAACCAGCCTTAAGAGTTAAAGTGGAATCATAATGCTATAATTGTGTAGTGTGAAAGGCACTAAGAAAATCATTTTCTCAATTTCTTTAACCAGAAAAAAATGTGTCCTTAGGCATTTGGTGGGATTGAGGTCACAAGAACAGGTTTAGTGGTGACATGCAACCCTGGGTCTGTAATTTGTTCACTACTGACGCCAACACTAAAGATATAAATCTTTGCTTATTTCTCTCCTAAGTACAAAAACAAACTATTCAAGAGGTTGTCACCCCACTGACCTTTTGCATGTTTTTCATGTGTTTTTCATGCTGCTGGTACATGGCCACAGGGTCCAAGATACTGAAAGACCTTCTGAGAAATGCAAGAGATGAATGGAGGATGTGAATGGCTCACATGCTTTCAAATCTCTTGAACAATATAGTGTCTCCTTTTTTATTATTCTAATAAATATTACAGAACTATATTCACCTCTATATTTCTAAAGTTATAATTTATGCTTCAGTGAGATATGAAAGAGTTCCTCTTCGTACCATCAATCTAAGCCCATCATTACTAACATCCATCTAAGTCTATTTCAAGAGCTCAGTTCAGCCATAAACATGTTCTCTTCAGCAATTGTGCCAGTGGTGGCATCCATGCCAGTAAATCAGTGAATCTGTTCTGAGTTTTAGTCTGAATTTATGAAGGAAGTATCTAGGGTACTGAACTCTACTATGAAAGTAGTTCTGTAGTTAGATTGTTCCCTTAAACTTTGTGACTGGAGATACATATACATTAGGGCTGGGCGGTTTCGTTCGTTAATTTCGTAATTCGTTATTGATTCGTATTTAAATTAGCTTACGATCCGATATTGAGCCATGCAGGAGCAACTAAAAATCGAAACGATTTTTTCAATTTATTTTGTAATTGTTTTGTAATTAGTTCGAAATCGTTTCGAAATCATTTCGAAATTGTTTTGTTATTATTTCTGTATGTCTGGTGCAAGTTTTATAGTTGTTGTTTGTTTTATCAGTGATAAAAAAATAAATTATCACACCAACAGTCAACAACAGAAGGAGAGGGAAGCTTCAGAAGTTCCCCCTGTCCCATTTGGAGTTTTTTTTAGCGTATTGCGCAATCGCGTCCGCCATTAACGAATCAATTCAAAATTTACGAAATTTCGTAAATAACGAAAAAATTTTAAAGAAAAATTTGGAATTCTTTTAAAAAACGAAACACAATGGACCCCCTAAAAACAAAATGAGTTCAGAAACAATTTTTTCCGTTGTTACCCAGGCCTAATATACACTGTTGAAGCACTCAAGCATTGTAACTGGAGGTCATCTGTTACCAAAGGTTCTATGAATTTTGAAGAGGTATGAATATAGGGTGTAAGGAAGAAATGTGCCAAGAGCATGTCAAGCAAATGCTTTTCATCTGGAAATCTATGCCCTCTATATAAAAGACCATGTAGATCCAAACAGGTCTTCACGGTCATTTATGGATCCATCACTAAGGACCTCATCACACTGAGGTCCTTGATGCAGGGAATCCACAGGGCAGCAGTGCAAATCATGGGACAGTGGGGTGAATCTGTCACCCAGCACCCCACATCACCTGCATCATCCACCCATCACATGATGGTAGGCACATCTTCCCGGCTTCCCCAGCATTTTCAATCTGAACATGGGTACTCTCTTGTGTTCAGAATTCCCCATCGTAGAACAGTTTGCCGATGTACCCATCACAGAGCCCTGACAGGAGCAGATGTGTGTCATGTGATTCAGCGAGATTCATGCTGGCTGTGTCGGTGAACTGTTTTATGATGGGAGAAAAAGACAATGTGATGAGGTCATAGGACTCTACCTCTGAAATATAATCATAGTAACCTATAACCACCTATGATGATGAGAATTAATGCTGTTTGACACCACTAGCTGCCAGGGCTCAATGCTATAGAATCCTGAGATGTGTAGTTTGGTGAGCCACCAGCATTCTTTGGCAGAGAAGATTAAAGACCTTGTAAAACTATAACAGTCCCATTATTGCAAGATTACAACAGCTCTTATAGGTCTTTTTTTGGAAAGATAACTCATGCTTGTGGATGCTTACCCCCCCATGTGAAAAACACACATTACTTTCAGTTCAATAATGGATTCTTCTGGCTGGAAAAAATCTGACCACCACCACCCCCTCCATGAACTGGGAAGAGATGAGGCTTCTCTGCAAACTGTATTTTCCACAGAGATCACCATGGCCAGAGATTCCAAAACAACACATAATCCATCTGTCCCAATTTTGCAGGAGCAGTTGCAATTTAATCCTCTGCTGTCACACTGTTTATGTGCTTTTAAAATGTCCCAGTTCTTCTTGCCTCCTCCCATTTTCTCCCTTTGCCCCTACTCCAACTGTTGTATATTGAGTTCAAAGTGCAAAAGTAGTCTGTACTAATTAACTCAGCAGGCGCAGGGGAAAAAGGCGGAGAAAAAGGCACATCAAACTGGTGCTGCCTCTCCTAACTTGTCTCTTTTTCTTTATTAATATTTTGCCATCTTGATCACACTATGATCCTGCTCGGTCTTTTTCATCCCAATTCATATTTGAAATGTTGG
The DNA here is from genome assembly GCF_037176765.1 of Anolis sagrei. Lineage (NCBI taxonomy): Eukaryota > Metazoa > Chordata > Lepidosauria > Squamata > Anolidae > Anolis > Anolis sagrei. Next base: position 123,185,066 of record NC_090025.1, on the reverse strand, counting down.
AATGTAAGCAACAATTTCACACACACTGTAAGGGTGGATGTACACTATAGCATTAATGTGGCTTGACAACACTTTAACTGCCATAGGTCAAAGCTTTAGACTTCTCTGGCAAAGAGTGCTGGTCCCTCAGCAAACTACAAATCTCAGGATTCTATAGCATTAAATCATGGAAGTGAATGTAGTGTAAAACTGAATTAATTTTACAGTTTAGATGCACCCTAAGAAGGCTAGGCTAAGGAGACACTGCTTCATTAATTCCGTGTGCCTGAATACAACCGAAATATCAGACATCTTTTTCTTTGGAGACGGCAGAAAAAGATTATATGACATTGTGAAAAATCTACCTGTGGACATCTCTCCTTGAATGGGTTATGCAAACATCTGCATCACTATCCTAAAGGCCAGGAGAGCAGGTGGTTATATTTGGGGGAGGGGGGGTTGAATGATATTTCCCACCCATGTCTCCATCTTTCAGCTTGACAGCAAATGCTTTTTCACTTCTAAGAGTTCCGTAAGTCCTTGCCTTTAACTTGCTGCTCTTTGCAGCTGCCCTGACACTAATTGGGAGTAGCAGGGCTGTGTCATTGCAGTAGGTTTTCCCACCGCCACTGCAGGTTGGGCTGCCGGCCAAGGTAGTTAATGCTTCTCTTTGCATTCCTTTCTTCTCCCAAGAGAAGAGCTATTTTACGGACACCTGGCATTTACGGATCCAAGAAAGTTATTGCTGCCGCCACTGTTAAAACATTACTCTGAAAGAAAATTGCTGCTGCAGCAAAATCCCATCTCTGAAGTTCTAAGTCATTAAGGGAATGGGGTATTTTTTTTTTAATGGAGAAGGCTCTGGCTCTGGCTGCACCATTTGTCATTAAATCTTTGAGTTAATTTAATTAAAGCTGTAATTACTCATTTTAGAAGTGACACCAAATATCATCCCATTTGGCCGAAAGAGACTTGTGGATAGGGCGCTAAAAAGATGAATTGCATATGCTACTAGACAGCCACCCCATCTAACCATCAGTTGAACGTATGACAAATATACTGCCTCAGAGTTGGTTTGTACCACAGTACCAGCTGGGAACAGGCAAAACAAGCAGGGACACTTGTTCATGCTCATGAGGTCTTAAAGTGGTGGTGGTGTCATTCACAGTTGCTGTCCCAGAGAATTAAAAGCTCATTAGTAAGGCAGGAACATGTCTCAGTTATGCTGAAAGAGCAAAATGGACTATCCACCTGTTGCTAGGGTGGTGGTTCTTTTTCAGGCATCCCTAAATGGGTTAGGACCTGAAAGACTATTTTCAACTACAAGATTGCCTTAACCTTATCATCTCTTTTGAAGGTTATTCTCCAAGTCTGCCCACTCTCTAAAGCAAGGGAGCACACTGTGGCCCCCAACTCTGAAATTCCAACCTCCACTTTTTCCCATTTGTGGCTGAATTCCCCCATCCTTATGGGTGCTCCAACATATTGCCCATCTCCCTGAGAACCCATCCTAACCCTCCAAAGAGTCTCTAAAAACGCTAATATACAGCACTTTGCCCTGCTTTGATCTCACTAATGTTACACTCACCCATTTTAATCCAAACCAAAATGGATCTTGAAAAATACACAGTTTTTTCACCCTGACGTCACATCAGTATGGACATTTGTACCTTATTCACATATTCCATGTATTGTATTATTTTAAGTCACACAACTACTGTGTGGCTGCTCTTTCTTCCTGGCATACGTATGGTTTTTTTTTAAACTTTCTGGCTTGCATACGGATATACATAATATCTATATTTATATAGACCATTCGTTTTTCTTGTTTTCTCATCATTCATGTTGTCCACTTGAACTGACATTGACTGGCTTGTATATGGCTTCCTTGCCGAGCTACCTCATTCTGCTTTTCTTTGCCATATAATTGTGTTTGTGTATCTGGAACAACACCTCCTCATTCACAACATTTATAATTCCTCACATGATCCTCCCTCCATCAGAAATATGTTTGTAAGAGGAGAAGGCGACTACCAAAACACACGAGATTGGATTTAGATCTTAGATAGTAAATTTCATGTTTTTTGAATTTTGCTCACAATTTAGTTCTTCGCCATTAAAACATATTGAGATATATACATATACACATATATACATACACATATGCTTTCAAAGACAGCATGTTTAAAATCCATGTTTCAAAAATGCATCCAATTAAACACACACACAAATGCAAAATTAAATAAATGGTCTTGATAAGAATTTCAAGAATATTTGCAGATTGCTAGTGAAGATACAGATTGAAATTGTGGGCAAAAATATCTGAAAATGGCAGTGTCAGGAAACGGATGAGTTCCTCCCTATGGCAGAAGGTTGTTGATAGGCCTTTCAATGAAATAGCAGGTTAGAGAAAAGGGTCTATAAGCCTTCCATGGTTCAACGCAACAGAGGGCTTTACAAGTCAGTACTGAATTGTATCAGGCAAGTCTGGAAACATATAATGTTCCTGAAGGAAATCAAGTATGCTGCAGAGGGAATATCATTTACTGATGCCAAGTCTTTAAATCTAAGAATGCCCTTGCTTTTCTTACTGAGACAAAACCATTAATTCTGTGGAGAGACCCATCTTGTTTATGGTTATGAAACAGAGAGCAAATGGCTTGGCACATGAGGCTGAAGAAAGAAACAAGTAAGTAAGTAAGGAGAGCTCCAAACAAGTCCGAAGTGGAGTATTCTGCAGATCAGCAACTAGTTGTCTCTTAATTGGTCTGAATGAGAGCCAGGTATACTACAGAAACAAACATAAAAGGACTGGATCTCTCCATATATCTTAAAATTCTGTGCTATGCCAAGAGTCCAGCTTACAAAGACCACACACCATGATAGGATAGGCAGCGCAAGCAATGCAAAAGAAGGAAATGCATGCAGGATATGAAATGAGGCAGGGCTCACAGCTGTTACTGAAGAACTAAATCCACATTCCCTACAAGGGGAATGGGACTCAAATGTCTTTTTCCCTTACATGTGACTATCCCATTTTGATACTGACATTTCAGATGGGTCTTGCATAGCTGAATTACCTTAACAGCTCCTTGGGAGGGCTCAGTGGTAATACTTCACATGTAAAATGTTCCAGGTTCGATCACTGGAATCTCCTGGTGAAAAAAGATTGAATGTCAGGCTTTGAGTAAGGAAATTGATCTACTTTGATTGCAACTCCCAGAATCCTCAGGCAGAATTCTGACTTGGGGATTCTGGGAACAGTAAGTTATATAAGCTTTGAATGCGTGATAAGGAGGAAAAAAAAACACTCCTTCCACAATGTTTGCAGTCTGAGTGGATGGTGATGGTCTAGATCAGTGGTCCTCAACCTGTGGGTCCCCAGAAGTTTTGGCCTTCAACTTATAATACCTTTTCCACGTGGTATTATGGTCACTCACTTGTGAATTTCAAGAATAACATCAAGAGTCAAGCTTCTGCCCCTGATAGAATCTGGCAGAGCATGGGAAGAGCCTGGGGGTTATGGGGCTATAGGAACACAAATCTCATTCCAGCAAACCCCGAAATGCTGGGCTTTGAGGACCACATTCTTGACTGTGTATCGGAATGCAGTTTTCCTGGTCAGTCTAGTCAAATATTGCATGGCTCCCAACGTCAGTGAACCCTGGTCCAAAGGGCAACATTTTTTTAAGGAATCTACAGAAGAAGACAACTTACTGAAAAAAGACATTATCTTTGCTTTTGATGATTTTGCTAGCAACTGTTACAATGACATCTCTGTTATAAAGCACACATATCTTGTGGCAGACAATGTGCATAAATATTTAGCCACCAAAGATATGAAAATCTCCAATTTCATTGTATTTTTTAACTACCATTTTCATTTTTCTGCAATATATGTACTTGTTCTGTACTCTATTTGAAGACTCTTTCTCCTCTTAGCATGCAAATTACACATTTTCCACTTTGACTAAAACATATTGCATTTTTACTCTTGCACATGTCTTTGTATTGTGTGGCTTTAAGTCATTTCTGTCCCATATGAAATTTATCACAGGGTTTTCTTGGCAGGACTGATTCAGAAGAGATTTGCTATTACAGTAGAGCAGTGCTTCTCAACCTTGGGTCCCAACTCCCAGAAATCCCAGCCAGTTTACCAGTTGTTAGGATTTCTGGGAATTGTAGGCCAAAAACATCTGGGGACCCCAGGTTGAGAACCACTGCAGTAGAGTATCGCTTATCCAACCTTTGCTCATCTAAAGTTCAGCATTATCCAACACAGTCTGCCTCCCACTTGGATCCACAGCTGTTTCAATACATTGAGATGTTTTGGTGATAAATTTGTAAATACAATAATTACTACATAATGTTACCATGTATTGAAGTGCTTTTTCTGTCATTTTTTTTGTAAAACATGATGTTTTGGTGCTTAATTTGTAAAATCATAATGTAACTAGACATTTAATAGCTTTTTCCTTAGTCCCTCCTTATTATCCAACATTTTCACTTACCCAGCATTCTGCAGCCCATTTATGTTGGATAAGCAAGACTCTATTGTACGTTCTTCTGAGGCTGATGACTTTTCTAAAGTCTCCCAGCGGATTTCATGGCAGGGATTCAAATCCTGGTTTTCATTGCACCACAGTGGCTTTCCTTCTGCATCTACCTATGTGTAATTCCTTGCCTAAGAAGGCCATATGAAATTCATGGGAATGCCATGACACAGCAGGTGACCTGAAGGCATATATACAAACACACAATTTGAAAGGGAAAGGTGATACAATCTAATACCTTGTGGTTTCTTACCAATGATAAGAAGTGTATTGGAATCATGTCTGAAGGTAAATCCAAACTAGCCAAATTTTGTTTCTGTTCTTTCCCAGGGTTAAAATGAACTAATGCAGGCCTCTAATCATGGCAAGAACTCACATAAAATATTTTGTGATAAGCAAAATGTATTTGGATTTCCATAAGAAAACTGGAAAGAACAGGAACACAATATGGTACTCTTCAGTCAGAAAATTGTCTATATATATAGGGACATCTATATGACTTAGATGGAATGCAGGCTACTTCTAACTCTTTGGGAACCTTTCCTGATAATATGGAATGGTCTGAACTGAGTGGGTGTCCTACCCTAGCTTTTTTTTTTTTTAGGGGAGACCTCCCAAACAGATCTTTTGTAATTAAGAAAACATAGCTGACTCACATTTGATCCATATATAATTATTCTAAAAAGATAAAAAAATGTGCACCACATTCATGCAGATTAATTAAAGTTATCCACCTTTGGGTCTCGTGCTAAGATGGAAATGATTTCACATTCTCATGTGACATATGGGAGTTGCTGAATCCTGAAGCAGTTAAAAATGGATAACAAAGACATTCTATTGTCTAACCCAGTGGTTCTCAACCTGTGGGTCCCCAGGTGTTTTGGCCTACAACTCCCAGAAATCCTAGCCAGTTTACCAGCTGTTAGGATTTCTGGGACCTGAAGGCCAAAACATCTGGGGACCCACAGGATGAGAACCACTGGTCTAACCTAGCCCATAGAGTCTCTTCCAATGCAAAATCCCATCAGGATAAGTGATAACCCTGGGGCACCAGATCAGTCTGAGGTGACCTGAATTGGACAGGAAGTCTTATAGTATAAAGTGTTTGCCTTGGTACAATACCAGTCTGTATCAGAATCTGCACACTTATGGATTAACTGTTGAAAATATTATGTGTATGAACAAGAACAAGTAAGTTGTTTTTGACAATGACAAATGGCACCTTGTCTGGAACATGTCTGTACACTATATAGTTACTGCAGATTTCCAGCTCTCGAGTATCAATGCTCCATTCAAACCAAACCTAAGATTTACAGTTAGATGACTGCCAAATTAAGATTGAGATTCCCATCTTTAATTTTAACCAGTGCTTTATTTATGTATTTATTTATTAAAGTATTTGTATCCAGCCATATAGTCATAGATATAACTGTTGTTTAATCACTTTCTAAATACTTTTAGTTATACTTTCATTCATGACTTTGTATGATTTTGATTTGTATTGTTTTTAAATGTGCTGTTAATTGAGCCCCATTACTGATAGAGAGCCAGGATATCACTGAATAAAAGTAAAAGTTAAAAAATGAATAGATATTGAGGCGGTGAAGTGGAAGCTGCACCATTCAATACATAAATGGTATTCTCCATGTTGAAGCAAGATGTTTGAAAACCTGTTTTTGTTCAATGCACTAAAATGCTGGAAGTGATAACAAAGCGGGTAGCCACTTGATCTTTTGTATCAGGCTAAGCCCTCTGAACTCTGCATTCCCCCACAAGAAGGTACAGTCATCTTTCTACTCAGCGATTTTATCTATCATCTTACATTTGACATATTTTCAGTTCCACCTTAGTTCCCACTAACTGTTTAGGTCAACAGCTTGGTAAGATAAGATTTTAACAAGATAACATACATAACAAAATCTATATGTGCAAGCACAAAAAGCAGGAAGAAGAATAAGTTGAAAGGACAAGGTGGCTGTGGTAAACACTTCTTTATTTTAATAGCATGCAAGGGCTACTGAAAGTTTTTGAGGCCTGGAGCAAAATAAACCTGGTAACCCACTCTCTCTAGACAGTGCAACTCCACATCCTTTCTCTCTCTCTTGCATTATTTCTCCTTAGCAATTGAAAGAATACTTGAAAATATTTTTAAATGATCAAAAACTTGTTTCTCTTGTGCCAGAAAATTCTGATTAGAGGAATCGGTGACAAAATGAAAATTATGCATAGTTCATGTTTGATCAGCCCACACACTGCCTTGCCAGAGAAAGAAAATATGCCACACAGATGAACACTAAAGGACAAGTAGTTTACTCTTTGTAGTTCAGAAGAACATATTTACAAACATGTGATCAGTCACATTAACTCATATAATGTCATTTTAAAGAGAGTTTTAGAATGGTCTTTCTTTGCACAAGTTAATAATCTCCTTCAGCAGCGCATGAAGCAAGAGCATACTCCAAACTGTGTCTCTATTGTCTGCTTCTCTCTCCTTCTCTTCAAGCACCTGCATAGCTCAAGCCTGAAAAATGTAACAGTATCCAAAAGTCCCAGGTTCAGCCATCTCTCCGGACAAAGCCCAATGAATCTTATTTTACAGCTGACTCACACACAAACTGATTCTAACATGTTCTAAGAGAATTCTGGACTGAGAATCTCGCAGTTGGGAGCTTATCTTGTGCAAAATACATATTTCTTTTCAGAAAAAAGGAGTTTTCTGTACAGAAAATATTCAGTTTTGCAGAAAACATTACGTTTTGCACATACAGTATTTCCATGCAGAGATACTATTTTCTGCATAGAAGATGCTCTTTACAGTGCATAAAATGTAATTTTTCAGTGCAAAAATTGTAAACTTTCCATAGAAAAGGACCACATTAATCATCTTTACTGTACAGAAGAAATGCTGTTTCCTGTGCACAATATCAACACCAAAAATATATACAAATTTTGCACAACAAAGATTCCAGACAGTGTGTCTTTGTGTCAGTTTTCTTTCAATCAGAGGAAAATTGCTAATATGTTTTCATTGCTTCCTTCACAAATGAAACAAACAAAAGTGGAATCCCTAGTTTCCTTTGTTAGGGATCTCCAATCAGGAATAACCCAGTTCCTGAAATTTTGGGGCCAGATCCAGTGACCCAAGTAAGGCTATTTGTGATGTTGTGGGAACTCTGTGGTGAGATTGTTATGATACATTGACCTTCAATCACAGTTTTACTTGAGTATGTCATCCAAATTTTTAAAAATCACCAAGTCCAACAAATTAGAAAAATGCATTTATACATATTTTCCAAGGCTGCATTGTAACCATGAAATGCCATTCCTTGCCATCAAGCTCAGAGAAGTGACAGAAATGGAGGATAGGCATGACTTAATCTGGGACAAGACTCCAGTGTGGAACTTGTTTTCAATGCTAGGATCTCTTTCTTGAACATCTCTTCTGAGAGAGTATCAAGGAACATGTACTGAGAGAAAACTGAGAAAAGGCAGAAATTTAAATTTATCCTTCACTTTAAATCAGCGGTTCTTAAACTTTCATTCCCCAGATGTTGTTAGATTACAGTTCATAACTAGCATGGCAAATGGTCTAGGCTTCTGAAATTGGTATTATATCTGGGGACTCAAGTGTAGGAATCAATGATTTAAATAATAGTTCCCCATGGTGATGGTAGAGAGAGGCGGTCATTTTTTTAACATGGTCCTTATGTCCCATTCCTAATGACCCAATGATAACCTAATAGCTCCTTTCTCCAAACTGCTCCAAGTGGAAACCATAGTACCATTGGAAGATTATTATAATCTAGCAGGACTACTGGCTAGCATCTCAAAAACCACAAAACAATGATAACTACAATGCACAAGATATATCATGCAGGCTTTCAAAGATTCACTAGTTTTGTCATCACGAAAATATATTAAAATTCAAACCAGAGAGGGGGAAAGTATTTATGGTAGGGTAACAGGTCTGCATTTTGTCTCCAGGTGTAACTAAATTGCCAAATTATTATAGTTTGACACAACTTGAACTGCTGTGTCTCAGTGCTGTAGAACTCTGAGATTGTGGCACCAGAATTCTCAGACAGAGGTAACTAAATACCTCACAAAACTACATATCTTAGAATTGTATAGTAATGAGTCATGGTAGTTCATTTGATATCAAACTGTTATAATCCTGCCATGTGGGATTGTCTACAGCAGGCATAGGAAATACTTTTAAATGTGGAATCCACATTGCAGGCTGGGCCAGCCAAGCCAGGCCAGACCAGGAGGAAGAGGGGAAGGCTGCGCGTTGGCATGGGAGAGGAGACCAAAAGCAGTTGACATCGGGGGGGGGGGGAGCAGTGGTTGGCATGGGCGGAGGGTTTCACACGTGGCTGTGTATGGCTCTCGGAAGAACCCTGCACAGCTGCATGTGACTGGGAGGGTCCTCCTCTCACCAGGAGGACGTGGTGGGCCACCATGTCCTCTTGCAGAGAGGAGGGTGTGTCACACAGCTTGCTCCAGGACTGGAGGAAAGAACCCAAGGGGATGCATCTGGCCAAGGAGCTCAGTTTGCCTAGATAGTCTAGAGGCACATCATTACAAGTAGAGACCACTCACTCCACTTCTTGGCCATTGGGGCTCATAACATCAGTTAGTAATGAGAGCTAATAAAATTCCAAATACATAGCACCATTTGAAGATGATTATAATCTGTCACATATTATATCTCTATCTAGCCCTGGATTGCCTGTTCTGACTGGTAGCAGCTGCGTGGGGGCTTAGGCAAAGAGTCTTTCGTGATATCTGTTACTCAAGGTCTTTTAACTAGAGAAGCCAGAGACTGAACCTAGTCCCCTGGGCATGCAAACATGTGCACTTTCGCTCAGCTATGGCCTATCCCTGACCAAATAGCAGCTGGAAGGGTAAAGTGTTGGGACAGTGGTGTGGGAAGAATATTTTTTTCAAAAACTCTGCAATATGCTGCCCCAGTCAAGAACATTTATTTTTTAAAGCATTTGGAGGATTTTTTTTTCTGTGAATGCACCTATACTGTCGAATAAATGAAGTTTGATACCACTTTACCTGTCATGGCTCAATGTTATGGAATTCTGGGATTTGTACTTTAGTGAGGCATAAAGAAAGAGGAGAGACCCTACATGTATCCAAACAAATCCAATCTTAGTTTGTTAAGGTGACATATGACCACCTAAACATGGCCAATGTGTAGATTAGCTGCCACTGTTGTCAGAGGGAAAGAAATTATATGTTCCTTTGGTGCAATTTATCCCTTACAAATGCCATTTGGAAAAGGTCACTTGATGTTATATATCAGCCTTTCCTGATTGTTGCACATTTCTGAATAAGCACTTACTTATTTCAATAGTCATTATTACCATTTTAATAGGGTGCAGTTGTACATTTATCATTGGTTTGGAGATCCAAACTGGAATGTTCAAAATGCCTCTTGAAATTGAACTTCCCCATCAAGGTCCCATTTGTCACTGCCAAACTTCAAAAATCCTGTTGGCTCAGATTTTCCAAGTCATAATAATTGAAGCAAGAAGTGTTCATTTTCTATGATTATCTTTGTGAAACGTTTTCTTTTAAAGGTGCCAAGTCATCATATTAAAATCCCTGCATTATTCAAATGAGGAAAGGAGTGCAAGAAATGAGGATGTTTTATTATGTATTTATTTATTTACAGTATATGTATTTCATCCCCCCTTCAAAAAAAAAAAAAAGATCATGAGCTACGAAAAGCAATGAATGAATAATGAAATGCAGTGAAATAAAAAAAATAATAAAAATAGACAGTTCAATAAAATGTGACGGAACCAATCCTACAAAAAAATCAAACATCAAATCAGATCCACTTCTAAAAGTTTGATGGAGCAAGAAGAATATTTACCATAAATCTCATGTACCACTCTACTAAAAATCTTCTTTATTTGCATCGAGAAAGTAATCTCCACACATGCAAATGTGTGTATGTGTGTTTGTGGAGAGGATGGGGAGAGAGGGAGAAAGAATCTTCCTTTATCCTAGTATGGGACCCAATGCAGCTCTCATAAGTCAACGTAGGAGGCATCTACATGAAATATAATTAATGCAATTTGACTCCACTTTAACTGCCATGGCTCAATGTTATGGGAGTCATAGTGTGGTGAGACGCCAGCACTGACTGGCAGAGAAGGCTAAATATTTTGCAAAACCACAACTCTTAGTGTCTTATCATGTGAGCCCTCTTCTTTTAGCATTGCATTGTTTGTAAAAAAAAAAAAAAGGTATACAATTGGGAACCCTTTTGAGATTCCAGAATTTGTTAGTTCCAAAACCTCATCACACACAGACTGCCTAACCACTACCTTCTACAATATTATCCCTGCCACTTGTCATTGTTACTTTTCAAAAGAGTATCAAGAAGAAGGAAGGGAGGAATGGGGCTATGCTCAGGTCTTCCACCTGAGCATAGCCACCTTCAAAAGCCAGTTAGTGGCCCTCCTTAGGGAAATGTCCGCTGCCTCCCCTCTTTCCTCCCCATGTTTTGCAATCATCACTTTGTGGAACCTCTCCACAGAAGGGGACAAGCAGAAAGACAGCAGCAGGAACTTTTGTCCTTTGTTTCTCTTCCATAGCCTATGTACCCTGCTCCTACAGCAGCAGAAGTATGTGAGAGAATGCGAGAATGAGAAAGAGAATGAGGCATTAACTCTTCATGGTATTATACCAACATAACAACAGAGAATCTGGAAAGTGACTGGATCTCCCACTCAAATCAGACAACCACTGACTCCCCCAAAATGGATATAACAGTGCAACTGAATTTTGTATGGGAAGTCATAGGGTGCTTCCAGATAGCACTTAATCGTGCATTTTAAACAAGAGCAAATATCCTGGGACTTCAGAAGAGGTCCACATACAGACCTCTTGGTCCTGGGATTTCTGCCTCCGTTGTCCAGACTTGATGCTTTGTTGTGAGATTTAGGGGCTCCCAAGATGGCTGCTACAGGAATTCAGCCGGAAACTTTGGCGTTTTTAAATAATAATAATAATAATAATAATAATAATGATAGAAGCTCAAGATGCGGATATGCAGATATGCGGAGAATTACTGCAGCAAATCACTGCAAAATTTCCATTCATTGTCCTGGCCAGAGAAACTGTGCCCTCCAGATGTTTAATGAAGTATCTGCCACACAAACAAAGTTTTTGGGGTAGGACCACTTCTTCCAAAGTCAGCACTGTGCAATCAAACAGGAACACACACTTTAAAGCCAGGAACAGAAATTTGTAATTATTAACACTTTTTACAGCCTGGCTGCCTGGACATCTGTCCTGACACATTTGGTTGTGTACTTGTGGCATCAAACAACAGGGTGCTGTTACTGGGTTATACATGGCTGTTCCTGATGGCTCTTCTTGTGAAAAGATGTACAACATTCACTAGGGGTGGCACAACTTTGTCCTTGCCAGAGAAAATGTGCCCTCCACGCATTGTATGGAGTTTCTGACACACAAACAAGGTTTTTGCCTTCTACTCAAGTGTCATCTTCCTTTTAGGAACTGACCAATAAGGAACAAACATCTAAAACCTGGGAACAAACCCAGATTAAAAAAATCCCATGATTTCTGATTGCAAGGACATGCAGACATGTGAAGATCTGTATATTCGTTTCAACACCATGATATTCCTGCACCTGGAAATCTCACAGTTTTTGCCTTTTCTGTCATCTTGCCACCCTCCTGTTTGCTTTAGAAGCTTCTGGGATGCAGGTACTATCTGGATGGGCCCATAGTGTGGCAGAAGGAGGTATGGATTAGTTAAAAAACAGTTTTAAAACAATTCTCCATTGACAGCAACAGTACATCATGTTGTAGAACCACATCCAAAATTTTGCCACCCCCTGTACAACTTGGTTTGTGTGTGTGTGTGTTCCAAGGATATTTCTCTAATGAAAGAGGTGGACTATTACAGTGGATTTGGAGAAACTTTCTGACCCTATAAACCCAAGATGGGGACACGGACTACAAAAAATTGTGAAATACGGCACCCCCTGAAATTGAAACAATTTGTGGGGGTTTTCTGGGGGGGGGGGTGTCTCAGATTCATTTAAAAGGTGAATCACAGTTCCTCAAGAAATGCAACCCCACCCATGCCATTCTGGTAAGAACTATTTGCAATGTAAATGCATTTTTTGTCCTACAAGGGTGTTTTTTGGGGGGAGGGGGTATCAAAAATATGTTGAGGAAACTGGAATCAGAAACAACCACATTTCTATTAGACAGGAAATCATGCCTTTTCTGAATTTCTGGGTGTAATTTGCTCTCTGGGTTTTAGGATTTAGGCTGGTTTGGCCACACAGGAGATGGAAAACAAAAAGCAAACAAACAAAATGCCAATTAGACTTTCAAAAGTTGCTCATCCCTGAACCAAAGAATGAGAGAATAAAACCATTAGAGCTTAGAGAAAGCCCAAAAATAGAAGAACTGTATATCAGCAGGAAAATCATGACACATTGTGAGCTGAAAACTCTTCAAGGGTTTAATTTCCATCACTGAGAGATGTTAGCAAAAAAATATATTCAAAAATGAGTACTGTTGAGGGCTTTCCCAGTTTCCTGTTTTCTTTTAGAAAGAACTTGTGAATTAGGAAGTTATTTCTTTATTTTATTTATTAGTCACCTTCCTCCAGGAGTCCATAATATCATTAAAATTACAATTATGCTGCTACATAACTCAAGGAGCCTGAGCGAGAATAGTTGCAATAAATCACTCTCTATTAGAACTAAAACTTAGGGGGAAACCTAGGAAGTGATGCTCTTCATTTACCAGCTAGGATGGCTAGTATAATATTCCCGTCAGGTTGAGAATTTATGTGACAGACAAAAGACCTTTAGCAAGAGCTGCTGGAAGACAGTGCAGTAAAAGCTGGCAGGAAAATACCTTACCATTGAAAAAATAACAATGCAAAGTAATTCAAAGTGCTGGCATTTCTTACTTATATAGCCCTATACCATTTAGCACATATTTCAAAGTGCTCTTTCCTCCACATACTAAGGGACTCTTCTCTGGGATTTCTGCAAGACCAGGTGGTCCAAAAACCACCCCAAAGTATGGAGATTTGCTTCCCATGGGGACAGCCAAACCTGTTTTTATCTCCAGGAGCTCTTTGGAGATACGCATGTGGTTTTTGCTGCAGAGACAAATGGCAAAAAAGATAAATGGCATTTCCCCTTTTCCCATCCGGCAGTGCACAGGGAAAATGGAATGGTGGCACTGGCCAATGTCAACAGTGGTGCCAATTCAAATGAGAACCAGACCAGGTGTTCATACCATTTTGGGTAATAACCTTTTGGAAAATGGCATTCATAACCTTTTAGGAAAACCAGAATTTATTTTTGAAAGGCATGACCTTGATAGAAATCATAACGTTTTGTAAAGTATGATCTTCCTGAGAAGAGTTAAAAACTTGCTTGAGTCAACCTTCTCCTTAGTGGTAAATATCCACTAGTATTCATACAAGGCAACAGCTCTTTAACTTAGATATCTCTTTGAACTGTTAGGAACAAAGATATGGCAATACAAAAAAACAAACAAACAAACAAACAACAAAAACACATGTATAGCAGAGTTTCAGAAGTGTTCTTTCAGTTGCCTAAAAACAACTACTCTCCCTAAACATCATGGTTTAAATCATGCTCTCAAGAGACCAAAATTAGCAGATTTTTTAAAAAAATAACATAGTTTTCTTACAAACTTCATGTATTCAGCATTGCATATCAATCTAGTTACAGATAGAATTTGAAGTATTTCTCTGCAGATAACACAGGTCATCTTTTTTTTAGAATCTTAGCAGTCCAAACTCTAAAGCCTTCTGTTTCTACTGACTTCTAAAAACATACAGTTTCTAAAATGGAGTCTGAGTCCTGAATAGTCCCAGTTCTGATCACATGGTCTGCAGCCCCTACCACAACATAGAGTTAAGGAAAACTACATACCAATACACATATACAGTACAGTAAGCAATCTGAAATACATTACAAACAACTGCTGGAGGCTTGAAGAAGGTTACTATTTCCAGCATACCATCCCTGAAGTGTGGCACTCTTCTGGAGTTTCAGGGAAGCTCCCAGAGCATTTCCTGACATTTGCCAATGTGGGGTAGAATTGGGTTAACTAATTTTACCCTGCATTAGAGGAAATGGGCCTGTGAATGTTGTATGGAAACTCAGGAGCAATATCTGGCATGATTCAGGGTATGTGGCCCATGGAGACATGCCCTAGGTGTTAGGTTTAGGCCCTGAAATCTCATTTTCGCAGATACAACCTGGAAATGCTAATCTTTTGTCACAGTGTCAGAACACATGTGCAACTAATATGCTAAGAATTTGGCTGTGATCGTGCCCTAGCTCTGTTCTTCACAACTGAGTTAGAATTCTAAGTTTTCAAATGAAAAGGAGAGAACTAAAAAAGACGATGAAGACATTAGGGATAGTTTTGAAAGGATTTCCAAATGCCTTTCAACTTTTCTAGATATAATAATCTTCACGAGGCACTGAATGTCATTAACTTGCTCCCAAAATGAAAACTAGCTTTCAAAGACAAAACAAACATTCCATCTTTTGCTAAGGAAAAGCAATATATTTTGGCTTTATTCTGTTTTACTATCTTGCAAATTTGACTTATGGAACAAAAGGAGTCTTTTAAGAAGGTGACACTGTGTACTGTATTGCGTGGGCTAGATTTTCAATTCTATTTATTAAATCATCTCTTCACTTGTAATTATGTGTTCTTATTTACTAATGGGGCTTGATGAGTCAGATCTTGACCCTATGATTTGCTTGGGTCACTGATGGGTCAAACTGAATGTTAAGATCTTTTTTCTATTAAGGTTTTCTGAGTGGGAGGAGGGAGAATTAAAATGATGGTAATAATAATACACTTTATTTATATTCTGCCCTTCACCCCTAGAGGACTCAGGGTGCTTCCAGACAGGTAGCTATCCCATGACCATCCGTGTTTTAAAAATGTGTTCCTGAGGGCCTGTCCACCCCCACCCCAGAAAGCACGTGCTTTCTGGGGTGGGTGTTCAGATGCTCTCACATGTTTTTGTACTACAAAAACATCTGGAAGCCCTACCCCCTTACCCCAAAGCCCCCAGCTCCCTTTTAAAAGTAAAGAAAACTTACCCAGCCCCCCATACAGTCTTGCAGCAGCTCTCCCGACACATACTAATAAAGTGCCAGGAGAGTGGGGGTGGGAGGGGGGGGAGGAAAATTTAATCCAGAAAACTGTGGGAATGGTGTCTGGAATGCAGTCCAAACACCAGAAGTAGCGGGTTTATCCCGTGCCTTCCAAGAAGGCGCGAAATAAACCCACTATCTAATTAATTGGCGAATTTATTCAGGATTGTCCAGAACTGTGTCTGGACAGCCCCCTTTTTATTGCAGAAGTTTCTGCAATAAAGGGGCTGTATAGATCCGCCCTCAGAGAGGATTACAGCACTGGCAAACATTCAGTACCTTTACAATCATATACAATGAGACACATGCAAACAAAGGCAGAGGCTTCTGTCATTTCCGGCTTCTGGAGAAATAAACCTGGACCTTTGGAGATGGAAAGGGAGTAGTTCTTCCTACTTCTTTCATCTTGTTTTATGGCGTTTTATGCCTTATCGATATATTAATAACAGCAGTGAGTAATGAAAAAAAACCAGCAGTTTGTTAGAAGGAAGGGTTTTCCTTGGGAAAATTATGTCAGATGATCTGCTCTCCCTCAATGGTGTGATTCCAAATCAATCAGTATCACATCAGTTGTGTCTGTGTGTGTGTGTGTGTGTGTGTGTGTGTGTAAAAGTAAAGAAACAGATTAATGCATTAAGAATCTTTATAATTTCATCTAGTTTGATCTTATCCATCTTATTGATGTAAAACACAATGCATCCATATTCTATGGATCCCCTGGTGGTTAACACATAAAAGGAATCTATTTAACCGCATAGAGTCGCTTGTCTAGGCTGAAATATGCGGTATAGAAATAAAGCAAATAAATAAATAAATATTGGTAGGAAAGGTGGAAGGAATAGGAAAAGGTTTTTTTTTTCTTCCTGAAATCACTTTGTGTATTTCTGTTTGTGCATAAATACTATTTTGTGCATCACTTTTTTCTTGCCCAAGTATTCACTGTCTTGTGATGTCCAGATAGTGTGATGACTGCATGCTAAGTGTACAGAAAACTGTCTTAAATAGGATCAGGCTATTTGCATTTCATTTAGAACTGTCCATATCCAGCATATGGCAAAGTTCATTTCAAAACTTCTCAAAACTGGTCTACTCCTGGGATGAGCAACTATCTCCAGGTACAAATGAGTAATCTTATCTTCTCAAAACCAATGCAAAAAAAAAGTTGGATGACTTTAATCCTTTGGACACCAGGGAGACAAGTTAATGGTGACTATCCCATGCCACACACTTGGTGCAGCTCAAGCATGACTAACTTTCTCTGACTCATGCAGGAATAAGGCTTACAATGCCCAACCAGGACCAAAATAAGATTTAAAACTGGATGTTCCTTAGTAAGTAAGAATTTGTAAATTGCTCATATTTTCAGATATTTTTCTTAACTGCCCTCTTCAGGCCTTCTAAGTAATTGTGAAATGGAAAAATGCCAGAAGACTTTATACTAATATAATCAATATAATCAATGAATTGTTGAATTTGTACTCCACCTTTGATGCTTTACAGATATAAACAAAACAATTATATTTTGTGAAAAATATACCAAACATCAAGATTAAAAGTATTTACCTTTCTGTAGTACTAAAACCATTTAAAACATTAAGAACATAGATTAAAAGTAGTATAGCACACAACAATGTGCCATAGTATCAGTCCAAAAACACCTGCTGGGTTACAAATGTGGAGTTTGTTTCCAAAAGGTACTAAATAAACAAATGAGTCATAGGTGGCAGCACATTGTTGGCAAGGAGTAAAATATTGTTTACAGTTCAAAACTGTTAGATCACTTTGGTACAGAACTTGAAAAAAATGCATTTTATAGCAAAAGAATGCATATCCTCAGCACATTTTCTCGATTTCTGTAAAATTTATTCATACAGATTTGGTACCTTTTGGAAGCAAACTCCTCAGGTGTCTTCACCTTAGTAGATGCCCCTATTATCAGAGATCATCCTGTCTGTGGAAACTCACCAAATGTTTACCTTGCTATCTTATAGGGATCCAAAATTTGGAGTGTATTATCACCCGAAAACAGTTTCTGTAATACTTGACAGCAGTCTAGTATTTAAAAAAATGAGAAATTCCAAAATTCTACAAGATGGAACCAGGACCGGTAAAATGATGTTGTTGTTCATTCATTCGGTTGCTTCGAACTCTTCGTGACCTCTTGGACCATCCCACACCAGAGGTCTCTGTTGGCTGTCACCTCCCCCAGCTCCTTCAGAGTCAAGCCAGTCACTTCAAGGATACAATCCATGAAGGTGGGGTGTAATAATCCTCAACCCTTTCATAGTTGCCTATTCCTGCCCTTAAATGCCCTTAAAATATTTTGAGTATTCTCCTTTCTGACTTTATCATTGCTTGATACTCTTTGAATGTTGCTGTTCTTATCTTTTAGCTGTTGCGTATCATCACAGAATCAATGATGAAAGGCAGAACAAAAATGCTGCACTAAATAAAGGTGAGACATAGGACTAACTGAAAGTGAGAAAGAGAGGGAGGGAGAGAGATCCTTTCAAACATCTGAGAAAAACAGAAAGTTCAACGGACATGTGAAGCGCATATGTGGGAATAACTCATAAGCACATCTCTTAAGGAGCGTCTCTCATTCCTGATCCATGTGATAATTATCCTTGCGATCTCTAAAGACCTCCGATTACATATTGAAATTTCCAGCATGGCCCTGTTCTAGTTCAGCTGCTGACCCAAGCCTCTATGTAGTAGGGTTTCTGTTTACAGGGAAAATACAAAGTTGGAGGGGCAAAGCAAAGACATGTGAGTTCATCTCTAATGGGGGGGGGGGGGGGGAGGGTGTGCCTGTATACAGTGTGCTTTAAAATGACCTACAGCAGCACTTGAATTAGAAGTGCTCTAGCTGCCATAGCCAGTCCATTTTAGCTTCCTTTTTTGGTTGGCAATACTGTCAAGTCGCCTAAGGCTATAACACTCAGCCGTCACCCTATGATGTAGGGAAGAGAGATGTGCTTCTGGTATGTTAAGTGAACTTGTTGTACATACAAGTCAACTAAAAAAAATGAAAGAATCTTTGTGTGGCTCCAGAAAAGGAAACAATATATTGAGCTGACCAAAGCTGGTGTGGTTCTTAAAACTCTTTTAAACGTCTTTACCATTTTGACTTTAGTTTTAGATGGGTTGAGGAATGTGCACTTTCCAGGTCTGCCTAGTAATTAAACAGGGCAGAATCCATTTCAGAAGAATAAATGTCTATTCAAAATACACATTCTGCAGGGCACTTGGAGAAGTTACTCTGGGTATATCTATACTGTAGAACTGATGCAGTTTAATATCACCCTGATTGCCATGGCTCAATGCTATGGAATCATGGGATTCATAGTGTGGCAAGACACTGGCACTCTGGCAGATAAATCTAAAGACTTTGTAAAACTACAGTTCCTATGATTCTATAGTGTAGAGCTATGACAGTTAAAGTGGTGTGGTTTCAAACTTCATTAATTGGTTGTGTTATGTTTTTATTTGATTTATTTTAATGTGTTTCTGTTTTTATCTGTAATTCTGGGCTTGGGGAGATGGTGGTGGGGTATAAAAATAAAGTTGTTGTTTTTGTTATTATTATTATTATTATTATTATTATTATTATTATTATTATTTTAATCTGTATTATTATCTTTTTAATCTGTACCCATTACATTTGCCCGGCCTAGTTTTTATTGTACCCCGGTGTGTTGTTTTATTGTTTACTGTTATTGTTTTAATGTTTTTGATTTGCTTTGGTTTATATGTAATTGTTAAATTGTTGTTTTATTGTGACCTTGGCCTTTGTAAGCCGCATTGAGTCCTTCGGGAGATGCTAGCGGGGTACAAATAAAGATTATTATTATTATTATTATTATTATTATTATTATTTCTATTGCGTAAATCAGGCATGGGCAAACCTTGGCCCTTCAAGTGTTTTGAACTTCAACTTCCAGAAATCCTAGCCAGAAATCATGGAAGTCCAAAACACCTTGAGGGCTGAAGTTTGCCCATCCCTGGTATAGACATACTCTTCCACCCATCTATATTGCCAGATAATGCAGAGTAGCTGTCATAGTAGCCTGGAACATCCAAACAATGCACCCAGGCTAATGTGGTTTAATCCATGGTAAGCCTTTTTCTCTGGCTTACACCTGAGTTTAAAAAGCACCTGCAAAAATCCGGATTTTCTAGAAAGACCTGAATCTTTTGATTGCTGAGGTAGAGGAGACAGACGTTTAAGATAGCCATATGTGGTCCGAGATGGCGTTCCCGCAGCCATCCTATTCTCCCCAGGTTTAAGCAGCCAAGGGAGGTGGGACAGCAGTGCTTCCTGAGCTTTCCTTCACCCTGTTTTCCCTCACCCCCCCCCCCAAATGATAAGAAGGGTTCCTTACCATTACTGGAGGCTACCCTTTCCATGTACTACCTTCACTGATGACATAGCAGACCTTTGGAGAGGAGAGGGGGGTCCCTGCTCCATAGCTCCATCATGTCATAAGTGAGGCCAATCCAGGAACATGGCAGCCTCCAGCAAGGTGTTGTCGAAGGCTTTCATAGCCAAAATCACTGGGTTGCTGTCAGTTTTTCAGGCTGTATGGCCATGTTCCAGAAGAGGCTTTCTCCCGATGTGTGTGTGTGTGAAGAGAAACTTTGGAGGTTCTGCCTGTGTTCAGCTGTACTGAATCAGCATCAGCACAGTTGGGCTGTATTGCCAGTTTCCCGCCAGTGAGGCAGGGTATAGCAGCCATGTGAGGACAACATGCTGCACCAAATCAGCATTTTCAATACCAATTTGTCCCATGTTTCATGCCAATGTGAAAGGGCCTTAGTGGCAGTCATATTTCAGTGGGTTGCATTGTTTAGATGTCTCAGCATGACTGCATAACATTTGTGATATTTAGAAACGCATGACTGATAAATGCCTTTACAAATGCGTGGAAGTGGATTGGGTTTTCAGCTGTGGATATCACTGAGCTGAGAATGCAGTGTAAAGGCTTGGAACAGTTTCCATCCTGGAGGAAGATAAGCTTGGATGGCTGGAGACATTTTGATGCCCGAGGGCATTAACAGCAAATGGCAATTGCTTTCAACTACATCAAGGTGTGTGATACTCTATGCTAGCCAAGTTATTTCATTGTGGGAAGCAAAAAATGATCACGACCCCCTCCCCGGATTTAACAATTCAGTAAGTAACAATTGCCGTGACACTATCCAAACTGCCACCTGCACTCCTCTTCCATCGCAGCAGCATCCCTGAAAAAAATAGAATTGAACTTTGGAGCTTTGTATGATTATAAAATGTTAAGCCATCCTTGGTGTGATTTCCTTCATGATTTATTCAATCCCACTCATAGCAGGACATTAACAGAGCAGGCTTGCACTTTCTGAAATGTATTATTGTTTGCTTATCATTCATTTTGAATGATTTGATAGCACAGCATTATGTACAAATGTTTTATACATCATTAGCATTTTCTATTTCATACTATTTTTTCCATGTCTCAACACTTCACTTTCAAGTGTACATCACTTTCTTATGGATTTGCCCCAGGAAGCAGTTAATAATATCAGGCTCACATGAACACACATGCACAAGCACAAATAGCTTAAGGGTCATAAGCTGTAAAATGTTACTTCTGCCAGGGTGGTGTATATGAAGGCATATACCGATTTCTTTGATAACATTGACCAGGGACAGCATTGAGAGCATTGTCATCCATTCAACATCAGTGGATCACACAATCATATTTTCACAATAGTTAGCTCCAGCTATAACTATAGTGATATTATTACATATTTCTGAGCCAAACTTATGAGAATTACCACTACACGTGAACTATGATGAACTACCATATATATATCTCATGTATAAGTCAGTGGTAGGTTTTGGATTTTCATATGATCCATGGATAAGTCAAGGGTTATGGATTTGGGACCTCATCACATAGAGGTTCTTAAGCCAGGGGATAGCTAGGGAATATGTTGGGAGAATCCATGGGGCAGCGGGCAAAACTGTGGGGCAGTGCCCCACATTGCCCCCCCCCTCCTTACCATCACACACTGTTTCCCATCAGAGAAAGGATGGTTTTTTATACATTAATGTACAATATTTTGATACATTGATGTAAAGGATTCACATTCACCCATGGATAAATTGCCACAGGTTTCCGGATATACTACACATGAGTATATGGAGTATATCCTTGATGATTTTTTAATTATATCATCTCCCTTTGGATCTTGTTGGTGTTTATTTCTGTTGTTACTGTCATATGAATCAGTTTATCCTGTTTGCTGTAAAACATGATTAATAAACCATGTTTATATGTGCAAGATGTCAGACTGTTTTTGTTTTGGGAAGGCCATACATTTAATATTAATCATCTCATATTCAAATAAACCATGTTCCCTATCTTCTCTTATGCTCACCTGCTAACAATATGAGTCAAGTTGACGAAGTGATGTAAAAATATCTGATGCTGCCAGTTGCTGTATGGGTGATTAACAGATTTTGGGCACCCAACAGTACTCACAGGTGTGAGCAGCGCCTTCTGGGAAAGTAGTGACTTCATATGCTATTCGTATGGGGTCTGAACTCCATAGTTGAAATTGAATCCTTCACCTGTTCGGTCCAGAATAGACACATTCACTAATGCTACTCAGCACAAGGAAGGCATCTTAAATGTTTTCTGGCCAAGGAGCAGTTGGCTTGAACTACTATGTAGTTAGACACATGCAACCTCTTTAAATGAACCCTCTAAAAGATTTACAGGTCCTCTTATCTGAGGTTTCGGTTACATGATTTTTCTCCAGAGAGTGACAGAAGACTAAACTCAAGTCACATGGTCAGCCGGCTCCTCTCTTATTGACATAACATGAAAGTGTTGTCCATTGAGGATTACTGTACTGTCTAAACATGAACTTGTTTATTGTACTTGGAGAAATAGCCACGAGGCGATGCATTTCCTCAGTCACACGTCCAGTTCTGTTTGTTTGCAAGCAAAACAGGTGCAGACTCTGCATTAAACCTAAAGAAATCAAAAAGGCAAAATAAGATATTAGTAAGAGAACACTGGGAATCTTACTAAAAGCTTTGCACTAGAAAAATAATGTTTCCTCTGCCTGGTCTACATATTATTCAAGGAAGTTTCTGGCAAACCACACATACTTCCTTTACAAGGCTTTGAAGCTCATTAACTCTCTTTGTATACACTTGCCATCTGGCTACACTTATGAGATGCTGCTGCCAATGTGCCTCATAGTCTATGACAGCCCTTACTCTGTAGATGAAAACTATCTAGATGAAAACTATCAGGGACCTTATGCCATCTAATTTCTCCCTAACAGAAGCTACTGTTTCTCTTACAAATACAAGGATCTGAGTGAAAAGCTAACATTTGCCAATTGGAATGTCAGGCACATTTGACGATCCTCTTTATTTTTCTATCACGGGAGGATATTTAACAAATCAAAGAGTCCATTGGAGTTCGTTCTCACTAATACGCCATTTTTTTCCTGTTAGTTGCTGCATTTTCAAAACCTTTTATTTTTTTTAAAAAAAATATTTTATTTTTAGATTTCTTGACTGTATTTTCGGAAGGAAAATAAGGGAATGTTGCTAAATCTGATCTCTACAACTTCACAATTCTCAATAATTCTGAAATACAACACTGCCTGAGCTCTGCAAGTGCAGCATTCTTCCGAATGAAGCACAGAGTGTTTGAGGGAAAACCAAGGTGCTTGTTTATAAAGCTATTGTCCTCCCAACCCCGCTATATGCCTGCAAAACGTGGACTGTCTACAGACATCACATGCAACTTCTGGAATCATTCAATCAGCGTTGCCTCCAAAAAAACCCTGTAAATCTCTTTGGAAGATAGGCGGACAAATGTCAGCATGCTGGAAGAAGCAAAGACCACCAGCACTGAAGTGATGGTGCTCCACCATCAAATCGGCGGGACTGGCCACCTTGTTTAAATGCCCAATCACCATCTCCCAAAGCAGTTGCTCTACTCCAAACTCAAGAATGGAAAACAGAATGTTGGAGAACAAGAAAAGAGATTTAAATATGGGCTCAAAGCCAACCTTAAAAATCTCTTTGGAAGATGGGCATAGACAACGAGAAGCCCTGGCCCTTGAACACTCTAACCGGAGATCAGCTGTGACCAGCAGTGCTGTAGAATGTGAAGAGGCAAGAATAGAGGGTAAAAGAGAGAAACATGCCAAGAGGAAGGCGCGTCAAGCCAACCCACACTGGGACTGCCTTCCACCTGGAAACCGATGCCTTCATTGCAGGAGAACATGCAGGTCAAGAATAGGGTTCCACAGTTACCTACATACCCACCTCCAGGACACCGCATTTGGAGGACAATCTTACTGAGACAATGAGGGATTGCCTAAGTCCAAAGTCTCAATAATTACATTATAGTGAATTCACTTCCAAGTCCTCTTACCTAGAAGTAAGCCTCAATTAATTCAATAGGACTTACTTCTCAATTAACTTATGCTGTGTCAAACTCATATGATAGAAAACAGACAAATACTTCCTAAATTCATTTCCTCTGCAGTGAGGGTGAGCAACATGAGACCTTCCCAATATTATTGTCGAAGGCTTTCA
Organism: Anolis sagrei; assembly: GCF_037176765.1. Lineage (NCBI taxonomy): Eukaryota > Metazoa > Chordata > Lepidosauria > Squamata > Anolidae > Anolis > Anolis sagrei. Next base: position 123,160,698 of record NC_090025.1, on the reverse strand, counting down.
TGGCTGGAATCACTGGATTGTTGTAGGTTTTTTCGGGCTAATACCTCTAGAACATGGCCATATAGCCCGAATAAACCTATAACAACCCTTCCCAATATTATTGGAGAGCAACTTGCTTTAGCTCTGTCATAGCCAAATGTAAAGAGTCCTGGGAGTAGTAGTCTCCGAGAGATTCATTTTGCTATTCTGTCGGAAAGAATGGACCAGTCAGACCAATTAAACTTTCTTTTTAAAGTAGGCACAATCACTAAGTGATGATAGAAGTGCAGGACTGCTGTAGAAGGTCCTGCATCCAAGTTCCATATGTTGATTGGACATGATGCACAGCAGTTGTGTAAATATAGTCTATTTGAGGCAGAAGCGTACTATGTTATGTATAATATGGGTCCTGTATCCTTGGAACTGTAATCCACGGTTTCACTTGGCCATATCTCAAAGGGAATGAATGTATTTATCATCCATACTTCATAATGTAGATAGTCACCACCTGGTTTTCATATTGTATCCCGTTAGTAATGTAAACCTAAACAGCATTATGCATGTGTAGTGATTTCAGACTGACTATGAGCAAGGACCATATTCTGGTGACAGTGGTATAGAAAGTATTGTTTATGTGGTACTGTTGCACATGCAACTGGCACATTAAAGTGCACAAACTAGCAAGGGGATACATAGATCCTCCTTTAATTGCCATTGCACATTGTGTGTCACTATTGCAAACTCATCATTGATCCACATACATTGTGCAACTTTAATATTTATCATAGAGGTTGAATAATGCAAATATCCCCAGTAGATATTCATGCTAAGCTGAAGTAATATACAGCATCAGTCATAGTTTTATAAATCTGAAAGTGGGGAGAAGTGGCATAAGTTAATTTGTTTTCTTCTCTCAAGAGCAAGTACTTGCACAACCTGGGCTGCACCATATATAGTGTTCATTTTTACCCGTTTTCTCTGCCTCTATGAACAAGGTTATCATTCCAGTTTTAGCAATCAAATTAGGCCCATTAAAAGCCGGCAATGAATGCTATTCTTGGTAACTCTAGATACATATGACAAGTTGAGCTCAAATTGTCAGATAGACCAACCATGTGACAAAGCTTCGAGTACTGCCACCTGCAAGCAAAAGACTCCATCAATAGCACTCACCATGTAGGTTCACGGTTGTTAATGTGTATACCCAGAACAGGAGTCTCTAAAATAAGAGCCTGAAGACAAGTTATCGTTAGTCATTCACACCCACTTCATGTTCTTGGGCTGTCACAGGCTCAACCGTGCGCTCACACGTACCAGACTGTGGAAAGAATGTTCAGTGCTTGGGATGGGAAAAGGTCACTGTGAACAGTTTTCTCTCAGAGGGTGCTTAACGTTGGCTGAAAGACAACATCTCCTGAGCTGACCTTGCAGGCACATATTCCAAAGAGGTGATGGTTATTTAGTATTCCACTGAGTCAGGTCTGCTGCATCTGAAGAAGGGTCAGGCTCAGAGCTGCTGTTCCAGGGACTGGGGCCAGAGCGAATGATAAAACTCCTCCTTGTCCATAAGAAGACCTTCCCAAAACCAAAAAGTGCTGTAACAGCAGGAGATGATCTCAGCAGACCTTTGGATGTTGATGGCTTGATTTGATCTACCTATAACCATGTCTCCTCTCCTTCATTTCCACAATGCACCTAAGTTCTTCACTGCTTTGCAATACATTCAGTTATGAAGTTGCAAGTCATGTAATAATCTTTAATGAGTTAAACTTTAGATAGCAAGGGAAGAATGGAGTTACACTGAAAAATTAGTGCAATAAGCAAGTAAACTAATGAACTATAACAAAATAATTTCTAATTTATTCTGAAAGTTTAAACTTGTAAGATATTTGTCATATACAGGGTGTTTCAAAAATGGATCCAATTTGAAATAGCTATATATCTCTGCAACTATGAATCAGCCCTGAAGGAAACTCTTAAACTTGAAAGGATGGGCTATAGAGTACCAAATAAATTACTGCTCAGTGCACAACTAGACTCTAGCCTCAGTCATTCACAAGATAGTGATCCTGCAACATAAGGCCTAATGAGATATTTTTCATTTGCAAAGGGTTTTTATAGATTTATTTCTGGTTCAAAATTATTAGCAAACTTGATAACCGGATAACTCATTAAACCATTTTTAATTTTTAGTGTAAATGTAATGTGTTGACATCATGAAATATACTGCTTTGAAAATGGGTTCATCATTTTGAAACACCCTGTATTTGGCAGTCCCCAAACACACATTTATGCCATTGTCCTACCAATCCTAAACTGCTCCCAAGGTTGTATGTTTTTGCTTTCAAGTCTTATGACTTTCCATCTTGGAAGTTAAGGTGTGTCAGCCCTGATTCCTACTTCAATGGGAGCCCATTAATAAATATCAAGTGCTGTAGGCTACATTTCAGAGGAAAGAACTGACAAAATCAGTTCTGAGTATTCCTTGTCTAAGAAACCTTATGAAATTTATGAGGTCATCATAAGTTGACAGGTAACTTGAAGGCACATGTACACACACACACACAAATAATCTGTGGTCATTATTTCTGAGTATATCAGGATAATCCAGTGCGGTGGCACATTCATTTCTTTATGAGGTATAGGTTTTTTTTCATAATCTACACCAGGGGTCCCCAAACTACGGCCCGCGGGCCGTATGCGGCCCGCCGAGGGCATTTCTCCTGGCCATGCCCACCCGGCGCCGCTCCGCTAATTGCGGACACTTCCTTCTTCTCTCTATCTCCCGTCTGCTGTCTCTTTAAATCTCCACATCGATGGAGGCGCCTTTCCCTCATGGAAGCCAACGGTGCCAATGTCGAGGGGTGTGTTCACCTCCCTTCCTCCCTTCCTGGATAAGGAAGAAAAAGACTCCCTCTGCCGAGCGGCCGGAGCAGAGGGGGTCTTTTTCTTCCTTATCCATACTCCCCTATTCCTGGGGTGAATTGGTTGGTCCCGCGTATGTGATCCTGAGCTGAGGAGGATGGTACCATTCAGCGCGGAGGGAGTTTTGGACACATAGAGACACCCCTCTTCCTGAGAGGAATTGGTCCGTGCCGGGTATTGCAGCCTGTGCTGAATTGGACGGTGCCTTTCTTCGCAGAGGGGGGGAGAGGTGGTGTGGAGATTTAAAGAGACAGCGGCCGGGAGATAGAGAGAAGAAGGAAGGGAGGAAGGGAGGTGAACATACCCCTCGGCATTGGCAGCGTTGGCCTCCATGAGGGAAAGGCACCTCCGTTGATGCCGCCGCCGCTTTGTTCCGGATTGAGGAGGAGGAGGAGGAGGTGGAGGAGGCTGCTCCAGTGCGGCGGAGGCGGACCAAGCCCCACTGCCTTGGCCCTTTTTCCGCCTCTTTCCCCGGAGGAAAGGGGCGGAGGGTTGATGTCTCGGGGGGCCCGGACATGAGAACAAGCCCCCGCAGCGCCGCTGTCAAAAGGTTTGGCACTTTTGGAATATCAGTGCCAAGTTTGCAGGTGAACTATAAATCCCAGCAAATACAACCCCCAAACGCCACCAGTGTTCACATTTGGGCATATTGAGTATCAGTGCCAAGTTTGGTCCAGATCCATCCTTGTTTGAGTCCACAGTGATCTCTGGATGTAGGTGAACTACAACTCTAAAACCAAAGGACACTGCCCACCAAACCCTTCCCGTATTTTATGTTGGTCATGGGAGAATTCTGTGTCAGGTTTGGTTCAATTCCATCGCTGATGGGGTTCAGAATGTTCTTTGATTATAGGTAAACTATAAATCCCAGCAACTACAACTCCCAAATGACAAAATCAATTTTTTTGAGTGAAGGACATACATTGGGTTGTTAGGTGTCCAGTGCTTTTTGAGCTCTGTTAATCCCACAAACGAACATTACATTTTTATTTACATAGATTTATTTCCTATATTTATACCCTGCCCTTCTCGCCCCCAAAAGGGGACTCATGCTTACATATTCCAAAAACCACTTTCAAAAAGACAGAAAATAGAATGTTTTCCTCATTTTAATTGGAATTATTTTATCTTCAGAAATGCTAAAACCATGCTTTATGTTCAGATTGTAACAATAAAAATACATCCTGCATATCAGATGTTTACAATTCATAACAGTAGCAAAATAGGACATGTGCAGTGTGCATAGGAATTTGGTCATCGTTTTTTTTAAAAAAACTATAGTCCGGCCCTCCAACGGTCTGGGGGACAGTAATTCGCCCCCCCGTTTAAAAAGTTTGAGGACCCCTGATCTACACAGTCAAAGACTTTATAGGAATCTGTAAATCAAAGGTTGGTTTTTTTTCTGAAATACTTTGCTGTGCTCCATTATTCAACATATATTTGCCATATGATCCCTTGTGCCTCTTCCTTTCCTGAACCCAGCTTGGACATCTGGCATTTCTCCCTCCGCATACAGTAAAAGGTTTTGTTATAGACTATTGAACAGCACTTTGCTTTCATGTGATATTTATGCAATAGTTTTGTGATTGCTATCTGTGGTATTCCCTTTTGTGGAGACTGGAATGTATAATGAGAATTTTCAAACTATGGACTAATCTTTTGTTTTTCATATTTGTTGATAGGCTTTCATTAGAACTTGAATGGATTATGGCTCTGTAGCATGAAGAAGCTCTGTTTGGATGCCATATGTTCTTGCTGATTTATTTTTTCCAAATTCTCTGAGTGCAGCTTCCACTTCACTTTCTGAAACTGTTAAGTTCATCTTCAAATGGCTCTTCAGTCAATGAATCTGTCATCTTTTTGCTTATTTTATATAGTCCTTGAATGTTTTATCTTTACTTGGTCATGTAATGTATTCCCCTGGTGGGCATACATTGTACCCACTCTTGGTTTAATTTTCCTTTGATTGCTTTCATCTTGTGAGAGATGTCTCTTGTGCTTCCTTTTTGTTGTCATCTTCTATTTCTCTAAATTTATAGAAGTTCTCTTTGTCCCTGTATGCAAGTAACAGAGCAGTTGCATTCAGGATTCTGACTTTATTTATTTTTTTTACTTTTGCTTTTTGTCTGTCCTTTTCATCTATCATCCTGTGTGTGTGTGTGTGTGTGTGTGTGTGTGTGCTTCCAGATAGTTTCTTTGACATTCGTCCCTAAGAATATCACTATTTTCAGTGCAGAACATTTGTGTTGCCTGGCCAGTTGGCTTAATAGTACAAATCTATTTTACAGCATTTTAGAATTCTACAGGAATGTTCTTCAGGTTGTATTTTGGCATGATGTTTAGTTTACTGTTCTTATTTTTAGTTTCACTTTTTAAAAAAAATCAGCAGTTCATGTTTTACGTTATGGTCTGCTCTGGATCTTGTTTTAGCAGAACTTCTCCATTTTCTGATTACAGTTATATTATTTTGTTGATTTCTATTTTGATCATCACATCTTGGTTTTTATATTATTTGGTCAGATTGCTTTCTGCCTTTTGACAGCTTTTGCTGCATCTTTCTTTTCCCTTTGCCTCTGAGTACATTAGCAGATGTTCATCCTTTTGACTTGAGTAAAGTTAGCCACAATGCTACTTGTAGTTGTCTTCTTCTGTACCCCAGTAATTTTTTGAGTATCCAACTTGAAAAGTCTCATCTTCTGGTACTATCTCTTGTTTCAGTTTGAATTGTCTAATCATGGAATTTTCGTGGTAAAAGATACACATGTCCCTATATGTCAGTGGTTCTCAACCCATAGTTCCCCAGATGTTTTGGCCTTCAACTTCCAGAAATCCTAATAGCTGGTAAACTGGCTGGGATTTCTGGGAGTTGTAGGCCAAAACACTTGGGGAACCACAGATTGAGAACCACTGCTATATGTGTTGTGTAGCTATGGACTTCCTTTTCATGGAATACTGATAAATTATATTTTCAGATAATATTCATTTAACCAATAGGATTATATTCAAAAACAATTTGGCATTGTGTTTGTCCCCACATACCCTTTTGAACAATAGTATTTCCTCCAGCTGTCACTTTAGCATCAAAATAGTTTGCTCTTCCAGTCACACTGCAAACACTGTAGCAACTCACTTCTGTTCACTTAGATATGTTACACCTGGCAACCATCTTTGAGAGTTCTTGGAGAAAGGGAGAAGTTCCAGCAGATTGGAGGAGGGCCAATGTGGTCCCAATCTTCAAGAAGGGAAAAAAGGATGACCCAAACAACTACCGTCCGGTCAGCCTCACGTCGATACTGGGCAAGATTCTGGAAAAGATTGTTAAGGAAGCGGTCTGCAAACACTAAGAAACAAATGCAGTCATCGCTAATAGTCAACATGGATTTATCAAAAACAAGTCATGCCAGACTAATCTGATCTCTTTCTTCGATAGAGCTACAAGCTGGGTAGATGCGGGGAATGCCATGGATGTAGCGTACCTGGATTTCAGTAAGGCCTTCAACAAGGTCCCCCATGACCTTCTGGCAAGGAAACTAGTCCAATGTGGGCTAGGTAAAACTACGGTGAGGTGGATCTGTAATTGGTTAAGTGGACGAACACAGAGAGTGCTCACTAATGCTTCCTCTTCATTTTGGAAAGAAGTGACAAGTGGAGTGCCACAGGGTTCTGTCCTGGGCCCGGTCCTGTTCAACATCTTTATTAATGACTTAGATGAAGGGCTAGAAGGCATGATCATCAAGTTTGCAGATGACACCAAATTGGGAGGGATACCAATAGTCCAGAGGACAGGAGCAGGATTCAAAACGATCTTGACAGATTAGAGAGATGGGCCAAAACTAACAAAATGAAGTTCAACAGTGACAAATGTAAGATACTCCACTTTGGCAGAAAAAATGAAATGCAAAGATACAGAATGGGGGACGCCTGGCTCGAGAGCAGTACGTGTGAAAAAGATCTTGGAGTCCTCGTGGACAACAAGTTAAACATGAGCCAACAATGTGATGTGGCGGCAAAAAAAGCCAATGGGATTTTGGCCTGCATCAATAGGAGCATAGTGTCTAGATCTAGGGAAGTAATGCTACCCCTCTATTCTGCTTTGGTTAGACCACATCTGGAATATTGTGTCCAATTCTGGGCACCACAATTCAAGAGAGATATTGACAAGCTGGAATGTGTCCAGAGGAGGGCGACTAAAATGATCAAGGGTCTGGAGAACAAGCCCTATGAGGAGCGGCTTAGGGAACTGGGCATGTTTAGCCTAAAGAAGAGAAGGCTGAGAGGAGATATGATAGCCATGTACAAATATGTGAGAGGAAGCCACAGGGAGGAGGGAGCAAGCTTGTTTTCTGCTTCCTTGGAGACTAGGACGCAGAACAATGGCTTCAAACTACAAGAGAGGAGATTCCATCTGAACATGAGGAAGAACTTCCTGACTGTGAGAGCCGTTCAGCAGTGGAACTCTCTGCCCCGGAGTGTGGTGGAGGCTCCTTCTTTGGAAGCTTTTAAGCAGAGGCTGGATGGCCATCTGTCAGGGGTGATTTGAATGCAATATTCCTGCTTCTTGGCAGGGGGTTGGACTGGATGGCCCATGAGGTCTCTTCCAACTCTTTGATTCTATGATTCTATGATTCTATGATTCTACCTGCTGAGATGACATCAAAGGCAACCAAGACCTTTTGCTGCCTAGAATAAGCAGGAACATCTTCCACATACAGAAACCAACAAAATACACAATGCACACATCTTTTGGGACTAGCAAGAGAGTAATGGCCCTGGTATAACTAAGGGGCAGTCAATAGCTTTGGGAAATTGCAGAGTCAGTCACTGAACCTTCTCCTCCAGTCCTTTGTCATTGCTTCATAGCCACCAGCAGATGCTGCCAAACTAGATTGCTTTACTCAGTCTAATGACAGAACCAGACCTACTACAACTGGAATAAGTGACTGCTGTTTGTGAGAGAAACATACACATATGTTTCAGTCAAGTGTACATAGTTGAAAATATGCTATACATTCAGTTATATAACATCTAAGGTTGTTTGAAAGAAGTTGGGATAATTTATGAGTGTAGAAGTCTAATTTACTTTGAAAGACTTAACTCTGAAGAGGAGTTCCTTTCTTGAAACAATGCTGTTTTTCAGTCATGTGCAGTTTGTCCTTAGACATAATTTTTCCAATCCCTTCTATATATCTCTCTGTCATCTCTAACAGGGTTATCGAGACACTGTGCAAAAGAGTTTCTGGTGCTATATCTACCTGCCTCTTAATACTTTCTCAAACTGAATGTGTTGGTACAGCACATAATGTGCCCAAATAATTGACTTCAAAATAGGTTCCTCTTGTACATTTCTCCATGACCATCTAAATATTCATAATTGATCCTTCTCATGGCTGTGCCTTTTTTATCTCTACTTTTACTGCAACTTCTGCCATTGTTCTCTTAGAAGTACTTTGATGTTCATTAGAGACTATTACTTGCATCATTACATATCTATTGTGTTCAGAACAGGGTTAAAATTACAGAGGAGCATGTGCCCAGTTTAAAGATTGCTATGTTCCAATATAATCTCTACAATCCATCAGCTCACCCCTTCTGTCTTCTTGGATCTCATTTAGATGTAGTCTGAATATTCCATTTACCAGCATTAGAATACAATTACAATCTTCAGCTGCTGTTCACTTGTTGAGGATGCAGGAGTTGGAAATTAGGCTGATGAAAACACAAAGGCAGTGGAGAAAGATATAATATTCCCTGGTGCCATTGTGTCATTACTGTAGAAAATACCTATTGATGTGGTATAGTAGGAGTGAACAACAAGGAAGCAGATATGCTGTGGAAACTATGAACCATATCTAGTGTTAGTCCTACATGGCGTCAATGGAACTTCATGTTCCTTTGGGTAGGGAAAATATTGGCTTTGGTCCCATGCTGAAAAAGTAATGAAGCCTTGGCAGCAGAGCCAGGAAATACTTCTGCATGAGAACTCATGTCAGGAATGACCTTAGACCCAATAAGGAGTCAGGATGAGGTGAGAATGTCACTTTGCTTTTTTTATTTGTTTTCAGAATTAACCATTTTTCTCATAATTTGGAAAGAAAGAATACAAGGTTATGCAATATATACATGCAACAGAAAATAAAAGTCAAGAGATTTATTTTCTCTCTCCATTGAGAAGTATCCTTTAAAGTATCTCATAGAATCATAGTGTTGGAAGAGACCATCCAATTTATTCATCCATCCAGTCCAACCCCTTATTATGCAGGAATACACAAAACACTCCCAATAGATGATTATCCAGCATCTGTTTCAAAACCTTCAAAGAAGGATATTCCACCACAACCAAAGGCAGTGTGTTCCACTATCAAATGCTTCTGACTGTTAGGAAGGTCTTCCTAATGTTTTGGTGGAAGCTCTTTTCCTGTGGTTTGAATCCAGTGTTTCACATCTTAGTGTGGATCTACAGTGACTTACTATCCCAGAGCTGATCTGGTGTCGTGTATATCAGGTTGGTCCCTGAGATTAATCAGACAGCCCCCAACATCCCCCATCCACTACAGAGGTGGGAGGTAGTTCCTATTGCACAGTGCATTGAACACAGCACCGTTGGATGGCCACCCTTACCATCCTCTCCCATCCTCTGTGTTGTAGTGCAAAGTGACTTCTACTGATTGGCTGTTACCTGCAGTGACATTGGCTAGGCAGGAGTGAGATGAACGAGGGGGGAGGGAGCCACCCCACCAATGTCACTGCAAATGATGTCACACCAACATAAGCATATTGTGTCTGGAGATCACAGCAATATGTGTCCCTTGGCTGCCTGAACCTGATGTCAGCTTGATCCAAAGAGAATATAGCAATTTTTATTTTGTGAAGTTAAAATAATCTGCTTGTTTAAAAGTATACTCTGTTGAATTACAATCCTAGACATATGTAACTTTGAACTCAAGCGCAAGCAAAGAATTGTAAGCCCAAACTATTTGTTTATTCACTGCTGCTCACTGCATAAGGCATTTCACAAATATGAAATTCAGTGTAACATCACATGTCCATTATACACCTGCTAACTAGGATCTTGCCTTTAGCGAATGTCCTATGTGAATGTTTGCTTGTAAGGCTACAAGCAAACATTTAGTTTTATTGCAAGCAGGAATATATTGAGTTAAAATAAGAATTCATAATGTACAAAGGTTCTTTATAAACAAAATACTTCAGTCACTACTTGAGTATTTCATGCCACCAATGATTTCCTCTTTCCTCCAAGTAACCACAGTTAAATCTCTTCCCTATTGATACTGTGCTGAATGCAGGAAGCTGAAAGACAGGGAAGTCCCTTTTTTTCCATGTGTGACTGCAATGTGATGAATAAAATCAAATTTTCATACAGGAGCACTGCTTTGAAACCTGTTCTAATATGGGATGGGAACACTGAGATTGCACACAGTGAGGAGACAGGATGTTCTTGGCTCCTCTGCTATTATAAGGCAAAATCACATGCACTTGCGAAAAGTTAATACCTAATTTGTGTAGACACCTACTGACAGATTGTTTTCATTTTCCTTCTCATTGTGAACTGTGGGAATTTGTTTGCTTATTTATTGATACAAGATCCCTGTTGAATGCATTGTTATTGTGCAGCTACTTTGGCACAATGGAATTCCACATAGCAGCTGATGATGATCTAAATGTACACGGCAGCACACTATTTATTATGCAGAAACTGAGAGGCACTTATGCCTCTGCCTTCAGGATGATAGGCCTGTCAATATAAGAAGATTGAATTATTGCTGTATTATTAAAAGCAGATGAGTCTGTTAATAATGCAGGCAACCCACATATCTGACTCAAATCCACTGAAGAGAACTAAAATCTTTCACTGCCTGGAAGAATGTTCTCTGTCATCTTTTGCTCATAAAGGTCCTTGCAGGTAATAAATCAAATATCCATAAGCCATAGCCGATCTAGACAGTTTGGGTCTCTATCACTCTCTATCACTGGAGAATGGCCAGTGCTAAAGCCCACTGTAATTTACAAGATGTTTTTATACATTAAGCCAACAACCTGCAGCTGTCCCTTCCATTAGACATAAATGACATATAATGGGAGCACACAGGTAGCTATTTCATTTTATATTGTTGCATATATCAGGATCCCCATATCCACAATTTCACTTACATATGCCTGAGGGAATAATTGTCTCTCTACAAATCTGATAGGTTTTCCAGGTGCTTCCACACTGCCCAAAATGGAGGTTTGTTCCAAGTTTTGCTGCCATGTGTGGGGTATGCAGGCATTTTTTTTAACCCCAGTGTAAACTGCAGCCCCATCCATGCAGTACCTTAATCACAAGAGCACCCATTTTAAAATGAGGGGGGGGTAGCTAGACAACATCACTGGAGAACTCACGATGATTTGCTACAAAGGAGGGATGCCACCGAATAAAAAGATCCCCTTTTATCCCGTTTCTGGCTGAAAGATCCAAATCTTCCCATGTGTGATCTGACATGCCAGAAACATGGGTTTTCCTTCCTTCCCCCCTGTGGAGACTGGTCCACCTGATGTCTGTCCCTTTTAAAAAGCATGAACCATCTGATCAGTTGATTGGGCTGTCAAACGACATACAGCTGATCGAAAGGAAGCACAAATGGAGAGCCATTAGAACTCCCTGAAACTCTTTAATTAACACTGTAAACACTGTAACACTGTAAACAGAGCTTTAATAAATAAATAAATAGTGGAAGGAAGAAATCTGGCTGAAGTTTTTTTTAAAAAAAACCCTCCATTATCCACTGATCTGCATATGAGCACATGCAAATATGCTTATATTCATTCTATTAGGATATGCACATATATGGATCAGTGCATAATCATATACTTAAAAAAAACTTCCAATGATGCCCTCCGTTTGCCCTTCATCTTATCCCAAGTGACAGAAAGGAGGCCAGTGAGGACAGTGACGGAAGGAATCCCGGAATTGGCTTAGAAATCCCATGATTTGACGCTGTCTGGAAGCACCCTGCATTAAACAGTTTACACCAGATTACTCTGTATTAGCTTGGGTGCATCATTTGAATGCCCCAAGTTAATGTGTTATCTACACTACATTTTCAGGCAGTGTAGATGGCATACTTCCCTCAGATATTAGCATAGTTGCACTGAAGGACCTAGCAATTCCAAGAGAAGATATATCTCTTGGAATCTTTAGATTCTCTTACACAACTCTATGATATTATGATATGCTGGGATGAGAAGTGAGGTAACTTAATAATATTTGGTCACAATCACAGTTTTGCATTACTGCAGTCCCAGCCAATAACATATCCCTTGCAGATACATATATCTTACTGTATTTACTGACAGAAAGGGGCAAGAGATACTTGTGTCACATATGAGAATGACGCGGCCTGGTTTGGAAACCATGAAACTTTATTTGAAGAGTTAAGATTCATGGATCATTAACAATCACTGCAGAATTAAACAAAAAAAGGTTAAAATGATCTACCTTTCCTAGCGGGGACTGCCTTTCCAACATGGGTATAGTTCCAATACAGGGAAAAAAAAACATGATCCAAGGATTCTTAATCTATAAAGTTTACATCTTGATGCCACATTTGTTTAATACAGAGAACAATATCAAATGTCATTGGCCTCATCCACACTGCCATATAATGCAGTTTGAAACTGGTCAGTGTAGACTCATATACTGCAATTTCAAACTGCATTATATAGCAGTGTAGACTGGGTCTTAGACAAGTAATAACCAAAGTTGGTTTTGACAGTTCCTTCACTGAATGCTGTTTTTATTCCATAGTAGTGGAATGCACTCTACCTGGGGCTGCCTTAGAAGATGCCCTGGAAACTGCAGTTAGTTCAAAGGATGGTGGCCAGGTTATTAACTGGAGCAAATAACAAGGAGCGGTCAACACCCCTGTTCAAACAGCTCCACTGGCTGCCGATAAGTTTCCAGTCTCAATTCAAGGTGCAGGTTATCACCTATAAAGCCCTAAATGGTTCAGGACCTGCCTATCTTCGCGACCACATCTTCCCTTATGAACGCGCGTGGTCTCTAAGATCGTCTATGGAGGATCTTCTCTTGCTCCGACCTCCGTCACAAGCATGGTTGGTGGATCTTCTCGGTTGTAGTCCCTCGGCTCTGGAACTCTCTCCAGGGAGATTAGGCTGGCACCCACCCTGTTCCTCTTTCTGAAAGAGCTAAAAATGTGGATGTTTCATTGTGCTTTTGATTAATTGGTCCCCTATAAAATTTTGGCCCCCAGCTATGACCCAAAATCTAGTCCTTGCACTTTACTACTGTTCCCTACCCAGAGATACAGCGCTCTATGTCATATTGCCCTCTCTTCCTACTTTTGTCACCTGGCTTTTGCACTTTATCCATCAGCCCTATCCTCATAACTGATTTACACCAGTCCACCCGAGCCCAGAAACTGTTTACAATTTCAGGCTATTGGTTACTTGCTTGATGGTTGCTTATATACTGTGTTATGTTGTCTGTTTTCATATTGTTTTCATATTGTTTTATGATTTTTAATTATTTTTAGTGTGTTATATTTTAACAATGTTGAACGGGATTGTCCCCATGTAAGCCGCACCAAGTCCCTTCGGGGAGATGGACACAGGATAACAAAAAATAAAGCTATTATTATTATGGACTTCACTGTCATACAGTTGAATATGACCCTTCTGACCATAAACATTTTTGAAAGAAGGAACCTCTCTGTCAAAAAAGAGATTGTTCAGCACCCAAACAAATGGTGGGATGTACTGAGTGAGGAACTCAGATTTTTTAAAAAAGAAAACTCATTTCTGTGGCTCCATTCAAATTGTCTCAAACGTTAGCCCTATTTCTGGGTATGTTTGACCTGCTGATTCCAAAAAATGAGACCAGTTTTCCCCTATCAGTTCTAGTTTTTGAGATACAGAACACAGATTAACTAACAGTTGCCATCTACGATAGAAAACTATGATAAACATATCTAAGAAACTATAGTTGATGCAGTCTATCCAATGCAATTTTTTGAATCAGCACCTCAAATAGCCCTGGAAACAGGCCTAAAAACTAAGACACACACAAAAAATTGTTTTGGTTGGACTGTGTGTTGAGTTGTATAGAAATCACATTTCAGCAGGTGAATTTTGTGACAAGCAATATCTGCTAAAATTCCTGCTTCATCACAAACATTAAAGGGTTGGGAATCCTGTTCATTAGTTTCACTTGGGAACCATATAATAATAATAATAATAATAATAATAATAATAATAATAATAATGCCTGTAAAGTTCTTTGAACACCACAATGGCATATTGTTATCATGAATATTTTCACCATCCTAAAATATATTGTCCATATACTCCCCTATAAAAAGCTATACAAAGGCTCTATTTGAACATTTGGTCATTAATCACCATACAGGGCATGTCTATGCCTCCAGTATTCAGATTTCTCACAGGATGTACTGTTTAATATTTACTTGATTAAGAAAGAAGGTACCTATGAATGTAAAAAAAATAAAAAATAAGAGGAGGCCTTACATGCAAATTTATACAGAAAACATTAGCTGCCCTCAGGAAACTGCAGTGATTCAAAAGTCTCATATGCCTTTAAATAACACAGCTTTTCAAGATTGCTCTTTTTGATGAAGTACTGTAATTAGGAGCACATTTCTAAATTTCTGCTTATCTCAGTACATTTGTTTCTATAATTGTGATACAATGGGAAATTCAGTGCTCAATTGCCCCTGAAACTCGTTGTCTTCTCCCTTGGTAGCAGCCAAGTAATTCCTGGCCTTTTCTAGTGACATATAACATTTTAAACCCACATTTCCATATTAACCTTGTAATGCTTTTATACTTTTCAGGAAGAAGAGCTGTGTGGCATGCAAGGTTAATGAAGGGAAGCAGGAATGCCCAATATGTCTAAGAGCAAACTCAGAAGTGAAGGTGTAATGGAAGCAAACCCTCCATTCCACACTTCTTGCTTTTCTAGCCTCTGCGGCATTTGAACCCATAGGTCATGTACCTGCCAAAACTAATTAAAAGGTAAAAATTGGCTAGAATATACTGTATGGCCTTGACCCTGGAACAAGGTAGTTTACACATTTAGCCCCAATTTGCTTTTTTAATAAATTGCTAAGGCACTGGCAAAAGCACCTTTGAGTATACCTTGCATAAGAAAGCCTTATGGAATTAATGGGGTCACCATAAGTTGACAGGCAACTTGAAAGCACACACACACACACACACACACATATATATATACACACAGTCTAAATATTCTGCTTCTGGGATGTCATGAATAATAATCAAGATTGCAAAAAAGAAAAGAAAACACAGCTCAGATGTAGTATTTTACCTCAAGAAATCTATAACATCCACTGCTATTATGTTTAGTAACTTATTTTTATAATAATAACTAGAGTATATACCCAGCATTTAGTTTTCATGGAAAGAACTGTGGTGTTGGAGGAAAATTTTGAGAGTACATTGGACCGCAAGAAGATCAAACCAGTCCATATAAAGGCCAGCTGCTCACTGGAGGTAAGTATATTAGAGGCAAAGATTAAGTACTTTGGCCACATAATAAGAAGACAGGGAAGCTTGGAGAAGATAATGGTGCTGGGGGAAATGGAAGGAAAAAGGAAGAGGGGCCAACCAAGGGCAAGACGAATGAATGTTATCCTTGAAGTGAATGGCTTGACCTTGAAGGAACTGGGGGTGGTGACGGCTAACTGGGCACTCTGGTGTGGGCCGGTCCATGAAGTCATTAAGAGTCGGAAATGACTGAATGAATAAACAACAAACAACGTAATCAGCATTGCCTAGGTGTTAGAAGGGGCCACTGCCCACCTGCATTCATTCCTTATTTCCTTTCCCTTCTTTACTCCCCTTGTTCATTTCCCCCTTTCCTTTTCCTCTTTTCCCTTACCTTTTCTTCCTTTCTCTTCCCCTCCCTCCCCTTCCTTTTTCTTCTCCCTTCCCTTTCTTCCCTTTCTTTTTCTCTTTCTTTTTTCCCTTTATTCTTTTGTCCAAATATAAATCTCACCTTTCTTTCCCAGTGACACCACAGAGGCCCACTTAACCTAACAACAGCCTTTGTAGTACAAACAAACATACATTATTTGACTTTTATATACTGATGTATTATAACCTCACACATTTTATTGGTGGGTCACTTCGATGCCTCAAGTAAAAGTCTGAGAGGGCCCACATTCTACAACTCCTTGTGCAGTTGTGCCCACAGTCTACAACTCCCACTGAAATACTTAGCAAACTCTGTTTGGCTTGAATTGGACTATCTTGTGTCCTATAGCTGCCAGTTTCAATCCCATGTACTTGCAAAAAAATACCATTGAAATAAGCAAAATATCAACATAAATGGTCATAATAGTACCTTGACTTCATACTCTCCAACATTTTATAAATAAAATGTAGCCAAGCAAAACTGTGGTATGCTCAAGATGGGAAGGGTTATGATTGAGGAGGAACAAATAAGCTAGCAGAAGCATCTGTCATTTCCTTCTGCCTAACCCTATAGGGAAGGGTTAACCCCCTACCACTTGCTGGTCATACGGTTCCCCTTTCAGACATCAGCAGGGGCTGAGATGGAGTTCCGTGGCAGCAAATATGGAGGAGGTGAGATGTGAATTGCTGTCTAGACCACTGCTTCTTAAACTGTGGCTCTTGGTCCCAAATAGTGTCCATTAGCTCAACACTGGAGTTTTGAACAATTTGGCAAAAGCAAAAGATTTCTTGCATTGTTGAAGACTTTCATGGCTGGAAACTCTGCAGAAGATGCTTCATCTGCACTTCATAAAATGGAAACTCAGCCTATTTAGGAATCCTTGCAAATGCTGATTTATTATCAGTAAATGTTTAATTAGTATACCTATTTTATATACCTATATACCTGAGGTCATGCAAACATTTGTCAGTTGGAAAGGGGTTGTGAGTGGGAAAAGTTTAAGAGGCTCTGGTCTAGGCAATGCCTCTTGATTGGACACAAGCTTACATCTGCTGCGTTACAGCATATTTGCACTGGCCTTAAACAAATGTTGTTTTTTTCTTTTTGGGGACAAAGTTTAGAATAAACATAGCAAAATATATCTGTCCCTATCAACAAGAAAATGTTACCCAACAAATGGAAAGGAATTAAAACCTGAAATGTCATTTTCAGAATGCTAATATTGGGGGAAATGGAAGTAGGAAAACATAAAGAATTCAAAGCATGAAAACATGTTAGAAGCATTACAACATGTGCATTATTTTGAAAAGTCCCTAAACCTTTTTTTTTTTAGGAAAGAGCAATATTTTTACATGAGATATTTACTAACCTTTGACTAGAAACCTACGTGGTCCAGTTTCAAAGGTAAATTATCTTTTCAACAAGAAACAGTGTTTTCCCACAACCTTTGTAAGTTTCCAGTGTATATATGTCATTTTTATGTTATTCATGGCTTGCTGGTTCCCATAACTGTGGTGTGTAATTTAAACCTACATGTGACTGACTGACTTAATTCTTTCCCTCAGCCTCTTTCCTTACTTGTGCATTGCTGGGAGCAATGGGCTGTGCTGACTAGCTAGAAATGCATATGCTTCTTCACATAAATCGCTCCTGTCCGTGGCAGTCTACTTTCAGTTCACATTTGCTGCGCACTCAAGCATAATTCTGCCCAGAGCAAGCCTTAGGGTTAAATGATCAACGGTGCTGAGCCCTCCTCCTCCTCCTTTAAAGAACTAAAGACATTTGGGGCATAGCTACCATATGCTCAGTGGTGCATATTACTATGCTAAGGTAGTTTCTCTTTTTTTCCAGTAAAGGAGAGCCTTTTCTAGCTTGATGTAACATGTACTTTCAAAATGGCAAGAAAGGACCATTTACATTGTTTCCTGGATAAGGAACAACAGTCTGCTTTCCCTCAATTTCTTGTACAAAGTCACATCAAGCCTACGTAAATAGATTCATACCAAAGAAACATTGGGTTAGATCCATCTCAATGAGAATAGGAACTATTGTTGACTTACAAGTACTACTAGTAGTAAACTTTATTACGGTCGATGACCAGATCATAACAGGGGGACCCAGTCCCGCACATCCCCATCAAACCCAAGGGGTTTTAAAATCTAAGCTTTAAAATCTAAGCTAAAAACCACATACAAGTAGGTATTTAAACCCAACTCAACCCATGAGACCATCCGAAGGCAGTCTAAAAAAAGGTAGTGGGGATGGCACCAGGTGAGGGGGGGGGATAGTCAGCACTATAAATATCAATCCTTATCTGATTTCCCATCTATATTCCAGAGGTGAAGCTTAAGTCTTTTGACCCTCAATCATCGTCCACCTGATTTTAATCTCAGCCATGAAGAACTTAGCGACATTGTACGTCACAGCCGAGTTTGTGTCTAAGAGCAGCAGGGCTGTGTAGAATTGTCCAGAGCATCCTGGGTATTTAATTGTCTATGGCGAGATGAGACAAGATCGAATGTCTCTATAAAACAGGCACTGCAGAAGCACATGCTCCGTTGTTTCTATGTGACCTGAGTCACAGGGGCATAGCCACTCAGAGTATGGGGTCTTCTTCAGTGAATTCCTTCAGCGAATTTATTCTAGTTGGGACTACATGTTGATTTCTAGTTTGGGTGAATATTATATTAACAGTCAGCATAATCATTGGTTATGAATATTGGGATTAGCAGTTAAACTACATCTGGGAGACTATATAATTCCAAGTTAAATTCAATAGTTGGTCCCAACCAGAACAGATTCAATGAATCTGTTGTGAAATGGGAAGTCAATGCCACAATTCCCATTCTGATTTAGGCCTTAGTGCAATTGGGGACTATTCACATATTGAAACAAATGATCCCACCAATTCTTGGGACTGTGTCACTGCTTCTTGAGAATGCCATGATTGATGGAATCACAGCAGACAAATAAACAGGGACAGGCATACATTTCTAGACTTTTAGGTTTTAAATTGTATATTTTATTGCTTTTATTGTTATTTATTTATTTACCATATTTATACCCCGCTTGTCTCACCCCATAGGGGACTCAAGGTGGCTTACATATATATATAGGCAGCAATTCAATCCCATAAAAACACACATAGTAAAACCTTATCTATTAAAACAATAAATAAAACATATAAAACCTTAAAGTCACTTATTTAAAAACATGCAATCCAATATCATAGTCTGAGACCATTCCAATTTGTCATTGCACTATTCCATATTTTCTTATTGGACTGATACATCCACATCTTTTGGTCACACATCCATGTCTTTAGCCTTCTCCTAAAGGTTGGGGGGAGGGGGCTGATATAATTTCACTTGGGAGGGAGTTCCTTTTGTCCCCACCAAACGCTCCTGTGAAAGAGGCAGGACTGAAGTCAGGGCCTCCCCAGAAGATCTTAACCTCCTAGCTGGCCCATAGATCAGTGGTTCTCAACCTGGGGTCCCCAGATGTTTTTGGCCTTCAACTCCAAGAAATCCTAACAGCTGGTAAACTAGCTGGGATTTCTGGGAATTGTAGGCCAAAAACATCTGGGAACCCCAGGTTGAGAACCACTGCCATAGAGGGAGATATGTTCAGATAGGTAAACTGGACCAGAACCATTTAGGGCTTTATAGGCTAAAGCCAGCACTTTGAATTGTGCTCGGTAGTAGACTGGCAGCCAATGGAGCTGACGTAACAGGAGGTTTGTGTACTCCCTGTACCCCACTTTTGGTTTCTTTTTAAAGAAATAAGCAAAATACAACAACAATAGTAGTAGTAATTCAGACTGTACTACTTTTTAGGGTCAGTTCAAAAGTAGGCACAGAAAAGAATATATTTGACTGTCTTGATGAAAGCAGGTTTTTCACACCTCACCACAAGAAGGAACTCAGCTCACCTTGAGAATTCATGTGTTTGCAAGGCTTACAACATGGGTGGGCCATTATGGAAGGTTAGGTGATTGCTCTAGCATCATATAAGAATATTAAATAAAAAAATCTCTGGGGAAGCCTGAGATCAAATTTGTACATCACATCTTCCAGGACGTTGGCCACAAACGGATTGTAAATGTAACAATTTGTACTTTTAAATTTGTGAACAGCTAAATGCATACAGTTGAAAAAAGTGTGCACAAAGATGTTTTAAGTAATTAAGAGAAATAAATATGTTAAATAAAATCATGAGGAGAAAATATTTTAATTTTTTTAATTGATCTTCCTGCAGGAAGACAAAACAAAACCTTGCACTATAATACAAATAAAGGATGGAAAGAAAATGTCAGTTATTTGGAGGAATTCAATAAATTCAAGACTGAGATTTGAACATGTCTACTCACAAAGATAACTACAATTTCAAACTGTTTTACTCACCCCAAAAATGGGTTATTTGGTTCATTGATATATTTAGATGAAATAAAATGGCTTACAAAGTAAACCTACAGACATTTCATTTGAAAGCAGATCAAAAGGTTTAAAAGTTGTTTCATGCCATTTTGGAGGAAGAAAAGTAAAAATCAAAGATTAAGAGTGTCTTAATATATATCTCTGTCTAATCAGAAATGTCTGATTGCCGATGAGAAAGTGGGGGAAAGCAGAGGGAACTGTCTTACCTCATTTCCTCCTGTTTTTTCCCCAACTCCTGAAGATGGCTATTGAAATGGAGCTCCACAGAGTCCTACCAGAAGTGCCCTTTGTGATAGCCTCTGTGGGACTCCTGTGGGGTTCCATTTCCACAGTGCATGGAAATTGAGCTAACAACCATCTGATGGGGTCCTAAGTGAGCACAGTTTCTGCATGGTGTAACAGTAGATGATCCAATCATACTCAAAGAGCTGGTGTCCTACCCATGGGCTTGGAATCAGTATTTATTAATTAATTTATTATGTTTATTTCTATCCTGGTTTTGCTCTCCATACAGAGACTCAAAGTGGCTCACAACCAAAAGCATTTCAATACAATTTTAAATATACAAATATTAAAACAGCATTGCATTTATTTATTTCCTATATTTATACCTCACTCTTCTCACCCTGAGGGAGACTCAGAGCAGTTTACAGAATGGCCACTTCAGTACCACATTGCAAATACAAAGTATATAAATACAACACATTAAATATCAATAACAAAACATATGAATGCAGTAAAACTGTTAAAATTGATTTTAGTTTTAATATTAAAGGAATCCAGGTTCAAACCATAAACGCATATCAAATCACATCACAAAATCACAGCAGCCCTTCATAGTCTTAAACACTTTCATCTTTAAAAGCCTGCCTGAATAAGAAGGTTTTAGCCTACAGCTGGAGGGAGAGCAGAGAAGGGGCCATTCTGCCTTCCCTAGTCAGGGAGTTCCAGAGTTGAAGGTCAGCCACTGAGAAGGCCTGCTCTCTCGTTCCCGCCAATGAGCTTGAAATGGAGGTGGGACTGAGGGAAGGACCTCTCTTGAAGACCTCAGGGCATGAGCAGGTTCATACCCGAAAAACTCCGACAAATTACTGTTAGCCAGCTTTCAAGCACAGCATGTCATTGAGCTAACATATATATGTACTTACATTGTACAGCAATACTTCACAGATGTCAACTAACTCACCAGAGAGAAATCTTTTTTCATCTCTGTACAAAAATGCTAGGTCTCCAGCTGGGTCCTAACAAATTCATAGCATGTTCAGTGCCACTTAGGACTCATCATCATAGGCTTTAATCCCTGAACTCACCCTGAGTTGTCTCCTGTTCCTTCACTTCTGGTGAATATTGTGTTTTAAACTGGATTAATCTGGCTTGAAACTCCAGAGTATTCTATGGCATTGGAGCAGTATGGACAACTAGATCAGGACTGATTTGGTCTGCTGTCCATAAGAGGAATTGCTGCCATTGCATTTCACTCATCAGTGTAGGGAAAAGAGGAGAGTGCATGCCTATGTCACCACCATTGCCACTCCTTCCTGGTCAAAAAGCCCAATGTGAGCTGGCCATTGCAGGCACCCCATGCTTACATCAGCAGAGGTGCCCATACAAATAGAAAGAAGGTCTTGGTTCAGCTGGATCATGTAGACTACAAACGGTTGTTTCTTTGTGATTGGGAGGATGCACGTGGCTGCCACTGGGGCCAGTCTGGAACATTTCTGCTCCAGACTGACCCCAGATTTATCAGCTAATTTAGACACAACCCCTGATGCATCCTAAGAAAAATGGTTTAGATTCAATGAAATGTATTGCTTATTACTATTCCAGGGAGCAAAACCAATCCTAATGAATTATGTATCTTCTTCAACACTTTATTGTCATAAAGGCAAGAAATTGTGTGGTCTGTTGGCAGAACCAAATGTTGTTCTTGACACTCCCGTGCTCTTGAAAAGTATTGAATGAAAAATACAATTGCAATTGCTTTAAAATACATTACAAGTGTTCAAGAAGCTTTACAACTGCCCCTCCCCTGCTGAAACTGTAAAAGCTCTTCTAAGAATAAAGGATGTGTGTGTGTGATGTCACTTCCAGTTACCAAAATGGTAGCAATGGCAGTGAGCTGTAGCCTTTTAGAAGATCCACAAGTTGAATTGGTAGTTCCTCTTGATATAGGGCCCTCCAAATAATATCTAAAACAGTGGTTCCCAACCTTTTTTTGACCAAGGACCACTTGACCAGGGACCACTTTGACCAGGGACCACTCTCCAACATTAGTACCAAAAGGGTTATGAATTCGTTTTTGGTCAACTTTAGATTCAGTTTGGTTATTTGGGATGCTGATTCAGAAAATTGCATTGGATAGACCACATCAGCTCTAGTTTCTGAGACAGAACATATGCCATCCAGTAGTTGCCATCTGCTTGCCCACGGAAAACCATATTTAATAATCTAGAGCTGATGTGGTAGTAGTAATCTTTCGTGGGTAGTCAGCTCTCCCCTCCCAATATCCTTGTTGCCTCAGCACTACAAGAGGGTTTCGCAAGACCAGTCGCTCTCATTGCCACATGGTTTTGTGGCAACAGTGTAGTAATGTGAGGCCGTGGATAATATCTTCATTTTTGTGGACCACTGGTGGTCCACAGATCACAGGTTGGGAACCACTGATGTAAAGCTACTACAAACGGTTCTGTGTGAATGCACAACAGTATGCAAGCATTCCAATTTTTTTTCATTCTACTTCTCACAACTACAATTTTGACACTAATGTTAGGAATAATTAAGAAAGCAAGCAGCCTGTTTATTGCCTTGTAAAAACATTTCCAATATTACTACAAGCTCTGAATGAAGCCTGTTCACTTTTACTTTTCTTGTTCCCAGTGATTCAACAATTACTTTCTTTATCAATCTCTCCTCCCTTCATGCTGAATTCATGCAGCATTGCACATAACACTGTGTTCCACAAAGTGTCTGTGTGCACCATTTAAAGCTTAACAACATTAGACTCTGGCAATTATTCTTCCACAAAAAGAACTGATAATATTAATCTTCTCCTCACATGGTTCTTTCAGACAATGCAATGTTCTTTCTATAAAGTGCACAAAATGTTCTGATCGAACATTTCATTAAATTAGACCCTCTACTCCTTTGGAAACTCTATTTACTAAGTTCTCTGTATACCTAAAAGATGGATATAGACTGGTTTCAAATTGTGTGTATGCCTGACTTGCATTCTATACATATAATTACTAGCTTCTTCAGTCCTGCAAGCTTCTGATTGCTGCTGAGTTTCTTGTTCAGATTTGAGACTGTATGGAGTTGGCAAGGTTTATAAGAGTAGCAACTGTCACTGTCAGCATTTTTGCATTTAATTTCCTACTGGCTGCATTGCTATCTAACAGCTCGCTTATAATTTTGTGTACTCAAGTGGTTATATATTTGAAATTCTGTGTAACACTTGTGCATCTGATTAAGGATGACTGTATACAGGCATTATAATGTAGTTTGAAGCTCTCTTGAGGTTGGCACATCTACAAAATGCATACCCCAGTGCTCACTGTAGGACACATTAAGCCCAAATCACTGCATTAAAAAAAAGCTCACCAGAAATTTCAAAATAAGCCACAAAATTTACTGTAGCCAATCAGAGTATATACTATGCAGGGCTGGAATCTGAGACCAACAAATGCAGAGTACTCATCAGGACAGGGCTAGTGATGACACATTTGAAAAACCCAGAAACACAGTTTGCCAGAAGATAAACAAACGCCTCTTTCTCAGAGAGGAAATCACAGTGTTCCCATGAGAATGCTCTTTTTCTGCCCCTTTGTCTCTATTTGCTGTGCCATATCTTGGTCTGGCATTGGTTCCAAACAGATATACTGATGCACAGCAGCACAGGTTATGCTCATGCCAATCAGTGCATCTTAGCAGGCTCAGTAAGAAAAAACAATATTCCCATGTTCGGATCAATCTGCAATCAGCACATCTTTGTGGCTACCATCCCAGTCTCCCGATTCCTGTGTAGTGTCTCGGCAATGAACCAATTCTCTTTAATATACTTCCTAACTTGATTTAAATGGCTGCTTAGAACTTCCAACAGTGATCTGTAGACCATGGAACTCCCTGAAGTAATACATTTGTCATTCTTCAAGTTGCCACAAATACATTTATTCATTTGGGAATCATTATCATTATCCTCATTGTGGTCTGTGATATCAACATCACCCCTGCACATGACATAACTTATCTTACTGATAAGTGCTACAAACCGCCTATAAGGTTGGCTAGTGTTATGGTTGCTCTCATACAGGGAGAACAACCAGCACAGCATAGTGGTTTCAGTGTTGGACTGGAAACCTGAGAGACCAGGATTCAAATCCTTTATTGGCTACAGAAACCCACAAAGTAGTTTGACTTTCTTTCCCTGTGAGAGAGCCACAGTCTCTGAGTTTCAGATGAAGACAATCACAACTCCTTTCTCCTTTGGCAAATCTTATCAAGATAACCCTGTGATAGGTTCACTGGAAGGTTCCCATAATGACTTGAAAGCAAAACATCAATAAATCAGAAATCAAGGCTCAGAAAGTTTCAACAAATATGATTGTGTGGCAGAGATGAAGATTTTAATAAGATTTTAATTACCACAGCCCATGTTGGACACATTTGGAAATAATGCTAAACTTTGGTGTTACCATAATTAGCTTAGCTTTTTCTGGGGCTTGCACAACTTTTTCCTCTTCCAGGATGGCAGTTTCAGCTTTCCTTACAAATGAGATCACCAAAAACAACAAAACAATTCTCTAAATTGGGGTGAGAATAATGGTGTCATTCAAATGATGATGGATTGCAAGTGCCGTCAGTTCTAGCAACTAAAAGCT
Source organism: Anolis sagrei (assembly GCF_037176765.1). Classification (NCBI taxonomy): domain Eukaryota; kingdom Metazoa; phylum Chordata; class Lepidosauria; order Squamata; family Anolidae; genus Anolis; species Anolis sagrei. Next base: position 123,135,508 of record NC_090025.1, on the reverse strand, counting down.
AAGTTGAAATATTGCCTATAGTGGAAACTGTAATCCAAAAATATTTAGTATGTCATCTGAACCCTACTCTACATTAAATCTTAACTATGGAGAATGGAACAAAGTATCCATTTGAAGTTGACTTACTTTCATTCTCTGTAGTTAAAGTAATCATGATTTGTATGACACAGCAAGCTGTTGTTTACAAAAATGGAAATGAGAGCTTTTAAGCCCTCCTTATGAGTGGAAGAAAAAGAGTGAATGAGTCTGAAGTGAACCATAGGAATCCATAGGAACCAATAGAAAGAGAATCTGTAGATAGTACTTTTTGTAAGACAGGTGGAAATTGACTACACTCATTTTTAATTTCTCCGCCTGCATCAGAGGAGCAGTATTTGACATGTCATGGTACACCAATCTACAGATCATAGGCAGCTCACCCTGTGTTAACAGATTGTGGGTTTTCCATTTAAAGGAGTGGATTAACAGATTGTGGTGTTTGCATGGCCTGAAGTAGTTTTCAAGACTGTCACTTTCCCATTGAAAGAAATTGTTTAAAGGCCCATGTTTGTTCCGATTCTCTATATGTATTTTGTTTCCCTTTTGTTGTTGTTATTGTTGAATTTTTTAAAGTACTTTAATACCAGATTTCTTTCTACCCCCCCCCTCCCCTAACCCCATAATTATTTCTGTTCTCAAAAAAATTGGACTAGTTTAACTTTGCAAAATGAAAAAGATGTTTTTATGTTTCTCCATTTGGACCGAGCTTATAAACTGGCATTGTTGTATAAGATCTGACAAAAATAAAAAAAATGTGTGGGGGAGGGGGGCATGACGTGAAGGAACATCCGATGGATTCAGAGGAGTCATTCCTCTGCCATGTGATAAGTCAAAGGCACATTATTTTATTAGATACAGGCAGGAGAAATATGGGTATGCATCAAGTACTCATCAAATCTTCTTAAACCATGGGTTGCCTACTTAAAAGGCATTTCCTCTGGTATGTGCGATAAGATCTTTACATGCATCTTCATACCATGAAACTATAGTTCAGGATTACTGCCTTTTCAAAGCACCACTCCATTTCAAAAGATTAGCATAACATCCCAATTTCAAGGGCATGGAGAAATTACATTGGTAATGTTCCAGGGATCCTCTCTTTTTGTGGCTATTATATCATTCTACTTATCTAACCTTTTCTTCCAACAAAATATGTGAGTGTGACATGTTGTATTGAGTCAAAAAAGTCAGACCGGTTTTCATTCACCATACAGCAGAAATTGATGGATTTGCTATCCATCTATCATGAAAATGGAAACAGATCTTTTCAGAACATCTCTAGTCACAAGACCGATGGAGTCACATCAGTTTTCAGCGGTGTTCTCTTTGGGAATTTTTAAGTCCTCCAGCACAACTCTATGGCCAATTTCTAACAGAGGTTTACCACTGAGTTGCACTGGAACACCTACCGATTTCTAAAGAGTCCATATTAATCATATCTCTGGACAACCAACTCTGCAAATGTGGCGGATTGACTGTAATTTTACCCAGTGGGAAAGAACATTTGAAATCATTTCTTCTCGCATTTGTGAATAAATAATCAAGAACTTCATGTAGAAACTTCATGTTGCTACTGTAAAAAATGAGAGCTTCTTTGAGAGAAGATTCTGGGACACATTTTAGAAGAGTTAAGAGAGGAAGAAGTAAGAGGCTAAGGAGACCTCCAGCGAGAGAAAAGAAAGAAAACCACTCTGAGAAGATAATGATGAAAACAGCAGGCTTCTACCTCCAGATACAGTTCATCTCATAGTAGCTTTGCAACCAGGCTGTGACAGGAACTGACACAGTCTTCTCTTTGTCTTCTCTTCATTTTTCTGCACTGCCAAAATGGAGTTCCACGGAGGCCATTACATGATGCAAGGTAACTTCTGGTGGTTGTCCATGGCACCAGTGCAGAAGCACAGGGAAACGTAGAAAAGACTGTATTTTCAGGAGTTGACTGCTACCTAACTCCCAATGACAGAAGGTGGAGATATGTCAAATCAAAGCAGGGAAAGGCAGGGAATGAACATGGGATGGCTGCCATTCCTGAAGATGGAAAGACACTGAACCTCAACAATCACTCCTCTCTGCTTTTCCCTGCTTTCTCTCACTTTTCCTGATTTCATGTGATCAATGGGGAAGTATTTATGAACTGTAGCCCTGTCTATTGTGTTGTTAAAAGAGTTTGCTTGAAATATTATAGGAAGGAAGGAAGGAAGGAAGGAAGGAAGGAAGGAAGGAAGGAAGGAAGGAGAGCGAGTTCAGTTTAGAGCCATTTAACTCTTTGGCTGAGAGCCAGAATAAGCACCCAATGCATTAAACAGTTTGCTTGGTGGGATCACACATAGTACATGGCTGCAAGTGATCTTTTACCTGAGTGCCTTTCTTTTTTACAAGCCAGACATGCGAAACAAGTGTAACTCCCATTACACCATCAGTGCAGCAGTGTTAGCTTATCTGATGTAGTGAAAAACATGTGGGCAGAAGTCCACATGACGATCAAGCATCAGATCTTTTTGAACACCTGAAGAAACAGCAAAAAGACAAACAACGCACTGCCCAGTTGATAAGTATCATAGTAACAACATAAGTTAATGGTTAACTAGAAGAGAGTAGAAAAGCTTTAGCAAATAATTAAAACCTTTTCTCACGTTCTTTTTTTAAGCAAAACACTTCACAATTTAACAGTGGCTGTCAACAGCAAATCCGCATCTCACAGGTTCCACGAACATACACCTAAGTGTATGTAATACTGCCTGAAATGTTAGAATAAATTGAATCATCATATTTTAAACCTCATCCAACAATTGAAGGAGGGGCATCACTTTTCTGATTCTATTTATTGTCATCATGTGGAGGTGTTCGGCCGAACCCCACATTCCACCTCTCTTTTAAAATAGCGTAAAACTTTATTGTTATACACCACACCCACATCCCAAATCGAGCAGTCTGGTAAATCTACTTTGTAATTCACTTGATCAAGGTTGCGCTCCTCGATCAAGTGAATTACAAAGAAAGACTTGAAACAGCTGGATTGAGTTTTAATGTTTGTATTTGTAGATTTTAAATTGTATATGCAGCAGCAATAGCTTATTGGCACAAGATGCTGTCACACTCTTAGAAGGTTTTAATATTTATTTTTGTTTTTACCATTGTCATTTTAGCTTTTAATGTAGTGAAGTGCAATAACAGATTTGGGATATGTACAATGACTAAGGAACAGATTTGGTCTATGATTATGGATGGCATGATTTTTAATATTGAAAGTCATGTTTTTAAATGCTTAATACAGGGGTCCTCAAACTTTTTAAACAGAGGGCCAGGTCACAGTCCCTCAAACTGTTGGAGGGCCGGATTATAATTTGAAAAAAAAATCAGTGAATTCCTATGCACACTGCACATATCTTATTTGTAAATGAAAACACACTTAAAATATAATAATAAAAATGAAGAACAATTAAAAAAAATAAACTTAGTAGTATTTCAATGAGAATGTGGGCCTACTTTTGGCTGATGAGATAGGATTGTTGTTGTTGTTGTTGTTGCTGTGTGCTTTCAAGTCGTTTCAGACTTAGGTTGGCCCTGAGCGAGGGCCAGGTAAAGGACCTTGGAGGGCCGCATCCGGCCCCCGGGCCTTAGTTTGAGGACCCCTGGCTTAATATGTATTAATTTTAATTTCAATTTTAATGTTGTTGAAATTGTATGTTTTATGCCTATGTTTTGCTTACTCTGTAGGTTTTTGTGTTTTTGACATTTGGAACCACCCTGAGTCCCCTAGGGGAGAAAGAGTGGTATATAAATAAAGTTGTTGTTGTTGTTGTTGTTGTTGTTGTTGTTGTTGTTGTTGTTATTATTATTATTATTATTATTATTATTTTAAGGCATTGAAAGCTGCCTCAAGCGGGTTATAAAAAGGGTAAAAAATAAATAAATAAATAAATGTAAACCACTTGGAGTCTCTTGGTAGAGAGAAAAAGTGAGGATATAAATAAACATTATTATTATTATTAGTAGTAGTAGTACATTCAAAATTTCTAAACCATTAGCATATATGTTGTGTGGATTTAAGACACACAATATATATTAATTAAAAAGTCCTCACTATTTCACATATAACATTCTATCCCATTCCCAGAACTGTATAAATGTGCTTTATATATGAGGCTTAAAACCACTTGGTGGTGTATCTGAAGAGATGGGTTCATATCCATAAAAGCACATGCAAAAATAAATTTAAAATAATCTTAAGGTACAGCCAGGTTTTTCCCCTCTTTTTTCTCTTCCACACTTGTTTCTTTCCTTTTTTCTTGATAAATTATTGTCATTGACATCTCCAACTGGTCCTTTTAATTCAACAGGCACAGGACCCCCTCTTTTCACGCAGAAATGATCAAAGTGGAACTAATGGAACTGTCCTATGGGAAAAGTCCTCTTCATACCACATAATTTCTGCATTATAATGACTGCCATTGTTCCATTCTGTGGAATCTTGGGATAGGCATTTTTGTAAAGAGCCCATCCAGACATTGCCTTTATCCCAGGAGTTCCCACAGCAAACAGGAGGGTGGCCAAATGCCATTCCCTGTAAATGCAGAAGCAATAGCTACGAATGGCAAAAAAGTGAGATTTTCAGGTGCAGGAATACCTCAGTTTTGAGCTGAAAATCCACATCTTCAAATGTCTGCATGTCCCTGCACTCAAAAAACATGGGAATTTTTATCTGGGTTTGTTCCCGGGTTTTAGATGTTTTTTCCAGATTGGTCAGTTCCTAAAAAGAAGGTGACTGTTGAGTAGAACACAAAAACTATGTTTGTGTGCCAGAAACTTCATGAAAAGTGTGGAGGACACATTTTCTCTGGCCAGGACAAAGTTGTGACCCCTTAGTCAATGTTGTATATCCTTTCACAATAAGAGCAATCAAGAACAGACATGTGTAACCCAGGAACAATGTCCTGTCTGAACAGATGGCCCTGCAACTTATATAACCCAGGAACAGAACTTATACAATGATTCACATCTTCACATTTTCACACTTTAAGTGTTTTTAAAAAAATGCTGACATTTTTTGCAGAAGTTCCACAGTGACAATCTTGGGGACTGCAAAATCCCACAACAAAGCAGCAAGTGTGGACGACAAAAGCAGAAATCCCGGGTCCAACAGGTCTGTATCTGGATATCTTCTCAGTTCCCGGGGGGGGGGGGGGGGGAGGTTGTCCCTGACTAAAGCACGCGATTTGGTGCTATCTGGAACTGCCCTAATTCTCCTACAAGAAATATCAAGTGTTATCCAATGAAACCATCATGATATGAGAAGTAAGTAAGTATATCATGTCCCTGTTGGATTTGGTGAAGGACCTTATACGTTTTTGTTTAAATGATGGCTGAGATCCTACATTACAAATATAGGTTACAAATGCATACCTAATGTTTCTTGTTCTGACTCCAGCTCCCAAACTCTACCTTAACAGCCAGTGGACACCTCAAGTGATAGAGACTGAGATGCTGCAGAATGAACTTACCTTCCAAAGAGTGAGCTACAGTATGATGAAGAATTTTGACATAGGTCCTTTTTCTGATTGAGTCAGTGCAGATTGCTGGTGGGAAGGCACAGGCAAAGCCATCCTACTCTTCCTGATCACCAACAGAAAAGACTTCTGTCACTCAGTGTGGCCTGTGGCTGTTTTGATGGGTTTAGGGGGTATTTGAAATAATGTTGTGACCATAACAATTTATATGGAACAGTTATGAAAATATGAAATAAAATAATATTTTTGAGCAGGACTTCACTTGGGGCCTCATCATACAACTGATTTTCAGTGTTGTAGGACATTTCTGCCCCAGCTGAGCCATTGAGCCCCACACGGCGCATCAGACAATGTAGGCCCACTTCCAGAAGGGTTCAACTAGGGTGCAAGTATTCCATTAGAAACAATGGGGCTAATGTAGGGGAAAGCTGCATAGCAACACTTCCCCATAAGCGAGGAGGAGTGTGGTGTGATGGGATTGCTCCTCTAACCTGCCTCTAATTTGCCACAGATGATGGCAAATTGGAATGTGGGACCTCATCAATGTGATGAGGTTCTTGATGTGAAATCAAACAAATATAGGCCCACTTTTCTTAGACGAATATCTCCAGAAGCACACAATACAATACCAAGAAAAGTAGAAGTTATTAAAAATATCATTCACAAATGCAGCTGTTTTACACTGAACTGGCAATTAGTATCTCATTTTTCTCCACATAATATCACCTCACTTCTTAAAAAAAGAAGCAAAAATCGACATAGATGTCCAATATCATTGGCAAATATGAAGATAGCTTGTGGTTTGATAAGAAAAAAATGGCTGCAGTTTTTTATTGTTATGGTGTTTTTGAATTTTAGAAATATATATATTATGTCTTATTGTGCTTCTGTAATCACTTTTGAATTGTGTATTTTATTGATGATACTACCAGCATTTCACATGGGAACAAGATAACATAATACGGGAAAGAATCAGGTTCAATCATTAGTCTTCGCTAATGCTTCTGTGTCATGTTTTGCTATTTCAGGCAATCTGGTGCTTATATTTAATGCCAAAATTGCCTGAGAGTTATTCACGTGGTGTTTACTACTTTAAGACACAACAAACACATTTTTGTTTCATCCATTTTTTTCCCAACAGACCACATTAGCCCTGTTACACCTGGTGTAGAGTATAACACCATTGAAAGAAACATAATTGAAGCTGATATGACCCTTTTCATGTACATTATAATAAAGAAGAAGAAGAATACATGTTCAGCACCCATTAATAATTGCTAACCAACACCCTCCACATTTGATACTAACATGCATAGATTAGCCTTAAACTTGCAAGTCCCCTGCGGGATAGCTAATGTAAATCTTTCAGTTAGCTTCTCCTTAAAACTGTTCTCTTCATCAAACAGACAGAAGGGTTATCCAAAGGTCAACCCGCAAAAGTGGCATTCTGTCACCTCAGCTAGAATGTGCGATTAAAAAGTGTGGAAATGTGTGCAACTCAGCAATCACTCAGACTGCTAGTCTACTGAAGCTTTGTCTCAAATGGCCACCTGCTACAAGTTGATCATCCCTTATCCAAAATGCTTGGCACCAGAAGTGATTTGGATTTCTGATTGTTTTCTGATTATGTTCATATATGCACATAATAAGATATATCTAAACAAAAAAATTATGTTCCATATGCACTTTCTACCCATAGCCTAAGTCAGTGTTTCTCAAACTGTGTTCCTCCAGATGTTTTGGACTTCAGTTCCCACAAATCCCAGCCAGCTTACTTGTGGGAGCTGAAGTCCCAAACATCTAGATGGGCACTGTTTGAGAAACTCTAGCCTAAAGATACACAAAGGTACACCACATCTGTATATCTTAAATTCTCAGAAAGCAAACGTGTCACTATCTCAGGGCACTTCCAGGCAGCATGGAAATGCAGATTTTAAATGGAAGACAAAAAATCCTGGGACCCCACACAGACCTGTTTAATCCCAGGATTGGGTCCTCCGCCATTCTCACCAGCTTCCTCTGTATTGGAACAAGATGGAGGGTGGGCAGGGGACATCAGGCAGAAGGATTTTTTTTAAAAAAAAATCACTCAGTTATGCGCTGGCCCATATATGTACACATGTGAATATCTTAATATAAATATAAGCAGATTTGCATGTATGCTTATGAGGTTCAGCATATAACATGAGTATTTCTAAAAAATCTTCTGCAGGTCTTTTTCCTTCCCTCAAATTGTTTATTCAAGCTCTTTCTATTATTATAAAGTTTACATTAAAGAGTTTCAGAGAGTTCTAATTGCTCTCCATTTATTTATTTATTTATTTATTTATTTATTTATTTATTTGCTGCATTTGTTAACCGCCGTTCTCAGCCCTAGGGCGACTCACAGCGGTGTACAACATATAAAAGACAATTTACAATAAGCCATGACGACAAAAACCAACATATCACTAATACACAATCATCTAATTACACTAAAATAATCCGCTCCGTCTTATCGTAGAATCATAATCCATCTCATAGTCCATATTCTGTTCCAGTTGTCATTTCCAGTCACTGTAGCACTCAGTTAAATGCCTTCTCGAATAGCCATGTCTTCAGGCTCTTACGGAAGGACATAAGGGAGGGCGCCTGTCTGATGTCAACAGGGAGGGTGTTCCACAGCCGGGGGGCCACCACCGAGAAGGCCCTCTCTCTCGTCCCCGCCAGACGTGCCTGTGAAGCAGGCGGGATCGAGAGAAGGGCCTCCCCAGATGATCTCAAGGTCCTCGTGGGCTCATAGGCCGAGATGCGGTCCGAAAGGTATTTTGGGCTAGAACCATTTAGGGCTTTGTAGGATAACACCAGCACCTTAAATTGGGCCCGGTAGCAGATCGGCAGCCAGTGGAGCTGGAACAACAAGGGCGTTGTATGCTCCCTGCGACCTGCTCTTGTTAGTAACATGGCTGCCACGCGCTGGACTAGCTGAAGCTTCTGGGCCGTCTTCAAGGGCAGCCCCACGTAGAGAGCGTTTCCATTTGTGTTTCCTTTAAATCAGCCATGTGTCCATTTAACAGCTCAATCAGCTGTTCAGCTATTTCAGGTCTTTTAAACACAAACATGTGTTGGAGCAGTCTCCATGGGGGGAGGAAAGAAAATCAGGAGTTTTTCGCAAGTGCAGGGATATATAGTGATGTGCATATGCGCATTTTCCGACTGGAATCAGGATAAAAGGGGACCTTTTTAACCCGTGTTTTTCATCCCTTGCAGTGAATCAGTGCGGATTTACTGATAGCATCATGTAGCCACATACACCCCCTTTTAACCCTGTAAGTTCCATATTTGAGGTGCTGGGGATGGGCCTTCAGTCGCCCATATGGACAGTTTTGGATTTTGGAGTATTTCAGAATTCAGAATTTTGGATATGAGGTGCTCAACCTGTCCTAAGGTTTTTGAAAGTATATTCACATTTGAAAAATAGGTGAAAGGTTTGTCTAAAAAGTCATTCAGAGTTCTAGTGGGTCGAAGAGAGTGTATACCTGTTTCACTAATGTATTTTTTAAAAGAAAATAAATGAAAAAGACATATCTTTCAAGTGTCATAATTTCTACAGGAGGACATTCATTCCAAGAAGCTTCCCATAATTACATTTCACTCTACCTGATGCATAGTAAATAGATATATCTCTAATGAGAGGCTTGGTAGTAAAAGAGAGACTGGTTAGTTTTACTTACAGAAAGTTTCAACCATGCAATTTTTATTATGAGTTTAATTCTCTTGGATGTGTACCCATTTAATTTATAACTGGTTCCAATGACCCTTTATTAAAGGGACATTGAATAACTCTTAATTGCCAAGGTCAAAAACAAAGAGTCTGTCTGCATGGTTTGTCTAGACATAGGAATGATTTACATAGAGTGTTTTTGTTTTAATCCAAACAGATACACAGTTGTGTCAAAAATAGATGCGACTGAAAATAGAGCCAGACATGTCAGCCAATGTATATTTCATAATTCCCCTTTTCAGAAATAGTGATAAAGGATTTTTTTTAAAAAAAAAAAAACAACAGTCTAGATGTGTGTGTGTGTGTGTGTTTGATATCATTGCAAAGGAGGCTGGAAGTCAAGTATGCTCAAGTACTCAATGGTGGGATTCAAATTGGCAATGGCAGGGTGACCCAAGCGCATAAGACAAGCGGCAAATATAACAGCTCTTTCAAAATAGTTGGCACTTGGGCTCATGTCATTTCCCTTTCATAAGCAGCAAGACAGCTGCACTTTGCACTACAACAAGCCATTCTGGCTAGCTGCCAGTACAGTTTTGCAAGTTTCTACTGTAAGCGTCAAAGCAAGTCTTCCCTTGTTAAAAAAAATCAGCTTTTTCCTTCTTTAGAAAATGAACTTTGCAAGGAGAAAATGGGAAACAGAGGCAAAAGGGTACATTCTAATGGCTGCAATCTGTGTTGTGGGCTTGACACACTAGTGGTCAGTCACCACTGGGATTGTAAATCTGGAGATTCACAATTTGTGTCAGAGATTAGCAACTGTCGTCTAAGCATAATTGCTAGTCCCTATGACATTAGACCTACTGGAGCAAAGAAGACATGGCCAATCAATACTTATATTCTGTTGATTCTATAGCTCCAAAGTAGTTGGTGATATCTTCCTGGAGTGATGGTCTGAATGCTGGACTATGACTCTGGAGACCCAGGTGCAAATTCCTGCTTAGGTATGGAAATCCATTGGGTGACACTGGGGAAGTCATATTCTCTCAGGCCCCTTCCACACAGCTGTATAAAATCCACATTGAACTGGATTATATGGCAGTGTGGACTCAGATGATCCAGTTCAAAGCAGATATTGTGGATTATCTGCCTTAATAGTCTGGGTTATATGGCTGTGTGGAAGGGCCCCCAGAGAAAGCCTGAGTAATCTTCTGCTGAATAAATCTTGCTAGGAAAACTCCATGGTATGTTTGCCTTACTTACTTGCTTGCTTGCTTGCTTAGCCAATCCCTCGTTGTCCGAGGATGATGGTCCTCCAAGATCGGTATACTGGCGGTGGGTCCATAGGTGACTGTGGAGATTTATTCTTGATCTTCTCCCGCAGTGAGGGCATCAATTTCCAGGTAGAAGGCGGTCCCGGTCAGAGTAGGCTTGACGCACCTTTCTCTTGGCACGTTTCTCTCTTTCACCCTCCATTCATGCCTCTTCAAATTCTACAGCACCACTGGTCACAGTTGACCTCCAACTGGAGCACTCAAGGGCCAGTGCTTCCCCGTTCTCAGTGTCTATGCCAGATTTTTTAACGTTGGCTTTGGGCCCATCTTTAAATCTCTTTTCCTGTCCTCCAACATTCCATTTTCCATTCTTGGATTCAGTATAGAGCAACTGCTTTGGGAGATGGTGGTCCGGCATCCGGGCAACGTGGCCGGTCCAGCGGAGTTGATGGCAGAGGACCATCGCTTCAGTGCTGGTGGTCTTTGCTTCTTCCAGCACGCTGACATTTGTCCACTTGTCTTCCCAAGAGATTTGCAGGATTTTTCAGAGGCAGCGCTGATGGAGCTTTAGTATAAGAGCATTAGTATAAGGCAGAGCCTTAGGGTCACTGTACATCAGAATCTACTTGACCTGAATATTTTATACAGTTCCACCTTTCCAGCATTCTGTAACCTAAAATTGTAAAGGTAATAAAGATATTATTCATCGGATACATCTGTGGAGGCTATGAAGACAGGAAAGGAAAATATATGTGGCGATAGAAGTGATGAGGAAATTTTTTTTAAAAACTTTAAAAATTACAAAAAGATGAATGCAAACTGTAATGGTCTGATCTGGAAGATGTTGTTACTTCTTGTGCATTCAATTATTTCCTGATTTATGTGATTCTAGAGCAAACCTATCATGGGGTTTTCTGAGACTGAGAGACTATGACGTGCTCATGGTCTTCCAGTGGGTTTTCATGGTTGAGTGGGAAATGGTCCATAGAGTCATAGTCCAACACTCAAACCACTTCAACATGCTGGTTCACTTGGTAGATGTACCATGACTTAATGACATATAAATGTCCAAAACAATCTGCTTCAGACACTTAGGTCCTTTGAGGAGTGACTACTCCAGCCAGCCAGATCCAAACTGGCAACCATCACTCAGAGCTGCCCCAAAACTGTGGAATGACCTGCTGGAAGAGCTTTGACACCTAAATTAGCTGTCGGTATTTAAGACAAAATTCAAAACCTATCTCTTCTGCCTAGCTTGTCAATTTTAATTTGTGAATTTTAGCATGCATTTTATTGGTGTATTTTATTTATTTATTTATTTACTGTCCTTGTATACCGCCGTTTCTCAGCCTAACTGGCGACTCAACGCGGTTTACAACAAAATATACAGTGCACAGTATACAATTAAAACCATAAAAACATAATACACAATATTACACGTAAATCACAATCCAATACATCTCCTAACTAAAATCCTGGTCCAATTTCATCATCCATATTACCAATCCGTAATCAACACATTCATTGCACCGAATTAACCAAATGCCTGCTTGAACATCCAAGTTTTTAGTCTTCTTCGGAATACCATCAGCGAGGAGGCTGATCTTACCTCCATGGGAAGGGCGTTCCAGAGCCGAGGGGCCACCACAGAAAAGGCCCTGTCTCTCGTCCCCGCCAGCCGCACCTGTGAAGCAGGCGGGATAGAATCATAGAATCATAGAATCATAGAGTTGGAAGAGACCTCATGGGCCATCCAGTCCAACCCCCTGCCAAGAAGCAGGAATATTGCATTCAAATCACCCCTGACAAATGGCCATCCAGCCTCTGCTTAAAAGCTTCCAAAGAAGGAGCCTCCACCACACTCCGGGGCAGAGAGTTCCACTGCTGAACGGCTCTCACAGTCAGGAAGTTCTTCCTAATGTTCAGATGGAATCTCCTCTCTTGTAGTTTGAAGCCATTGTTCCGCGTCCTAGTCTCCAAGGAAGCAGAAAACAAGCTTGCTCCCTCCTCCCTGTGGCTTCCTCTCACATATTTATACATGGCTATCATATCTCCTCTCAGCCTTCTCTTCTTCAGGCTAAACATGCCCAGTTCCCTAAGCCGCTCCTCATAGGGCTTGTTCTCCAGACCCTTGATCATTTTAGTCGCCCTCCTCTGGACACTTTCCAGCTTGTCAACATCTCTCTTGAATTGTGGTGCCCAGAATTGGACACAATATTCCAGATGTGGTCTAACCAAAGCAGAATAGAGGGGTAGCATTACTTCCTTAGATCTAGACACTATGCTTCTATTGATGCAGGCCAAAATCCCATTGGCTTTTTTTGCCGCCACATCACATTGTTGGCTCATGTTTAACTTGTTGTCCACGAGGACTCCAAGATCTTTTTCACACGTACTGCTCTCGAGCCAGGCGTCCCCCATTCTGTATCTTTGCATTTCATTTTTTCTGCCAAAGTGGAGTATCTTGCATTCTGGGGAGCAAGGCCTCCCCAGAAGATCTTAGGGTCCTGGTGGGCTGATAGGCCGAGATACGTTCGGATAGGTAGGTTGGGCCAGAACCGTTTAGGGCTTTAAAGGCCAACGCCAGCACTTTGAATTGAGCCCGGTAGCAAATCGGCAGCCAGTGGAGCTGGTGCAGCAGGGGAGTTGTGTGCTCCCTGCGCTCCGCTCCAGTTAGTATCATGGCTGCCGACCGTTGGACTAATTGGAGCTTCCGAGCCGTCTTCAAAGGCAACCCCACGTAGAGAGCGTTGCAATAGTCTAAACGGGATGTAACCAGAGCGTGGACTACCGTGGCCAAGTCAGACTTCCCAAGGTACGGGCGCAGTTGGCGCACGAGTTTTAACTGTGCGAATGCTCCCCTGGTCACCGCCGAAACCTGGGGTTCCAGGCTCAGCGATGAGTCCAGGATCACACCCAAACTGCGAACCTGCGTCTTCAGGGGGAGTGCGACCCCATCCAACACAGGCTGTAACCCTATACCCTGTTCAGCCTTGCGACTGACCAGGAGTACCTCTGTCTTGTCTGGATTCAATTTCAATTTGTTCGCCCCCATCCAGACCGTCACAGCGGCCAAGCACCGGTTCAGGACCTCGACAGCCTCCTTAGTGACAGGTGGAAAGGAGTGACAGAGTTGGACATCATCTGCGTACAAATGACATCGCACCCCGAAACTCCGGATGATCTCACCCAGCGGCTTCATGTAGATATTGAACAACATGGGAGACAATATTGAACCCTGAGGAACCCCACAAGACAAAGGTTCTGGGGTTGAGCAGGAGTCTCCCAGTAACACCTTCTGAGACCGACCCTCGAGGAATGAGCGGAGCCACTGTAGAACAGTTCCTCCAAGACCCATTCCCGCGAGGCGTCCCAGAAGGATACCGTGGTCGACGGTATCAAAGGCCGCTGAGAGGTCCAGCAGCACCAACAGGGACACACTCCCCCTGAGGAGCTCCCGGCACAGATCATCGACTAAGGCGACCAAGGCTGTCTCGGTACCATGCCCCGGCCTAAAGCCAGACTGTGTCGGGTCCAGATAATCCGTGTCTACCAAGAATGCCTGGAGTTGTGAGGCCACCACACGTTCCAGGACTTTGCCCAAGAAGGGGAGATTGGAAACAGGCCTTGTGTGTATTTTGTTATATGTATTTTAATAGTGAAGTGATGTATTTTATCTCTCTGTTTTAACCCTGTTGTATCCTACCACAAGTTGCAAGGAGAGATGGATAATGAATTTATTATTATTATTATTATTATTATTATTATTTGCCTAATATTCATTCCTCCTCTTAGAAGAATGAATTACAATTCCTCAATTTCAGGCATTGTATCATATAGAAAACTCATTTAAATTATTGTAAAATTGTAGTTAGTAACACACAACAATAGCTTAGCCTTCCATAGATTCGGCTTTAACATTAAGAACAAAGCAGGTGCTAAGAATCAGAGAGTGGTGACAAGACGTTAGAAGTTTTGCTGTGTCTGACATGCAGCCTGTCTTTTATCTCCATGTGACCCGGCCAGTTTTGGTACAGGATGCTGTTTTGTGCTGAATTGCCAGTCCAGTCTGCAACAGTAAGGAGGAGGATTATTTTGCTTTGCCTTGAGCAGCAAAGTGTTTTGAGCTGTATCTTGTTTTTCCTTTTTTCCCCATACTACAAATGTGGAAAGAAGGAAAATCATATGTGATGGTCATGTAATAATCACACAATAATCTCAAGATTTCTCCATGGCAAGGAACAGACAAAGATTCCCTTCTCTTTAATAATTCTAATTCCCAGAAAGAGTCGTAACTGAGGTAGAAATGTACAAGACACAGAGAAGCAGAAAGGAACATCAGATATTGAAGGATATGGTTTGAAATTTAGGGGAGTAAACAGTGGGGCCATCTGGAGATTATAAGTGGGCCAATAATGGCCTACAAGGAAACATCTCATATATATAAAAGAATTGGGGCTTAAAGTCTGAGATTTTTTAGGATAAAATCTGAAACCAACAAGGACATTGAGTAATGCATAAATAAATAGCCACTGAGGGAGTTCCTACTCATGGGGCCCAGCTGACAGAAGGTGACAGAAACAGCTGAGCAACGCCTCTGGATAATGTTGCATGTTGTCAATAGGTCACAAAAAATCCAAGCCATAGGCCTTCTCAGGTGATGAAATAGATGATGGCATGAATTAATGACTAAATGAGTAAATCATTACAAGAACTCCAAAGGGCACTCCATTCTATAAGCTACGCCAATACCTAGATTGAATTTTTTTTCCAGATAGCTTGACTTTTTTCAGCTTTGAGACAAAAAGAGTAGATGGGTCAAAATGACCCTCTTTTAAAGAAAATTTGTGTGCAACCAAATGCATATTGCCAATGTCGTCTGGTGCTTTCTTTTTTCAGTTATCAAAGAATGAGCAGAACATTTTCAGACTATGCTTTCATTTTGACTTAGTATTCTAGAAATCCAAATCCCACTTTTTGCACATTACCCAAACCAGTTCAAAACCCACTCCTGACACACATTTCTTCTAAAGCTAGTGTGATTTCATTCCCAGTGTTTGTCTGGGACATCCAACTTTTAGTTCTCATTGGATCATAAAACTCACCAGCTTACCTTAGGATACTGATTTCTGCCTGACCTGACATAGTTGTTGTAACTACACAATAAGGAGGGGAACATCCGTGCATTTATTCTGGATTCAGACATTTTCTGGCAAATGCAGAAGCCATGTTTTATTTTTATCTTGCTTTATTTCATTCGGATGTATATATCTCTACAAATGAACAGAAATTGCAGAATTAAACAGCCACAGTTCATTTCATATAAAGAAGCTAAATAATGATTAAAAAACAAACAATAGATCATAAATATTACTTGGATGAAAGGTTAGAGGACGTGCTTAATAAGTTTGAAGATTACACCAAATTAGGAGGGATAGCTAATACTCCAGAGGATAGGATCAGAATTCAAAGGGGTCTTAACAGATTAGAGAGCTGGGCCAAAACTAACAAGGACAAATGTAAGATTCTACACTTAAGCAGAAAAAAATGACCTCACCTGGAAGACTGTGTCCAATTTTGGGCACCACAGTTAAAAGAGATATTAACAAGCTAGGAGGTGTCCAGAGAAGGGTGACTGAAATGATCAAAGATTTGGAGACTATGCCCTATGAGGACCATCTTAAAGAACTGGGTATGTTTAGCCTACAGAAGAGAAGGTTGAGAGGAGACATCATGGCCATGAATAAATATGTGAAAAAGTATCATAAGAAAGAGGGAGCAGACTTGTTTTCTGCTGCCCTTGAAACTAGGACTAGGAACAATGGATTCAAATTACAGAAAAGGAGATGCCACCTGAACATTAGGAAGAAGTTCCTGACCGTACAAGCTGTTCAACAGTGGAACTCTCTGCCTCAGAGTGTGGTGGAAGCTCCTTCCTTGGAAACTTGTAATAGAGGCTAGTTGGCCATCTGCCACGGATACTTTGATTGTCCTTTTCCTGCATGGCAAGGGTTGGACTAGATGGCCCATGTGGTCTCTTCCAACTCTGTTATTCTATGATTCTATGATAAACCACCTAACCAAAACTGAAATCAATAACAATAACACCATTTGCACCAGGCAACTTCAAAAAGTGCCCCCGACCTTTCGAGTGGGAAGGGAATATACTTTTAGAGCTGCCGAGATAGGCACCTTGGAAAGATGGTCCTTCAGGTAACCTGGCCCCAAATCATTCGAGGTTTTTAGCAAGGGATGAGAAAAGGTATATCCCTAAATCCTTTTTGGTAGTTTCTATGTAACTTCCCTAATGCTCTCTCACACCTCAAGAAGTGTCCATAATCTCCAGATTTTGATGCTCCCACCCCAATAATAAAAGCCACCCTGAAACTGCCAGAAATGGATCTGCAGAAGTGGTCAAATTGCTGGGAATGAAATTTGGACAAGTATGAAATTTGGCTGACTGCCCCCAGAAATTGCTCAATCCTGTCTTAATGGTTCAAACTATCCCTTAATTCTGGGCACAGAAACATTCTCAGGATTCTTTATAAATGATTTAAGATCATTTGTTCTTTACCAGTGTGTGTGTGTATAGGAGAGAGAGAGAAGTCCTTGCCAATTCCAACTTCCTCTCAATTTTTAAACAGGGGAATATATTTGCATAAGTACACCAAGCTGCTATTTCCTCCATTCTTGGCTCTTAATAGTAGAAAAGGTCAACCTGTTCCTGAGCATTTCTCATCTAACACATCAAGTGATATTCCCCTGATCATAAGATTAAAACCAAGTCACAGGATGTGTGCCCTCAGGATGTTTCTTAAACTATTCTAGTGCTGAGCGGATTAGACTGGCACCCTTAGAGAGTACAAAGCCCAAGAGGTCAACAGTGTTTCAGGGAAGTTAATTGAAATCAACCAAATGAGACAACTCAGTTCCTGAAGAATGATTCCAGCACTGGTTTCTTCCTGATTGTGCAAAGACTCAAGAAAAGTGACAATTGTGCCTCATGCATGCTGGCGTTTTTAACCATAATTGATTCCTGATGGACTATTTGTATGCTTTGTTTATTCAACAGATATTAGCAGCAAATAGGGCAATTGTGGTATAGCACAATGTTTCATGAGCTTGTATTAAATACCTTGGCTGTCACTAGAATTATAGACTTATTTTCTAAATTATCAAGTGTGTTTAAAATAAACAGCCCTAACTATCCTTGGCAATCCTGCTGTTGTACATCAAGATAACATACTACTGTGGTGATAAATAAAATGGCCAGGATTCTAGACCAGCTACTTACTTAGGATGGATCCAGACAGCCTTTTATCCTAGAAGCATATGCGTTCAAAAATGCAGATGTTTCTGAGAGGCTGTCTACACCCACCCCAGAAAGTATGCGCTTTCTGAGGTTGCAGTCCAGACATTCTCTTGGGACTAGCCCGAAAAAACGTCTGGAGCCCCCCCCCCCCCCCGCCGCCCAAAGTCCCCAGACCCCTTAGAAAAGTAATGGAAACTTACACAACCTCCATTACAGGCTTCGGCCAGCTCTCCCGGTGCATAGAAATGATGCGCCAGCAGAGCAGGGAGAGTGGGGAAGGAGGAAAATCACTCTCCCCTGCTCTCCTGACGCATAATTTCTACATGCCAGGAGAGCTGGCTGAAGCCTGTAATGAAAGTTGTGCAAGTTTCCATTACTTTCCTAAGAGGGCTGGGGGCTTTGGGGGAGGGGTGGGTATTCCTATAGTTTACTATGGGAATACTATCTGGACTGCAGTATTCTGGAACCGGACATAGTGGGTTTATCCCGCATCTTCCAAGAAGGTGTGGAATAAACCCACTATCTAATTAATTTTCCTGGTTTGTAGCAAATTAATTCGGGACTGTCCAGAACGTTGTCTGGACAGCCCCTCCTTTATCGCAATAAAGGAGGGGCTGTCCAGACAACGTTCTGGACAGTCCCAAATTAATTTGCCATAATATACCATAATAAAGGTACTGTATTGTCGAAGGCTTTCATGGCCGGAATCACTGGGTTGTTGTAGGTTTTTTCGGGCTATATGGCCATGGGCTATAAATGCCTCTAGACCATGGCCATATAGCCTGAAAAAACCTACAACTACCCAATAAAGGTACTGTCTGGACAGGCCCTAAATTGCACAGTTTATGTAGAGACTTCCAGCCCTGTCCTACCTCCCCTACAATTTGTTGGTCAGTAGCCACTAGGAGTGATGGGAGTCTCTTCTCCTTTCAAGTGGAGCACAACAGACTGACATTTCCATTCACCTTTTTCAAGTGATCTGGTATGACCATAACAAGTAGGATATTTGTTGCAATTGATCCTCACATTAGAGATGGTCCACAGGAAGGGAATGGAAACATCAGTTTGCCTTGGCCCAGTTGACAGGAGGTTAGACTCTTATTGTTTGCAGCAGCTGCCTCCTGGTAAATACAAACTGAGGGACCTTTATGATCTATACATATTCTTTACACTATGTAGGGATTATTAATACACATCAAATATGGATATTCATAACCTTCATTGTGAATTCCAGCCTATATAGACAGAGGGGATAGTGATTATCAGTGCTATCAACTGCTGACGTGCTTGCTTTGCTGTGAACAGTAGGACCCCCAAGGAACTAAAAGACTAGCAGTGCTATATCACAAGTGCTCAGAAACATCATTTGGCCCCAAGAGCTGCAGTCTTGTTCTTAAAGGAGGCTGGCTACAGGGAACACATGACTTCTTTTTGTAACAGCTGCCATCTATTTTCAGGCATTTCAAGGCATAACATAGCTTTTTCTTTCTTTTTAGGCCTGTTCCTGGAGTTATTTGGAGTTGCATTCGATAGACAAGATCAGCTCTAGTTTTTAGATATGGTTATCATGATTTTTTATGGGTGAGCATGAAGACTGTTATATGGCATATGTCTGCATCTCAAAAATTAGGGCGGATAGAGGGAAAGTACTGCCATTTTTGAATCTGCAGGTCAAATATACCCAGAACAATTATAAACATTTGAGGCACCAAAATATGTATTGGTCAGTGAATCCAAAGTACTTATGTTTTACCTACAATTACCTTGGTTCCACATATCTCCCTTTATGAGCCCATTAGAAGTCTAAGGTCATCTGCAGAGGCCCTTCTCTTTGCCTTAGCACCATCTTAGACCTCATGTACAATGCTATACTATGCAGTGTAGACTCATATAATACAGCTGAATACAGTGTAAGCTCACATCATCTCTGCTTGCAACAGGGTATCTATAGCAAGTAATTGAAGTGCATCATGTGATTGGGGCAGCACTTCCACCTTGGGATCAGTAAGGGTCAAACCCTGCCTTTCCTTTTGTAACTTTCCCCTCATAAGATAGAATGGATAATGAGAATGTTTTCAATTAAAACAAGAACACTGGGAATCTAAACACGAGCCCTAGCTTCCTCGATGAGATAAACGCTACAGACTAACATGCAAAAGTTCAAGTAGTTCACAAGGGGATCTTTATCACTCACGAATGTATAATAGTTGACCTATGTTGACTCTGCTTTTTTGAAATAAAAAACTACTTGTGAGTGGTAGGTTTTATAGTATCTCCAGAAACACAATGTACCTAAGAACTTCAAACAAGGATAATATTTGCAGTCTTTACAAAAATGTTATTCCACTGCCCTTGATTCTCTATAAAATAGGATCTGCATATAGACAAACAGCCACTACTGTTTTGTAACATGGTTTCACATTTCTAGACCAATAACAGCCAATATTTGGCTGATTCGTTTCAGTACACCTAACTAAATAGTCAATGAACTATAATGTTATTTTCTTTCTGTTTCTTACCTATGCATTTTTCCTTCATATTACAACTCTACTCTTTGCCACATTGTCATCTCTCTCTTTCTCTTCCCACTTTCAAGCGTACCTCTTCCTCTTTGTCTTATCGGTGTTTCTCTTTCCTCTCAATTTCCTTGTTGTTTTTTCAGTTATGTAAACAATCACGTGCTTCAGCCTTGTCTCTTTCCCCTCAGCTCTACTCCTTTCTCACATACCAAAGAAGGGAGACAACAACCATCCATTTCTAGTTTAAATTAGCTACCATTTTCTGTGATATCTAAATGTAAGGAAAATGGTTTGCTTGAAATCTAGTTTAAGAACAAACCAGGATCTGAAACTTCTGTTAAACCTTTATTTGTGCCTACTGGAGTCTTCTTCTCTTCTGCTGTGTACCTCTATGCTTCCAATATACAAGAATGAAGATCAAAGCAGGTCTTGTAGCAAGAGATGGGCCATTCTTGAATGTCGTATTCAGAAACATGAGACTCTTTGCTCTAGGAACCACCCCTTGATTATATTTGATAAGGATGGCCTAATTAAACTGAATAAGATCAAAAGAACATTTCACTGGACTAATAAATTAAGAATCATTGAACTTACCTATGAGATCTCTTCCATGTTGAGTTTATTCCTTGGTGCTCCCAATCCAATGTCTCTTGTTAGAATCCTGATGGTGACTCAAGCTTTGCATGTATGTATGTATGTCTCATTTTGAAGAGGATTCAAAAGCCTACTGTCAAGTCTCTTGAAAAAGAAAGAAGGAATGGGGATGGAAAGGAAAAAATGGATGTAACAGCACATTTAGTACTGTTTTCTTATTTTTGTGTAAGCTTTCATAGATATAAGCCCACTTCTTCAGATGCCATAAAGGCACAGACATTACAAATATTTACACAGTTGTGGCAGTGGGGTGGAGTATAATAGATTCAAGAAGGATATAAATCATGATCCAGGCCCTAAATTTCCAAAGGTTGAAAAACCCAGCCACAACCACTATGCACTGCTTTAGAGGAAGTAGGGTTGTCGTCACCCTGCCATTCACAAAAAAGAGAGGCAAAAGAATCACAATTATGTTGTCCCTCTGCCTCTCACTGTTTCTATGAATTCCATAATTAAGGGTAGCTAGCAATAGTCTGAAATTGTGGCATTGATGACAAGCCCAGTTCTTCCCATCCATATAGCCTCCTCACATTCCCATTCAAGTATATATCAACATCTGCAATAAGCATGATGTAATTAATTAAAATGTATTAATTCCTATGATCTATGGGAAAACTGGATTAAGACGATGTACTGCTGGTACATCACCCCAAGTACACTGGCAAAATGTTACAAATGTTACAAATGTGAGAGAGCCAAAAAATTCTGGAAGAAGATCCACATCACAAGTCAGTCAATTTTAGATCTAAAGCTGGAACTAAAACCAGAGTTCTACCTCTTGGGTGTACTAGACTTTGAAATTGACAAAAACAAGGACATACTTTTTTCCATATGGCTACCGCGGTGAGAATAGTCTATGTGAAGAAATGGAAGTCCAAAGACACCCCAACAATCTAGGACACTTAAAATATCTGACATCATAAACATGGACAGTTTATCACAACATCTTAGAACTCAATAGAGGGCAAGAACACATTGGTCCTCAATTAGAAGTTTCCTTAACACCCATCAATCACAAAGCCAAGAGAAGGAAGCTTCGATACAGAAGGAGGAAGATAAGTAGATAAATAGGGGCTGCTGGGAAGACTATACAACATCAACCTACATCTCAACGTGTATTTTTCTTTATTTTTACTATTCTCTCTTTCTCTTTTTTTCTTTTTCTTTCCTTCTTTTTTCTTTTCTTCTCTTTTTCTTTTTCTGTTTATCTGTGTAGTGATATATCCAATTTTATATAAAGTAAATGCCATTTTCACAAATAATGTAACCTCCCCTGCACAATGCCCCTAATAAAGATTTTTTTAAAATCATATAGATTGTTTTGATTTGTGTGAAATAAAACCACAAATTAAATATCAGACTGCCATTTGGAACAATAAAAATAGACCAGAATATTAGCTCATCTCAAACTTCCTTCCTTTTCTTGTGCCCCCACTGTCCTGGCCTTTCTTGTTCCACTCTAAATCACTTGCTGCCAAAATATGTGTAGAATACTAGCATTGCTGCCTAAGGCCTATAGCATTGGAAAGAATGATTTTCTCCATTTAGGTTTTCTGAGTTTCAAGTCATTTGCATCCCTCGAGCACTTTAGAGCTCAATAAAGCACTTTTATTGTAAGCCAGCATGAGACCACTCCCTCCTAGGCTGGTGGTCTTTCAAGAATCATACATGTCTTCAGGACTATGCACTACAACATACCCGCTCTAAAACAACCTCCAGCTACCAATACTTTCTGAGAAGGCTTTGTGTCATATCCCACAATCTTTTAGGTAATATTCCTGCCTTCTATTTCTTCTCCAGAACAGAAATTGGAATGAATGCAGGTCTCATGTGACTCTGTCCTGGCTACTCTATGCTCCATTTACTTTAGCAGAAACAGGCTGTACTTGCTGAAAATATTTTGTAAATACCACCAGCAGCATCACTGAGAAATGACGAAACAGTGGCTGAAGAATTTTTATATGTTGATGTTACCTTTTTAATGGCCTTTGTTTAACTCGGTACAAGATTTCACTATCTAGTTTCTCTGGAACACAACAATCCTCTTGGGGGAAAGGGGGAAGAAGAGGACAAGGAAGGAGGGAACCAAAGCAAAATACAGAGCAAGGTTACGTGATGCGGAGAAATTGAAATGTCGTATTTCACTTTGTGTTAAGCAGCATTTGAACACCTGTAATTAACTGCAAATCACTGGGTAGAAGTCAATCCTCCCACTTCATTACATTAAGCATGTTTTATATTAATAGCGGGGAGTATATTACTAGATCTAGTAGTAGGCTCATTAGCAAAATCAGTGAGATTTCCCTGCAAGCGCTGTGTGCTTTTACCTCCTACACATCAAAACAAGGAATGTTTCTCAAGTTCTAGCCATCAAAAAAACAAAACCATTGTTGCTGTAATATAGAAGGTCATGCACATAAAATGACTACACATTGCAAATGTTGTAGGTACGAATGTGTTGCTTTGTCTCCAAGGGCTGGATTTCCTAGAAAGTACAGTAGGGTATGGACACTGGGAGACTTTAGTGATGTGGAGACATTAGAGCTCATCCCACAAAGGGGGTGGGGAGTGGGAGTGGGTGGAATCATCTTCTTTGTGTGACATTTCATGGTGTTACATCTTTAAAGGATAATTTACTCAGCCTCATCACACACAGGATCACCTCTTTCCATTTCTAGCTCAACCATTTGCTTCACTTCCCATCATAGGTTTGGGCAATGTCTATTCCCATTTCAAGGAGACCAACAGAGTTTTAAAACCCTCATTTCAATGGGACCCACACTATCTTTAAACCACTAACGGTGACATTGATGGGCATTAGCAGATCACCCACATGAACACTCACACTAAAACATCACAAAACGGAGTGTAAACGGACAAATCAACCACTTACTATCTCAAGGGGAAATATCAATTTCAAGTGTTTCTACACACAAGGAGAGGATTAGAGTCAAATCCTGCCCATCTTTCAAATCCATCAGTTTCTGCACACAGTGGGGATGGAATCCCAAGATCAAGCACCTATAGAGCCCTAAATGGTTCCGGCCCAGTTTACCACCAAGGACCTTAAGATCATCCAGGGAGGCCCTGCTCTTGGTCCCACCACCATTGCAGTTGTGTTTGGTGAGGATAAGAGACAGGGCCCTCTCCATGGTTGCCCCTCAGCTGTGGAACTGCCTCCCTAATGAGGTTAGATCTGCCCACCTCCTCCTGACCTTCTGGAAGAAACTTAAATCCTGGCTTTGGAATCAAGCGTTTGCAGAATACACTGATTTACTGGTGAAGATAAGATTTTATTTGACTGTAATGGACTGATTTGGATGATGACTTTAACCTGGCAAACTGTTTTTAACGTATAACTGTTTTAATGTATATGGCTGTATTTTATGATATGTTTTATATTGTGTCGGCACCAAATAGTACTTGTTGGAAGCCACCCTGAGTCCCTCTTCAGAGGTTGAGAAGGATGGGGTATAAATGTTCTAAATAAATACATAAACTGGTCATACTCCATCTGATAGGATCCATGGAAATTTTTGAATTTTGTAGAAATGAAGGAAAACCTCCATCTGATGAGGCTCATGATGTCTGTTCCAAATCATCTGTTGACTTATGGTGGTCCCAGGAATTTTAGAGGGTTTTCTTAGGCAAGGAATCCTCAGTGCCAGTTCCTTCCTCTGAAATACAGCCTACAACACCAGGTATTCATTGATGACCTCCCACTCAAATACTAACCAGGGCTGACCTACTCAGCTTCCAATATTAGACAGGATCTGGTGCTTTGGGGTATTTAGCTTTCTATTATCAACTAGAAAAGAAATGAAGATGGTAACATTACATGGAATTCAACAATATATTATCTGGCCATTTTCTCCCCGGCCATGATTTTTGTGTAAAGACCCATTAAGGAAATAGTCTCTGTAAATCCCATTCAGAAGATAGCCTCTGAAAGTAGAAATTTCTTCTGTGGGCAACTGTTATTGGCCTGGAATTTCATTCTCTTTCTTCTGGGAGCATCTGGGAAACAAAACTAAAAGAAACAAAATAAAACCAGAAGTGATGAGAAGTCCACTTCTAGTTTCAAAATCCTTGTAGCACAGTTTAAAAGATTAATGGCAACCTATTTAAAAGATTAATTACTGTAATTTGCCTGTTGTTACACAGAAAAACAACAGTCCAGGGGACTAAAGCAATGCAAAGACAACCTTTGAAATCATGTGGTGCCCTGAAGCAACACTTGTACTAATTATTCTGTTATCATCACCACTAATATTAGAGCTTGTGCATAGTGGCCCTATCCCCCAAAATGGACCAGAAGGTACTTCTGGATGTCCAGACAACATCCAGGGATTTCCTATCCTTAACAAGAGGTATTTTAGGTTAATCCACATTATGCAAAGTCAAGATTTTGTCAAAACTCCAGAGCAGCCCTACACGTCAGAGTGAGTAAAGACAGTAAAACCAGCTTCAATCCAAACCAATGTTCTGTTCACATTCCCATGAGCTGGCATTGTCATTCTCTTTTCCCCAAACTTGGCAGCACTGGGAAAGGAGAGGGACTGGAGGCATGTTCCTCCATTATCTGCCAGTCACTGCAAAAGACAGGCAAGGAGTTCCAAATTGCACCTGGCCATTGCTGTGCAGCTTTGCTAACATCAGCACTTATGTGACCAAGGAGAAAAGTAGTTCTCCCTTGTTGCATAGTGGCTTTGGCCAATATCAACAGTGGTGCCAGATGTTGGCAGGACTTCTCCCATAGCTCTGTGACTGTCTGGTAGCAGTGATAGGTACAACTAAGGTACGATTACAGTCCAGTGAGGTAAGACCAGTTTCAGCCCTACTGGATGGGCTGGACTCCACCCTGCTACCTCTGTGGGATGAATGCAAAGAGAGTAGCTGTCCCCGTATTTTACTGTAGATGTAGATATGCCCTCTGACAGAATTTGGATGAGGCAGGAACACTTTATTGGACTTCAACTTCTAAGCTTTCCCGAGCAGCGTAGTTATATTTTAGTCGGCTAGGGAATTCTGAGAGTTGTAATCTAACACGTAAATTGTCCAAGTCTGTGTATTAGCAAAAGAGTGCTTGAAGTGCTTGGGAGAAGTTAGTTATGACCTCATCATATGGGCTGATTTGCCTATCATACGCCGCTTCCTCAACCTTTTTGCCACGGAGCCCATTACACAATGCACAACTTCTTCTGGCCAGGTTCCATGATGAAAGGGGAGAGGAAGCCGTTTGTGCCACACAGGGGGCTTCCCATGTTGCCTTTGCTACAATGGGGGGGGGGGGAATCCAGGCAGTGGGCACTTCCCCCTGTGGGATGGGGCCAGCGGTAAGTCAGGTGATGTGGGGTATGGGATGATGAGTTCTTCACTCCCCCTGCCGGGACCCCATGGATTTGCCATGATGTGTGGCGAATCCCTCATTTGATGTAATAAGGTATTTGGTGGCTTTTATTATTATATGATTTGGGAATGTGGCTTGTGTGCTGTCACAATCTTACACACTGTGAAATAACTAGCTAATGATGCCTCTGAAGAATGTAAAGGGAGAGGAATAATTCCACAGAGAACACAAGGTTCTTCAGGTTGGTGCGGGAGACTCTGCTTTCGCAAAAAATAAAAAAATGGAAAATTTCAGGGCCTCTTATAAATGTCTTAAAATAGCTCTTCATAGTTGTTGTTCTTCTTATTCACATGCACAGATGCAAGGGCTGCCAAATCTATGGTCAAGGGTGAATTTTGCCTCATTAATCTGTTGGCATCCTTCTTAGCATTTCCTTTGCCTTCCTTGGATACAATGAGTCAGTGATCATCTGTTAGGATCAAGTGGGCATGTGCTGTGATCCACATCTTGTGATTGCAAGGCAGAGCTGGCATTTGACTTTAAACACTGCTGCCGTTTCTATATTTCTCATATTTTTTAAACAAACGTGCGCACACTCAAGCAGAAGGAGCAAGCTGAAATGTGAAAACTTAGAAGTCCAGCTCATTTAAAACAAACTCTGAAAGAAGTGAGAAGTGTATATATATTTGAAATCCCATTGTTCACATGTTAACTTAAAGTTCACTTATCTCAGTTTTATGGAAAAATTCAAAATGATTGAGGTATCAGCAAAATGAGCAAGGGGATTATATACAGTACTAGCTGTGCCCTGCCACGCGTTGCTGTGGCCTATAGTAAAACTTAGCAAAGTTGAGGTAGATATCTGGACTATTATGAAAGAGAGGTCCCTACCTATTCCTTCCCCCTTTTCCTCCCCCTTTCTCTCCTTTCTTCCTTCTCTACCTCTTTCTTTCTTTCTTTCTTTCTTTCTTTCTTTCTTTCTTTCTTTCTTTCCTTCTTTCACTACTTGGTTTCATCCTTCTCTCTTTCCTTCATTCCCTCCCCCTTTCTTCCTTTGCCTTTCTTCCCTCCCTGTTTGCTTCCTTCTTTCACTTTTTATTTCCTTTTATTTCACCACCATCATAACAATAACAATAATGCAATGCATTGCCTCCGGGACCTGACACCTCTCCCATTCCCCCTAAAAGGGTCTCATAGGAACAATAGCATAATAATAATAATAATAATAATAATAATAATAATAATAATAATAGAAATAACAACCTTTACCCGCCATGTGTTGCTGTGGCCAATCTTCCCTCTTTCCCCCCTTCTTTCCCTCCCTCCCTCCCTCCCTCCCTCCCTCCTTCCTTCCTCCCTCCCTCCCTCCCTCCCTTCCCATCTTTCCTTCTCCTCTTCTTTCTCTATCTCTTTCCTTCCTTCCCCCTTTTTCGTTCTCTTCTGCTGTCTCTCATTTCTTTCCTTCCATCTTTCCTTTTCTTTCCTTTTCTTCTTCTTCTAACTTTCCTTCCTTCCCCCTTTTTCTTTACCTCCCTTTCTCTTTCTTCGTTCTTTCCTTCCTTCCTGTCTTTCCTAGATTTTGACAGGGC
This sequence comes from Anolis sagrei, assembly GCF_037176765.1. Taxonomy (NCBI): domain Eukaryota; kingdom Metazoa; phylum Chordata; class Lepidosauria; order Squamata; family Anolidae; genus Anolis; species Anolis sagrei. The sequence goes on along the minus strand of NC_090025.1, from coordinate 123,107,561 downwards.
GGGAAGGGGCGGGGTGGGGTTTGGAGGTGGCGTGAAGTAAAAGAAGGTAAGATTGGGGCAGGGGAGTGATGGAGCGTGGGGTTGCGTGTGTGTGTGCGGCAGCGAGGGGAGTGATGGAGCGTGGCGTTGCGTGTGTGCGGCGGCGGGGGGAGTGGGGTTGCGTGTGTGTGCGGCGGTGGGGGGAGTGATGGAGCGTGGGGTTGCGTGTGTGTGGCGGCGGGGGGAGTGGGGTTGCGTGTGTGTGTGCGGCGGCGGGGGGAGTGATGGAGCGTGGGGTTGTGTGTGTGTGTGCGGCAGGGTGTGTGTGTGTGTGGGAAGCGGCGCGGCGGGGCTTGGAGTGGGCATGGTTTCCGCAGAGGGAACGTTGGCCGGAAGGCCATGTGCGCGCGCCAGGGAACTTGCGGCTGGGTGCCAATGCGCATGCTCAGTTGTTTTGGCGTTTTGTAAGTGTGTTGTTGTGTTGTTTTTCATTTTGAGTAGATATGTTTGTACCTTGTGGGTTGTGTTATGGGCACGGGGATTTTAGTTAAGTTTTGTTGGGGGATTTTTGAGTTTTGTTGTTTTGCCGTTTTGTGAGTGTGTTGTTGTGTTGTTTTTCATTTTGAGTAGATATGTTTGTACCTTGTGGGTTGTGTTATGGGCACGGGGATTTTGGTTAAGTTTTGTTGGGGGATTTTTGAGTTCTGTTGTTTTGCCATTTTGTGAGTGTGTTGTTGTGTTGTTTTTTATTTTGAGTAGATATGTTTGTACCTTGTGGGTTGTGTTATGGGCATGGGAATTTTGGTTAAGTTTCGTTGGGGGGTTTTTGAGTTTTGTTTCCTCGTTGGATGCCCCTAACAAATTTATATATATAGATGATCCTTGACCCTAGATGTTAGCTTCACCTACTTGCAACCAAGAAAAAAGGAATTTTCCAGGCCTTCCAAGTGAATCTACGGTATGGTTCGGATTGAAATTATCACCACAGGACTGCCTTGGAGGTAACTATAGGGACCACAGAGCCCTGGACAACCTAGTAAATTCCTAGAGAAAATACCTCTCTATGAAACTTCTAGATCCTCTAGGTGATTTTATGATAATTTACCATCCTGTGGGATGTTTTACCATCATGTGGGAAGCTTCTCTCATGTTCCTGCATGGGAAGCTGGAGCTGACAGATGGAAGCTCAACCATTTCCTGGATTCGAACCACTGACCTTTCAGTCAGCAGCTCAGCTGGCATAAAAGTTTAACCCATTGTGCCACCAGGGACTCCAATTAAGATGGTGTGAGTCAGACTTTCACTGTCACTTTTTATTTTTAATACTGAATTTGCCCAAATGCAGGAGGAGGAGGAGGAGGAGGAGGAGCAGTACTAGTGCAGGAAGGTGGGATTATGAAGATGTGCAAAAGCATGATTGCAAGAACACAGATTGGCAAATCAGAGCAATTGCACTATGTAAGAAAAATGTGATATCAAAATTGCTTAATACAGTACATACTTACTTATTTAGTTGATCCCTCCTTGTTCGAGTAGGGTTGTCCTCCAAGATTGATGTACTGGCGATGGGTACGTAGGTGACTGTGGAGCCCTATTCTTGACCTGCATGTTCTCCCGCAGTGAGGGCATCGGTTTCCAGACAGAAGGCAGTCCTGGTTGGGGTTGGCTTGACGTGCCTTCCTCTTGGCACGTTTCTCTCTTTTGCCCTCCATTCATGCCTCTTCAAATTCTACAGCACTGCTGGTCACAGCTGACCTCCAACTGGAGCACTCAAGGGCCAGGGTTTCCCAGTTCTCAGTGTCTATGCCAGAGTTTTTAAGGTTGGTTTTCAGCCCATTTTTAAATTATCAACAATAATGTGACTGTACTCTGTCTCCAGTACTCCAATGGTAAGATGCTTTCGCAAATCATTATGAACTTTGCAGCTACCATTTTTAAATGACAACATTTCCACCTGTTTGTATGCCTTCTGAAAGAATGCCAACTTTGTGTCTGTGGAGCACCTTTTTAAGAAAAGAGCACCGATTCTGGTTAAGCCAGGTCAAAGAAGCAAAGCTACCCTACCATCTGGTAGAATCTCAGGCAACAGGTGCTAGGATGTAATGACCACATGCCCTGACTGTTTCTCCTGAAACTCCAGCCACACCCTTCTATTGGAGAACACAACTATGTATGGCACCTAGCCTATCCATGCCCCCGTAAATTAGCTTCCTACCACGTGAGACATAGCAACTGTTGGTGCTGAAATCATATCCAGGAGCCAAATCATTTGAATTCTATAAGTGGAATGAGGATAACACACCATCCTTGGTCTTCATCTCCATCAGGAGAATGCCTTGATGCTGCTGGTAAACAACAGAAAACTGGACATTGAGACAGTAATCTCAGTGTTCAGGAATGATACAAAATCTTCAAGGATTTGATGCAGAAGTACAGTTTGGAAGTCCACAAAGGATGTTGTTTTCGAAACAAGGTGAATTACAGAGCTTAGAATTACAATTCCCAGAATGTACTAGAGTAGCTGACACAGCCACAGCCCATGCTGGTTGGAGGAAATAACAGTCAGGATCCTGTTGTGGGTATTGTATCTTCATATGTAGACCTAAATCTGCAGGAATTAGAGTTGCAGTGTCCACATTCAGACAAGAGCTGCTGTGTTTTTACTTTGTAGCAGTTCTAGCAAAGTGTATTGGTGCCCAATACACAATGTGACTGATGCACAATAGGATCAATGTACATTGATTCCAAACTGTAGGGCATAGGGGTTGATGGACTTTGCATTGTTCCCAAAGGGCATCAGGTACCAAGGTGCATTTGATACTTTGGTAGTATCCCATTACACATCTTCACAACTCACCATCTGATCACATGAGAAGAAAATGGTGTACTAGCATGCTGCCAGTATGCTTCCTCTTTGAAGCCCACTGGATGCTATTACATAGGGTATGACAACTTTTGGTGGGATTTCGTGAAAGACACTTTCCTCAGAACACAGAAGGCTTCCTGGGGGGAAGCTGCATGGCAACACTTCCTCACGTGTAATGGGGAAGCGTTGCTGCAGGTGTGCTGGGATTGCCCCACTGGTTTGAAGATTGACCACAGAGACTGTGCATTCACATCAATGTGATGAAGTCTTCAGAAACTAGGTTTCATAGCATCTCAGCTATTTTTCCAGGTATATATAAAAGGCTTTAGGATCCCAACAAATGTTTCCAAGTTCAGATGACTATGTGAGAGGAATGATTAAAAATACACCAGGAATGTAAGGAGCAGTCTACAGAAAGAAAATAGTAGAGATATTTCTTTATGCTGACGAATGGGTCTTCCATCTCCAGAAGAACATGATAGTGTGAAAATTTAGAATAGTAGTAATTTTTAAAAACCTGTACATTTTCAGTTCTAATATTGATTATAGCAACATATTTGAATTACACTTCTATTTTCAGGACATAGTATTTCTGGAAAGTAACAGAGATAAATACGATAAATTTTGTTTAAAAAGATGGCTAATTTTGTCAACCTACAGTTACTATGACACCTGTTGTAGATTGTGATAAAATAAAGCTGAACTTTTCAAAAGAAATGTGAAGCATACCAAATACACAAATTTATTGCTGTTCCTTAATTATAAAACTATGCATTTCTTCTGTTTCTGGATAATAATGTTGATGTCTACATACCATTGTCACATTTTTAAAAATAGATTTAAAAGAAAACATGGAAGTATTTTCAATGGGATAGGAGTATGAATAATTGAAAATGGATTAAAGAAAAACTTTATTCGGGTGTCTTCTAAAGGCATGAAGAAAAGAGTATGTTAGCCTTACCTGCATCTGTCAGCCCTTTTTATCTGGAATATTGTAAGATGTGAACAGAATTAGAGAAAATCCTATCTTTGCTTACATTAGTATGATCGCATTGGAGAAGACAGCTACAGCTGAGGAGAGGAGAGGAGAGAAATGGAAAGAAGGAAATGGACATTACTGTAGCATCAGCAAAATTCAATGAACTGCTAAACAATGAAATTTGGGGATTATGTGTGCTGCTGTACAAAAAGCAAGTTTTCCAAGTTCTGGAGATCAATTTCTTCAACATTTCACTGAAATAACGTACATAACATAGTTTTATCCATTTTGGCCCCTACAGTATGTAGTTTGTTCAATCAGTCAATCATTCTGCTCAACTTTTCTGTCCTTTTCTACATTCTTGGAGTGGCATGTATTCCATCCCCAAAAGGTAAAACAACTACAAAAATCAGGGGAAATGTATGAAATAAGTCCCGTCTTTGGAGAAAGGTAGGATATTAAATAAATAAGTAAATTAATGATCTAAAACATAGTGCTGTTCTCTTACATTCAGAACGAGATATCATCAGTGCTACCATATTCAAACTTAATCATTGTTTTAAAGCATTTAAAGGAAAACAGAATCAAGCAGTTCAAGGAGCTCCCCATCTCTACTTTTATATCCCCTGAAGGCCCCTTGCAGTCAACTGAAGCTCCCAAAATTGCTCAGTGCAGTCCAATTTTGGGGCACAGTTTCTGCAAATTGCCCAAAATCAGACACAAACATGCTGTTTGCCTTTTCTGACTCCTCTGAATCCCTAACTTCATTTTTGTAATATTTAAACTGAAAAGGCAACTATCAGTGATGTGTTTGGATACACTGGACCAGCCATCTGAGAAAGTGTGGGAGAATAAATTGCCACACACACACACACACACACACACACAATGGCTCATTCATGCTTCAAGGGAAAATTCATAAAGTTCTAAGTTCAAATTCAGTCACTCAACATAGCACTGGTCTTTTGCCCCTTCAACAGCTTCCCTTCCCTGCCTTAGTCATGCCTCTGCAAATATACCTTTGGAACAGAAAGATATGCCATTTTATGTATCTCATGATGCCTCTCTGAATGATACTATAATCTATAGCAGTTATTGGTCTGTCTAGCTTTTACTCACATGAGAATGAGTGTGTGTGTGTGTGTGTGTGTGTGTGTATGAGAGAGAGAGAGATGGGGAGAGAGAGAGAGAGTTGTGCAATAGCCCTTCCTCAGATGCAAATTCTGAAGACATTGTATGGCAAGTTGTGTTACAGTTACAGGTTCGTAATCGAGAGTTGCAGTTTCATAACTATTCCATATTCAGTAAGATTATGTAGTCTTAATGTAAGATTATGTAAATGACCCTCCATTCACTTTACCTTGAGAGCCAGCAGCTATATCAGACAAAGTTTCTTCCCTCTCCCACCAGAAGCAAGACTGTAACATTCAAAAGCAGGACCCCTATCACAAGGCCTTGTCACAGCTGTTTGCTAGTAGAAGGAGCCTGGGAACATTATCTTCCTGATCAGCAGTTGGATAGGCCTCTTTGTCTGATGTGGCTTTGTCAGTTGGGGTGAGAACCAGAGGGACAGGACCAGGAGATATGCACCACTTTACCTGCCATGACTCAGTGCTATGGAATAATAGGAGATGTACTATTACAAGGTCTTTAGCCTTTTACCAAAGAGGGCTGCTGCAGCACCAAATTACATTTCTCTGGATTCCATAGCATTCAGCCGTGATAGTTAGAGTGGTGTCAAACTGTATTAACTCTACAGTATAGTTATGCATGCGTAACTGAGTAGGCAAGAGTTTGGGTGAAGTTCTCTAACTAGTACAGTGATGGGCAACGTTTTGAGCATGGTGTGTCAAAATTTGCCAAAAAACCAAGCATAACCTGGGTAGGGTGTCACTTCAAGGAAAAAAACCCTATAATTTCATGATATTTATAGTACAAATAACAAAAATGTATAATTATAATATATGGCAGGAAATGACACCCATAACTCAGGCCCTCGCCTCTCCCAGCTAGCCTCCCTCACTTATCTCAGTAATGATGGTCAATTAGAAATCCATGACACCCCAGAACAGTAGATTGGATGATGGTTGGTGTGGTTATGTGGTTGCTGGTAATGGCGAGCATAGGGGCCCCAGAGATGCATTCCACCCCCAGGGTAAGAGATCCCCTAACAGCCTAACTGGAAGTCCCAGAACAAGATGCTCTGTGCTGGAGTTCTGTTGTTTTGACCTACAGACCTCCGGTTCAGAGTATCTACACTACGCTACAGTAAGTGTTTCATCCTCAGCTTCTGCACCTGGCCATGCAGGAGCCAAGGATGAAATGTCCTTCTCGGCATGTGATCCCAAACTTCTCTGTATGCGGCCTCATGTGGCCACGTGTCATTGAAAATGGCTACGCGTGTCAGTGCTGACATGCATCTCAAAGGTTTGCCATCATGAAATTAGTAGATCACTTTAGGAAGTGATTTCACATTTCACATATCCTCCATATGAAAGAAAACAATAGGACCACGATTATTTATTATTTATTTATTTATTATTTCAGGCATTTATACTCCATCCTCCTCACCTCTGGTGAGGGACTCAGGACGGCTTACAACAGGTTACCCATGGTGCCAATACAATACATTAAAAATCACAATACAACTGAACACAATAACGCTGTTATGAAACAATCAGTTTAAAACAATCAATTTAAAACAGTTTGCCGGTTTAAAACACCATTCAGGTCAGTCCATTGTGGTCATTAAAACATTCTTTTCCCAGTTATTCCAACTTATTGTTCAAAAGCTTGACCCCACAGCCAGTTTTTTATGCAAGGTCAGGGTCCAATCTAATGTCATTGGGGAAGGAGTTTGTTCTAGGATTTCCCTCTTACATGCTCCTATATTGCAGACCCTGAAAATATTAGTTTGTGGTTGATACCTTCCAAAACATTCAGAGATATGATCCCCAAAACTCCTTTTTACAAATTTGGGGGGACCTCGTCATGCATGCTTTCATGTGCCAACTGAAAACTTCTATTAGTGCTTCTGTAACCAAGTGTCTGCATCTTCAAAGGAGTTCAGTTTCTCACTCTGATGTTGCATCTTTAATTTTTTTTCCCCAAAAGCATTAAATTCAGATCTCTTTCTGTGTAGGTTTAGTACTGAACCATAATGTGTGATTTATCTGCAAGCAATAGCAAGCCACGAAAAGTGGAAGGCATAGATAGGCTAGGGGATGCACATTCATAGCTCTTGTTTTTGTAGTCTCCTGTGATGCTTCAGTCAGCTGTTTCTAGGTAATAGGGCTTCTGTGAATAAACAGTGTTATTAGAGTTCATTAAGCTGCTTTTTTATCCATTCCTTGTGTTTCCAGGACATGATGTAGTGATCGTAGCAAAAGAACGTGGATGGAGGCAATAGGTTAAAGTTCTGAAAGAGGAGAAAGGTAGAATCATGCTCTCAAAACCAGGAATGAATAATTCCAGTGATTTAAACACATGCACATCAAAGCCATCTCTCCTGTAAAACTGGGGCAAGAAGAGCCATTGTCTATATATATAGAGACAGAAAGAGAGAGAAATTTCCTTTAAAATACAGTCTTTTAATTTGCACACACTTGTTGAAATGTTCCACTTTTATTCAGGAAAATCCCCTAACTGATTTGACAATTGTCTTTTTTCTTTTCTTATTTTAATGATGAATATACAAAATACTGCTCCTCTAGAAACCTAGCAAGCAATTTGGCATTTTGTAAGTAGAGAAACAATAGAGTTTGTCATTCCTCATTGTGCTCTGCCTCCACCACACTGGCAATCTTACAGGGCACTCCAATTAATTTATCCATATTTAAAGTGGACAGTCACTTCAACTGATCAATGGGAAACCAATTCCACTGCTAACTAGCTGTAACTAAATAACAGCCAGTTAACCGCATCACTGAGCTGCTGCCCATTGCATGCAAACAGATAAAGAACACATCTGTGGCTTGCATTTTTAAAATGAGTGTAGAAAAGAAAGTAAGAAAACAATCCTCAAACATGAGTCTTTGTAGTGTCAGAAAGGTAGATCTGTCAAGAACAAGCCATACCCTAGGTTAAAAGACTCAGTTGATAGAGTCAGATATCCTAATTCTTTTGCTGTTAGAAATATTTCTGTATCATCACCACCACTACCACCACCATCATCATCATCATCTTTTCTATCCTGCCTTTTCTCCCATAGGGACTCAAGGCAAGTAATAATAACATGACACAACCCAATACAATTTAAAAACAAGGAAAATACAAAAATTAAAGAAAAACAATTTCATATTTGTGTCATGTTTGCTCCCCTACATGTATTTTTATTTCTTTGCTGTTATCTCCCATCACATTGATTTTGACCTATGATGACCCTAGAAATGAGAGAACCCCAAGAGCCCTAGGCTGCAACAGCACTGTAGAATTAAGGCAATTTGTCATCATTTTAACTGTCACGGCTCAATGCTGTGGACCAGCTCTTTAATAATCTGTCATCGTCATTTTGAATTTTAGTCCCATCTTCTAGGGTGTTAGCTACCCCTTCTAATTTGATGTCAATTACATATTGTTAAGCATTCCTAATAGGGCTGGGCGGTTTCATTCGTTAATTTCATAATTCGTTATTAATTCGTTATTTTTTTTATAATGAAGCGATATTGAACCATTCAGGAGCAACTAAAAAACGAAACGAATTTTTCCAATTCGTTTCGTAATTGTTTCGAAATTGTTTCGAAATTGTTTCGTTATTATTTCGTTATTATTTCCGTATGTCTGGTGCAAGTTTTATAGTCGTTGTTTGTTTTATCAGTGATAAAAATAAATTAGCACACCAACAGTCAACAACAGAGGGAGAGGGAAGCTTCAGAAGTTCCCCCTGTCCCATTTGGAGGGTTTTTTTAGCGTATTGCGCAATCGCGTCCGCCATTAACGAATCGATTCGTTATTGTTTCGAAATTGTTTCATAATTTCTGAAATTTTGTAAATATCAAACTTTTTAAAAGAAAAATTTCGGAATTCTTTTAAATAACGAAACGCAAAAACCCCCTAAAAACGAATCGAATTTAGAAACAAAATTTTCCGTGGTTGGACAGCCCTAATTCCTAATAAAGGGAGAAAAATGCAGCCACATGTGATAAGTCTCCCCAGTCCATGAACTTTCCAGCACTTGGCAAAATTTGTTTCTTGAACAATAGCTTCCAGAATCCCATCCATCCAACATAGCTAGTGAGTAGGCAGACCTTGGGGTTGTAGCCTTAAAATCAACATTCCCAGGTTCTGGGCTGTTGTATGAAAAAAATTGTTAACTCTATATCCCATACAGCATTCTTCCATGTGACCACTTCCTCGAATGATCCCCAAAGGACCCATATGAAAGGGCTCATGGGGTGGGGCAGATTATGGAGTATGATGCTGGGACCCCTCTTTACATGTTAAATTGGGAGAATTCAAATGCAGTCGCATCACCATGTTCAGTGGCAGCTACTACAAGGATAACTGCCACATATTTCAACAACTTCATGTGCACCAAGAGTATAACTTTGAAGATCTTTGAGGACAGAATAGTGGGGTAAAGGACTGCCCTATAATATAACTCTGGATAGGAAGTTAACAAGTCAACAAGATATTATGATGGAAATAGTGGTATTTTACTCTGTCCAGGCCCATAGCCAGGATTTTGATTTGGGAGGGGCTGAGTTTGTTGTTGTTCATTCGTTCAGTCATTTCTGACTCTTCGTGACCTCATGGACCAACCCACTCCAGAGCTCCCTGTTGGCCATCACCACCCCCAGCTCCTTCAAGGTCAATCCAGTCACTTCAAGGATGCCATCCATCCATCTTGCCCTTGGTCGGCCCCTCTTGCTTTTTCCTTCCATTTTCCCCAGCATCATTGTCTTCTCTAAGTTTTCCTTTCTTCTCATGATATGGCCAAAGTACTTCATCTTTGTGTCTACTATCCTTCCCTCCAATGAGCAGTCGGGCTTTATTTCCTGAAGTATGGACCGGTTGGATCTTCTCACGGTCCTCCAACACCACAGTCCAAAAGCATCTATCTTCCTTCACTCAGCCTTCCCTAAGGTCCAGCTCTCACATCCATAGGTGACTATGGGGAATACCATTTCTTTAACTATATGGATCTTTGTTGCCAGTGTGATGTCTCTACTCTTCACTATTTTATCAAGATTGGGCATTGCTCTCCTCCCAAGAAGTAAGCGTCTCCTGATTTCCTGGCTGCAGTCTGGAAAAGTTTGAAGACAACTTTTCTTCATGGTGAACCCACTATTTCCAGGGGGGACTTCTTTGCTGCTTCATTATGGTCTGGCAATGGCCCTGGGCTCTTGGAGGCTATTCCAGCAGAACACACACACTGTCAAGTTTAATCAAGCTGATCAGGCTTTGAGTATAGGCCCCATGGCAAATTGCCTATCCAATGAACACCCTAGATAAGCATGGAGAATCTTTTCTCCAGAAGGTTGGCATTGCCCTAGTGACACTTGCTATGAAATTAATGATGGTCTACAATAATCTGCATTGATGGGAGGACTGCACATGCCAGCGAGGCCACAAATTTAAAAGTTATTCCAGGAATGAATCCCAATAAAATCACAAAACCAGCACTTTCAGCATTTACTCTTATGTAGTGGGTGCCTTTATAATATAGTCTAGATGCACACTGACTTGGCATGAAACACTACACTAAGCAGACATGGAGATGTCATTTCTCCCCATGATATTGACAGCACTGCTGGTATAGGATGTAACCCAATAATTGTGCCTATATCCTTGTATGATGTTGCTTTATAACTGTTGGCAGACTAGAAAATACAAAGGTAACCGTTGTATTAGGCCATAACACTGTGTAGGACAAGGCGGTCCTGTTCAGGGTTGGCTTGACATGCCTTCCTCTTGGCACATTTCTCCCTGTTGCCCTCCATCCATGCCTTTTTGAATTCTGCAGCACTGCTGGACACAGCTGACCTCCAGTTAGAGAGCTCAAGGGCCAGGACTTCCCAGTTCTCAGTGTCTATGCCACAGTTTTTAAGGCTGGCTATAAGCCCATCTTTAAATCTCTTTTCCTGTCCACCAATGTTACATTTCCTGTTCTTGAGTTGGGAGTTTAGTAACTGCCTTGGAAGATCGGGCATTCAAACAACGTAGCCAGTCCAGCAGAGTTGATGGCATAGGAGCATCACTTCAGTGCTGGTGGTCTTTGCTTCTTCTAACACACTAACATTTTTCCGTTTGTCTTCCCAAGAGACTTGTAGGATTTTTCGGAGGCAACACTGATGGAATAATTCCAGGAGTTGCATGTGATGTCTGTAGACAGTCCATGCTTCACAGGCGTACAGCAGGGTTGGGAAGAATTGTAGAGTTGAAAGAGACTTCATGGGCCATGCAGTCCAACCCTCTGCCAAGAAGCAGGATAATCACATTCAAAGCACCTCCGACAGATGGCCATCCAGTCTCTGTTTAAAAGCCTACACACTTCGGGGTAAACAGTTCCACTGCTGAACAGCTCTCACAGTCAGGAAGTTCTTCCTAATGTTCAGGTGGAATCTCCTTTCCTGTAGTTTGGAGACATTGCTCCATGTCCTAGTCTCCAGGGCAGCAGAGACTTCCCTATGACTTCCTCTCACATATTTATACATGGCTATCATGTTTCCTCTCAGTCTTCTCTTCTGCAGGATAAACATGCTCAGCTCTTTAAGCCGCTCCTCATAGGGCTTGTTTTCCAGACCCATTATCATTTTAGTCACCCTCCTCTTCCAGCTTCTTATCATCTCCCTTCAATTGTGGTGCCCAGAATTGGACACAGTATTCTATGTGTGGTCTAACCAAGGTAGAACAGAGAGGTAGCATGACTTCCCTGGATCTAGACAATATACTCCTATTTATGCAGGCCAAAATCCCATGGCTTTTTTTAGCTGCGCATCACATTGTTGTCTCATGTTTAACTTGTTGTCCACAAGGAATCCAAGATCTTTTTCACACATACTGCTGTCGAGCCAGGAGTCCCCCATTCTGTGTCTTTGCATTTCATTTTTTCTACCTAGTAGAATATCTTGCATTTGTCCCAATTGAACTACATTATGTTAGTTTTGGCCCATCTCTCTAATCTGTACAATAGAACAATAGCTTTATAAACAAGCACCTTTGTCTCCCTTCAGATGTCCCAGTCCTCAAACACACTTTGCTTCAAACATCATGTTACACAGACTCCAGTGGAGGTGACAATCTCTCTTTGATTCACAGGCTGACCCTTAGGTTTGAAGAGGGTAATCTGTCAAAGTTCCCTGAAGGATGAGAGGGACACAACTGCTGTTGCTGGAATGGAGAAGACACATTGCAGAAGACCAGTATTGGAGAAAGGACTACATCAGAAGTGGCAACAAAACAGGCCAAAAGCACATGGATAGAGAATACTGGCAGGGACATGGCTGAAAACGGGATAGCTAGTCCACTGATTTAAGCATACCCCACTGGCTAGGCCAGCATAGCTGTGCCCTGATATGACCCAGGAAATCCAAAAACAGAAGAATTGTACAGGCTTATAACAACAGAGCACAAGCCAAAGAAAATTTACTGTGGGAAAATATTTGTTTCTCATATATTTCGCTTACCACAACACTGTATGAGAATTCGTGGTTTTAAAATGACTGTTCAAAAGCAGTCTTTCTAAAGAGGTAAAACTGTGGAGGCAGTATGGTTACTCATCCTTTATAGATCAAGATGTTTAAAGTTTTAGGGAATGAAAAAGGCAGCAAAGCTGTCTTCAATCCTTCTGGGTTGTCCAGATGACTGCTAAAAATGTGTGCAAAAATAACAGCTCCCCTCCTTTTTCAGAATCGTTTCAGCTTGGTTTTTGCAGTATACACACACTGTCATGTTTAACTACAGCTGATGATTTAATATCAATATGGCTAAAGAATCATCCTTTGAATCACTTCGGTTTGACTCTCAGCTGTTTCAAGAGTCATTTCAAGGCTGTTACTCTTCATGTCACTTCCCAGAAATTTGAAATTCCTGCAGTCACTCAAAAACACAAGACTACCCGTTGACAACGTGCAACAAATAAAGGCTAATGTGTCATATGGCAATTCAGTGCTGTGCTGAATCCTTTTCCTTCAGCTCCTGCAAATGAATCATCCTTATTCTGCTTTCCTAAAAAAAAAATATACGTAAATAAAGCTCAGAGCAACATCTCATGTTGTTTGATCTCTTAAGGAGTAATAATCCTAATTGTTTCAAGAACAGGAGCATGAACTACAGCAATAGGGGGTAACATTTCAGATTTCAAAAAGGATGTGCGAGTAAAATCCCAGGGAAATGTAGCACTCCTACAATCTCCCAGCTGACAAGTCCACTACTCATCTTGGCTGACAAATTCTGAGGATTGTAGTCAAAAATTAACTTTTCTAAACTCGTGAGGGGCCTAAATTTGCAGCAAGGTTAAAAGGACTTCGATGTCTTCAAATTTGACCCTTGATTAACCTCCAGCACATTACCTTTATCTACACTTCCAACCACAAGGATTTTTAATCTAAGCAGAGAAAGGAACACATCATTCAACAATATAAGGGTGTCCCTGTCTTCAACATATATTCTCTGTTTGATAATATCAACAGTAAAGACATATAGGCTTCTGCAGTAAATTTTTAATCTTTGTTGTTGTTTTTGTTCTTAATTCCTATAACTTAACATACATATCACAATCGGTTGCTGAGAGTTTTCCGGGCTGTATGGCTATGTTCCAGAAGCATTCTCTCCTGACATTCACACACATCTATGGCAGGCATCCTTAGAGGTTGTGAAGTCTGTTGGAAACTAGGCAACTGAGGTTTATATATCTGTGGAATGTCCAGGGTGGGAGAAAGACCTCTTGTCTGTTGGAGGCAAGTGTGAATGTTTCAATTTACGACTTTGATTAGCATTGAATAGCCTTGGAGCTTCAAAGCCTGGCTGCTTCCTGCCTGGGGAATCCTTTGTTGGGAGGTATTAGCTGGCCCTGGAATTCCCCTGCTTTCTGAGTGTCATTCTTTATTTGCTGTCCCGATTTTAGAGGTTTTTTAAATGCCGGTAGCCAGTTTTTGTTCATTTTCATGGTTTCCTCCTTCTGATGAAATTGTCCACATGCTTCAGGATTTCAATGAGTTCTCTGTGTAGTCTGACATGGTGGTTGTTAGAGTGGTCCAGCATTTCTATGTTCTCAAATAATATGCTGTGTCCAGGTTGGTTCATCAAGTGCTCTGCTATGGCTGACTTTTCAGGTTGAAATAGTCTGCACTGCCTTTCATTTTCCTTGATTCATGTTTGGGAGCTGAGTTTGGTGGTCTCTATGTAGACTTGTCCACAGCTGCATGGTATATGGTAGACTCCTGCAGAAGTGAGAGGATCCCTCTTGTCCTTTTGCCGAACGAAGCATTTGTTGGATTTCCTTGGTGGGTCTGTAGATAGTTTGTATGTTGTGTTTCCTCATTAGCTTCCCCATGGGGTCAGTGGTTCCCTTGATGTATGGCAAGAACACTTTTCCTCTGGGTGGATCTTTGTCTTTACTCGTGTGGCTTGTTCTTGGTCTTGCAGCTCTTCTGATGTCTGTGGTGAAGAACATATCAGATTGTTTTATTGTGAACACTCCATTAAATTTTTTATAGGCTACCAAGGTGAAGATATTAACAACATATTAGTTTTTTGTGCTTTTTCTGGTTCCTCCTGTTTCTTGCTCATGAGGGCCTCTTCTACAGTACCATATAATCCAGATTATCAAAGCAAATAATCTATATTGGATTATCAGATTTGAACTGGATGATAGGAGTCTACACTGCCATATAATGCAGTTCAAAGCAGATAATCTGAATTATAGATAGATCGATAGATAGATAGATAGTAAGTAGAAGGGGTCAAGGTTTCAACTTTGGAGTTCCAAAGATTGCTTCATGAGCATCCACAGACAATGGACACATCTACACTGATTACTTAATGAAAAGAGCCCATGAATCAGCTCTGTGGTTGCCAAACTACACATGGAGTTGACCCAGGGCAACCAGGGCAAGGCCACCTTAGCATGGCTTTGACCTGTGTTAATCAAATGTGTGGGTTGCTCTGAATTTTGTTTCATAATTCAGAGCACCCACCCCACAACTTCTGGGCCTGATAAACAGTTGGGCCAGTTCCAAGAGGAAATTGGCTGCAACTGTTCACATGGCTATCCTGTGTTCCCAGGCTAGAGAGGCCTGGGAAGACAGTATGGAACGTGCTTTCCCCTCCTATTTTCCTTATCACAGTGGTCTCTGGGTGTGCCATGGTCCTATCAGTCACTCGACAACTTGGGGTGATCCCAGTCAGGGTGAGGAGGTGATCAGAGAAGGGAGGGGAGAGAGGAGGGGGAGATTCCTCCTCTGCTCGCTCATACCTCCATCATTGCTCGGGCATCCCAAGCAATGTCAACCCAGGTAGTGAGTGATCAGCAGGATCCATGTCACACCTGGAGACCATCGTGACATGGAGAAAAGAAAGGGGTAGTAAGTGTAACCATCTGATGGTGCTGAACAAGGTTCAGTGTCACTGGGTGATGAGAACTCCTTTCTGCCTCTGCAGCAGCTAAGAGGATGGCTGTGCAAACCATCCCATGGCTGATCAAGTATATGCCACACTGGACCATTTATTTATTTATTGTATTTATATTCCACCCTTCTCACCCCGAAGAGGACTCAGGGCAGATCACAATGAACAAATACATGGCAAACATTCAGTGCCGTTGACATACAAGACATACAGACAGATAGAGGCCATTCAGCAGTTCTTCCGCTTTGGATCCTGGAGGTTGCTATTTCAGGGTTGATCCTGGATCACCCCTGAAATAGCAGACCAATGTAAATTGCCCAATGTTTAGAATTCTCTTAGTGACATATAAGTGTCCCTTTTGCACAAGTATATCCTTTCTCAGGCACTTCCAGTATTTATATTCCTTTCCTGCTTTCATAGTGTCAAAAGCTGCTCCCTCCCAATGTACTGCAAAGGCCCTAAATCACCCTACATGGTCATTCTGTGCTGGTTCAGCCCCCCACCACAGGAACAAAGGGACAAATGTAGTCTCCTGCCTCTTTAAAGTTATCAACTTTTGCTGTATACTATTTGGGGAAATTATTCAACAAGTACTTCATAGGCTGGATTTACAATGCCATATAATTCAGTATCTGATCCCAGATTATCTGCTTTAAACAGGATTATATAAATCTACACTGCTATATAATCCAGCGTAGAAGGGGCAAATTCTACAATTTTGTTACACCTGATTAAAATAGACCAGCTGAACCATGGAATTTACTGTTGTGTTGACTTCCCATGCAACATTTGGTCCAATGGATCTATAGTTGGGACTAGTCGATAGGATTCCAGATAATATGAAAGAAAAGCCTTCTTTTTTGTGCCACCACAATTGTGGATTACTCACTTGACATTATATTCTTTTCAAGGGTCTGAAGAACAAGGGTCTGGAGAACAAGCCCTATGAGGAGTGGCTTAAAGAGCTAGGCATGTTTAGCCTGAAGAAGAGAAGGCTGAGAGGAGACATAGTAGCCATGTATAAATATGTGAGAGGAAGCCACAGGGAGGAGGGAGCAAGCTTGTTTTCTGCTGCCCTGGAGACTAGGATGCGGAACAATGGCTTCAAACTACAAGAAAGGAAATTCCATATGAACATTCGGAAGAACTTCCTGATTGTGAGAGTTGTTCAGCAGTGGAACTCTCTGCCTCAGCGTGTGGTGAAGGCTCCTTCTTTGGAGGCCTTTAAACAGAAGATGGATGGCCATCTGTCAGAGGTGCTTTGAATGCAATTTTCCTGCTTCTTGGCAGGGGATTGGACTGGAAGGCCCATGAGGTCTCTTCCAACTCTAGGATTCTATGAGTCTATGAATAAAAAAAATGTTAGCCCATTATTTTAAACTAGTTGACTAAACCCGTTGATGTGAGCTGTCTCTTTATATTGCAATACAAAGTGTTATTTTACAGGGGTTATTTATTCTTTTAACATTTTTAACCATGTTTGGATTTTCTAAACACTGTTTTTGTAAGACAAGGAAGAAGGCATTTAAATAAAAAAAAATCCAATCTATAATTCAGTTATCCAAGCGAGGGGGGGGGGGGGAGAGAAAGAAAACTTCTCCCCGCTCCCATGTGAAATGTTATTTCAATGACAGGGCAAAGAAAATAAAAAATAAAAAGACATGTAACAACACAAGAAAATCATTATAGAGATGAAGAAACTCAGCACTTCCAATGCTTAATATATCATAGAAGGGCTTCTATATAGCTTAGATACGCTCTACACAGCTGGAGTAAAATAGCCTTAGGAAAGTTTCTCTTTCTGGTAGTCAGTGCATGTTTTACTAAGCTTTTATTTTGGCAGCTTACCCATCTTTACTTAATTACTGGTTTTCTGCTATGAATTAAATAAGGTATTTTGTGTGAAGCAAGCTTGTCCTTAAAGATTATCAAATAACAGCCGAGGCTCTGACAATGGCCCCACACATGGGAGTCAGTTCCCCATGGTGTAATCCCATGACATTCAGCAGTATGCATGAATATTTCAGCAACTTTGGTAGTGCTGGTTACAATGAGCATCCAGTTAGTGATCATCTCATGTCAGAAAGAGCTCACTGGAATTCATGATCACAGTTATGAATGCATTCGTAACTGATTCATATTCATGTTCCTTATATATTCACAACTGTGGCAATAGTGTAGGGAATACATAGAAATCATGAATGTTCCTTAGTCCTGCCTTAGTGGGCTTCTACCAGTTCTCCTGTTAATCAGGTAATTGACATTTCCACCCTCTCCTGATCTCAGGCCCCATCTATTCTGCTTATTTGGCAGTGTAGACTGATATAATCCAGTTCAAAACAGCTAATCTGGATTTTATATGGCTGTGTAGATGGGGTCTCGGTGCAAGGAGGAATTGTGACAGGGCTTCTGCTTCTGAGGGTTCTTCCAGACCTGAATCCCAGGCCTGAATCCCAGGAGAAACTGGGATATTTTGAGATTGAGGCCCTATATCCATCCCAAAACCTGGGCTCTCCTGGGGGCGGGGGGAGGTACAGTGTGGCTAAATGCCTTCCCAAGTCAATCAAAAATCCAACCCTCCAAACCTCTTGATGCATCATTTTTACACATCAGGAAGCTTCACCTTCAGAACACTTTTTGTATCATTTTAAAACAGAGAAAGAACATCTAGAAGGCTGAACCTTCACCAGAGGTCCCTGAGCATGCAGCAAGGTCCCTCGTGAAAGTTTTTGAGGTAAATGGGTGGCTGGGAGGGGAGAATGGGGGCGCCATCCTGTTCTTTCAGGCTCTTGGGGATCACAGTAGGGATTGACTCCCAGGATCGCAGAAGTAATCCCAGGAGTCAATCACCACAGGGCCCACACCTGTAAAGATCCAAACTTTATATTAAGGTCCAGATCTTTCCAGGTATTTTATTAATTTAATTGATCCTGGGAAATCAACATTTACTCAAGATTAATTCAGGTTTACCCAAGACATCATTTGGATGCCTAAGTAAACCCATGACAGGTCCAGTGTTTTGGGCCTGTCTGGAAGAGCCCTGATTGTTATACCAGAGATCATGGGCAGGAGATTGACAACAGAACCCATTTGTTTATAGTGGCTAATGACTGGTAAGGTGGGACGTTTGGGGAGACTCAGGAACATGACTGTCTTTATAGAGTCTATCCATTTGTAATGTGGTCTTCCTCTTTTCCTACAGTTTTCAACCTCAACCTTACCTTATGACTCATGTCTTCTCATGATTAGTCCAAAGTGTAACAGTCTCTGTTTAGTCATCTAGGCAGAGTTCAAGCTTGATTTGCTCTTTCACCCATTTATTTGACCTCTTTAGCAGTCTACAGTACACAGAAAAATCTTCATCTTATGTCCTTATTCCTTAACTACAATTTGCGCTATCCCATTCTTTTATCTTGTTTACAGTTTGGCCATGTCTTGCAGCACTTGTCACCATAGGTAATTGGGTGTTATTCTGAGTTTTAAATTGTTGTTTTTATATACTATTGTTTTCTACTTTTTATTGTACTGTGTGTTTATTTTATGCTTTGTTTTAGGCACTTTTTGTCAGAGAAACCAAGGTTGGGGGTGAAATAAGTACATTTGGGAGTTGTGGCTAGTTGTATGGATGCATTTAGGGTAATATAACATCTGGGTGGAAAAAGAAGTTGAGAGTTCATTAGGCGCCCTGAATCGCTTCGGGAAGATGGAGGTGGGGTACAAAAATAAAATTATTGTTATTTATTATAATTATTATCATTATTATTATTCTATAGCACCACATTTCAAATTAGTTTTCTTCTTCAGAGCTTTCTCCCCTTCCCAAATTTCACAACAATACCAAACTAAGTAGCTGTTCTAGAATTTAGGCTGCAGTTTCTTTCACAGGAAAAAAGGATACATTTTGTGTATACTACTACAAATTGTTTTTGAAAATAGTGCTGTTTTTGAAAAGTTTCTCACAGCAAGGAGATACTTCCTAATATTATTTATTGCTTCTTTTGAGAATTAAATAAATGAAGAATATTAATCCTATTAAAAATTCAGCTGCCATTGACCAATTCCGAGTAAATCACTATGGCTGGATCTACACTGGCCTATATCCCAGGATCTGATCCCAGATTATCTGCTTTGAACTGGATTATTTCTATACACTTCCAGATAATCCAGTTCAAAGCTGATTATCTGGGATCGGATCCTGGGATATAGGCCAGTGTAGATCCAGCCTTTGTCATTGAGAGGTAATAGACATTGTTGAAGTAAGAGCCAGTAAACCTCCCAATGAACTCTCAACTGCTCTTTCTACCCAGATGTTATATTACCCTAAATGCATCCATACAACTAGCCACAACTCCCAAATGTACTTATTTCACCCCCAACCTTGGTTTCTCTGCCTCTTTAGGGACTAAACCTTGTGGTTAGAAGCAGTGTCACCTTTATGTTCTGCACGTCTCCAGAATACTGTTAGCACAGAATAAATGTTCACATAATAAGGGAAGCATCACTGCAGGACAATTTTTCAAGTGTTTTGGGATACATCAGTGCCATCTAGTGGAACACATCTTTATTTCTTCATAGGGTGTCAAACAATCAGTCTGTTTGACAAAATGAAGAATAGGATTGTGAAGATTATGCTGAACAGCAAGTTCAGCAATAGATTTATGAAATTAAATTATATTGTAAAATCACTTTGGTTCTTCGGTTGCTTTGTCAGATAGTGGCAGAAAAAAGTTGTCTAGAAGAGGTCTGGGATGATTTATTGCAGTTTGAAACAATTCTCATGGGTGTTCATTCATGACTGGGTACAATTGTCTTCCAGAGGTAGAGTCTGGTGGTGGATCCATAAATGACTGGGAAGATCAGTTGTGGATCCATGCGGTCTTTCACACCAAGGACACAGATTTCCAGATGGAAGGTGGTCATGACAAGGGTTTGCTTGATGTTCCTCTTGGCACATTTCTTCCTGTTCACCCTGTATTCATGTATCTTCAAAATCCATTGCATCATTGGTAACACCAGTCACCAACTGTTAAGAAAAAAAGTATGACTCATTTATTTCATCATCCCTAGAAATAAACATTTGAAATAGATAAATATAGATGACAAATAGATTTCTGAAAAACATCTATTGTACAGTTCCACTTACCAGCTACACCTTCCTGTCAAGTATCTTACTCAGTGGCAAACCCACAACAGTTTCTGAAATTAATAATAATAATAAAAATAATAACAATAATAACAATAACAACAACAACACCATTGCTCAGATGATTCATTGGAACCTGTGCCACAAATAGCACCTGCCAAAGAACTTGTGGCATCACAAGCTGGAAAAAGTTACAGAAAATGAACATGGAAACTACTCTGGGACTTCCGAATTCAGACAGACAAGGTTTTGGAGCACAATACTCCTGACCTCACAATTGTGTTAAAAAAAAGAGTATGGATTGTCGATGTTGCAATCCCAGATGACAGCAGGATTGAAGAGAAACAACTGGAAAAGCTGACACGATATGAGGATTTAAAGATTGAACTGCAAAGACTCTAGCACAAGCCAGTAAAGGTGGTCCCAGTGGTGATCGGCACACTGGCTGAAGTGCCTAAAGACCTTAAACACAATCGGCACTGACAAGATTACCATCTGCCATCTGCAGAAGGCCACTTTACTGGGATCTGCACGCATTATTCGCCAATACATCACACAGTCCTAGACACTTGGGAAGTGTCTGACTTGTGAACCAATACAACTGCCAGCAGAGTGATCTTGTCTGTTGTGGACTCATCTTGTTGTATTTCAAATAATAATAATAATAATAATAATAATAATAATAATAATAATAACAACAACAACAACTTTATTTTTGTACCCCGCCTCCATCTCCCTGAAGGAGCCAAGCCCAATCAACATAGTTAAAATAATACATTAAAATTCATTAAAACAGCAACAATGAAAATTATAAGCATTCTTTGGTTGGACATGAAGTCATAGATCTGGAATCTTATTCAGAAAGCACAACTGCCAAGGGCCAGTAGTATCACATGGATGAGGAAATGCATAGTGCTCCAGATGATGGTGGACTATAGCCTGTCAGTATTGCTTCTGCTTTCAGTTGAAAATTTGAAGAACTTTACATTCTTCACTCTTTCCATAGTAGGTTATTATAAAGAAATAAGTGCTTTCTTTGTCCTGTAACTTAGTTTGAGTCTGTTTACACAGGCCCAAAGTCATAGTTTGCCAGAGATTCTTGGGGAGGATTCGACACAACCCATGGCTTTTGCTAACACCATTTAGCGCTGAATCAACCTGAATTAGGTCCATGTATCCTTTAGCCACAATAGAGCCAATTTGCCTCCCCCACTTTTGGGATAACTGGTCAGTGTAGAGGTGCTCTTAAAATCTTAATTTACAACCAGAGAATTAGGATTTAAGCATGACAGATTCATGCTTCAATAGTCCCGTTACTTTCAACTAAAGTCGACCCATCAAATCAATGACATTTACCTACATGTTGATTTACAATTCAACAATTGATACAATGGATCTACTCTAGTTGGGTCTAATTAATTACATTGAGGACAATGTAAGGAAGGAGGAAAAAGAAAAGCTATGGCTGCTACATTCCCACCCACCCCCAATGCCAGAAGATATTGCATCAAATATTATGCAAGTTCACACCACAGATGCTCAGCCCAACTGTACCATGATTAGCACTCTACCTCAAGAGCTAAGATCTGAGTCTGTTGTGCTAGACACTTGGCTTATTGTCAAATTGCTGTAATTATATGATTTAAAAATTTTA
Organism: Anolis sagrei; assembly: GCF_037176765.1. Classification (NCBI taxonomy): domain Eukaryota; kingdom Metazoa; phylum Chordata; class Lepidosauria; order Squamata; family Anolidae; genus Anolis; species Anolis sagrei. The sequence continues at coordinate 123,085,372 of NC_090025.1, read as the reverse complement.
AAAGTAATTGGATTAACTGGATTGTATTAGTTTAGCATAAGCTGGTTGGCTAAGAAATAGAGTGGATACCATGTTTCACTGCATTCAAGAAAGTAAATGAAATATGGGGAAAATCTATTTAAGTGTCAAGAGATGTCAATGAAATCATTTGGAAGTGAACATATTGATGGTTCATACTCACACCTTATTCCCTCAGTTCTAAGTGTCCTTAAAGTCTTGGCAGTCGAAGTGGAAATCTGTGCAAAAAAAGAAAGGAAAGGAAAGGAAAGAGGGTGTTACCCTAATCCAGGAAGTTCCTCAAACCTACAGAATATGTCTTTGTTCATGCTTCACACATTTCTATTTCTGATCTGATAGCAAGTGGATATTAGTGGTGTGCACAGTATTTGTTTCTTTTGTTTTATTTGTTGTTTTGTTCCTTTTGTTTTATTAATTGTGCATGAAACAGTAACATTCTCTAGGGCAGTGTTTCTCAACATGGGGGTCGGGACCCCTGAGGGGTTCAGGAGGGGGTGTCAGAGGGGTTTGAAGCTGGGACGGTCACAGAATCTCCAGCATATCATGGAATTCTGGGTGCTGTGACCCAAAAAGAAAGCTTTAAATTGCCTTTTTCAAGACAATGTGTGGCCTTTTCTCTTCTGCTGGCAACTTCCCTTGTTCTGGCATACATAGAAATGACAGTTCCCAAATTTCCAGCTGTCAGTGTCTGAGGACTGCAATGAAATTGACAAAATACAGAGTGATAACTGAATCAAGTCGATATGGAAATATTTGAGATGGAAAGATGATCCCTCTAATTTAAGATGAGGCAGAGAATACTTTGCAGTCAGGAATAGTTCTATCAAGTTGATTTCATTTAAACTGCCGGGTTCCATCCTATGGAATTCTAGGATTTGTACTTTAGTGAGATACTGGAGTTGGAGACCTCTGAACTCCTCTGAACTGTAGCTCTAGAGCTCCCCAACAAAGAACTTTAAATACCTCACTAAACTATACATTGCAAGATTCTGTAGGAACAGAGTCACAACTTTTCAATTATCAATTATATTTTGAGGCTGTCACTTTTCCCCCCACTTTTCCCCTCAGTGTGAGACTTCACATGCAATGGAAAAGAAATGGATTGAAAGATCCAACCCCAGAATCAAACATGGGTCCTTTTATACTGATTTTAGATGCTTCCTGTTACAAAATGGGCTTCCTTCTGAAAACAACAGAATTGAAGCCAGGCTGAAGCTGAAATGTCACAGGGGCTTCAGGTTTCACAATAGCTATGGAAGAAAGAAAAGGAGAGTGCACCCATTAGGTCATGTTTTATAAAAATGCTTAAGACAGGAAAGAATGGGAGGTGACAGCTCAAACTTCCAGTCCAAAGGAAGGTTTTAGAAGAGACGTTTTGAACTCTTCTTTGGGGTAAGGCAAGGATGGGTTACATTTTGCCAGTAGTAAAAATTTTGCTTGCAAAGCAAGTGTCATTTTCTTATAAAGCATGTATTTACAATGGAAGAAAAAGAATAATAAAACACTCCTCTGAAAAATACCAGATTTTTTGTAAAGAGATCTTGATGGCATATGTATCCTTTAAGAGCATTTTTTTTAAACAACAACAACCTTTGACTATCTAGCTGAAACCAATAGTTTACATCTAATACCTTGTATGCTTGAAAAGTCAGGAAATAAAAATATTCCTTCGTCAGTGAAGCTGCTAATACTTTCTGCTGTACAGTCCAAAACATATTTTATTCAAAAGCATATATCAAGCTATAATTCCGAAAAGTGTCTGCTTTTTTAGGGCTTCTGTGTTTACTTTGAGACAGGTGGCTCTACATCTCCATCAGAAAGACTTGTATGATTTAAAAAGTCTTTCCAGTGCAAAGCAAATTAAACACTGTGATGAAGTGGTTTGATCATTGGACTTGGGTTCAAATCCCGACTCAGTTGTGAAACCCATTGGATGGCATTTGGCAAGTCTCACTCTTTCAGCCTCAAGGTGCATCTATGCAGACCATACAATGCAGCTTGAAGACAGCTCAAGGGTGGGGTGTCCACAAAGTGCACACCCTATAATGCACGTTGTTGCACACATTAAGCCTGAAACAGCATGTTAAAAAAGTGCACCAGAACGTCTGGTATACGACAGATAATACACTGCAGCCGGTCAGAGTATATTTCATGCAGAGTTCGAAACCGGCATATGAAAATGTAAGCACTTATCAAGATACCTCTAATGCTGACACATTTTTAAAAATACTGAAACACTCTGGCCAGAAGGTAAATAAGTACTCCCCCAGCAGCAAGCATGTAGTGGGGGAGGGGGGCTTGAGGGGCTTCAGCCCCCCCCCCCCCAAATTCTCATGGCGGTCTGCGAGAAGGCCTTACTGATGCATTATTTAAACTGTTATGTTTATTCATATCATGATCTGATCACTATGCTCAATATATTCCATATGCATGGGGGTATTGGGGTAATGATACAAAAGGATTGCTAGGGTAGACCCTCTTTCACTCAGACTCACCCCCCCCCCCCTGAATCAAACTCAGCCCCTCCCAAATCAAAATCCTGGCTACGGGCCTGCCCAGCAGGGAAACCACATCATTACCATGGGGACTCTCTTTATCAGCTCCTTTGTTATTATTTCCTGTATCCCACCACTGTCCAGCGCTGATCCTGAATGGACATGCTGATGTGCATCTGTGCATCTCAACAGATGGGTTAAAGAAAGAGATTCCCAGGATCAGTTCTGATCCACAATCAGTAGCTACTAGGGGTGTGCAATTTGGCAAAAACCTGTACTGGTTTTGGTGCCTGGTTTTCGGCTGTCCCCTTATTCCATTTTTAGGGAACTTCCCAAATTTGGAAGTGGATTCTGTTTTTATTCTGGAAAGATTCGGTCCATTGCTGCCAATGGGGAAAATTTAGAGGCTCATTTCTCTGTCATATTTAGGCTTACTAGCATGAAGCTCACCTCACTTGTAGGCTACATGTACTTCTGCAAGACTGCCAATTTTCAGAATGTTTCACTAATCCACTGATGTTTTGGAATTTTTTAAAGTTTTTATCATAACATTTAAAAAAACACAGTTCTGGGAACTGAAGTCCCAAGTGCACACCACAAGACAGGAGGAGAATTGATGGACATAGAAAATCAGGCATCTGATTGGCTGAGAAAGAAAGTGAGAAACACACTCACAGGGTAACCTGCCCACACACCACCACTTCCGCCTCAGATAGAGTGCCGCTAAGCCCCATTGGTCCCCATTATTAGCCACCATTCGCTGAAAAGATCTGGCTGCTGTGATCTGTACTGGCTATGGCTTCAGTTGCCTTGAGCCATGCTCATTTTCATGCATTCGGCAACTGAATCTGCTAAGTCATTCAAATCTGGTACATAAAAACTAAATTGTGTACACCCCTAGTACCTACCATCCCAGCCTATGGTGTTTATGTAGGTGCTACAAAGCAAAATTGGTTTGTTTTCATCTACCTCCAAACTTCATAATAGCATCACTGTGGGAGCATCCTCAGATAAAGTTAAATAAATCCCCAAACAAATTTTGTCAAGAAAAATCTGAGATAGTTTTGCCTTAGTGTTAACATTGGTCAGAAATAACTTGAAGGCATAAAACAACAACAAATATAGCCCCAGAAGACAAAAGTCCTTTGTCTCACCCTGGTCATTCCACAGATATATAAACCCATTTTTCCTACTTCCAACAGACCTCACTACCTCTGAGGATGCTTGCCATAGATGCAGGTGTAACGTCAGGAGAAAAATTGCCTCCAGAACATGGCCATACAGCCCGGAAAAACCTACAACAACCCAGTGATTCCGGCCATGAAAGCCTTCGACAATACATTGAACAAATATAGAGTTAAAGATAACTAAATGCATGTAGCATATTTTTTTGATATCCTACTGAAATATTACATTCCAGTAAACTAGATCTAATAGTATTGTCTATTCAAACAGATTATTTGGCAAAATCAACACTAATTTTAAAATCCACAATTGATCTGGGCTTAGTAACAAAAAATTCGCTGCTTCCTGTTTTGAGCATCAGCTGTTAATTTTAACACTCTGCCCAGGACAATATTCTTCTACATTCTCCAAAGCCTATAAATAAGGAAGGGAGATTAAGGGCTGATTTAATTAAGTTAAAAGCTTCATGAGGTGCCAGCTTTCAAAATAAAACTGGAGAAAGGCTTCAAAATTTATCCTCAATTTCCAGACATGGCAAACTTTCAATGTCTGTACTGCAGAGCTGGGAAACCGACCAATCTGCCTGGATGGGTCAGGAAAATGTCTAACAAGATGAGTTCTGGAATGAAGACAGTATATGTTTTATTACATTTTATAAAGGAAGGAAGAGAACTGAAAGATGCCGTGACAGCCCTCTGCTAGGCTAGCCTTATCACTAGGCAGAAGTTACAGGTTTATTAGATGCTGAGGGAAATTGGTGATAGCTTCTTGAACTCTTCAGATGTTTGCTTATGAAAAGAACAGAGCTTTGTATACCACTTGGTCTTATCTTCACCTTTAATAATAAGGTGTGATGGAAGCAGAGGCGGTCCTAGGTAATTTTCAACGGTAAGCAAACATTATTTTGGCACCCCCCCCCCCAACCAATCACTGATATATATTTTCTGTTTGTGTGGGAGTTCTATGGAGTTCGGAATGCTCTTTAATTGTAGGTGAACTATACATCCCAGTAACTACAACTCGCATATGTCAAGGTCTATTTTCCCCCAAGAGCGCCTCAAGAGCACTCCTGGGCAAAATCAACTATACTGCAAATGCTTACTTTGCATAATGGGTTGAGCCGCCCCTGGATGGAAGACACTTTTTCAAATGACAAAAGTTCGACTAATTTTCAAATGTCAGTCCAGATATCTTCTGTATGTTTTCTGGGGAAGGCGATTCCATTTTGTCCTTCACCTCAAGCCACAAATCGCTATGCTTTATTCACTACTGTTTCTGGACCTACTGTAATATAAGTAAAAGTGATATAAACCTATTGAGAAATGAAAATTCAGACAAAGCTTCTCTCTAGAAAACCTGAGAGGTAGTCGCTCATTCCCCTGACACCCCCCCCCCCCCCCAATCTATCTGTCTATCTATCTCACTGGTTCTCAGCCTGTGGGTCCCCAGATGTTTTGGTCTACAACTTCCAGAAATCCTAAAAGTTGATAAACTGGCTGGGATTTCTGGGATTTGTAGTGTAAAATACTGGGGATCCACAGCTTGAGAACCATTGATCTATATGGAGATCCTTGGATGCATTGTCATTATTAAAACATCATAAATACTAGCCTTTCAATCTAGCGGAAAGCTTCAGTGTGAGAGGAAAATGGGCTAAAAATAGAGCATTATATCAGATGAAAGCAAGGTACTTATTATAGAAACTAGCTGAAACTAGCGAATGTATTGGTAATCCCAGGACACTTTTTTGACCATCTGAACACTCCATTTATGTGTCCCTGCATGGCAGGAGGTTGGAATGGATGGTTCTTGTGGTCTCTTCCAACTCTATGGTTCTATGAAAACTCAGCAACACTTTCACTGCTCCATAGAATGGCCTTCAACGAATCCACAGGTCATAGCAATATCCATAATTTTGGCCTCAAAATTTGCTCTTGACTTATACTTGAGATTGACTTATAGACAAGTGTTTAAGTCATGTATGAAGTACAGCTGTATCTCACTGTAACTGATGAAGCATTACATCAGAGAAGTAGGTATTTCCTCATGCAAATATATACTCTTGTAGACAAGTTCAAAGAATATAGCTCACCCAATTTTTCTGACTGTTGTATGCTGAAATTAAAAATTAAACAGATATCATCATGGCCTGCATTTTTGACCCCTTTAAGATATTGGAAGGAGCATGTTGGTTAACACGGACTTTTGGTTTTACCCAGCAACACCATAATCATGTTCTTATTTTAATTTTTATAAATGGTTAGAAACATCCTTGTTCAGCTTATGTATCAAGGGGTACCTCTTTGTTCCACTCCATATTGTACAACTTGTAGATACCTGGCCTCTTTTAAACTCTTTCCTGATCACGTGAAACAGTATTTGTATACACGATCCATATCATAGTTCTGTGCAGACACCTGTTAGAAGAAAATGCAGTGACTGATGGAAGGACACTTGTGTACACTGTGAATCTCCTCTTTCAATCTCTAGACAAGGCCCAGTTTTAGTTATCTTAATACGGCTTTTTTCTTACAAATGCAGAAGGCAGTTTACTGAAGTGATTACTAACAGCTATCTGGATACATTCTACTTTCATGTTTTCCATAATGTATTTTTTTCCTCTTGGAAACATGCCTTTCCCTACCTTATTTTGAAGACTGCCATCAAGTGAGTGGGCTCCAGACATTCTGTAAAGTGTAGAAGGTGTCATGTCAACATGTTCTGGAGATTATCTGTATGAATCAGATGTCTGAAAGCATCTTCAGCATGTAAAATGAAGCGTTACTCATACCAGGAGACAATTTCTACTGACAAAGTACATTCAAATTAACCTCCCTCCTGCAACTGCCCATGACAATAATGTGTTTTGAAACCCTGTGCCAGGTCTCCCAAGGAGAAGCGAATGACAGGAAGACAGTTTTGCTACTGATTAGGAAATGCCTCAAATTAATATATCTTTATATATTTCTACAAGAAAGTTCATGGGAGGGGAAAATGTGTTCTCTCTCACTTAAAAGCAAAAACAGCTTGCTTGGACAACCTGCACTTTTGCATTGGGCAAACTAGGTGAACTGTAGAAAAATGTTATCTAACTCTATGACCCATGCAGTCAGGATCAGATTTGCAGTAGGCTTCTACTTTGGAGAAATGGCCTTTTAAATTATTCCCATGGGATGTAAATATGGAGAAACCTGATATTGCAATATATCGTGCATGCTGAGATGTGCCTTGCTCCATACATGATTTTATGAACTGAATCTGAAAGTACCCAGATTCTTAAGACTGACCACTGAACATGATGTCATCCAATGCAAGATCTTCACATATGTGAATTTGCATGTATTGTCACTTTTCAGGTTATTCTCTGGCTTTAACACAGACATGGGCAAATTCAGGCCCATGGGCCAGACATGACCCTTTGGGTTCTATGCCCCAGCCTCCATCTGCTTTGGCCTCCCTTTCAGTACGTGGATGCAGTGGCCCATCACGTCTCCAGGCTGAGAGGAGGGCCGAGGCAGACACACAGCTCTTCCAAGTACTCTCTGGAGAGCACTTAGCAATGGTGTGTTTGTCTCCCTCCCCTGATCCCAGGGGAAGATAGGCTGCTGTTTTCCCAGATCCCAGAAAAGAGCTGAGGAGAGGAACACATTGTTGACAATTGTGCTTGACAGTGACGTGTTTGTCTCCCTAGAGACAGAACCACCCCTTCCCTCTACCAGCCCCTCTAAGGCTCTAGCTCTTCCAGCCCACAACCCTCCCCGCTTCTGGACCACCACCCTGACTTTTCTGCCCCCCCCCCCCCCAAACACACACACACCACCTCCCAACCCAGCCCTTACAGCAAGGCCCATAAAGTGGCCCCAGGGCAAAAAAGTTTGCTCATGCCTACTTAACATATCATATTAGAACAAGTGAATCAGAGGTTTGCTATTGTGTTCCTCTTTATAAACAAATAAGTTCTAATAGTTTTCATTAAGTTGTTTCTGATGTAGGATGACCCTAAGGGAAACCAATTACAGAGTTTTCCTGAAAATATTAGTTGGGGGTGGGCTTTGCCTTTGCCTTCATCTGGGGCTGACAGTGTATCATTAAGTGGGTTCCATGGCTAGTGGGAATTCAAACTCTGGTCTCCAGAGTCATAGTCCAACACTCAAACTATTGCATCATGTTGGCTCTTTCATTAGGAGTAGCCTGTTGTAAAGGTAATGCACCCTGCATGGAATATACTCTGATGGGCTGTAGCACATCACCTGCTTGTTCTGGACTTTCTGGTGAGTTTTTAATGCTCTGTTTCCAGTTTGATGTGTACTGCAGTATGTATGGGGGTGTATGGGGGTGTACTTTTGCCATCTAATCCATACCATCTATGTTGCCTGTAAAATATTGGGAGTTGTAATTTAATGATTGACTTTTCCACCTAGTGTTACCCTAGTCTTGATGTGTTTAATGAAAATGTGCTCAGCAAATAAGTATACTGTCTTGCCTTTGAGCCTTACTTGGCACATGCCTCTTCTGGGATTAAATCTTCCAGATAAAATGAAGAACTAAGAGGCAAAGATGGTGCTGTATAGCATGTTATAAATCCTATTTATGTTTTTTGAGCTTTGAGCTGAAGATGGTTCAAAACCAACCTCCTGCATTCCCTTTCCCCCCCCCCCTTTTTTTTCCACATATGCAGCCTAACCTTTGGAGACATTCCATTTACATCAGCCTAACTTTGGAAAAAAATATATACATGGGAGCTCCTCTTCCAGAAAACTGTCTCAATGAACTATGTGGATGGATGTAGAATTATTTCCATTGTGTCTGTATTTGTAGTACCAGTTAAGCCTCCCTTACATATAATTTCAAAATACTCCAAAAACCAAAACTTTGCTGTCAACCATCAACTTCTTCTTCTGGGGAAAGGGAGCTAGTCACACATTCAGTGGCAGCTAATTTTTTCCTCAAGGAGAGGGCAAAGAGACTCCAGGGAGCAGGGAGGACTTAACTAAAATGCAAACATCCCAAAACATGATTCTTTAGGTAAAGGTAAAGTTTTTTCCCTGACAATAAGTCCAGTCATGTCCGACTCTGGGAGTTGGTGATCATCTCCATTTCTAAGCCAAAGAGCCAGCATTGTCCATAGACATCTCCAAGGTCATGTGGCCAGCATGACTGCAATAGGTACTGCCAGAGCAGTACCTATTGATCTACTCATATTTGCATGTTTTTGAACTGCTAGGTTGGCAGCCGCAATTCTTTATGAATAGTTTTTCTTTACTAGACAAACTATTTCACCACATCAGAGGATGAATCCACTATAAATCCAGTTTCTGCCTCCTGCAGAATTCTGGGATTTGTAGTTTAGGGAGGAGCATTTAACAGCCTCACTGAACTACAAACCCCAGAATTCTGAAGAAGGTAGAAATCAGATTTAAAGTGGATTCATGCTTTAATGTGATGAGACTGAAAGAGTATGTCTTTTCTAGTATCCACCATTCAGTAAAAAGACATCTTACCGCATCCAGATTCTGCACCTCATCAGAAATCCAGAGAACTCAGGGGAGGACGGGTATTTCAGATAGGTATTTTTACTGTGCTATTGTGAGGCATCTAGGCTCAGATACCTCTTGAATTATTGCCTCTTTTCCTCCATAGTATGTATCACCAAATAAAGCATGCAAAGGAATGATACAACTGTAAATGGTGCTGTTCACCATTTATACATTCCTGAGAAAAGACTGTAGCCTTGTTATTTATATTGTATACTCATTTCTAGTAAATACAGAATTAACATTCCTTCAATTACTTATCTGTATAATAAGACTTAACATTTTTTCCAGGATCTATAGTTCTTAAGGCATTTGATCTCAGCAGGTTTCTGTTGTAAACATGCTTTTTCTTGCTAGGGCAACGCTAATTTCCAGAAGCCATCAAACCAAATTATGCCAAGATTGATAGTCCAGCCTTCCATGGAGAGAGAGAATTAGACTATCTATCACTATCCTCAACAACACAGAGTTATGCATGCATTTGCCAACTGCATAGCAGATGGGTTCGTTTTCCTAAGCTATAGATACAATTTTCCATTATATACATACACCGTGTGACATCTAATTAAGGGATAAAAATTACTCCAGATCCTTAAAAGCACAAATCCAAGCAAGCAAGTTTGCATTAGGGAAAGAATGCAATGCTCTCTGAAAGGTTAATGTCATAATGAAAATGCAGTAGGAATCCAGTTGAGTGATTTCTACAGCTTTCAGAGATGGCTTAATGCAGCTTGGCTATTCATTGCATATTTTAACCATCCTTTCATACACAAACAGTGAAGGTGGTTAAAAAGAATTTGGTGCAGGGTGAGAACATGAAATGATGCACATTTGAAAGTGGTGAAGGAATGAAGCTTTTAATTTCTGTGAGATAACTGTCTGCATTAACTACTCTACTATGAAACAGCATATGTGTTGACAGTAAGGATATAGATCTTTTATTTTCATGTTCTTTTTAATCGCTTTAGCTCTATGAGCAAAATGCTGGTTGAAAGTTTAGAAAAGATGTTTGTATCAACTTCACATTTCCATACATAATATTAATGGTAGACATTAGTTATTTTAAAAAAATGTGGAACTAGTGGCAAAAATAACTGAGACCAGAAGTCTGTGTTGCTCCAGCTCACCTTTACTGTCCTCCCTGTACTGATGCTGGCAAACCCCTCCTGGCTAGAGAGAGGATGGGGAGGATAAGGCAGGCTGAGGGCATGAATAGCTGTTGGAAAAAGAGGATTCACCATCACAGTTTTTTTGATGATGATGACGATGATGATGATAATAATAATAATAATGACATCACGATTGTGGAAAAGAAAAAAGTCTGGATTATTGATGTTGCCATACCAGGTGACAGTCGCATTGAGGAAAAACAACAGGAAAAACTCAGCCGTTATCAAGACCTCAAAATCAAACTGCAAAGGCTCTGGCATAAACCACTCCAGGTGGCCCAGTGGTGATCGGCACACTGGGTGACGTGCCAAAAGATCTCAGCCGGCATTTGGAAACAATAAACATTGACAAAATCTCGATCTGTCAACTGCAAAAGGCCACCTTACTTAAATCTGTGCACGCGCACACACTTGGAGTTTGACACCCCTGCTGTAACCACTACACCAAATTATCTCTGACATCTACTTTGCCCAACAGAGTCAGCATCTCTTAGCAAGACTGGTGCTGAATTTGTGGATTAAAAAATGTGTCTAAAAATGACAAATGGTAGAATAAAAGAGACATTAGTGTTCTGGATTTAATGGAGATGTGTGATTTGCAAGGCTTGTTTATTGCCCCAACGAGTGAATAATATATATAAAAGCAACACTTAACAGAGTGTGGACCTTTGAAGGTACTATAATTTTTACATTGGTGAATCCTGCAAATTCAGCAGTGTAACATTTGGAGATGTGACCCTTTTGTCCTTACATACTATTCTCAGTAGTTGATAAAATGAAAGTGCTTTCCTTTTGTGGAATAGAGGCAGCTGTTTTCCCTCTGCAAGTACTGAAGAAACAAGTTGCTTGGGGGAAACAACACCTGATCCTCTTACTTCTTTTAGCCTAGTTTTGAGTCTGCCACTGCCTTTAGGGGGTACAAATATTGGATTTATAGTTTGTGGAATCCAACAGTTTCCTGATAACACAGTCTGCCTTCTACAGACTCAGAAAGTGAAGCACATAGAGCAATTTGGAACAATTGTATTTGATCAGCTACTGGGACTGTCAGTGTACAACTCCAAGATATCACGGTTTCTTAGTACTTGGACTGTGGTAGCTGGCTGCTTAACAGTAAGGATATCAGATCACAGCTTCAACCATCCCTTTGCAGTAGGACAGGTTATGGTCATTTCATTCCTGGCCATGTTATTTACCAAGGCCTGTTTCTATCTCCCTCCCTGTCTGAAGTCCTGCTTTCATGAATGGGGTCTATATCCTGTAGATATGAGTGTGAAATTCGCTCCTACCATTTCTACTGTTTCTTTCATGTCTTCCGTTTCTGGAAGTACTGTTTTGCAGTGGCTCCAGTCATTCCTAGAGGGTCGATCCCAAAAGGTGTTACTGGGAGACACCTGTTCAACCCCACAACCTTTGTCTTGTGGTGTTCCTCAGGGCTCAATATTGTCCCCCATGTTGTTTAACATCTACATGAAGCTGCTTGGAGAGATCATCCAGAGTTTCGGAGTACGGTGTCATCTGTATGCAGATGATGTCCAACTCTGTCACTCCTTTCCACCTGCTACTAAGGAGGCTGTCAAGGTCCTGAACCGGTGCCTGGCAGCTGTGACGGTCTGTATGACGGTGAACAAATTGAAATTGAATCCAGACAAGACAGAGGTACTCCTGGTCAGTCGCAAGGCCGAACAGGGCATAGGGTTACAGCCTGTGCTGGATGGGGTCACACTCCCCCTGAAGACACAGGTTCGCAGCTTGGGTGTGACCTTGGACTCATCACTGAGCCTGGAACCCCAGGTTTCAGTGGTGACTAGGGGAGCATTTGCACAGCTAAAGCTTGTCCGCCAGCTGCGCCCGTACCTTGGGAAGTCTGACTTGGCCACGGTAGTCCATGCTCTGGTTACATCCTGATTAGACTACTGCAACGCTCTCTACGTGGGGTTGCCTTTGAAGACAGCTCGGAAGCTTCAACTAGTCCAACGTTCAGCAGCCATGATACTAACAGGAGCGGCGCGCAGGGAGCATACAACCCCTCTGTTGCGCCAACTCCACTGGCTGCCAATTTGCTACCGGGCTCAATTCAAAGTGCTGGCATTGGCCTATAAAGCCCTAAACGGTTCCGGCCCAAGTTACCTATCCGATCGCATCTCTGCCTATGAACCCACTAGATCTTCCAGGGAGGCCCTGCTCTCGATCCCGCTTGCAACACAGGCTCGGTTGACGGGGATGAGAGACAGGGCCTTCTCGGTGGTGGCCCCTCGGCTGTGGAACGCCCTTCCCACGGACATTACATTGGCTCCATCGCTAATGGTATTTCGGAGAAAAGTGAAAACCTGGTTATTTGAACAGGCGTTTGAATAGGCAGTGCAATGAATATAGGAATGGAACAATGGATGACGAGTTTGGATCATGTTTTCAGTTATGAGATGCCAGTGAATGGTTATTGTTGTTAATTGATTAGTCTGTTATTGTGTTAATTGTTTTTAATATCTTGTTGTTGTCGCATTGAATTTTTGCTGCTACTGTTGTTAACCGCTGTGAGTCGCCTGAGAACAGCGGTATACAAATAAAGTAAATAAATAAATAAATAAATAAATTACTTATTTATTTACAGCATTTTACCATGGGGCGGGGGGGACTCACATAGGCAGCAATTCGATGCCACAACGAAAACAGCAGTATAAAACATAAATACATAGCAGGTTAAAAACAGTAACAGTTATATCATCACACCATCACATAACCACATATCCGTTTCACAGGGGTTTAGCTCTGCAGGGAAAAATAAGGGGTTCCGACCAAATTTTAGTCACCCAAATGAAATTTTCCATCAGTTCCCAAATTTTTAACATTGCAAGGAATGAGATGTTGAAAGCTGTTTCCACCTTGATTGATGTGTTCATTTTTTTATTTATCCATACAACAGAATAATGAAGGGGAGTGTGCGGGGGGGGGGGGGGGGATTAGTGTTCTTGCTACACATTACTAACCATTGTGCATTTATTCCAGCATGACTTTCCCTTCCTAACTTGCTGTTATTACCATTGTCAACAAGGAGCATTGGGCTTTCATGGTGATTTTTAAACATTATCAAACAGAAGGAAAGACAGGCAGCTGGTATCCTTTGAAAATGTAGTCCTCAGCAAAATCTTGGAGCCTCTTAAGGCTCCTTTGGTGCAGCAATAAAGGAAGTGATACGACAGAGAGCTACGGTAAAACAAAGTTGCCATCAATTATTCATATCATAAAATCTAATTGTATATAGAAGATAGGGTGTATTGAAAGATGATGAGGAGAAAAGAGACGTGAGATAAATTGAGAATAGCTATCCATCTGGGCTTTTGAGGGGCTTTATGATGACCTGGATGGAGTGAGTGGTACATTTTCTGCTACTTTCAATTCTCACGGTTTCTAGCAATGTCTGTAACATAGTACAATAGCAGAAGGATTTACCTATTCACACTTTTATTCAGTTCTAAGCCCAAAACAATGCAATGATAGTAGTGTTGCAATTTTCTTTAAAATGATTGCCTTAGATCAGTGGTTCCCACCCTTTGGTCCTCCAGGTGTTTTGGACTTCAGCATCCATTATTCCTAACAGCAGTCTTTTCTGTTTAGCCTACAGAAAAGAAGGCTGAGAGAAGACAGGATAGCCATGTATAAATATGTGAAAGAATGTCATATGGAAGAACTAGGAGAAATAGATTCAAATTACAAGAAAGACAATTCCAATTGAACATTAGGAAGAACTTCCTGCTAGTATAAGATGTTCAACAGTGTAACTCCCTGCTTCAAAGTGTGGTGGAAGTTTCTTCCTTTGAGTCTTTAAACAGGGGTTGGATGGCCATCTGTCAGGGTACTTTGTGTTTTTTCTGCATGGCAGGGGGTTGGACTATGTAGTGCCTTCCAATTCTATGATTCTAAGGTTATATACAACATGCTGCAATAGTTAATATTTTACACAATAAAATGGTAGGAGATGCACTAAATGTAGAATATAGATTTGTTTCAAATGACAGGTTTACACATTTCCCTTGAGAAAAAGCATTTGTCATAAAAAATGCTTTGGGTCATGCTGTCAATAAAACCCACTTTTGCTTTTAATAATAATAACAACAACAACAACAACAACAACAACAACAACAACAACAGCACCAATAACCACAACAGGAAAAACTCAGCCGTTATCAGGACTTCAAAATCGAACTGCAAAGACTCTGGCATAAACCAGTACAGGTATTCCCAATGGTAATCAGCACACTGGGTGCCATGCCAAAAGATGTCATCTGGCATTTGGAAACAATAAAGACTGACAAAATTATGATCTGTCAACTGCAAAAGGCTACCTTACTTGGATCTGCACACATAATTCGAAAATACACAGTCCTAGACGCTTGGGAAGTGTTTGACTTGTGATTTTGTGATACAAAATCCAGCATATTTATCTCGTTTGCTGTGACATACTGTGTTTTTGTGTCAGTAAAATAATAATAAATTGATGTGTAACGTGGATTCCTTCTAAGAGTAGATTCCTCAAAAATGGCAGTGTAGATGCAACTGTAGACTATACCCTCAGCATATGTCTTTTAGTGATGTGCTACCAATGGCTACATCAAGAGAAAGAATAAAGAGGTGGAGATAATCCACTATATAGTTCCATGATTTCACACAATTCCTCCCCTAAACACTGTGATTAGAGAGGATTGATGAGATCTATTGACCGGGTTTCCCTATCAAGACTGTCATTGAGTGAAGCCTATTTCCATTATATAGTTATGTGGAAGACACACTGCCTGTCCTTTTCTTGCATAGTTTTGTTTTTTTTCCTCTAGATCAATTTGAATCATTTGAATTGTGTGTTGTTCCATTCCAGAACCAAATTGGACTAATCCGATTCAATCCAAAGCTGGCTCAAATTTGTCCAAACTGACTCCACATTAATTCTTATTGAGACCTCAGATGAAACAGTTGCACATTCCTAGTTAAAATTAATTTGGAACTGCAATGTGAGTATAGTAGGGCCTGAGTATCCACTATGGTTTGGTTTCAGGAACTTCCATAAATATCATAACCAGTGGATTCTCAAATCCCATTATTTAGATGGTGTAGTAAAGTGCTGTGCCTTATTTAAAATGCTGAACAATTCAAAGGTTTGCTTTCTAGACTATAAAAATATTTTCAAGTCATTGAATCTATTGATGCAGAATGTGGATACAGAAGGCCAACTGTAGTTAAATGCTATGAATAAAATTAAGCACTACTAACATTAGTAGCTATGGTGATCATAGCATAATCCAGACAATCTCCTTGGAGGAAAATAAATGGATACATTATAGTACTGCTGTCTCTGGAGTTCCACACAACACAGCAATTGCTGCACAGCCTTTCTATGAAAGTTTATGATCAATGCAAAATGAATGTGTGTGTGTGCACGTGCATATGTGGAAATTGTAAACTAGGGAGGCATTTTTCTAACCTCTCATTTCAACCCATAAATCAAAAATAGGAAAGATTACATATGGCCTCCAAGGTTATTTTGATGTGCAAACACATCGCAAAAATATTTCCTGTAATTCAAGGGGCTATGGGGACAATTCTGCCACATCTTTGTGCTTCCCTGATCCATTTTAAAATCAGGAGAAGGTTTGACATCCATTTTACTTCCTGTTTAGAAAAGGACCTCTTCTCAACTTAAAAGAGACCATGGAGACTAATATCATAGTGGAATTAGCCTTATGCCTTCTGGATGAGGAAACAACCATTTTAAAAGATAAAAAATGCAGACATAGTTGAGGTGTGTGTGGCTTTCTGGTTATCATGGAAGATGGATAGATCCTCCCAAACTCCGGCAATTGTTCTGGTCTGTAAATCATAACCATATGAAGACCAGGATCATATATTATTGACTATGGCTGTGTGTACATGGGCCAAGTAATATAGACTCACATTTTAACTGCTGTGGGGAGTCTACACAACATACAGTTGGATTCACAAGAGAAGTGCTGCATCCAGGAAGATCTAGTGATCCTAGTGTTTTGGAGATGTAGACAGCTGAAACAGCAATTTACTCCAGATGAAGTGAGAAAGTGTTGATTCATCCTTAGTTATCAATGTGTAACTAAAGACCTCATCAGGTGGGCTTAGTTTCAGCAGCATGTGCCAGATCTTGTACAGTTTTATGATAATGTTGAACTACTTCCAGTAGGGCTGCATTGTAAACTATAGAAGATCCAGTGCATGCCATCATGGCAGCAACACAGGAGGCTTCCTGTGTTGCCTTTGAGAAAATGGGGAGAAGCCAGATGGCCAATGTTTCCCCCTGTGGGATGTGGCAACCATCGAGTCATGAGATGTGGGGTTTGGGGCGAGGGGTTCCTCCCACCCCCCACTGGGGAACGCTGGATTCACCATGATGCATGGCGATTCCAGTGGCTCATCTGAAGAGGTCCTAAGTATTGTCTCCTGGCCCAACTCTACCTGAACAACCAGCATCCACATCATGTGACAGAACTCTGTTCTGTTGGTGATTCCACACAGAATCCCTTGCCTTGCCATCTGTGGTACAACAAGGAATTTCACCAAGGTTTTCTGCTTTTGACTATCACGACCGCAACTGCTGGTGGGTGGTGGTTGGAAACATCATCCTCTTGCACCCTGATCACCATCATAACAGACTTTCATTGCTCAGAGCAGCTCCTTCAGTTTAAGATGTAATTGTAATTAAGATGTAAATGTGTTTATTAATCCCACCTATGTGAATACATAGTATATTATGCAGTGTATGAATATGTAATATAACTGAATATGGAAAAGGTTATGAATCTGTAACTGCAATACAGGATACCAGCCAATGTGTTTTACTTTCTTATTTGTTTATCCCTAATAAATTAAAGGTAAAATAAAATAAATATAATTGGAAGTCTGGCAGAGGTCCAGTAGAGTGTGTCCTGCAGTAGCCTCCAGAGTTGTGATGCATGTGGTCAAAACAATTCAGGCTTGAGTCTTGTGATTATGAAAGCATAATAAGTCTTAATCTACACTATGAGCTCTGCAACACATGGTTTTCTTGGCAAGATTTGCTTTTTTGGTACTTTTTAAATTTTAAAATAGCTTGCTCAAAGAAATACAGCATAGGAAAGTTGTTCCTTAGAGAAATATGGCAATTGATATTCTCTGAGCTCTCCAAGGAAAAATGTTGTGTGAGGTATTCAGAAACACATGCCTTCCTCAAAGATGTAGAAATGCCCAGGATCGTTCATTGACTTAACAGAGTCAACAAACTATTGACTCTTATTCCACTCAAAGAACATACAACTGATGACTAACCACGGAATAACAAGACCTGACAAATAACCGGACTGAGTAAAGGCAATGTTATATGGGCAGAAATTTATTTAGACTAAGAGCTCATCTACATGGGCCATGTTAACATGTTATAAATCTGCCTTGGAACAGCACATACATGCTGAGTTTGGGGCTATTGTCCAAATGACTCAGGTGTCTTCTTCCATGTGGCTGTTACCACCACTTCTAGTCAGCCACAAAACTATACCTGAGTATTAGGATACTACAGTTGCATCTGCTGATATCAGAATGGAGCACTCATTTGATGGGTGAGATGGAGGGGTTAATCTCCCCTCTTTCTTCCTGGGTATGTGGCTACATCATTATGACATCAACAGAGGTGACTATAGGAACCAGATGTTCCAACTGAGAGCCATGGTCAGCTAAGAACAGCAGTGGTGACATGGCCCCTTTCTGGGTAGAATAGTGTCTCCTGAAGAGTATTTTTGTTTTGTAAATATTTTAAGTCATTTGGAAGCTGCAGAGAGTCCCACTCTGGGGGGAAAGCAACATACAAATGCAATAAATAAAATAAGTAATATAATAAATATTATGGGCACATCTGGCAAGTGCTATTGGATGTGTCTGGGTCCTGCATAACCATGAATGACAAGAGGATGAATGAGGTCTTGAAGGTCTATATGGCATTTTTAGAACAATACCAAGACCTTTTGGAGTTGGGCAAAAAGCTTTAAGTATATTCACACATAGACATAAATGTTTTGGGATCAATGTCTAATTGGTATGTGCAGAAATTACTTCATGATTGAGAAGATTGAGACATATTATATGACCTCATCTTTTTTGAATTTGATGAGACTTTTGTGGCAGTGACTATATGGTCAAGGATGTTCATAAACAGAAAGTATATTTCTTGTCTGACAACCAGGCAGTGGTCCAAGTTATCATAAAGCAATCTTCCCATTCATATAGAGTTATGGATTTGCACCAGTTTGATCTATCTTGTGATTAACATCACTTTCTCATTCTGGCATGCTCCATGGCTGGATAATGGAATTGCAAATGCTTTATCTTGATTTCAGAGAGACGGTTTTTGTGCATTAGCATTGGAAGAATAAGGGCAACCCACACCCTTTCTAAAGGAACTATGGCTATAATATGGAGAATACTTGATTTGGTGGTCTCCTTTGGGTATGTCAGAGGGAAGTTTAAGGTTTTGCCACATTATTCAAGAAATAGGGTTATGGGATAGCATGGTCAGCCTCACCATCATGATGTTGCATTATTAGGCATCACTCAAGTAATTGGGCTTTACTTTCTTATTAAAAAGCATGGTGATGGAAAGAAGGAACACATTTTACTATCAGATTCCAGACTATTATTCCATGCCATGCTTGTTGAAATCTATTTTTGCTCTGTACTGTACCATTTACATTAAATAGACAATTGCTATAGAGTTTGGAAATTTAACGTTTTTGGATTGTAGTTCTTAGAACCCTATGAAGTAGGAAATTCTGGGAACTATAATGCAGGAAGACATTTTCCAAATATCTAATTGCAAGTAGTTTACAATAAGGGCCTGATCAGATGGGCAAAATTGTCAATCGTACAATATTTCCACTTCACTTGCGGCATGGAGCCCGCCGGCTCCCATCCCATGACATTGATGAGGTCCTGTGCCACAAGTGAAGTGGAAGCGTGTATCATGTGAGACTTTCCGTGTTGCATAAAAAACAACAGTGCAGAGCCAGGTGCCAGATGCTTCCTCCATGGGATGGGATGAGAGAAAAAGGCAGGCAAGATGGGGTGCAGGGCGGCGGGTACCTCGTGCAGGAGTTGCCATAATGCGTGGCAAATCCCAGCCTTAATGTGATGAAGTCTTTAGACAGAGCAGAGTGTATACTGGGATCTACTGATAGAACTCTGGGACATCTACAATAGATTTGCAGGATTTATGAATCTTAATTTTCCAAGAACCAAAAAAACCCGACCACCCCACACTGGAACCCTCAAAAAGCAAGTTTTTTTTTTAAAAAAAAAAAACAGAAATGGATTTGAATATTGAAGTAATCCAATTTTTTTGAACTAAAAAAACTTCATTCCAGTGCTCAGAAGCATTCTACGATATATCTTAATTCAAAATTTATCCCACTATTTGATACTTGACCCTTGTTGAAGGGTAAAGAACATAAGGTTCACCTGTTGTTGTTAAATTGTTACACTTCATCTCCCATCAGCAGGGCCGTAGCCAGAAAAAATTTTTGGGGAGGGTTGACAATTTGGGGGGGGGGGGGTTGAAAATGGGGGGGGGTTGAAAATTTTGGGGAGGGTTGAACATTTGGGGGGGGGGTTGAAACCTGCCTCCTAGCTCACGCTGAAGCAAAGAGCACAGCAGGGGGCAGAGCAACCTTCCATAGCCTGCAGCTCCGCCCCTGTCAACCACCTCCACCAAGTCTGGCCTCCTTAATGAGAGCATTCAACACACACACCCCCAACTTGGTTGCTTCACTACATCGGCTATTGCTGCAAGTAATGACAGTGTAAATAAATTGTCAATATTTGCTTGAGATAGTGCTTACAGTTCTGGAGGGACTCTTAATTTTTTGCATCTCATAGACTTAGCATGGGGATTTGGTTAACCAATTAAAATTCATGAGTAAACCAGTTTTTTTAAAAAAAAAATCTGAAACATTTCGGGGGGGAGTTGAACCCCTAAAACCACCCCTCGCTACAGGCCTGCCCATCAGTCCTTTCCAGCATAGCTGATGGTAAGGAACAATGGGAGTTCCAGCCTAGTAACATCTGGATGACTGTACTGTACTCTCCCCAACTATGCTCTAGTTAATGATTCCCTAAGTTCCAGTAAAAATAGTATATAATGGTGAGAGCATGATATTTTCACTTTACAGATTCAGGTGTCTTGAATACCTTGGCACACCACCCACCGAAAAGCTACCCTCACATTCATGTTACACGTTTGATTATATATTTCCTTATCCAGGTAATTAGAAAGAAACACAACTCTATAAACACTGCTGCCTTAGTCTACCCAGAAATACATACACCAGCAAGACAGATGCTTGGTTAGCATCTTGTCTGCCTGCACACAGGGCACCGTTTAATATGCTGCAGAAGCTATTACACGGATAATGGTGAATAATCAGAATGTTCTATGGTCTTGTTTGATTGACTGCTATTAATTTCCTTTGTGAATGTGCTATTAAGGAAATGACTTCTTGAAAGACTGCATGGAGGAAGGCAGAGCTTTTAATGGTGTTATTTATTTTCAAGACCTGAATTAATGACAGTGGAGCAGAAAAGATTGACTTTTAGGTGAGCTTTTTCTTTCTGCTGTTCTTCCTTTCCTTGTTCTTCCTTGCACCAATTAAAGCAGAGATTAAACAAGGTGACATCTTTAGCATTTAATCTGATTTCTCAAGCATCTCAGGCTTGGGATTTTTTTAGTCTATGAAAGCTTAGGTTACTAACTTTATTCTCTCAGTTAGTCTCTAAGGTACTGCAAAATCCCTTTGTATATTGATATTCCAGACTAACATGGCTATGTCTTTAAATAGCACTGAAGTAAGCGGGGTACTGTTCCATTAGGTGGTGCTAGAGAGAGAAGGATAGTACATTTTATGGGGGGAAGTTGAAAGAGGAAAACCATTTTCCCCATTTTCACTGGTTATTCCTCTCCCCACTTCCCATTTCTTCAACGAGGATTGTTTCCACAGTGGTAACATAGGTGGGGAAAATAATGGGAAAACGGGGGAAAACGGTTTCCCTCCTTCAACCCATCGTCCACCCCATAAAATGGACTATCCTTTTCTCTCCAGTGCCCCCTTGTGGCCTCCACCTGGATAATGAAACAGTACCATAATCAGGTTGAGGAGCTAACTTTCAGAGTGAATGAGCTGGCCTTCATGCACGATACCAAGCGGAAGAAGACATCAAACTACCATATATAATCATGTATATCTAAGTTGAAGGCAGATTTGGGAGCCAAAATTATGGATTTTGATATGGTCCATGGATAAGACAATCATCATTTAATGGAGAGAGGAAAGCATCAAGAATGCCTCAGGGGAACAGCCATCTCCCCACCGGGGCATTAAAAAACGCCAGAGTAGAGATCATAGAGGGGATCACAGAACATGAAAGGCACCGCAGAGTAATTTAACCAGAGAATACAGCTATAGCAGACCACTTGATAAACCAACCTGGGCACAGAATACTATTTGAGAACACAGAAATGCTAGACCACTCTGACAACCATCATGTCACACTACACAGAGAAACCACTGACATCCACAAGCATGTGGACAATTCCAACAGAAAGGAATAAACCAGGAAAACAAACAAAATCTGGTTACCAACAGTAAAAAAAAACAAACACCAGAATCAAGACAGTAATAAAGAACAGCACTCAGAAACAGGGAAATTCCAGACAACAATAAAGTGCCAGTTAAAACCTTTCAAACAAAGGATACCCCCAGGCAGCAACAGCCAGGCTTTGCAGCTGCAAGGCTACTCAATGCTACTCAAGCTGGCTAATTGAAACATTCACACTGGCTTCAAACAGACCACAGTTCTTCCTTCCACCCTGGACATTCCATCTACAGTAGAGTCTCGCTTGTCCAACATAAATGGGCCGGCAGAATGTTGAATAAGTGAAAATATTGGATAATAAGGAGGGACTAAGGAAAAGCCTATTAAATGTCAAATTACATTATGATTATGTTATGATTTTACAAATTAAGCACCAAAACATCATGTTTTACAACAAATCGACAGAAAAAGCAGTTCAATACACAGTAACATTATGTAGTAATTACTGTATTTACAAATTTAGCACCAAAACAGACAAGGGTTCTTTCTTTCTCCTACCCTGGACTGCGATGGATAATATAGAATGTTGGATGAATGGAGGTTGGATAAGCAAGACTCTACTGTATGTGTGTGTGTGTGTGTATATACACATACATATACATATACATACATACATACATACACACACACATTTGTGGAAACTACTTTGAGTCCCCACAGGGAGATAGGACAGGATACAAATAAAGTTTTATTATTATTATACACCCCACTTGGCTCATTCCCACAGACCTCTGAACAAACCTCTGAAGATGCCTGCCACAGATGCAAGTGAAATGTTAGGCGAGAATGTTACTGGAACATAGCCATACAGCCCCCCCCCCCCCCAAAAAAAAACCAAAAAACAAAAAACCACATACCAACCCAGTGATTGACAATACACAGAGGTGACCATTGCTTCTTTTAGGTCCTTCCAGAACGGACTAAGCTCTTGCATGGCACCTTTCACTACTCAACTCTGAGGTGGTTCTTTTTTATATATAGGAGTTAAAGTAAAATACTCATATTGACCTGTTGATATGATAACCCAATTTTGAGGGAGATTAATGTTTTGACTTAAACGTCTATGAGTATATAAGTCTAATAGCTCAGTGTTTCTTGAACGTACACCCATGGTGATGAGCAAGGGCTATTTTTTAATGAATCTTTGTTTTTCTCCTTTGTTTGATGGATTATTTGTTTACTAAACTTGTGGCAATAAACTCACCACTAATTAACTATAAAGTGCACTTCTTTTTCTATTACCAGCTTCCTATCATGTGTTCTAGATACCATATAAGCCATATAGTCTGACAGCACTTCCTTCTCTAGAGAATGATTTATCCTAGGTCTAGGATAAAGGGATGCAGTGCTCTTATATAAGGTTTAAAGGGATGCAGTGCTCTTGTATTTGAATAGGCATCACCATTGGCCACTTGAACTAGTGGTGCAGAAATGAAGTGCACAAAGGAAGGAATTGGCCCATTATAATTCCCCCCCCCCCCAATTAATGTTTCCTTCAGTTGAATCTTCCAGAGGACCAAGTTTCTCCTGTCCTTTGTTCTTATACTTTTTTCCATCTAGAGCAGTTCTACATAGGCAAATTATGCAGGCCAAAATAGGCATCCTCAATGCTGGTTCCAGCCTGTTTTGTTGCCTCAGAAGGATGCCCTAAGTTGCCTCAGTGGCAGAAAGATGTCCCTATTTTGTTCTAGATTTCTGTTCTAGATAAACACCACTCCTTGCTTGTCACTGCTATCTGCAGTTACTTACTTAGGCGATTCCACATTGTCCAAGTAAGATTGTCCTCCAAGTTCGCTCTCCGGGCAGTGGGTATGTAGGTGACTGTGGAACCCGATTCTTGACCTGCATGTTCTCCCACAGTGATGCATCGGTTTCCAGATGGGAGGCGGTCCTGGTTGGGGTTCGCTTGATGTGCCTTCCTCTTGTCACATTTCTCTCTTTTGCCCTCCATTCACATCTCTTCAAATTCTACAGCACTGATGGTCACTGCCGACCTCCAACTAGACCGCTCAAGGGCCAGGGCTTCCCAGTTCTCGGTGTCTATCTCTAAACAGCTCAGAGGACAGAGACGATATGGAGGAATAACTAGGTCTCAGGCCACTAAGTCATAGAATCATAGAATCATAGAATCAGAGTCCTCGAAATAACAAAAGGTCTTCCACCTTCCCATACAACCAGATATCTGAAAACTGTGTGCCAGGAACAGCATTGGCAGAATCAGAAAGTAACTTCAATCTGATTATTTCATTTATATTGCTCCTTTTTCTTTCTCTTTCAACTGGTTTTGTTGGCCTCACTATATTGCAACATAGGCAAACCTGATTATATTGATGCATAATAACCTCATTCCATTTAGTATAGGATTTCTGATTGACTAAGATCTGCTCGGGTGACTTTCAATTGATTTCATTTGTTATCACTGATGATATCATCCCATAGGCAATTTGGATGGACAGTTTTGTATTTTGGCATTATTCTATTCACAACATGAAGCCAATTGGGCGGGATGGAAGAAATTGGTGAAAATGGCACAGATGACAAGAAATGTATATTTTCTGGGTTTTATTCATTTCAGTTTTTTTGTTACATTTACAGTCTTTCTCCTGATACACTCAAGGGATCATACTTGGTTCTCCACTCCCCATTTAGACTGACAACAATCTCATGAAGAAGGGTGGGCTTAGAGAAAGTGACTAGTCCAAGTAATGCCAACAGTTTCATGGCTAAGAACCTCCACTGGAACTACTGCTGATCACCACAGCCCAGTGATCCTGGCAGAGCTCACCCAGGGGACGTAGGGACCTATTGCTTCACACCCCACACCATCCTGGTTTCCTCCCTTCCTCATCACAGAGAGAGAAGCCTTGTTAAGCCAGCTCAACCCATTTTCCTTATGGGAAGATGGAGAGTGTCCTGTCGTGTGTCGCCAGCAATTTTTCAGTGTTGGCAGAGTTGTTTTGTCAGTCTTGCCATGGAGCCGCCCTGAAAGTACTTCTCTGGGGTGTGATGGGAACTATCAGGTTCTGTGGCAAAACTACCAAAAATCTGTTACTTCCACCACTGAAAAACAACCCGTGTGAAGAGGTCCTAAGAAAGAACTAGATCCTGAATCTTCAGTTCACCCAGCACACCTTCATCCACCTTTCCAACCAAGATACTCTACTGGATCTTTTCTGGAAATGATTGAATATTCTTCCAAATAAAATGCCTTTCTAGCCTCTTTTGCAAAGGAATGATTATAACGGGAAAGCATTTAATGCATTCCAACACATAACAGCTTTATCCTTTAACTGCCAGAATTTAGGAGGGATCAGTCATGTATTCAAGAAATGCAGCATGTGTACCTTGACATTCATTATCCTGCCTCAGTAAAATACAAAAAAATAAAAAGACTTATAGATAAGCCCTATAAAATTCCATACCCAACAAACAATCATTTACAAAATTGGAAGGGAAAAACAACCTTTAAAAATCCCTGTTTCTGTGTAATTAGAAACAGCTGCCAAATCAAGGCACAGTGGTATTTTATTGATTAAATTCCTCCACTAGCATTTAGTTAGCTACCTGATGGTTCCAAGTAACATTGATTATTGTAAACTAGCATAGTGCTTTGTTCATTCTGTTCCCGGAAAGGCCATACTAAGATGAAATTATGATCCCTAACATAAGTTGAGCTTTTTCAAAATGCAGTTTTAGCTCTTTAGCTCCTTAGATCTTCATGTTTGAGAGCAGAAATAATCCACCGTGTATTGGCACCTTATATTACTTAATAATAAATCAAAGTCACTTTCTTCCAACCTTTCCCAACTTTAATATACGCTGACATGTTTTTGGCACTGACAAGCAGCTATTATTTTTTCTTAAAACATTCCTGTTAAGATTATTATTCCTGTCATGATGGATATTGTTTGGGTTTCAAGGAACATGAGAAAAAACAATGTGAACATTTTGAGATGCACAGAATTTAGTCCTGTCCATTGACCTTACTTGTTTTAGTTCTGCCTGGATAATAAATCCCACCAACTGCTACTGGGAGCAGAGTTGAAGTAAAAGTCAGTTACTCACTCCTATCAGATCTCAAAATCCAACTGGGACCTCCCTCTAATGAATAGGGATGATAATCACCCCCAGATTCTTTAAGTACCATTTTGGTCCCCTACTGAATCAATGAAAAACCATAGTGTGGTGTGTCCTGTCACCTCTGTGCCAGCATGCTGGCAGTCAAGTGATTCTCCTCCTCTCCCCCGTCTCTCTTACTGTTCCCAAGCTGGCTATTTTCCTTTTATTTTATATATGTTTTTGCCTTTTTCTTTTGTTTTTAATGTTAAAATTGTGCTTAAAGTAAAATAAAGGAAACGTAGCAGTACATCAAGACAGAGTTACAAGGGTATGAATCAGCACAAATGAAGACACTAATCTACATCAAATAATTTTTCCATTTTCTCATTAAAGTCCTTCAAATTTAGAGAGATTGGGATATAAGTTAGTGTGTTAAGGCGTTAATACAAAGACTATTATAATGGATTTAAATGTTAAAAACATAACATTTCTTCAATCCTTCATGGACCCTATGTGATAACATTGCAGTACCCCAGGGCTTTGTGAACCATAGGTTGAGAACCACGGATGTACACTAATGCACCTGTAACAGAATAGTGGGTTGGTGTGATAAAGTCCTTAGACCAAACTGGAAAGTTCTTATGTAAGCATGCATGAATAATGAAGATGACCCAGAAATGTGAATCTAGCCTGCATGAATAAAACTATAGTTTCCAATTTTTTGTTTGAATATCCATTCATCGACTTCAAAAGCAGTTATTTTCAACTTAAGAATAAAAACTCGGATGTCAGTGGAAAACAACAGATATTTAAAGATGAGTTTCCAAAAATAATGCGATATAAACACTAAGAACTAGGAAGCCATGGAACTCGAGGATTGTAAGTCAACTGTTATCAATGATGCTATGGATTTTGAAGAGACACTAATACAGGGGAAAAAGAAGAAACATGCTAAGAAGAAGATACATCAAGCAAATCCTTGCTGTGGCCACCTTCCATCTTGAAATCTTTGTCCTCAATGTGAAAGATCATGTGGAATTGGTCTTCAGAATCATTTATGGATCCACCACCAAGGCTCTACCTTTAGAAAGCAATCATACTCAGCCACAAGCAATCACTCATGGTGATGATGGAGCAGGTGCAGAGAAAGGTAATAAAGATGGTAAGAAGTATAGAGAACAAATCATATGAGGAAAGTTGTAAATACTTGATCTATTCAATCTGGTAAAGAAAAGACTCAAGGGTGACCTCATTGCACTCTTTACATTTGTAAAGAGCTGTTGCAGCAAGGAGGGTTCTCTAATGCCCCAGAAGATAGATGTGTCTGAAGTCCCTTCTACACTGTCCTTATATCCCAGGATCTGATCCCAGATTATCTGCTTTGAAGTGGATTATATGTGTCTCCACTGTCAGATAATGTGAGATAAACAGATAATTTGAGATTGGATCCTGGGATATAAGACAGTGTAGAAGGGGCCTGAGTTTAATGGTTTTAAGTTATAAAAAAGAAAATTTTGATTGAACATTAGAAGAAATTTCTTGAGGTAGAGCCACTTAGCAGTAGAACGTGTTACCTACAGAGGAAGTACTTCTCTTTCTCTGGTAATCTTGTCTTGTCTTTTCTTGTCTTGTTTATTTACATTCATTTAAAATTTATTGAGTTGTCTTTATTTTGTTTATTGATTTGTTTATATATTACTGTTGGCATTGAATGTTTGCCATTGTGTATTTTTTGTAAGCCTAAGTCCCTTCAGGGAGATAGGGTGGGCTATAAATGAAGATTCATTCATTCATCTTCAAAAAGAGAATGGGCTGCTTCATTCTAGGAATGCTTCATCAGTGGGTCCCCAGGTGTTTAGGCCTACAACTCCCAGAAATCCCAGCCAGTTTACCAGTTGTTAGGATTTCTGGGAGTTGAAAGCCAAAACATCTGGGGACCTACAGGTTGAGAACCACTGCGAGATCCTGCACTGAGGAGGAGGCTGGAATCAATGGTATATAAGGCACCTTCCAATTCCATGATTCTGTAAAATTTTATAATTTTGTTCTTATGTCTCTCTACTGGAATATATACTCCATGAGTTATGAAAAGTTTATTTCTCTTAGTAAGGGAATATGTTTCCAGTTAATACGACTAAAATCCTTTTTTTTGCAAAAATAAAAAAATAGGAAGAATAGAAGAATACTACATAAAATGAGGGACCAAAGTTTGAGGAAGCAAAATCTTTTCAAGAAATATTTCTATGATTATAAGTGATGTAAATACAAAGCCTTTTTCTTTTGCTACACAAATGGTTTGCTTGCTTTCCATCTGTTTAGCGAAAGAACTATCAAGTTCAATGTGAATGATGACTAACTTCTTATTAAGAGTCATGTTCCTATTTAACAGAGTGCTGAGGATTATGATGTCGTATAAACTCAAATTTTAATTAAGAGGAAGAGAAGTGGAGGTTATTAGGAAAAGACATTTATGGATGTAAAATTTACACATTTATGAACCTGCAAATAGAACATGCTGGGGGGTTTTGAGAGGGGAATGTTTTTGTTAGCAGTCTCATTCACAATACACCATTATAGTGCTATCTTCCACTTTAACTGCCATGACAATATACCATCGACTCTTGAGATTTGCTATTAAAAGAGGGGCATTTCGTTTTCTCAGCCAGAGACATATAGTCCCTCACCAAAATATAGTTCCCAGTATTCTATGGGATGTTGCCATGGAAATTACAATGGAATATATAACAAATGGACAAGAAGTTTGGGAATGTAAACTTGGTACTAATATTACATGAAAAAAGGAGGTTGACATCTTGGTCTACCCTGAATCTGATTCTTACTTCTAGAACATTTTTTGTATCATTTTAAAACAGAGAAAGAATATCTAGAAGGCTTGGCCAGGAGCTGCAGGGGAGGCGAAGAGAGATAAATTTTAAGAAAGATAATAACCTTACTGTTGCTATGACCAAGTAGCAACAGTAATAACAGACCATGGAACAACAGATTAGTTCAAGGTTGGAAAAGGAGTAGAGCGGGGCTATATACTCTCACCCTATCTATTCAACTTGTAGGCAGATCACATCATGTGGGGCTTGATGAATCCAAGGCTGGAGTTAAAATTGCTGGACAAATCATTAGCAACCTTAGATATGCAGATGATACCATTTTGATGGCGGAAAGCAAGGAGGAGCTGAGGAGCCTTCTAACCAAGGTGAAAGAAGGAAATGCAAAAGCTGGGTTGCAGTTAAACATTAAAAAAACAAGATTATGGAAACCAGAGTGATTGATAACTGGCAAATAGGATCTCTAATGTGTGTCTCCAATGCCGCTCTACACCTGGAGACTGGCTCCTTGAGAGTTGAGGCCGGGGTGTGGGTGGTAATATTGAATTACTTGCTCAGGCTATCCCTCTCTCCTCTGGGCCTTGCACCTCTCATTATGTAGGACAACTTTCAATCCAGTTGGCAAAGGAAAATAGTAGGCAAAATTGCAACTCTGGGTCTATCCTCAGAACTACTAACCAGCATTGGATATGACCAAGACAAATACCAGATCAAACCATGAATAACAGACATTGAGCACCAAACAGATCTATCTAGCACCCCATCCTTTATTATCGGTACAGACAGTAGGGGCTGTACCTCCCCTATGGAATATCTTACTGTGTCAGAGGTAGCCAGCCGTCTGAGAGCCTTCACCTTGGCATGATGCCATGCACTCCCTTCTGCCATACTGAAAGATCGTTACCAGAAGACCCCATATTCTGAGAAGCTATACCCCTGTGACTCAGGTCACATAGAAACAATGGAGCACGTGCTTCCGCAGTACCTGTTTTATAGAGACATTTGATCTCGTCTCGTCTCACCATGGACAATTAAATACCCAGGACGCTCTGCTGCTCTCAGACACAAACTCGGCTGTGACGTACAATGTCACTAAGTTCTGCACAGCTGCAATTAAAATCTGGCGAATGATGGTTGAGGGTCAAAAGACCTAAGCTTCACCTCTGGAATATAGATGGGAAATCAGATATAGACTGATATTTATAGTGTTGGATATTCCCCCTCGGTGCCATCCCCACTACCTCTCTTTAGACTGCTTTCGGATGATCTCGTGGGCTGAGTTGGGTTTTAATAACTATTTGTATGTGGTTTTTTGCTTAGATTTTAAAATTTGTTGAAGTCTGAAGTCTATAACCCCTTGGGTTTGATGTGGATGTGCGGGAATGGGTCCCCCTGTTATGATCTGGTCATCAACCATAATAAAGTTTACTTACTTACTGAAACTGGCAAATAGAGGGAGAAAACATGGGGGCAATGATAGACTTTGCATTTCTAGGTGTGAAGATTACTGTGGATGCAGACTGCAGCCAGGAAATCAGAAGACATTTACTTCTTGGGAGGGGAGCAATGACCAATCTCAGTAAAATAGTGAAGAGTAGGGACATCACACTGGCAACAAAAAAAATGCATAGTTAAAGCAATGGTATTCCCCATAGTAACCTATGGATGCGAGAGCTGGACTATAAGGAGGGCTGAGCAAAGGAAGATAGATGCTTTTGAACTGTGGTGCTGGGGAAAATTCTGAGAGTGCTTTGGACCGCAAGAAGATCAAACCAGTCCATAATCCAGGAAGAATATTAGAGGCAAGGATATTAGAGGCAAAGATGAAGTACTTTGGCCACATAATGAGAAGACAGGAAAGCTTGGTGAAGATAATGATGCTGAGAAAATGGAAGGAAAAAAGAAAGAGGTACTGACCAAGGACAAGATGGATGGATGATATCCTTGAAGTGACTGACTTGACCTTGAAGGAGCTGGGGGTGGCCATGGCCAACAGGGAGCTTTGGTGTGGGCTGGTCCATAAAGGCACGGAGAATTGGAAGTAACTGAACGAATAAACAGCTACAAAAGGTTTTCAAAGTTCAATAGGGATTAAACAGAAGAAAAGCAACCAGTGACAGAAAGCTCTGGAAGAAACAGATCTCAATCAAGAACTATTGGCATGGCTGATATTAAGGATATGATGAATCTGCAGCCTGAGTCATTATGCAGCCACATACAGGCGTCATTAAATAAGCAAGACTGGACAATTGCTTGAGCATTTAATTCATTTTATCTCTTCCTCTGCAAACAGGGCTCACGTAGAAGAACATGCAATAAACCATGGTGTTTGTCCTGGCCAGTGCTGCCATCTCTGAGCAAACAAGCAAGCCTGGTCTAATCATCCCCTGTTATGATGCCCTGGGAACTGTATTTGGAAGGCACAGGACAGAACGTTCCCTCCAAGTGATTGGAGCTAGTGGCCATGGCATCCATCCTCGCTCAAGTGCCACAGGGAGATCAGTTTGCTTCCCAGGATTCTTGCCACTTCCCTTTTAGTAAATGGCCAAAATAAGCAAACACAAATGAAGAGAAATGTCAAGGTTAGGCAATCAGCTACTTCATTATTTGCTCATTTGTCCCTCTCACTGCAAAGACTAGCCAACCCAATGCAACACAGGCGGCTGCTAACATCTCCCTCCTACATCGGCTTTACCAAACTGTCATTGATAGGCTTTGGTCTGCCAAACAGAGGAGCCCTCACAGCTGCTTGGAGCAATATAAAAAGGGAAGTTACAAAGTACACTGGATCATTTATGGCTGTTTTCACCTACTCTGTGTCTATTTGAGGACCTCCCATGTAGAAATTTCTTCTGCTTCAGTGTGTCAAGTGTAATCAGAGATTTGTTTTTATCCTTGCTGATATTGCAATGAGGATGGGCAGATTTAACATTGGAATGTTGCACATTTTGGAAGATTTTGAAAGGCTATCATGCAGCCCTCCACATATTCTATATGTTCTAAGTTTAGAAATATTAGTCAAAAAATCAACCCCCAAAACCCCTCTGTTAACTTATCCATGGGTCAATATCACTGTACTGTATCTTAACCCTTAAGAGAACCATCCCCTTTTATGAGTAGAGTGGCAAACTACAGGAGCTTAGACCATCCCGGAAGAACCTAAAAGAAGCACTGAGCAGATGATCCTCTTAGGTAGCACTGGTGCTTTTCCCTCTCTGTGAACTATCAACTTACCCATGGTTCATATCAAAATCCACAAGTATATGCACTGTTCTTGCATTGATCTTCCAGTATCCCTCACTGATTATGGGCCACTAGGACTTCTGACAACTGATGAGGAGGAATAGCATAATTCTTGAATTTTACCTACCCCACCAGAGGAATGGAATCTGGTATAATAAGATGATCCAAACCAGAACTCTGCTCGGCTTGCACTTGTATATATCTGTAAAATAAATAGAAGACAGACAGATAGACAGTTCATAGGGAGATGTGCAGTTCTTTCATTTAATGTTGCCCAGCATGTCCAACATCCCAACTTGTTGAATTTGACACTATGGATGGTGTAATGAGAGGTCCAATAGAATTGTTATTTATTTATTTATTTATTTAAAACTTTTATATCCCAATCTTCTCAACCTCCGTAGAGGGACTCAGTCCGGCCTTGCATCATTTCATTGTTGTTGTTTTTTTTTTTAAAAAAAAAAAAACAAAACAAGATTTATATACTGAGGTGCCTTCTACACTGCCCTATATCCTAGCATCTGATCCCAGGTTATCTTCTTACCCCAGATTGTATGGCATTGGAGACTTATATAATCCAGTTCAAAGTAAATAACCTGGATTAAATCCTGGGATATAGGGCAGTGTAGATCCAGTCTAAGTTTTCCAGCTGCTGATTTATCTGAACAACAATTTGTCACTGTTGTAGAAGTTTCAAACCATGCCAAGTAAAACACCGCTAACAGAAGCAATGTGTCATCTGCATCCTATCTGACTGTCACAGCTCTGGATCTGTTTACTGAAATATGTCTCAATCCCCTTTCGAATGACAACTTCAAGAAAAGGAAGTGAGAGAACTAGCCAGTACAATTATCAATCACTGGTAATCCTGTCCATGAAGAGAGAAATAATCAGACATGTAGCTACAATGAGATGTGGTGTAATTTTCCACATGTTTTTCCCAAATATAATCATAGCAAATTTCCAAAAAAAAAAAAAAAGGATAGGTTCTTGCTGTATCTTCTCTGCAAATTCACTGTATTGATAAAGGGAAGAATGGAAAATGAGAGTTCTTCTTTTCTTGATCTAATGGGTAGTACATTTTCTCCTCAAGTGTTTACCTCAACAGAAACTGAGGAGCTGGGGCTGAGTTTTCATTATCTCATAACACATTTAATAGAAACAAAGCGTGGATTCATACTTTTTATTTCCCTAGGCATTTTTCAATGTGGTTTGACTTTAGCCCTCTTTAATGAGCAGAGGAAATGAGAGCAAAATTCGCATTAACCTGTGGAATCTCACCTTGTTTGCTTGGAACCATTAAAGGGGGGCAGATTTATTTTATAAAGGTGGTGTCTCATGGGAAGTCAAGTAGATAATATATCTTATCAAGGTATTCAGTAAGACATAGTTCAGTGGTTTCACTGACACAGTACCTTTACTATATGTTGACCAGTGCACCATAGAAATAAACACAAGATCTGCATCTTATCACTTACTAAAATGATACAGGCAGGCATGGTTACCTCTTTCAGCAGCAGGAAAAGGGTTTCTCAGCAGTCAGAACTGCAGATTAAGCTCACATTTATCTTCACAGATTGAAGCATGACACACAAAAGCATATACAATCACAAGTGGCTGTTGCTGAAGTCCAAAGTCATTTTAGGTGATAGGGAAACATTCATAGAATCATAGAGTTGGAAGAGGTCTTGTGAGCCATCCAATCCACCCCCCCCCCCCCCACACACACACACACACACTAAGAAGCAAGAAAAATGCATTCAAAGCATTCAGTTTATGACTGGAGGTGGAAAGAAACTGGACAGAGAAACTAGGATAAGGTTATATAGATATAGGTAATAGATAGAGATAGAAATATAGAGATAACAGAGATAGAGATAGAGAGACAGAGAGAAAGAACCTCATCACATTGATGAAGGGTGGGAAGATGATTTGCCAGTTTCCATGGCAAATCCACAGGGCAGCGGGGCAATCTCATCATCCCACACCCCACCTTGCCCACAGCAACACTTCTTCATCATACATGTTGAAGCATTGCTGTGTGGCTTCCCCCTGTGCTGGCCCCATTGCTCCCTATAGAACACTGGACGCCTCCTGTGTTCTGGGTGAAGCATCATAGGATACTTGCACCACAGTTAATCTATGGAGCCCCACTGGAAGTGAGTGTCGTGTGATGGGTGGCATGGGGCTCCGTAGGTGAAGTGTGATGCTTGCGAAGACTTGTGTGATTAAGTGCAAAGACAGAGACAGAGATAGATATCTGTTTTTTAAAAAGAAAAGATGTTGAAAGACAGGAGGTGAAGTGAGGAAATACTGTGTAAATGTGTGGGGAAAAGGGATAGGGACTATGCAGGGCGAGGGGGGCATCTAAGCACATATAAGGCACGGGTCAAGAGCAAATTGAAATACTGTACAGAAATCCAACTGAGAAGGACAGAGCTCTCCATCACCAGTCAACTGTAACACAAGGGTGCAAAAACAGCCATTCGGCATTATTCAGCTATTTTACCTCCCACCTTGCCCACCTCTCTCCCAATCCCTATGCTTTGTGTCACCCCTTCTTTTGATATCACCTACTTTTGGCTGCACCCTTCACACACCTTTAATAATGCCATTGATAAGGGACAGCCTTTCTTATCACCCCAGCAATCCTAGCTGGTATGCCTGAGTCATGTGGTATAATGTAAAATAAACCATGTGTGGTTCATGTTTGATCAGCCCATACACTGCCTTGCCAGAGAAAGAAAATATGCCACACAGGTGAACAGTAAAGAACAAATTGTTTACTCTTTGTAATTCAGTACAACATATATACAAAATGATCAGTTGCATCAACTCACAAAATGTTCTTTTATGAGAGACTAACCATCCCCTGCCACACATTGTTGTGGCCCAGTCTGTGTAGATATGTGTGTATATATTTGTGTATATGTGTATATATGTGGTTTTGTGCATGTGTTGTAATGTTAAAAAAATGGTTTTTAAAGTCTCTTCTGCTATGTTTTTCAGTGGTTTTATGAGTGATAGTCACTTGTCCTGTTAAGTTTATTGTGTCCAAATTTGGTGTCAATTTGTCCAGTGGTTTTTGAGTTATGTTAATCCCACAAATGAACGTTACATTTTTATTTATATAGATTTAAAAGGATCCTTTCTGTGTCCATATGAGTACCCTTCTCTCAGCAGCCAAGAAGCAAATCAGTCTGTTGCTCTCTGCTTCTCTCTGCATCTGTATAGCTCAAGCCTGAACAAAAGTATAACAGTAACCAAAAGTCCCAGGTTTAGCCATCTCCCCAGGCATTGCCCACATAATCTGCTTTGTGCATTTTATTTTACTGTTGACACACCCACTCACTCACTGATTCTTGCATTTTCCAACAAATCAGACCTATATAAAGCCCCCCCCCCCAAGTCTTGCAAGAGAAGAACCTCTAGTAAGAACTCCAGGATCCACCAGAGATCTTGCAGAAGCTCAGTGTTCACTTGAGAGTCCTATCTCCAATCTGTGTGGGTTCAGTTTCCCTTTAAAAAAAAGCCACAGTGAATCTGTGACTTTCAGACATTTGTGACAACTTAATACAGCATGTTTTTCCCAAAGCAGCAGACATATTCATTTGTTGAATAAGAGTTGTACCATATCATTTGATGTCAAGTTTTGAAAGCCAGGATAAAGTTTTGATGAGCTGCACAAATGGGAATTAGTGAAGTGACTCTGAGAAAGCAGAGGTTGACATGAGGAACGAGAGTGATGGTAGCAGTGGCAGGTTCTTGGATGTTGCTGTGACGGCTCATGAATTCAGAGCGGTTTTAGGATTCCAAATTTAATCCATTTTTCTTGGCATTGTACGTTTTTGTTTCATTGGAGTTTTTTTTTAAGTGAACAAAATGAGTATTAAAGCAACCCATTGGTTTCAAACTCTTTCTACCATCAAAGAGCTATGCCTGCATCTATCAATGCAACCCCTCTGCATTGCAGTAGATTTTTGCAGGGGTAGATCCTATTTCTTTATGTTAAAGCATTGTTATACTCTGCCTTTAAGCGATTTTTTTCTACAGACAGTTTATGAAGATATAAAAACAGAAATATACATAATGAGAAAACAATGCAATGCAAATAAAAAACCACAGAGCTAAGAACATTAATAAATACAGGCCAACAAAAACAGATTAAAATTGTTATCTTCCTAACTTAAAAAATCTTTTCTGCAATGTACTTAAAAGATAGAGAAAGCTTCCTAGATTTGTCAGAGATAAGCAATTCAACAATTATAAAGACACATTGGAAGATGTCCTGTCACTGGTTCTCAACAAAACAGTCTGAATAAGTAAGACCAGATAACGGAATCTATTGTCCCTTCCACACAGCCATATATCCCAGAATATCAAGGCAGAAAATCCCATATTATCTGAGTGTGGACTCAGATAACCCAGTTCAAAGCAGATATTGTGGGATTTTCTGCCTTGTTGGTTTGTAAGGGCCCTAAGATGGTCTTAAAACTACAGGCAAGTTCATAAAAGTGAAGCAACCGTTTAGATCTCTGGATCCTAGACATATGATGGTAGAAATAGGTATGTTATGGACCTCATAGGGCCATATAATCTCACTTTTTGCACCATAGCGTACCACCATGACTAGCATTACAGTGACAGGAAGTGATGTTGCAAACATCTCAAGCATTTCAGAGAAGGAAACACATTACATCTATGTATTTTTATCACTATGCAAATTGGTATTCTCTGTCTCCTTTTGCCACAAAAAAATTGCCTGATGTACTATTGAGTAACTGAAGCACTCCATCCCAAACATTGTGTATCTGGTGGAACCAGAAAAGTGTCTGCATCTTCATAACCACATACAGAATGCTTCCACTGTGATCCACTGTAGTCCTCCAGAAGTCTCAGGAGATGATGTACACATCCTGTGTCTGGCTACAGGGTCATGGCCAGATGTTTTTGTGATTCTCTTAGCTGTTCAACAGCTTGTCTACCAACCACAGAATGGTCAGCTTTCTTGAACAACATGGAGATGTCAAAGTCAAGAAAGAGGAATCTTGCTTGAAATGCAGCAAGGCTGGGCAAAATTAACAGGTTATACAGGTGAATTTATGCACAAAGAAAAGATGGCAATGGTGACTGCCATTGCATCTGTCTTTCTGTTGATGGTCTCTTCTGTTGAAGGCAAAGGGGAGATAGATTGCAACTCCCATTGGTCCCAGTCCCATGGCTGATGATTGGGTATGATACAATTGCAGCCAAAAATGCCTTCAGTATTTCATGTACTGCAAAGCTTTTAAATACAATGATTAGAAGATCCAAGAACTTTTGCAGCCAGCCTTTCTATTTTAATTCCACAATTTACATGAACCAAAGACCGCAGTATAACATCACAGAGTTCTATGTCTAATGGGTTCTTATTAGCTGAATATCTCTGCCATGAATCTGTATTTTATTAGGCCAGTCAGATATTAGCGAGTCACGTGCCTCTTTAGTTATTATACTGCATGCCATTAAGTTGTCTGCTTAATTTAGTTTTCTTTAGCTAACAAAAAAGCCATCTTTTTCATCCGTTTCCAGTCATCCCAGTTTGTTTCCCCCAGATGCTGTTCATTCTCATGAGCAGCATGAAACACGACCGAGTCAATCAGTATGACAATAAACTCAGAGCCAGACAAGACATGCGATTCATCTGGGGTCTGCTCTGCAGATGTCACACTAACTTCTACTAAAGCCTGCTGAAACCCAAGAGTATTTGGTGACCTGCACTGAGTAGTCTTGGCAAGTCAGTGCCTTCTACTCCCCTATCCCCCCCCCCCCTCTTTTTGCAGGCTCAGTGGGGGAAAAGTTTTAGCACCAAGCTGTGACAGATCCTTTTGAAGATCATTGGTCAGGTGGAAGAATGTAAGAGCAATGCTGCCATCCTGTGGCTAACAAAGAATCAGTTGCTCATCTTTTCGCAATGCCTAAACAGGTTCTTCAAAATGAAAGTTCTCACAATATACCTCCTTGACTCTTGCAAGGTTTTGCTTGCTGTTGTTACTTCCATGTCCACTCATTCTAGTGGCTCACTTGAGGGTTGTGAGAGGTGCGAAACATACCATCACAGGGGGTGACACCAAATACCCCCTCTGTGTGTGTGTGTGTTACACACACGTTAGACTTGTGCGTGGATCTGTTTTCCTTTTGTAATGATAAGGGCCCTCCTGGTATGAAAACCCATAAATTACCATTTTTTTCACCCCCAAACTTTCACCTTTACACTTGAAATATGGCATTTTCAGAAAAGTTAAATTTCATCAAATCCAACAGAGCCCCCGGTGGCGCAGTGAGTTAAACCCCTGTGCCGGCAAGACCAACAAGTCGCAGGTTCGAATCCGGGGAGAGGCAGATGAGCTCCCTCTATCAGCTCCAGCTCCTCATGCAGGGACATGAGAGAAGCCTCCCACAAGGATGATAAAAACATCAATTCATCTGGGCGTCCCCTGGGCAACATCCTTGCACATGGCCAATTCTCTCACAACAGAAGCAACTTGCAGTTTCTCAAGTCACTCCTGACACCAAAAAGAAAATCAAATCCAACCATTTCCTCTATTATCTCTAGTATTTTAGATACAGAACATATGCCATCTACCAGTCATCATCTGCTCATGCTTAGAGAAACATATCTAGGGAGCTAGAGCTGGTGTCTTCTATCCAATGCAATTTTTTGAATCAACACCCCAAATAACTCCAAGAACAGGCCTAAAATCCAAGACACCAAGAAATTATTTATTTTTGTTGGACTATATAATCAGAATGTGAATAATTGTAATCAGATTGTCTCTGACCAAATAGGGTCACACTTGGTATTTCAGCCTAACTACCTCTTCATGTGTGCTGCCAGAATTGGTGAGTATTGCCACGTCCTGGTGGCACTTGCGCAAGAGGTGTGCACCCCACTGCACTGCAGCTTCTCCCCGCCTCAGCACATGGAGAAAGCCTGTTTTCAGCAGTTCAATCCATCTTTCCTAATGGAAAGACAGGGAGCCTGCCGTTGTCTGCCACAGTCATTTTTCAGCAGTGGAAGCAGTTCAACACAGAACTACCCGGGAAGAAATTCTCCAGGGTGTGATGGGAGCCATCAAGCTCCCTGACTGAAGTCTAAAAGCCCATTGCCACTGCCAAAAAAGGGTAAGTGTGAAGAGGTAGTAAGTTGATCAAAGGTGCTCCATGCCACTATGGTCATTTATATTTCAAAAGACAATGCCAGAGCTAAGGGCATCCTCAAACTGTAAATCAGATCACTGAAAGGGAAGGGCACAAAATTCATCCAAATTGACATCTCAGTCAATAAACACTAGGCTTGGACCTGGATCAGTTTGACTGAAAGTGATTTTCAATATTCAGTGGTTTGTTTTGTGTAATCCCTGAAAACAGAACAGGGTGGAGGGAACCAAAAAGCTGGGCAAAATGGATGAAGAGGGCAGGATTTATCAGCTACTGGAAAGGATGGAATTGCCTGCAGAAACTTTTCTCCCTCCTTGGCAGTGAAGTGTCTACAGTATTCTTTTTGGAAAAGTTCCCTAGGCTCCTTCTCCAGAAGGGGCCCCACTGGGAACTCGCTTTCTCGGCAGCACTTGCATGAGATGAGCATTGAAAAGTCTCTGAGTTCCTCTCAGAGCATGATGGGAGTTGAAGTTTTCTCAGCCAATAAAAGGCCTGCTTGTATCCATGGTCTGATTGGTTGAGAATGCAACCTTCTATTACGATTTGTCTTATTTTAAAAAAATGTTATGATAAACTTAAAATAATTCTAAAAACCAGTAGATTAGTGAATTGTTCTGAAACTTGGCAGGCCTTCAGTTGTAACAGGCAGTTTTCATGCAGATAGGTCTGAATCTTTTCCAATTGACAACAGCAACTCTCCTCCCAATTTTTGTAACTTCCCAGTAAACAGAATGAGAAGTTAGCCGAAAATGAACCCTGAAATGGCATGCCTTTTGGCTGAATTGCACAAGCCTAATAAATGTTTCACCATCCTATCTGAACTGCATATATTTAATAGCACTCATCCAATTCATTGTTGCATCCAACAAGAAATTTAGAATCTGCTGTTTCACCTGGATTTGATGAAAAGAAGAGACAGTCCAAATTTCTAAATGATTTCTCCTAGGAGTTCCTTGCAGACATTTAAATGGCTTTAGGAATAATATAGAACTCTACAAATTTCCATATCAAAACTGCCTGGAGAAGAGCAATAATGTCCCAGCACTCCTTCTGAAATTGGCCACCTATGTAGAAGTAGAACCTTTCCAATGCACACCTGCACATCACACTATATATACCTGTAGCTGTACCTGTAACCAAACAATAGTAGTAAGGATACCATGGCTATTGGAATTGAAAGCTGCTGAGAGGCTCTAGTAAATCAATATGACTGCAGCCATCTGGTTCTGTCTTGGCAAAAGTGCATGCATAGTGTTCAATTATAGCAGTACTATGCAACTGTGGCTGGAGTTGGCCAGCAACCACCAGCTCTGACAACTTACCAGCGAAAGAACATTAGCTACTAGCCTTGCAGTTCACATCTTCAGGGATCAAATTAAATTTCTTCAAAGATGGTCTAATTAACCTCTCCCTCTTTCTTTAAGAGGCTGTTATCACATAGTTCCTCAAGGAGAAATTTGCAGCCTTCTGGACCCAACTATTAAATATAATAAGCAATGAAGGCCAGGGGTCAAGTATGCAGGTGGTGTTCCAACTTTGGACACCTCATCAGGCATGAAATGCATCCAATAGCTGAAACTCATTCAATAATACAGCACAAAATGGCTCTCTGAACACTTCCATTAATGAAACAATGAGTGAATTTGCCTACCAAGGATCTTGTGAACCAAGCAACTATTGTTATCACTCTTTTTAGTCTTTTTTGGAGAATGGGAACAGCAGAACTACATATCCAACCTAACACAGAACTGCTCCCTAAAACACTATCCTTAAATTGAGTTGTATTGTCTCCTCCATAGCATGTAGATCCATTGTCCTATAGTGTGATGCTACTGCATTACGTTCATTTCAGTTCCCACTGAAATAGCCAAATGATGCTGGACATAGATGGGAAAGTATCCACAGATCCTGTATCCATAGATCCTATATCCATGAATTCTGTATCCACGGATTCAACCATCCATGGCGTGTGTGTGTAAAATTCTATTTATAGAATTTACCTACAAAGGATCTTGTGAACCAATCAACTATTGTTATCACTCTTTTTAGTCTTTTTTGGAGAATGAGAACAGCAGAACTACATATCCAACTTAACACAGAACTGCCCCCTAAAACACTATCCTTAAATTGAGTTGTATTGTCTCCTCCAAGGCATGTAAGATCCATTGTCCTATAATGGGATGCTACTGCATTATGTTCATTTGAGTTCCCACTGAAATAGCAAAATGATGCTGGACATAGATGGGGAAGTATGCAATGTGAGGCGGCCTGTCTTGTTCTCTAAGGCCATACTTCTCACTTCAGATATGAATAGACTGGGCTCAAGTCATTGACGAACACATGTGATTGGGAGAAGCTTCATCTTCAAAATAAATAAAGGAAGGGGCATCACTCAATAGTGGGATGCATATTTTGCATGTAGAAGTCTCCATTTACAATCCTTGACATTTCCAGTGGAACAGGATCACATAGCAGGTGATGGCAAAGACTTCAAAAGGTGTTCCCAGTCAGAACTGAATGTACTGTATCAGCAAATAGCTGGAGTTTATGGACAAATGTTCTTATAACTCTACAGAGAAAGAGATCCTACACATTACAGAAGAGAAAGGAAAACCTTAGCATACTGAGGACACTTCCAACAGCACTGTGCCATACATGAAATGGATTCCTAGTCATGCCTGAGGGAGGCCTGGACAGTTTTCTGCTGGGGAAGTTTTATGGAGAGGATCAGACTCAAGAAACCTTCCAAGTTTATAATTTTGTGACAGCATGACAAATTCTCTGTGTATGCATCTGCCTGTGTGTTGTGTCAAGCTGACATTTTAAATATTTATAGAGCACACATAAGCATGTGCATACACAAATGTTTATTGCATTAGGTCATTTCATACTGCACTGAAATTACCCCTCTCATCTCAAGGTATTTAAAGCTTAAAAGCTGATGGCAACGCTCCAAAAACGACCACTAAGAAGCTAAGATGTGAAGAAGATCAATAGGAAATGTTACATGGCCTCTTTGAATCCAAACAGCTGACAAAGGCTCATATAAAAGAAACAGTGAAGATGCTTTCCTCGAGTTAGTTAATGAGTTTTCCAAGTAAACATCCAAGTTTCCTTTTTTCGTGCTATCAAGTTTCTTTTATCTGAACCAGGCCTGTCCATTTACCATCCCATCAGTAGAAACCTAATCTTTTGAATTCTCCCCCCATGAAAAGAAAAAGATGTGATGAAAATGAAATATATCTGAGATAAATGTAGTTTAAACAAAATATGAATAATTGAAAATCCCATACAATTGAAATCCAGTGACTCAAAACACTGCCGTATTTTCATGCTGCCATCATTAATAAAGTGCTGTTTTTCCATTTATTTTCTGTAGCTTAAAATTTATCCCCTGACCTTTATGGTAGGCCAAAATGACAACTATTGCATCACATTAATTTTTCAAAGAGAATCCTTTAATACATACCAGAGTTTCAAAAGCCAACAACAATAAAATGAACAAAGAATTCAACTCTACAGAATGTTTAGCATAACACAGGCAATACTATATAGACATACAGTCAGTCCTCCATGGGTCCTGTATCCACAAATCCTGTATCCATAGATCCTATATCCATGAATTCTGTATCCACGGATTCAACCATCCATGGCGTGTGTGTGTGTGTGGGGGGGGGGGGGGGGTATGTATGTATAGATATAGATATAGATATAGATATAGATATAGATATAGATATAGATATACTTTACCCCAACCAAATCTTTATTTTTCCATTATGTATGATTGGACTTCTTCATCCACTAGTTTTGGTATTCTGAAACCAACCCCCAGCAGATACCAAGTATATTGAATTCTTGGGACCAATTTCTATAGACAGATTTAGAATAGTCTTTATATTGAGGCATAACATTTAAAATACTAAATGTTGTTCTCTATGAAATAACAAAAATTTAAAGCACCAAGTATTTATTCAAATAAGACATTGAAATGATATGGCCTTCCAGATGTTGGTGGACTACTTGTCCCAGCAGCCATATCCAGTGCAGCCAGGAATGTGGAATTCTGAGAATTGTATTCCAACAAAATCTAATTTTCAGTGTAGGTATAATACAATTGTTATTCTCAACTAGAAAGTATTAAATGGTAACTTAGTATGTCAAAATGTATGTAAGTCCCATTGATTTAATGAACTTGCTCTAAATTGGGAAACAGGATTGAGGCCATTGGCAGAACAAGAACTTGCCCCAAAATATTCCCTATCTGATGGTACCTCTTTCTATTCCTTGTACTGAGGTTTTCTGTACTTACAACCGAATTATACTTTAGCATAGGAGAATAATACCACTACACCATTCTTCATCTTTTAGTATATGCCATAGAGCAGATCTGGCCTCTAAAGCTAGATCTACACTGCCCTATATCCTAGGATCTGATCCCAGATTTAGCATTTTTCCCAAATTATCTGGCAGTGTAGACTCATGTAATCCAGTTCAAAGCAGATATTCTGGGATCACATCCTGGGATATAGGGCAGTGTAGATCCCCCAGAGCATCCCACACCTAACCTCTTCCATTGTCACTCCTAGCTAGAGAAAGAGTTCCTGATGAGTGCAAAGAAAGGATAATGGTGCTGGAGTCCAATCTGGACAGAGGATCTGCC
The DNA here is from genome assembly GCF_037176765.1 of Anolis sagrei. Lineage (NCBI taxonomy): Eukaryota > Metazoa > Chordata > Lepidosauria > Squamata > Anolidae > Anolis > Anolis sagrei. Next base: position 123,041,275 of record NC_090025.1, on the reverse strand, counting down.
TGAATCAAACCTAATCCCACTAGGTTTGTGCATTTTGGCTGAACCTCAATCAATTTCTGCTTGCTACATTCGGGAAGCCCCCCATATCCGTTTTCTTGTTCCTCCCAAAAACGGGCACGCTGCTAAATAGGAATTTTTGTTCCGCATCTGGAAAAGCGGCTCTTTTTGGCCCATTGGCAGCAATGGGGAATTTACAAGGCTCCCCTTTACCCTGAGAACCTTTCCTTTCTTTCCTTCAAGGGAGTCTAGGTGTCAGTAATAGGGTGAGAAAGCACCATATCCAACCCATTATGGGGGAACTTCCCACAGGCTCCCCTTCCATCTCCTTCATTGAGACCTGGATTTTAAAAAGCATCTCTTTCTGGATCCTTTAACTTCTGTTTGTAGAGGAAACCATGTTTAATGCCTTTTAAAACTGGTTTTACTCTAAAGGAGTGGCAGGCGCATGAGCTTTCTCTCCCAACACCAGCAGCACTCAACACAATTTTCTTCCAAGGCATTTTAAGGTGGCCCAGGGAAGGGTGATGACCTGTAGCTATGTGGAGCTAGCTATCCTCCCTGGATTACCTTAAAAATCCCCTCTGTTTTCTCAATTAGTGCCTGCAATCGGATTCTGCTTGGGGTTTTGCTTCCTTAAAGCTGTTTCTACTTTCTACTCTAGAAGAGAGGTAGGCTTCTCTTTTAGTTTGCTGGGATTGCTATTATTATTAAGAATAATTATCTTTTAGAAGTATTTTCTGAAGGAGAGGAAGAGAAGGAGAAAAAGAATGGCTGAATCTCCAAGCTCCCAAATGTGTACACACGCACCCCACCCACCATCCCTCATGTCCCCAACTCCAAGTCAGTCTCAGTAAATAAAAAGAATCAGAAAAATAAAGGAAAATCAAAAATATTCAACTGTGATGTCAAATAGGGGAAGAGGAGCCATTATCGGCTGCCACGTGATCCCGTTTTGGTTGGGAATCTGTAACAGCTGGCCCCTTACTATTTTGGGCACCCAAACCAAACAAGTAAGCCAAATGACCAAAGAGACCAACTAAAAATGGATCCATGCATAAGTCTAAATCCCACTATCCGGGCTGCCCTGAAGCTGCATTATACTCCTGAAATTCCAGTAAGCTCGAGAGCATTCCGTAACTTACTTTGCCCAAAGCAAAAAACAAACAAACAAACAAAAAACCACCCCCCCCCCCAAAAAAAAACAACAACAACAACACATTACTTATCAGAGCTTGCTAATATAGATCATGGAGATATCCAGCCTTTCATTTGGAGTGAGTCAAGATTTTTTTTACAAGTGTAGATAAGCCCAATGTCATCAATGACAGCATACACACATTATAAATTTGACTTTGTGTTTCATTTGTCCAAAGATACAGTCATCATCTTGTACAGTAGATACATATTTTTGAAATGTACTTTGTTTCTGATATTGCACAAGCCCATGTGAATCTCCCTAGCCCCTCCCCCCTAAATAAATGTTTAACCCCTTCCCTACACAGAGACATATATTACCTGCAATTTCCTTTGCAGCTTTCACAATGCAGATGCTCACGGTCTATTGTGATTTTTGGCTTGCATATCTTTCAGATGGCACATTCAGCTGCATTTCACACCTTTCTGGACAAAGTGACAGCTGGGTACAGATTTTTTTAAGCATCTGCCTTCCTTCTTTTAAATTTCAGCCTTGTATATGTGTCTAATTCAACAAATCCAAACACTTTTTAAAGAGATAACATTAACACAACTTTCAAGAGCACAGTTTAAAATAGCTTATTTCAGTAATGTAAAGTACATTTTCATTACAAAATTTGGCACTTTCTTTGGAGAAGTGTCAAACCTTTCTCTGGAAGTTTTTCCTCCCCTTAATAAACATTCAAAGCCAATGACATATTGCTAACCATCAACAAGGCCAAATTAAAGTGCTTCCTCTTAGATTCTTTTGTTTTGTTTTGTTATAAGTGTATGGAAAGCAATGTTGAATAGCTTTAGTTTCCATAGTATTCGTGTGTTGTAATTTTCGTGGGCATGATTTGATGTAATTATTTATATCTCACCCTCAACGTGCAGTAAACTGTGTTTTACAGAAAAAAGAGAACGGGTTCTCAACACAATTTGAAATGTGCCTCAGGGGAAATAATATAGAAACAGAGAGAAAGTGGAGGATGGGTAAACAGAGGAGAATATAGATCCATTGTGGTTTGGGATATACAATTCCTTCTTTGGGAAACCTGTCTTCCCACAAAGTTGTAGCAATATGCTTTAATGCTCCCTTCACCATTGAAATGGACACCTGCTAAAACAGTTCATTGGCCTTCGTCCAGTCTGTTTCAGCACATAATGAAGCATAAGAGCATATTGCTGCAAATCTGTGTTATTTTATTACACCCACTGTGCTTGAGAGTATACAGTCTTTGAAAAAGAGACTGTATACTTTCAAGCACACTGAGTGCAATAAATAACACACACGGTTATTTCTCTTTCACTTTTTCTTTTCATTATCAAATGCCTTCCCTTTTCATTTTATATTATTCTGATTTGTTTGGTGGTGATGTTATCCAGAGCTTAAACGAATTCCCTTTATGGACCACATCTACAATTCCCCAGTCAATATTACTACAGCTGTACTGGCTGGAGCAAGGATCCAGTAGTTGTAGTTCAGAAAATAAACTTTCCACAGCGATTTCAGCTATGCTTAGTAAGTCAGCAATCCTGAAGCATCCCAGAATGCATCTGATGTTTTTGTTGTTGTTTATTCATTCAGTCGCTTCTGACTCTTCGTGACCTCATGGACCAGCCCACGGCAGAGCTCCCTGTCGGCCGTCACCATCCCCAACTCCTTCAGAGTCAAGCCAGTCACTTAAAGGATCCCATCCATCCATCTTGCCTTTGGTCAGCCCCTCTTCCTTTTTCCTCCCATTTTCCCCGTCATCATTGTCTTCTCTAAGCTTTCCTGTCTTCTCATGATGTGGCCAAAGAACTTCATCTTTGTCTCTAATATCCTTCCCTCCAAGAAGCAGTTGGGCTTTATTCATTTATATAATTTATATTTATTTATATCAGATGTTTTATTTCTCCCGATTCCAAGGCAAGGGAGAGAGAAAAGACCTGTTCAAACTATTGCAAAAAGAGAGAGATTTGTGATCAGAGAAAAAATAAACTACAAATATGTATATACCATATTTCATCACATAATAGTTGCATTCACATTGTAGTCACACTCCCCTTTTTTGGGTACTGATTTTGGTATATTTGATGTTCCTTACATAATAGTCACACTCTTTATTCCCTCACCCATGCACCTGCCTGGGCAAAGGAATGAAGGATGCTTAATCTTTGGAGCTACAGCTCGAAAGACTCATTCACCAGCATGCCTCACTCATTCGACACCACCATAGATCCAAGAGGTGCAGGTGCAAGGCACTTTTTTCACCACATAATAGTCACCATGTAATAGTTGCACCCCTCTTTTTGAATAAAAAGGGGGAAAGTGCAACTATTATGCAATGAAATAGGGTGTGCTAGAGAAAGAATGCAACTCTCCCCATTCCACCATTTATTGTACAATCTATTTGCCTCCTTCATGCAGATCTTCAACACATAAGGTGCATGGGTTGACTGTGATACATTTCAAAGTAAAGCTCTTCAAGTATTCTCTGTGAAATAAATACATGAGGAAAGGAACACACTACTGTCACACCTTCTATTGCCTTACATAACTTTCTGAGTTGTTAACTGTTTGGTTTCTGTGGTTTGAGGAGAACCTGGGGCAGTGGTTCTAAGCCTGTGGGTCCCCAGATATTTTGGCCTTCAAGTACCAGAAATCCTAATAGCTGGTAAACTGGCTGAGATTTCTGAGAGTTGTAGGCCAAACACTTGGGGACCCACAGGTTTAGAACCACTGACCTAGGGGAAGGTGAAAAAATGGACTTGGGCTGACTGCATGCAGCTGATGGGCCACAGGTTGCCAAACTCGTTGCTATGAGTTATGGAAGTAGGGGAAAGTGCGTTGTGGGGAGAAAGAGAACAAGAAAGAAGAGATACTATAGAACAGGAGTCCTCAAATTTTTTTAAACAGGGGGTCAGATCACAGTCCCTCAAACTGTTGGAGGACCGGGTTATAATTTGAAAAACACATGAATGAATTCCTATTAATATTGCACATATCTTATTTGTAGTGCAAAAAACACTTTAAAACAATACAATAATTAAAATGAAGAATAATTTGAACAAATATAAACTTATTAGTACTTCAATGGGAAGTGCGGGGTGATGAGATAAGATTGTTGTTGTTGTGTGCTTTCAAGTCATTTCAGACTTAGGTTGACCCTGGGTAAATGACCTTGGAGGGCCATATCTGGCCCTCGGGCCTTAGTTTGAGGACCCATGCTATAGAAAAACGAGAAGTAAAGGAGTACAGAACATTCTGAGTGAATAAAGTATGCAGTGGAATGCAACAGATTCCAAGAGATCATACATTACAGTAAAAAATATTGAGTTAATTTTGAGCAAGTGCTCACCTGAGATGTTTATAGTAATGTAGCAGTCATGAATTCATGCAAATCTAGAATGCCCTTCAGGGCAATTAAATTTGCGTAACTCTACCATCGTTATATGCCCTGGAAGCTGGGGAGATTTTGAAATATCATGCAACTTTAATTATCACCTACTAAAATTTTGATTTCTATAGCAGAAAAAGTGTTCATGCACACTGCCTTCAAACCTTAGTTATTTATCTGCCGAAATGAATTAATAACCCACATTAGCTTTGCTAAGACTAGGGAATCTTTTTCAAAGTAAAAAATTTCATCTACACTTCTCTCAGAACCCTTTGATTTATCTAATGGCTTAATGACAGATCCTTATACAAATGTTCAGTAAAAATGTTCAACTTAATTACAAGGTAATAAATGTAGCCATTTGTTTGGTTGATGCTTATTTTTTCCCAGAGGCAGCTGTATAATTAATGTTATGGTATTTGCCAACCTTGTATTCCAATAATATATATTAGACTAGAGAAAGTAGTTGGCTTTGCATGGGTTAGAAAAGCTCTTGGTTTGAAACACTGAGGTCTTCAAGCAAGCACGCCCATCTGCTAGAAGTGCTCACATTCAGCTTATCTGAGTGAAGCCACAGCTGCTGAAACCCATAGGCATACCCAGCTGCCATGGTACAGCCTAAATTCTGTACCTTAGATGTCTATCCTCATCTATACACATAATAAAAGTGAAAATATGTATGTGTGTGTGCAGCTGGAGTGCCCACTTACGCAGACAAGCTCCTACCTCCACAATAGCTATAGCTCCCACTACTCAGGGGACACCAAAGGCCCTCCCTGCAATGACATTGCAGGTTATAGTGAGTGCCATGAATATGTACAAGAACCCTGCCAATGTCCTCCACAAACACAATCCTGCCCACCACCCAAGTGAAGGCTTTCCTACGGGGACAATTTCATCCTAGATTTTATGTGGTTTCTCCACCACAGACATCCCAGTGTTTCTTACTCTCCCTTTTGGTGTGAAATTTGCATGACCCCACCCACTACATCACCCTTAACCCTTTCCTTTTCTATGGCACAAGACAAACAGAGGAATTGATCAGCAAATGAAGGTTTGGGGAGAATTCAGCATGATTTATAGGAATTGTAGGTACTGAGATGTATAGTTTACCTGCAATCTAAGAGCATTCTCCATTCCAGCAACGATGGACCTGGAACTAACTTGGCACACAGAACCCCTATGACCAACAAAAGATACTGGTGGTCTTTGGAGGGATTTATAGGAGTTGTAGTTCACCTATATCCAGAGAGCAGTATGAACCCAAACAATGATGGATCTGGACCAAACTTGGCATGCATACTCGATGTGCCCAAATTTGAATAATGTTGGGTTTTGACAGGAATTGGCCTGGACATTTTGGAGTTGTGGATACTGGGATTTATAGTTCACCTGCAATCAATGAATACTCCGAACTCCACCAAAAATGGTATTGGACCAAACTTGGCATACAGAGCCCCCATGACCAGCAAAAAATACTTGAGGCTTTTGGGAAAAAATCACCTTGATTGGGAGTTGTAGTTCACCTAAATCCAGAGAGCATTGTGAATCCAAACACCAATGGATCTGGACCAAACTTGGCACATATATCTCATATGCCGAAATTTTATTATTGGAGGGGTCTGGAGGGAACGAACCTTCCTTTCTGAGAGTTGTAGTTCACACACAACCAGAGAAACGGTGACCTCACCAATGACGGACCTGGTCCAAACTTGGCACACAGGACTACCATTACTAACTCAACCTACTGAAGGGGTTTGAAGGGACTGACTCACCATAGTGGGAGCTGTAGTTTACCCTACAGCCAGAGGGCACACCAAACCCCACAAGTGATGCATGTGAAGCAAACTTGTCTAACATACCAAACATTAATTATTGATGGAATTTTTGGAGTTAAACTAGCATTATGTCAGTTGTACTTAATCCACAGCCTTATGCATATTGTACAATTAAAAACTGATTTTTTTTCAAATAACCCGGCAACTCCAGGTACCCAAGCTAGTATTAAAAATAAATGGAGTGAAAGCTGTGCATTGGTTATGGAAGTCTGCCTCCTAGTGAGAGATGTTGGTAGGATGTGTTTCAAGCACAATGACACATTTAAATCAAAATTCCTTTTTTAAATAAATAGCTGGCATATACACACTGTATTACGTATTCCAAGTTTCAGTGTGTAGAGGCCTGATACTGGGCTTGATTTAGACAGACAGCTACAATGCCATTTATTATTATAGATGCCAAGAGGATCCATGGAGCAAGAATGAGAGAAACAAATGAAGACGCATCTTACTTATGTCTACTACTATTTGATCTGATTTCTATGCATGGTCGTGAAAACTGGACAGTGAAGAAAAAAAATCAGCTCCTTTGGAATGTAATGCTGAAAAAGGGTTCTACAGATAACATGGAAAGCTAAGAAGTCAAGTGATTGGGTGGTAGGGAAAATCTAGCATGAGAAACCAAAATTACTGAACTGAAGTTATCATATTTTGGACATATCATGATATGATATGACTCATTATACATAAAGTAGGTTGACTACTCACAGAATGCCAAAAAGACGACAATATAAATTTGCATTAATATTCTCTATTCAATGTTATGTAACAATATAAATAAACTGAGAATAGGATCCTACACTGGTGTTGCATCGCGTATATCTTCACACGCAGAGTTAAATATTAATTGCACAAATAACCCTTGTCTTGAATGACACATTTGTGCCATCCACTGTGCAAGCCAGTATACATCCATATATACATCTGCATGTACAAAGCAATACTCAAGCAACTTCCCATTTGTAACTGTGAAATGAAATGCATCCATGGATTCCAACATGCACAGCTTGAAAATATTCAAAAAAAATTCCAAAAAACAAAGCTTGATTTTGCTATTTTATTTATTTATATTCCACCCTTCTCACCTCAAAGGGGACTCAGGGCGGATTGCAGAACACATACATGGTAAACATTCAATGCCTTTAAACAGACAGGACAGACAACAGGTAGATGTATTATGTCGGGATTTTTCCCAACTTTGGCATCCTGGGAGTTGTGCTCGACTCCAGCCACAGGAAGGTACTATCGCTCCATCCTTGATGACAAAGAGTCTTGATCACAGACTTCCTCCTTCCTTTGATCACTGGCATTTTCTGGTATTTCTTTTATGGTGCTGTAAAATACCTACACACTTAAAATACCTACACACCTATGCATTTTCTGATATTTCTTTTATGGTGCTGTAAAATGCCTACACAATTAAGTGGTGCCTAATTTCTCTACTCACAGCTGTTTTCGAACTGCTTAGGTAGACAGTAAGCTGGGCTGAACGTTGGGTGCACACCCCAAATCGGACTTCGAACTGCCAACCTTCCAATTGGTAAGATCTATTGCTGCTGGTGATTAACCAGCTGTGCTAAAGGCCAGCCCTTAAGTATGGTATGACATTAACATAGCATTGTATATAATGGGACCTGCCCACCCATGGATTTTAGTATCCACAAGGGGTCTGGCAACCAAACTCAGTGGATACCACTGTACACACAGGGTTTTAAAAAAACCTCTGGTGGAACTATTTTCACTTTCTTGTTAGATTTTATCCTTATGATACGTCATCCATGTGCAATCCTTGTGCAATGGTTCTATTGCTTCTGTTTCTTAAATGTTTTTTATTTAAAAAAATTCTTCACATTCTCTTTAAAATCCTCTCCCTTTAGAAAAATACAAATCCCAGAATTTCATGTTATTTAAACTAGTGCTATAATTGGGTAATGTCAATGGTCCCCATGACTTACATGGGGAATGTGGCCATTCAAGCCATTACATTTTTTTTAAAGAAAAAACACCCCATATAATATATGTGTTCTAGTCACAATGGCATCATGAGATAGGTCAAACTACTCACTATTAAAAGAAAGGCAAGATTGAAATCATAAGGAAGGTGTTTTTTAAAGACCTGGTCTTTGTAGATACCTTCTTCTTTTCCCCCATAATGATGGCAAGGAGATAATATTTATTTACTTATTTATTTATGATATTTCTATCCAGCCTTTCTCAGCCCAAAGGCAACTCATGGCAGCTTACAACTTGGCAGCAATTTGATGCCATAACAGTCATAAAATACAATTAAAAACATTTAAAACAACAATTATAAAAATCCATACAAAAACCATTAAAAACGTATAATCACCAATGTCTTCCTGTTAATCTCATTTTCCAGTAGCATCATCTAAGCCATTCCATGTTTCACTCTTTCATAATTCATAGTTCATCTGTTATGCTGCATTTCCAAAGGCTTGTTCAAAGACCCAGGTTTTTACTTTTTCTCAGAAAGTCAGGAGGGAGGGGGCTGATCTAATATCCCTAGGGAGGGAGTTCCACAGCCATGGGGCCACCACTGAGAAGGCCCTGTCTCTCATCCCCGCCAGACCCGCCTGAGAAGAAGGCAGGACCGAGAGCAGGGCTTCCCCAGACAATCTTAAATTCCTAGATGGTTCATAAGGAGAGATATGTTCAGACAGGTAAGATGGACCAGAACCAGTCCTGTCCTGGATATAAACAAGGGTTGAGTTAAATCCCGTCCACAAAATGCATGTGTCTCCCAAATCAGCTCAAGGGTGGCTTCAAACATAGTGAAATTGCCCCGTGATCCTTTGATATTTGTTGTCGTGTGTTGTTGTTTTTTCTTCTTCTTAAGGTTTTAAAAGGTTAGATATTGGGGTGGGTTGTGATTGGGAGGTATAGCTAGCCTTCCAAAGTATTGTGGAAGTTAGCACATCTTCCCAAACGACTGCCTTTGCCCAGCTCTGACAGAGGCAGATCGATATTGGTGCCACTCTACTCCCTGCCTACACACATGAGGCATAATCCATGGGTCATTTCCCAGCTAAAGACTAGAACAGCCATCATGAATCTGCCATCCTTCAAAAGAACCCAAATTGCTCTAGCGATGAGTTGCATTAGAAGCCTGGCTGCTGAGTTTATTTTAAGTAATCCCCTGCGAATGATGACAGAAGTGTGCTATGAATAACTCCTCTCCTTGGAATTCCAAAACTGCTTTGAACTTGTAAGAAACACTCAAAGAATGCAGAGAGAGACATGAACCAGGAGGCCAGCGGTTACTGTAATAACACTCCACCCAGATAAAGTCTATGAAGAGCAGGTTACAAACAGGCATGACTTGCAAGGAAATTTCAATTGTTTACCCACTTAAAACTGCTTGTAATAGGGACAAATACTAATCTGTCTTTATGAGTCTCCTCACTCTGTGATGTACTGCCAGTTTGCAACTGAAAAGGGAAAGGAAAGGAAATAGAAAGGAAAATTCCAGCACTTGTATTATTTAACTACTGAATATTTGATGTCAGGGAAGGGAAAATGTGTGGTCCTCTAGAAGGTGTTGGACTGCAAATCCCAACTTTCCTTATGATTGGCTAGATAGATGACAACTGATGGCAGTTGAAATCCAAAAAACATTGAGGTAGCGTTGTTAGCTGCCTTCAGGTCAGTTTTGACATATGGTGAACTATAAATGAAAGACCTCCAAATCACCCTATCATCAATAGGTCTTGCAAACCCAGGACCATGTCTTCCTTGATTGAGTCTATCCACCTGGAACATGGTTTTCCTCTTTTCCTACTGCCTTCTACCTTACCAAGGATTATCATCTTTTCTAGTGAGTTATGTTTTCTCATGATTTGGCCAAAGTATGACAGCCTCAGGCTGGATTTACACTGCCCTATATTCCACTTTCAGAATGTGGATTATATCAGTCTACACTGCCCTATAATCTTGATCAATGTAGTTTATTTATTTATTTACAATATTTATATTCTGCCCTTCTCACCCAGCAGAGGATTCAGGGCGGATTACAATGCACATATACATGGTAAACATTCAATGCCAATTAAATATACAACATATATAGACAGACACAGAGGCAATTTAACATTCCAGCTTTTTCCAATTTCATGAGGGTGTGCTCTATTCCAGCTCGATTCTTGCCACAGGGGAAGCTGCCACTTCACCATCCATTTGTAACACTGAGTCCTTTGACGGACTACTTCCTCATTCTCCTGCACACTGCTAGAAGGTGTTATGGTATCATACTGCATCAAGGAGTACCTAAATTTCCTACTTGACAGATGCAACTGACTTTCGGGCTGCATAGGTCAACAGCAAGCTAGACTAATGGTCAGAAGCTCACTCCAACCCGGGCTGGCTTCAAACTCATGACCTCTCAGTCAGTAGTGATTTAATGCAGCTGGATCCCAGCTAGCTGCGCCACAGCCTGGTCCACATTCTGAAACTGGATTATAGAGCAGTATAGATCCAGACTCATTCTGTTTTCTAGGGAGAGCTATCAGGAGAGAGTCATATCCCCCACCCCATTTTACAGATATCACAGGCCAATATAGAACTCTTCCATGTTCCACATGTACAGTACTATCCTCAGTTGGCCTTGGAAGCTGTCCTCCATCAGGTTAGAGTGGTTCTCAGCATGTAGGCTTCTGGATATTTGGAACTTGATCTCCCCAAAGTCTGTACTGGCTGGGGCTTCTGGAAAATCAAAACCAAATAATCTAGATGGGAGTATTTTCTGAGTAACTACAAGTCAGTTTTAGTGGCTTTTACCTCCATGCTGCACTCCAAATTCTATTATTTGATATTATCAGACTTTGCAAAGTGCCCCCCCCCCCTTAACTATTAATCCCCAAATCCCACTGTCAACATGGTTACAACTCTCAGCCAACACGTGGTTCAGGGATTCTGATAATCACAGTCCCAACCCAAAAGAGCTTTATTTATAGCCCAAAAAAGGATGATTTCCAAACAATATTTTGCACCTTTGTCCTGTGGAGACTTTTGGCAAACTTCTTTCCTATTTTTCCTTTTGTTATTCATGTATGTTTTGCAACTTATAGCAATCCCTTCAAAATCATGATGCTTTTAAGGCACTTGGTCATAAGTTTCAGTTCCTACTGTAGACAAGTTCCGGATTCACTCCTTGGCAGCAAATGTCAAATAATGGCACCACCCCATCCCCCAACAAATGCAAACAAACAAAACCAGATGAGCAATTTTATTCTGAGTGCCAATGTGGTGCAGAATCATGCATGAATTAGTCATTTTAGCAGATCAAAAGGTCTGGGAATAGGTCTTGTTTACCCGAGATGTGTAGCCAGGACCTGAGCTTAAAGTGCATCGATTGTACCCAAGATCAAAGGGAGAACATCAAATACATCTGACCCCGCTGTAATGTGGCATGAAATGTACTTATAGTTTTATCATGGCATGTCACATTATATTTCCATTTAATGACAAGCGTATTGTGTCACAACATCATGAACAAGAGAAAGATTTGCCATCTCACATGGTATTATTATTATTATTATTATTATTATTATTATTATTATTATTATTCGGTATGGACTACTTGTCCCACAGTATCTCCCCATATAATTTTATTCAGATGGCGGGTGTTGTAAAGTTCTTTACTACCTGTTGCTACTGTTAGTTATATTTAAACCATCATAGACTGGAGTCGGGAGCTGGTTTGATCTTCCAAGAAGTACAAGTATTCACAGACTAAAAACCACCGAGGGAAACATGTTATTGGAAGATAAAAGGGATTCCCGGTTTGGCCAGCTTGATCAAATAACTTCATGATTAAGGCCAAGCAAAATAAACTCCTGATTCTTAAACCTGGAGAATTTTTATAAAAACAAAGAAAAACACAGTAGCCATGCAACAGATGTTGCTGGACTGTAGTTCCCATTTTCCTTAGACAGTAGAGTCGATGGTGGGGGGTGATGGAAATTGTACTATGCTTTTTCTTAATGTCTTTTATAACCATATATGCTTGTGTACAAGTTGACCTTATATATAAGTCAAGGGCAAGTTTTGGGGCCAAAATTAATTTTGATGTGACCTGTGGATGAGTTAGAAATCATTATGCAGAGATCCATGCTGCCATTTTCCCACCCAGATATTCAAAAAGCCTTTTCACCACACTACTGGAGCCCTTGCAATGGGGTTAAATCCTTGTGCTAGCTGGACTGCTGACTGAAAGGTCAGTTGTGCAAACCCTGGGAGAGGTGAGCTCCCATCTGTCAGCTCCAGCTTCCCTTGAGAGGACATGAGAGAGGCCTCCCACAGGATAGTAAAACATCAGTGCGTCCCCTGGGCAGAAGCCAATTATCTCACACCAGAAGCATCTTGCAATATCTCAAGTCACTCCTTGCATACAGCCAATTCTCTCATACCAGAAGCAACTTGCAATTTCTCAAGTTGCTCCTGACACGGAAAAAAACCCACACACTACTCAGAAAACAGGATAGCTCCTTTTTTGTCAAAGTAATTAATAAATATACATAATAATTATCACATTCTCTGGCTAAAATAAGGGAGAATTCTAAAGAAGCATGAAACCCCAGTATTTTCTACATTCCTCAAAACAGCATCATACCTTTTTGCAGTTTATCAGTAGTGTATCAGTAGCTTTTAAGTTACTTTCATAGTTACTAAGGTGAAAAATGGCACACTTCATGCGCTTCGTCTCAAGCTGTATTGTGGGTTTTGAAGCAATGAAGAGGTGAATGAGGGGCATACGAAATTAGTATCAGAAACCATTGAATTATATCATTCCAACTTTTAAAAGTAATTAAATAGTGACTGTTTCAGTTACTTTGGAGGAATCAGAGAGGATAATTATTTTACCAAATAATAACTGTAATGTTGGACCTTGGGATGATTAACTAACCAACTACTTTTTAAAACATTAACTTCCTCAGGTCTGCTGACAAAGTTGGCTTTAGTGAAACAAGTACTTTTGGGAGCAGAAGGGACATTCATTTGCATATAAAGCAGTCCAGCTAAATTCTGATATTTTCTCCATCCCATACCCTATCATGCGCTATTGTAAAAAGCATCATTTGACTCCCCTGCTTCTTGAGAACAGCTACCAGTGTTTCAGGAATAGTCAGAAAAAAATCTTTAAGTATGATCAGCATTCCATTCTTCTTTCACTGGATTCAATCCTATAAAATATAAAGACATGAAAAAGAAGAGGAATAAGTCAAAATTCACAGTGTATAATTCAGAAACATAAGGGGGAAGTAAATGGTAAAGCCTAAAACGTACAATTTCATTTTATTAATATTTTCATTTGTGAAACCTTAGTGTGCAATTTACAGAATTAGCCTGTACATGTGGGTGTGTTGAAAGATTGCTTTATCTTCGCATCACAATTCAAGTTACTGTAAGATCAGTAGTAGATGATGCAATGGTTTTGAATGTCAGAGAAAAATTCCTGGAGATCAGAATTTGAATTTCTGCTCAGTGATAGAAACTCACTGTGGGATCTTGGACAAGTCACACTTTCTTTCTCAGGCTGAGGGCTCAACACAATCTCATCACAGGCCTCAACCTTGGGAGGAACTGGGATATTAGACCCCAGTTCCTTCCAGTATTGAGGCTTCACAGCCACCAGAAACCCAAGGCTTTTGCTGGAAGAGAGTGACCATGTGCCCTCTTGGGTCAAACAGAAGTTGACTCGGGAGGGCATGGAGCCAGCCCCCAGCCCCCTTTTCCCTGAAACTTACCTGAGGGGCCTGGCTGCATGCTCAGATCCCTCTAGAGAAAACTCCTGGATGTGTTTTATTAATCCGAAGTAAACTGGGAAATTCCAGTTTACTCTGGATTAATTTGGGTTTGCCTGTGCTGTCATTTGGATGCTTCAGGTAAACTTGGAACAAGTCCTATGTTTTGAGCTTGAGCCCTGAGAAGCAATCCTCTTCTGGAAAAGAACTGGCTGAGTAAATCCCATAGATCACCATAAACCTTAGGATCACCATAAACCCTTAAGTTTCGAAGAACCTGAAAGCACATGATAAAGTGGCAGAGAGAGAGAAAAAATATAGAGTGATTGTGCACAGAATTGCCTTCATCAGGTTATGCTCAGAAACTTGTTGCTAAAACTAAAACTGGGTGTCAACATTTCACATAACCCCCCCCCCCAAAAAAAGCATTTGATGGCCTTTGAAAAGGGCTAAAAGAAAATCTAAGGCAGTGATTATGCTGAATTAACTTTTAGATCTAATTATGGGTAAATCCAACATCCCAAAATCACAGAAAGGAACTCTCTTCCCCACTTCTCCAACCCTCTTCTTGTCGTGTGCCTTCAAGTAATTTCCAAGTTATAGCATTCTTCAGAGGACCCTATCACGAGGTTTTCTTGTTTGGAGGTGGGCACAGTCCTCTGTGGTTCAGAATGTGAGTTGCCCAAGGTTGCCCAGTGGATTTGAACAGAGTCCAGCACTCAAACCACTGCACCATGCTAGCTCTATCTTTAGCCCCCTGTGGCTCCTGAAAATCAGTTATGTGAGCTTCTGGAGCCAATTCTGGGGTAAAGTGAGAAATGGTGCTGAATTGGGGAATAGGGCTTGCCCCCCCCCCCCAACTTCTGATTTGTTGGATATCACCATTCTGCTAGCAGATAACCACCACTGGACATTTTCCCTTTAGTGCTTATCTTAACATTTAACTCAGCTTGACAATAATATTGCCATTTGGGACGGTGGAGGAGGAAAGGAAATATTTGATTTGCTTCTCTTGCTGGAAGAAACCGCAATGCAGATCCATTTGAAAAAAAGTATGCTCATTCTTTGCTCTTTTTGCATCCTGATCCGTGTGTACTTTTCCCCTTTGGAGGGCACATATTTAATAGTGGCGAACTTGATTCATATCATTGAGCGTCCCTTATGACAATGCTTTTTCTTTTGAACAAGAGAACTCTGATATGAGATTTAAATTGCTCAGGCAGAAGGAACTCTCACCTTAGTCACTAAGGCCTATTAAATAACATCCCTCCATCTCCAGCTAATAAACTAAAATTTCATTAAAAGTGTTCATTAAAATTAGAGCTAGTACATTTGGTGTTTTATTAGGACTTCCTATGGGGGACTAAAGATTACGTTTGAACATCAGTTCATTTTAGAATTAGCTTCACTCTGTTATAAATATTTTGTTTTGGTGTGAGTTTCTATAAAAGCTGCCCAGGCAATTATTACAGGAATTAACAAAATCTGACTTCTTTCCCATTTGCCTATACTAGGGTGTTGAAGTCATACTGCTCTCCAAATCTTAAGGGACTGAAAGAGATCTTACTAATAATTCCTACATCCTTAAAATTTTCCCCAATAGATTAAGCTCTTGTTTATAGTTGACTAGTTTTAGACTTAGCTGTGTACCCCAAGACTTATAACTTTCAAGCAGGCAACAAAGTACCTACATTTTTTTACAGTTGATATGTACCTAATATTTTTTAAATGGAGAAAGCTTACAATTATAATATAACCAAATAAATGAGCATACATACTCTAGATTAGATTAGTGGTGCTGTAGAATTTGAAGAGGCATGAATGGAGGGCAAAAGAGAGAAGCATGCCAAGAGGAAGGCACATCAAGCCAACCCCAACCGGGACCACCTTCCACCTGGAAACTGATGCCCTCATTGCGGGAGAAGATGCAGATCAAGAATAGGGCTCCACTACGTCAACTACGGACCCACCGCCAGGACACCGATCTTGGAGGATCATCATCCTTGGACAACGAGGAATTGCCTAAGTAAGTAAGTAGTCCCAACCTGTGGTCTGTGGGCAACCAGTGGTCTCCAGGAACTAAAATATGGCCAGCAGTCTCGCCATTACTACACTGTTGCAAAAAGAGCAATTGATCTCTTGAAACCCTCTTATTGTGCCGAGACAACAGAAGAGGAGAGGCTGGCTCCCCCATGAAAGGTGCAACAAGACTCCTGACTGCTGCTTCTCCTCCTCCTCCTCCCCTCCCTCCTCCTGAGCAGAGCAGTTCCATATGGCACCTGGAAGCGGGGTTGCCTTGGTATCTTGGTTTTTAGGCCTGTTCCTGGGGTTTTTTGAGGTGCTGATTCAGAAAATTGTATTGGATGGGCCACATCAGCTCTAGATTGTTAAATATAGTTTTACTGTGGGTGAGTAGATGATGACTACTGGATGGCATATGTTATGTATCAGAAACTAGAACTGATGTGGTCTATCCAATGCAATTTTCTGAATCATCACCCCCAAATAACCACACTGAATCTAAAGTTGACCAAAAACTGATTTGAAACCCTTTTGGTACTAATGTTGGAAAACGGTCCCTGGTCAAAGTGATCCTTGGGGGGAAAAGGTTTGGGAACCACTGCTCTAGATACTCCTTTGTTGACTTGTTTATCAAGAACAGGACATTCCCAAGATGTTTTCTTGCATCATACAAAATATTGAAAGAAACTACCCATATCAAGTCAAGGTGTATAGCATTTAATGCCAGCCATTCTTCATTCTCTCCAGCAAAGGATCGCCGCCTTGTCGGGGCGCTGGAGCTTGAGCACCTCAATGATGTCATGAGCGAAACTGTGAAGGGACACCCAAGACGGGACGGTTGTGGCAGAGAGGTCAGACCAAGCGTGATCCCTGGGGAAGGCAATGGCAAACCACTCCAGTATCCTTGCCAAGAAAACTAAATGGACCAGTACAACCAGAGATATGTCGGTATGCCATTGGAAGATGGGACTCCCAGGTCGGAAGATGGCCAAAATGCTACTGGGGAGGAGCAGAGGATAAGTTCAACTAGCCCCAGATGTGATGACGCAGCTAGCTCAAAGCCGAAAGGAAGGCTAGCGGCCGACGGTACTGGAGGTGAACAACGAATCCGATGCTCTAAAGATCAACACACCATAGGAACCTGGAATGTAAGATCTATGAGCCAGGACAAATTGGATGTTGTTATTGGTGAGATGTCAAGACTAAAGATAGACATTCTGGGGGTCAGCGAACTGAAATGGACTGGAATGGGCCACTTCACATCAGATGACCACCAGATCTACTACTGCGGACAAGAGGAACATCGAAGAAATGGAGTAGCCTTCATAATTAATAAGAAATTCGCTAAAGCGGTGCTTGGATACAACCCAAAAAATGACAGAATGATCTCAATTCGAGTGCAAGGAAAGCCTTTCAACATTACAGTGATCCAAATATATGCCCCAACCACAGCTGCTGAAGAAGCAGAAGTAGATCAGTTCTATGAGGATCTGCAGGAACTACTGGATAATACACCAAAAAGAGACATTATTTTCATTACAGGAGACTGGAATGCCAAGGTGGGTAGTCAAATGACAACAGGGATCACAGGCAAGCATGGTCTGGGAGAACAAAATGAAGCGGGACGCAGGCTGATAGAATTTTGCCAGGAAAACTCGCTGTGTATAACGAATACTCTCTTCCAACAACCTAAAAGACGGCTTTACACATGGACCTCACCAGACGGTCAACACCGAAATCAGATTGACTACATCCTTTGCAGCCAAAGGTGGCGGACATCCATCCAGTCAGTGAAAACAAGACCTGGGGCTGACTGTAGCTCAGATCACGAACTTCTTATTGCCCAATTTAGAATAAAACTAAAGAGATCAGGGAAAATACGCAGACCAGTTAGATATGATCTCACTAACATTCCTAGCGAATATACAGTGGAAGTGAAGAACAGATTTGAAGGACTAGATTTAGTAAACAGAGTCCCAGAAGAACTATGGACAGAAGTCCGAGACATTGTTCAGGAGGCGGCAACAAAGTACGTCCCAAAGAAAAAGAAAACCAAGAAGGCAAAATGGTTGTCTGCTGAGACACTGGAAGTAGCCCAAGAAAGGAGGAAAGCAAAAGAAAACAGGGATAAGGGGAGATATGCCCAGTTAAATGCGCAATTCCAGAGGTTAGCCAGAAGAGATAAGGAACTATTTTTAAATAAGCAATGCATGGAAGTGGAAGAAGACAACAGAATAGGAAGGACAAGAGACCTCTTCCAGAAAATTAGAAACATTGGAGGTAAATTTCAGGCAAAAATTGGTATGATAAGAAACAAAGATGGCAGGGACCTAACAGAAGCTGAAGAGATCAAGAGAAGGTGGCGAGACTATACGGAAGATCTGTATAGGAAGGATAATAATATTGAGGATAGTTTTGACGGTGTGGTGAATGAATTAGAACCAGACATCCTGAGGAGTGAGGTTGAATGGGCCTTAAGAAGCATTGCTAACAACAAGGCAGCAGGAGACGACGGAATCCCAGCTGAACTGTTTAAAATCTTAAAAGATGATGCTGTCAAGGTGATGCATGCCATTTGCCAGCAAATATGGAAAACACAAGAATGGCCATCAGACTGGAAAAAATCAACTTATATCCCCATACCAAAAAAGGGAAATGCGAAAGACTGCTCAAACTTCCGTACAGTGGCCCTTATTTCTCATGCCAGTAAGGTAATGCTCAAGATCCTGCAAGGAAGACTCCAGCAATACATGGAGCGAGAGTTGCCAGATGTTCAAGCTGGGTTTAGAAAAGGCAGAGGAACGAGAGACCAAATTGCCAATATCCGCTGGATAATGGAGAAAGGCAGGGAGTTTCAGAAAAACATCTACTTCTGCTTCATTGACTATTCTAAAGCCTTTGACTGTGTGGATCATAATAAATTGTGGCAAGTTCTTAGTGGGATGGGCATCCCAAGCCACCTTGTCACTCTCCTGAGGAATCTGTACAAGGACCAAGTAGCAACAGTAAGAACTGACCATGGAACAACAGACTGGTTCAAGATTGGGAAAGGCGTACGGCAAGGCTGCATCCTCTCACCCAACCTTTTTAACTTGTATGCAGAACACATCATGCGATGTGCGGGGCTGGATGAATGCAAAGCTGGGGTGAAAATTGCTGGAAGAAACATTAACAACCTCAGATATGCAGATGACACCACTCTGATGGCCGAAAGCGAGGAGGAGCTGAGGAGCCTTCTAATCAAGGTGAAAGAAGAAAGCGCAAAAGCCGGGTTGCAGCTAAACGTCAAAAAAACCAAGATTATGGCAACAAGAATGATTGACAACTGGAAAATAGAGGGAGAAACCGTGGAGGCCGTGACAGACTTTGTATTTCTAGGTGCAAAGATTACTGCAGATGCAGACTGTGGCCAGGAAATCAGAAGACGCTTACTTCTTGGGAGGAGAGCAATGTCCAATCTCGATAAAATAGTAAAGAGTAGAGACATCAGACTGGCAACAAAGATCCGCCTAGTCAAAGCCATGGTATTCCCTGTAGTAACCTACGGATGTGAGAGCTGGACCTTAGGGAAGGCTGAGCGAAGGAAGATAGATGCTTTTGAACTGTGGTGTTGGAGGAAAGTTCTGAGAGTGCCTTGGACTGCGAGAAGATCCAACCAGTCCATCCTCCAGGAAATAAAGCCCGACTGCTCACTGGAGGGAAAGATACTAGAGACAAAGTTGAAGTACTTTGGTCACATCATGAGGAGACAGCAAAGCCTAGAGAAGACAATTATGCTGGGGAAAGTGGAAGGCAAAAAGGAAGAGGGGCCGACCAAGGGCAAGATGGATGGATGGCATCCTTGAAGTGACTGGACTGACCTTGAGGGAGCTGGGGGTGGTGACGGCCGACAGGGAGCTCTGGCGTGGGCTGGTCCATGAGGTCACGAAGAGTCGGAGACGACTGAACGAATGAACAACAACATTCTTCATTCTAGCCCATGATAGGGATAAATCTGTTCAAGAAGATACAGACTTGCTTTTCTTTTCCTGATGCCTTCCAGATGTTCTAGGATACAACACAAATGATAGCGAGAGGAGATGCATTCCAAGATATTGGAAAAAATACAGATACACACGTGTTGCAACATTCCCATTACAGGCTACATCTACACTGCAGAACTATTGCAGTTCAGCACCACTTTAACTGCCATGAATTAATGCTATGAAATCATGGGAGCTGTGGTTTTACAAGGTTTTCAGCCTCCTCTTTCAAAAGGATTCCTTAGCATTGAGCCATGGTAGTTAGAGTGATGTCAAACTGAATTAATTATGCAGTGTAGGTGTACCCCAAGACTTCTTGGTTTTTCTTTAAGGGGCACAGTTGTGAAGACTTTGGTTTATTGTAGAAACAGAAAGCTGAGATACCTGAAACAAGAATGACTTTTTAATCCATACCTCACACTTCTTACCCACCAAATTGAAATAACATTTCAACTTACAAAAATTGATTTTTAAAAAGTTGTTAAAAAGGTGCTCTGCTTTTCCAGTTGTTGTTTATTCTATGACAAGGATGAGCAAGTTCCAGAAATCCAGGGGCCAATTCACTGCAGTCCACATCAGTTTAAAATAAATGTGGGAAGTGTCCAGGAATCTAGCTTCAAAATTAATTGATCTTTGGGGAAGGAACATAATTGGTTTTAATGCAGAAATTGCCATTTTGGCTAATTCCTTCCCTGTTCTCCCCTGGTTACAGAATAAGAAAGCAAAAAAGATTACAGGAGAAAAGCTACTAGAATGAAACTAAGAAAGTCACCTTATCTCCCACCCTATTAGTCTCAGCATAAACCTAGACTGGATAGTATTTGCATTTCTAATTACAGAATCTGTGAGTGGAGAAATTTGTTGAAACAGTTACCCTCAAAGGGGTCAAATACACAAGCAAGATATCATCAGAAATGTTTGAACCAAATATTAGTTCTAGGCATAAACCTATACTGGTAATTCATTTTAGATACATAGAGACAGAGAACTACGTCTTATCTTGGCTTCTACAAGTGTTTCTAAAACACCACTGTAGAATTAATGCAGTTTGACACCATTTTAACTATTATGGCTCAATGCTATGGAATTCTGGGAGCTATAGTTTGATGATATACCAGGCTAAATAAAGATCTAGCAAAACCTCAACTGTTATGATGTACCCTACTCTACCCTCCTTAACTGGCAGGAAAATACAGCAAACACATGCAATAGTAACATTTAGTTCTCATGGTAATCAACTCCGAAATAGCAGCTTGTAATGAAAAGGTACAACAACTGAAGAGTATTTTCTAACAGATTTCTCTATCAGGAATAAAAGCTAATACTATTTGTTTCTCGTTGGTTTTGGCAGTAGTGGCTTCTGTTGCCAGCTTTGATTCTATTATTGTTTTTTGTTCCCAAAAGCTATCGTCTTATCAAGAGCATCCTCTTGTGGCTGAATGTGAAACCACTTTTGGTGCTTGCACATGCAATCTGTTAAAACAAAAGGAAAGGGGACTTGGTTATCTACAGGTTGATACTAAAGTGGCTTTAATAGTGGGATTGTATGTGTGCACTGAAATTGCCTATGGACTAAAAGTGACACAATAATAATAATAATAATAATAATAATAATAATAATAATAATAACTTTATTTATATAAAGCTCCATCTCCCCGAGGGGACTCAGAGCGGTTCCCAAGTAACATCACAAAACATACAGAGTAAAAACAACATAACCATAAGATTAACAAACAAAACATAACCATAAAAATTGTCGCCATAACACACATATATTAAAAGTAATCCTGCCTGTTCAAGGCAATTAAAAATTTAAAAGGCTGGGCCAAGATTTGTGTAAGCCCAAAAATTCTAGAGGACGCGGGAATTAAGTGCAATACTATGACAGGCAACAATAATATTAGGTACGGGTCTGTGGCTGTACTTTCCGGGGCTGATTAGAGGAAAGAATCTGGGTAACTGGTAGGAAGAATAAGGCCGTATTAGACAATGTGTGGGGTAGTTAGAACTGGTCATTTTCAAAGGCTTGCTGAAACCACCAAGTCTTCAAGCTCTTATGAAAGGAGGGGAGGGATGGGGCCTGTCTTATTTCCCTTGGAAGGGTGTTCCAGAGATGGGGGGCCACCACTGAGGAGGCCCTCTCTCTCGTCCCCACCAACCACGCTTGAGATGGTAGTGGGACCGAGAGGGCTTCCCCAGAAGATCTTAGAGCTCGTGCTGATTCATAGGAGATGAGATCGCGGAGACCATGAATTTCATAAAGTTCTCTTAAACAAGGAATACGCAGATATAGTTTTGCTAGTTCCTTCTTCTGAAATACTGTCTAAAGCACCAAATACTTGTTGGCGTTCTCCCATTCAAATGCTAAGCAGGGTTGATTCTGCTTAGGTTCCATGATCAGACAAGATTTGGAACCTTTGGACTTTCTATGTCTCTGTGGAGGTATTTATTTATGTATTTTTCTTTGACACCCAAAGACTTTCCCAAAGACACCCAATATTTATTTATTGTGTCAGAAGCAAGTTGAGGATACAGTTGAAATGCATTTAAAAACACAAAGTTGCATTATGCTAAATGTTCTTTGACTAATAACTGGCCACTTGGAGTGCCTCTGGTGTCACTGTGAGATCCTCCATTGTGCATGTGGAAGGTCTCAGGTTGCATTGTAGTAGGTAGTCTGTGGTTTGCTCTTCTCCACACTCGCATGTCATGGACTCCACTTTGTAGCCCCATATCTTAAGGGTAGCTCTGCATCTTGTATTGCCAGAGCTCAGCCTGTTCAGCGCCTTCCAAGTCATCCAGTCTCCTGTGTGCCCAGGAGGGAGTCTTTTACCTGGTATCAGCCACTGTGAACATATTAATACACCATGAATACCATCGAAAAGAAAAACAGGGATAATTTCCTTCTATAAAACTCTAATGATCCAATAGGAAAGTGTGCACAAGGGCATTCTGTTGACATAGTGCAGGGAAGACATGCTCGATGACTTGTTCCTTTTCAAAACCTGTCAATAAATATTATTTAACATTGTTAAAATCATGAAGAGAATAATTTTACACAAGCATCACATCTTGATTTCTACAACTCGTTTTAGATCCCAGTTCCTTGGAGAATGTAGGAATTTTTGAATGGCTTAGTATGATTTTGGGTTAACCACACTCCCAAACCACACATACCATTGACCAAAAAGATTCTGTGCAGGGATGCGGAAATATATTTAAAAATATAAATATGGATATAAGAGAAAGCCACTCTCTCTTGGTGGTAACAGCGAGATTTGTGGAAATCTTCATAACAGAGATTTATGTAGTGGAAAAAATAATTGAATATGTATCCTTACTTGAGAAAAGTGATAAGACAGCAAAACCCGAGAGCAAGGGTTTTATTTAAAATAACTGTGTAGTTGGAATACATTAAAAACAAAAGGTGCCAGTCCTTTGGCATCTAACCAACAAAGCTTAAATACCTATTAGAAACTTATCTTTACTACAAATAATTGGCTTAAGAATGCTGCATCGGCAGAATAAGTGGTGACATGGCAGCTAATCTTCTCTTATACCAACCTTTGCTAGTTTTCTGCTGAATATGTTCTTGCTCTTAAGTGAGTTTAAGTTAGGTTTTACAATGTAGCTTCTGAACTGAACCACATTCCACAGAAGCTACATGATACAGTTCCCAGGCTTAGATGACAGGATATTCATGGCTACAATGAGGCTTCAAGTACTGTAACATCCATCAGGCTGAAAGTATACCATACATAGCTGGGTTGTATGAATTTTCCGGGCTGTATGGCTGTGTTCCAGAAGCATTTTCTCCGATGTTTTGCTCACATCTATGGCAGGCATCCTCAAAGGTTGTGAGGTCTGTTGGAAACTAGGCAAGTGGGGCTTATGTATCTGTGGAATGTCTATGGTGGGAGAATGAACTCTTGTCTGTTGGAGGCAAGTGTGAATGTTGCAATTGGCCAGCTTGACTAGCACTGAATAGCCTTGCAGCAAAGCCTGGCTGCTTCCTGTCTGGGGGAATCCTTTGTTGGGAGGTGTTAGCTGGCCCTGGCTGTTTCCTGTCTGGAATTCCCCTGATGTCTGAGTGTTGTTGTTTATTTATTATCCTGATTTTAGAGTTATAAAAATACTAGTAGGAGCCCTCAGTGGCACAGTGGGTTAAACCACTGAACTGCTGAACTTGCTGACCAAAAGGTCACAGGTTCAAATCCGGGGAGCGGGGTGAGCTCCTGCTGTTAGCCCCAACTTCTGCCAGCCTAGCAGTTCAAGAATATGCAAATGTGAGTAGATCAATAGATACCGCTTCTGTGGGAAACTAATGGTGCTCCATGCAGTTATGCTGGCCACATGACCTTGGAGGTGTCTATGGACACGCTGACTCTTCGGCTTAGAAACGGAGATGAGCACCAACCCTCGGAGTCGGGGACGACTGGACTTAATGTCAGGGGAAAAGCTTTACCTTTACTAGCCAAATTTTGTTCATTTTCATGGTTTCTTCCTTTCTGTTGAAATTTTCCACATGCTTGTGGATTTCAATGGCTTCTCTGTGTACTATGTGACATGGTGGTTGTTAGAGTGGTCCAGCATTCCTGTGTTCTCAAATAATACCATAGCTGCTAAGGTTCTAATATTACTAAGCTGAATCAACAAACTATAATGCACCGCAGGCTTAGATTTCTTATCCCGTAAGGGGCAGAAAACTCATAACACTCACAACAGAGGTAAAGGTCCTCAGCTGCCATCCATTCAATGAAAGTCAAACAAATCAGCCACAAAACAGGCAAAACACAGAGCAGTCAAAATAAATCTTTATTGAATGCCACACTTGACATTCAGGTTACACAAGTGTTTTCCAATCACTCCCTTCCCTCCACAAAGGATCCCTTTTTATCAGTATTGAAAAGACAAGTTTTAGTTGTAGAAAAATCAACCATATCTAAGAATATTTGATCTGATGATTAATTTTTTCCATTGTTTCACGAGGAATTATGAATGCTAGATGCTTGTGATAGTTCTCTCTCTCGGGTCACTTCTGCCAGGATAATTTAACAGCAGTATAAAAAGTAGCAAGTTTTTACATTTTTAAAAGGAATGCAGCTGTAAGGTAAGGGCAACTCATTGTCCACTTCCAACGAGAAATATATTGGCAAAATGCCCTTATTTAATACCATTTATATATTATTTCAGGTAGTGGTTGCTCAGTCCAATAATTTAGGAGTTTGAGATCAGTCTCTCTTGTCTGGGAATGTAGATCATAAGTCCTCATGTGCATTAAGTGAAGAAACATTGACAGGCGTCTCCTTTTCTGTAAAAAAAAAAAAAACAACAAATCTTAATGCAACATCTACACAGTTACATTATTAATATCATCTGGGATCCAGAGATGCACATGTTTTCATGCAAAAAGTTTTCAGGGGGAAGTAGATGGAAAAGTCTTCTGGGAAGGAGACCAAAAAGCTTCTTTGTACACACAGTACATCATGCAATGTTTGGATCCCAGCCATTAAAAAAAAAACCCCACACAAAATGACAATCCCGTTTTGATTAAAGCTCTTGACTAGCTTCCCCCAACCAGGTACTTTTGAATTAGACTACACATGACTATGCTGTCAGGAATAATGGAGCTGTAATCCAAGCACACTGGAAGGGGCAGATTGGAGAAGGCAGCCATAACAACAACAACAACTTTATTTATATTCTGCCCTATCTCCCCTGGGGACTCGGGGCAAATTCCAACAAACAAAAGGGCAAACCTTCAATGCCTCAATGACAATAAGTACAAATATAATAACTCAGAATAACCCCACATAAAAGACATCTTAAACATAACAACTTTAACTTTAATAAAAAGTAATCTATCAAAAATTATAACATAAAACATGCACATAAAACACCCAAATTAATTTACAAAAGCACCTCAAAGGTTCACAGATGTGCACATTGATTGCATGGCCAATGATGTTAAATGGGTGAATGTGGACTAACAAGGCACAAATGCATTTATACTTTCTAACCAGCAGTCTGGTAATAGTCTCTCTTTATCTAAACCTCCTCCTCTCCATATGCTTGGGAGCAAAGATAGGTTTTCAGCTGTTTTTTGAAGCAGAGAAGGGAGGGGGCAGTTTTATTTCTTTATAGAGGGAGTCCATAAAGAAATAACATAAAGTCCCTAATATTAATATGTTATCAAATATATTAACACCATAGTTTAATAAATAAATGAACTGGGGATAATAAATGAATTGAACACATGGTGGGCCCTCGGTGTTTGTTGGGGTTTGGATCCAGGGTCCTGATGGATGCCAAAGTGTGTGGATGCTCTAATCAAATTGTGTACAAAAGCTTTGGAAAATAAATTCCCTTATATAAAATGGCAAATTCAAGGTTTGCATTTTCAATGGAGGGAGGGATTATTTTCAAGCAATGGATGGTGGAATCTGTAGATATAGAGGGTTGACTATATGGGAGGAGGGTTATAGAGAACAACTACGAATGATTTTCACATATTTACAAGGTAAAAAGAAAGAAAAAATGGAAACCAATTTTAATTTACATTTTATCCCATCCTTTCAAGGAGCTTGGAGCAGGAAGAATAACAAAGACATAAACGGTTCGCCCTCTGTATTCATGGAGTCTGCATACAGAAATTCAAAGATCTATGGTTTGAAAATATTTTTTACAAAATATCTCCAAAGCAAACCTTGATTTTGCCATTTTATATAAGAGACACACTATGTCATTGTATGTAATAGGACTTGATTAGCCATGAATATCATTATTCATAGGTGTCCTGGAAACAAACCCCAACAGATATCAATAGGCCACTGTCACTTATCCTCAGCAATCAGCTTATGAAGTAGTTTAAACTGGAAAAGTGACTTGCTTAAGGTTATCCATCGAACTTCCTGTCAAAGGCTGGATCTATGCTTCCCTTTATCCCAGGATCTGATCCCAGATTATCTGCTCTGTACTGGATTATATGCATCTACATTGCCAGATAATCTGGGATAAATAGATGACATAGAATCAGATCCCAGGATATTGGGCAGTGTAGATCCAGCGTAAGTTACCTAAAACTTACTAGTCCAATACATCACACAGGTCCAACAAGAAGCCAATACATTAAAGGTAAGAAATAGTACAAAGACAAATGTTGGGAAGGTTTTTTAAAAGTACAAAACATACTGAACCTCTGTGTACTATGCTAATTATACATTAACAAATTATTTTCCAACGATCATGAAAGTGGTTACGAAAGAGGCTCACCAAGTTTTACAGTTGGGATGCAGACACCGTCACTGTCTTGAAAACCTTCTGCACAGGCACATTTGTAACCACCTGGTGTGTTGATACAGTCTTCATTTTCTCTTGTGCACAATTTTTCAGAGAGCGCACACTCATCCACATCTGCAAATGCAACATAACCACAATGGACAAAAACAGATTCTATTAATACCCTTGAAACTAAATGCTGTGACACCCTTGTGACGGGACTGAGAATTAGTTCCAGAAAATAAAAGAACAAAAGATAATTTGAAAAAAATCTGAATGCTGACTTCATAAATCCAATATCTAACCTGTGCATTTTTCCTCCTTCATTTCATAGCCTGATGTGCAGCTTTTACATCTGCTGGACCCCTCTCCTGTGCACTCCAAACAGCTTGGATCACATGCTAAAAATGGAAAACAAGTCTATCATTTTCAAAATACAGGAATACCCCAAGTTACAAACATCCAACTTACAAATGACTCATAATTAAGCATGGGGATGAGACAAAGGAAGTGAGACAAATCTACCCCTCAGAAAGGAAATTCACTCCTGAAAGAGTTACCATGTACAAAAGGGGTCTCCAGTGAGCTCTATCACCAATCCTTGTTCCCACAACAAGCTAAATGTTTCAAAATCCAATCATCACAGGGACAGAAAGTGAAGTGAAATCTTTTGAACAGTGGCACGGACTGCTAAACCAACACCACAGATTGTTTACCCTTCCCTATGCAATCCAAACCACTCTCTCTCTCTCTCTATCGGGTTAAACCGCTGAGCTGCTAAACTTGCTGACCGAAAGGTTGACAGTTCAAATCCGGGAAGTGGGGTGAGCTCCTACTGTTAGGCCCAGCTTCTGCCAATCAAGCAGTTTGAAAACATGCACTCCATGCAGTCACTCTGGCCACATGACCTAGGAGGTGCTATGGACAATGTTGGCTTTTCAGCTTAGAATTAGAGTCAGACACGATTAGACAATGTCATGGGAAACCTTTACAATATACAGTGGGGGAAAAAGTATGTAGTTAGATACCGATTCTACAAGTTCTCCCACTTAAAAAGACAAGAATCAGAGCAAATACTTATTTTCCACCATAATTTGCAAATAAATTTGTTAAAAATCACACAATGCGATTTTCTGAGTCTGATTTCTCATGTTGTCTCTCATAGTTGAGGTCTAACTATGATGCCAATTACAGGCCTCTCTCATCTTTTTTAAGTGAGAAAACTTGTACAATTGGTATCTGACTAAATACTCCCCCCCCCCCCACTGTATATATTGTAAAGGTTTCCCCTGACATTAAGTCTAGTCTGGAGTCACACTTAGAAAATGTACCTGTTCTGAATTATATGCAAATTCAACTTAGGAACAAACCTACAGAACCTATCTTGTTTTTAGCTTGGGCACTGCCTGTAATGGAAGATGCAACATCATATTTAGTTCTCAACTATTTCTCCCTATGGACTGAGGCAGGGAACAACATATTAAAATACAATCAGTTGAAAACACATAACTTAGTTAAAACATCAGTTTAAACAATATACAACGAATACATATGAAGACAACCAGTATATAATTGAAAAATCATCTGGATAGGCTTGCCAGAAGATGTTTGCTTAAAGCTTGCTTACAGTAAAATGCTGGTACTCACAGATGTCTCTATGCAAATAAAGATTAAGTTGCAGAAGTAAGTGATGTTAACAATAGCAGATAAAGCATTGCCACAGGTATTGTTTTCACACACAGAAGTGGCTAAAAACTCTCTTGTTAATGGCTCAGTAACTCCAATCCACCTTTTATTACACATGTCAAATGAGTGCTGAATCCTACCTAAAATACATTCAGCACTGTGGATAGCTCATACAGAAATCTCTGCAGTTCTGTATTTTTAGGCCAGAATCCAAGGGTGTCATTTTCCAATAGCAAATCATATTTGCACTTGGCCTTGTGCAAGTGGCAGAATGCTTGAAGACTACAGGAGGAAAGTGTGCTTCTTAAACTGTGAGTCCCAACTCCAAATGGGGTCCTCTTAATTCAATGCTGGGTACGCAAAAAAATGGAAACAGTAAAAAGTTTCTGAATGCCACCCATTTACGCAAATCTGTTAGCAGCAACATGCCACATTGACAGTGGACTCTTCAGAAAATGCTCCACAAAAAGAGAAATTAATCTGTTTAGCAAGTCCAGCAAATGCTAATTAATTTTATTATATATACTTTGGGTCACGTAAAAATCTCTTGGGAGGAAAAAGGTCACAAGGGGAAAAATTTTAAGACGTCCTGTGCTAAATTAACACCAAAACCTGCCTGGTAATTTAGTAGCTTAGAAATGTAACATATTTACGTTCTCCCATTTCACTTTGAAGTCTCCCTAACCCCAGTTCTCACCTATTTACATCTTTCGCTCTGAACTTGGGGTCCTTCTCTCACAGATTTTGCTGAGAACCACTTCTATTTTATTTTTTATTCCTCAGTGCAGCCAGTATTTACTACCTGCCTGGCTTTTTCTAACATCAGCTCCACATCTTTTCCAGCAATAAAATCTTTTTCTTCTTGTTAAATGTATCTTTTTAAACAAATATTTCACCTTTTACAATAATGAGAACAGGAAAACAGTGAAGCAGGACATATCCTGTAAGTTATCTAATATTTTATAAAATTAAACAGGAAGCAATTTTGTTAAGCAAGTGAGCCCCCTTCACACACCAGCTTTAACATTTGTTTTAGCCAATTGAAAAATTAAACATTCTCTGAAGTTGTTTAAATTACATATATATTGAAAAGAAACCTTTGCATGAGTATGAGCCATCCGTGTTTAAACAATATTGGTCAGTCTTGCAAGGAGAGTCCTCTACAACACATTCATCCACATCTGAAAAAGTAACAAGAAATGCAATGCCAGTAAGGTCTAGGGATGAAATATTTTAAGAAAAAAAATCTGATAAAGCAAAGAACTCTTTATTTCTCATTCCAATGTCTGCCACATGAATATTCTGGAAAGTTCTACAGCTTTAAAGAACAGGGAAATATAGCAACAGTGAAGTGCCCCCAGTGGCACAGCAGGTTAAACCACTGAGCTGCTGAACTTGCTGACCGAAAGGTTGATGGTTCGAACCCAGGGAGCACGGTGAGCTCCCACTGTTAGCCCTAGTTTCTGATAACCTAGCAGTTCTAAGTAGATTAACAGGTACCGCTCTGGCAGGAAGGTAACAGCACACCATGCAGTCATGCTGGCCACATGACCTTGGAAGTGTCTACGGACAATGCCAGCTCTTTGGCCTAGAAATAGAGATAAGCACCACCACCCAGAGTCAAACACGACTAGACTTAATGTCAGGAAAAACCTTTATCTTTTTAAAATGTCTTACCATGAGCCTATCCACAGTTGTGCATTTGCAGGCACATCTCAGTCAACTAAGGCCCCTTCCAGTGCCATATAATCCAGTTCAAAGCAGATAATGTGGATTTTATATGGCAGTGCAGTATTTAGCTGGTATTGCACCACCTGACATCTGTTTGGAAGTAGCAGCCAACGATGAAAGGACTAAGGTAGTGACATCTCAGGCCCATTCTCTGTTAAGATATCAGCCAGCACGCTGACAGCTTAAATCAAGAAATATCTTCCTATGGTCGAGAAAGATACTTGCAAGAACACCTCTGCAAGTATGAATCCAAAAGTGGTACGTTAAAACCCAGGACCTTAATCAGTGGCTGAGACCAGACGAGAAACTCCCTCCTGGGCACACAGAATATTGGGCGACCTGTAAGGCGCTGAACAGGCTGCTCTCTGGCACCACAAGATGCAGAGCTACCTTAAGAAATGGGGTTACAAAGTGGAGTCCATGACATGCGAGTGTGGAGAACAGCAAACCACAGACCACCTACTACAATGCAACCTGAGCCTTGTCACATTCACAATGGAGGAACCTTCTCACAGAGACACCAGAGGCACTCCAAGTGGCCAGCTTCTGGTCAAAGGACATTTAGCATAATGCCAAGTTTTGTAAACTTTGTTTGTGCTTTTAAATGCATTTTAACTGCACCCTCAACTTGCTTCTGACACGATAAATAAATATTGGGTGTCCTTGGGAAAGTCACTCTTTCAGTGTCAAAGAAATGGAAAGTCCCATTTAAATAAATTTTGCCAAGAAAACTCTGGCAGCAAGTTTCCTCTAAGGTCACCAGAAGTGACTTGAAAACACACAACTGAGAGTGCATATAATTAATGCACTTTAGTCTTCTAAGAACCTATTTCCAACAAAAGCAGTGAATGTTACTAGTTTTGCAGCAGCTGGACTCACTCACCTACACAGGCGTCTTCATTTCTAATCCAGCCATCTTTACACTCTTTACAATCTGTATTAGTTGCGCCAGTGCATGTTTTACATGAATCATGGCAAGCTGTTAAAACAAAGCAACATGTGATAAACATTTTTGCATGAAATTCTTCAAAAGCAATTTACTATGACAACAGAACAAAGGTAGCTTGGCTCTATAGGAATATTCTTGCTCGAGTCTCAAATTAGTTTAGAAATCAGTCTTGCAGGAAAATGTGAGGAAGAAAAATAAAATAAAATAAAATAAAAACTTTTCTATCCCACTCATTGCAAGGACATTTGTCTCTTCTGTATTATATACTGCTATATTTAGCTTGACCTGGGGACTGACAAGTCTTTATGCCATATACTTTGTGTGTGTAAAAGAAGAGTAAGATTCTTGAGAGTGTAAAAGAGAAAGATGTACTCTTCTAACTTATCTTTCGTACCTGAACCTTCAGGTACGAAGGTTCCTGTTGGTTTTTAGGTCATAGCATGCACCTTCAACCCTGACATTAGACACAGAAATGACCTTGAGATGACTATTTTCCTTTTTCCCTAGGTTTTTCATCCTTCTTCCTGCTCCATCAACTAACCTCACTGATAATTTTTAGCTCAATGGTCTGCAATATTCTGTCCAGAAGATTCATTTTTCTTTCAGCTGTTTTTTTATTAGGCTTTAAGAAATATATTTTTTTCTGCACTGATTTTTATGGGATAAAATTTTATTTGCTCAATGACATTTTTACTTTGTATTTTTAGACACATGTTTACTTTCTTTTATTTTCCCCTGATAGGTATTTGCTGGATATATTATCTAAAATTACTGAATGTCACAGCTGGCATATACTTGGTGAACAAATGGATGTTCTAATCTGTATTGTCAATCCAAATGTAATATTCCCTCCTCCGTTTCCTAGCTTGGTTCAAAACAAAAACAAAAAAGAAATAAAGCTGTAAGAAAAAGCTGTTCCAGAATTGCATTATAGCAAAGACACTCAATATGGCTGCTACTAACAGTCATATTGGTCAGTTCTCTTGCTGTTCAAATCTTTATCAACTATAACAAGATTTGGTGTGAATTTCATCTTAAAGCTTAGTTTTCATTTAGCTGTGAGACCTGCATTTCAGAATGAGGTAGGTTTCAAAAAATATGTGTGTAATTAAACCTATTTTTAAAAAGTTTAATTAGGTCATTAGTTTTGTTATGTAGCTTTACACAATGACATGCTATTCAATTGAATATTTAAAATAGATTTTAAAATGTATGCAAAGCATCTCACTTATCAAAATAGTGAAATAATCATGGATGTGTAACTTGAAAAGGCTACCAAGTTGATAGGTAAATAAAATCTCTATGCATTTCACTGCAATCAACAAAACATACATTAATATTTCTGCAGGGCAGCAAATACCATATATACTCAAGTGTAAGCTGACCCAAATATAAGCCAAGGCACCTAATTTTACCACAAAAGAAACCTGGGAAACCGTATTGACTCAAGTATAAGCCAAGAGTGGGAAATGCAGCAGCTACTGGTAAATTTCAAAATAAAAATAGATTCCAATAAAATTACATTAATTGAGGCATCAGTAGGTTAAATGTTTTTGAATATTTACATAAAACTAATTTAAGATAAGACTGTCTAACTCTGATTAAACCATTATTCTAATCTTCTTCAAGGTGTATGTGCTTACGTATCCCTCCAATAATATTGAAGACATAAAGTAATAAATGTAACTGTTTTTAATTTGCTTTAGGTATTGTATTGTTGTATGGTGTTTTGAGGCCTTGGCCTATGTAAGCCACATCGAGTCCTTCGGGAGATGCTAGCAGGGTACAAATAAAATAATAATAATAATAATAATAATAATAAATATAATAGAATAAAATCATCCATGTAATAATAAAATAGAGTAGAATAATAAATTTAATAATAACAATTCTAAACAGAGTAAAATAATACATGTAATAACAATAATAGGGTAAAATACTAAATATAATAATAATAATAATAATAATAATAGCAAAAACAATAATACCAGAGTACATTGATAAATAATTTTGACTCGAGTTTAAAGCCTGGGGGGGGGGGGGGGGGGCTTCGGCTTATACTCAAGTATATATGATAACTGGATGGATAAAAATTAAGAGGGCCGGATACAATGCTGGCTTTCTCTTAGCATAGAGAAATGGGAAGACATTGACTTTCCCTTCTCACTGTAACTAAAAAGTGCACCTCTGAAGCTGCCTGAGAGGTCTGGAAAACTCTTCAGAGTTTTGGAGTTGGTTTCAGGGCTCTAGGGAGGATGGAAAGCTAGGTTTTATAACACTGGTACCAAGTGTCAGTTAAGAATTGGGCTGAGTCATATAGTCAATCTGTAACAATAATTTACAGAAATCACAATATGAAATCTGATAGTTATGTGAGACGCAGGACAGGTCTAATGGGGACTCTGACATTTTCTCTTTCAGTGGCAGATGTCACATTACAATCAATTTCAATTAGAAAAGCATTCAGCTGTAGCAGAAAAAAGTATTTGGAGAAATTTGAGGGTCTTCGGGTGCCTTGTGACACTTAGCACTCATGGTTTTACCTGTACAAATAGAATGTGTATCATTTCTGTAAGAGTTGTAGTAGCCATCGGAGCAGTCCAAACAAAATTCTCCTGTGTATTCGTTTTTACAGCTGCATGATCCATCTCCACTTCTTGTACCATCTCCGTCGCAGCGCCCATTTCCATGGCAAGGTCTTTCGGATCCCCCACGGCAAGCTTAAACAACGTAAAACATGGCTTTGATTGTTTGTGCAAATATAACCCAAAAGCACAACTTGGAAGTCAAGTGTCCAAAGAAAGAACATTACTGCAATATGTCACTTTGGGGATAATGACACTATCATTTTCGGCATTTAAAGAGTCATCTTGGAAACTCCTGCTGTTGATGTATTCCTTATTTCCTTTTACTGAAGACCATGGCTATCTTTGTAATCGTCCACTGAGATCATTACTACTGGAACTAAATATCTATATATCTCTCTCTCTCTATCTATCTATCTATCTCTGTCTACCTACTTGAATGTTGGCCAATGATTATACCAATACTGCTTATTGACTGAATGGGATTGCGGTACTTGAAAAAAAAAAACCATTTGAGACAAGTCCTTCAACGTATTCTACATCAAATTCCCCGTTAATCCAGCTCATCTCTAGATGCAAATATTTTATTTTTAAGCAGAATTCAGCCTTTATCGAATAAAGACACGAATTAGAAGTTATGCCTACTATTAGTATGAATATATTCCAGTACTTATTTCAAAAAACATTGTTCAGTTACCAATACAGTCTGGTCCATGTGTTCCAGCAGGACAGCAAACTTCAATGGTTTCTATACAAAGCCACTTGAACAAATCAGGGTGCTTCTTCTTCCTATAAACAGGAGAAAATGATACATATCTTGAGCGAAACACAAGATTACTGTATGGGATGCATCTACACTGTAGAATTAATGTAATGTGACATTGCTTGGTTCAAACTGCTTTAATCCAATGCTATAGAATCCTGGGAGTTGCAGTTTTATAAGGTTTTTAGCTTTTTCTGCCAAAGGATGGTGCTGTCTCACCAAACTACAAATTCCAGGATT